>NW_027646278.1:0-727922 GCF_951394435.1 Stenella coeruleoalba
TTGGCCAAGTGCATCATTGTGGACGTTCTGCCTCTTCTCCTGTGCTTTCAATGCAATTCCAGTCTACCTCCTGAAATCGGTTTCCTGCAATTCTGCCCCGCTTTCAAGTCCTCTTGGCATCCTTACTTCAGTCTATTTTTGGACGATAGCTGTCATTTATAACTCTGCAGGTTTGTGAATTACAGTGCCCCTGAGCTCCTTTCTTCAACTCGCTTTCTTGTGACCTGGCCGCAACACCGCAGGATGGCTTCAGGCCCTAATCTGGTTCCGGTTCGGCACGCTGAGCCTTTGGTTATTTCCTCTTCCTGGTGGGAAATGAGAGTTAAATTTGCCCGTCCAGACACCTCCAGCTAGCCTCTCATTGGTTCTCGCTATTCCTGTTCATCTTCCGCAGAAATTGCAAACTGTGCCAAACAGGAGGTTAAAGGCGCTGACTCTCCAAGTGGGGAGAGTGTTAGTAAAGCGTCTGGAATGTTGCACCCGAGTACCAGGGGAGGAAAACTGAGACATATTTGAACACGTCTCCCGATCACATGGTTGATCATACTCTGGGTTCCACATGCATGTTTTAGCTGAAGGAAGAATACCTAAAACCTGGGTAGTTGAAACCCGTGGAATGGGTACCATGCAGTATGACTGCAAAGAGTCTTCATTTGCTCACCAAACCTCTCCAATCCTATCACTGCTGCGTTTATGCCCCTGTACACATGCTTGATTCTCTTTCGGAGACATAGCAATCCATAGGTTTTAAGATACTTACTAGTCAGGTACATTCTTAGGCGTTTAATATGCGGTGTTGAGTCCATTTCGTTGAGCAAGGAGTAGCTCTTGTCTATTCCATATTTGGCTTAAGGAACTTTATCTGTGCTCATTTCAATCTCTGGTTTTATGCAGCAACCCAACTCACCTTTCCCCTTAAGCAAGCATAAGTTGGTTTTCTAAATTTGAGAACCTGTTCTGTTTTGGAATTCAGTTCTTGTGTAGCCAAGTTTACATTCCGTGTATTAGTGATATCTTATGATGTTTCTTTTTCTGTGTGACTTATTTCAGTTAGAATCATCGTACCTGAATCCACTCATTATGCTGCTACGGGCCTGATGACATAGATTTCATTGCTGAGTGATACTGCATTGTACGTAAGTACCACAAGTTCTTTATCCATTTTTCACTTTCTGCGATGTTGAACTTGTACTGTAAACGAGGTTCTTGTAAACAGAGGCGTCCCAAACTTTGGGGTGGCTGTGTCTTTTTGATTTTAATTTCCCTAAGCTATAGGACCATAAGTGGAAGTGCCCTAGGTTCTGTTGCTTTGTTTTTTAGATGTTTCAGGAAACACCATACACTTCTCCCCAGTGGTTGTTGGCAATTTACATCCCGCCCATCAGCATAACAAGGCTCCCAGTTCTCCATGGCCTGTCCTGCCTTTCTGGATTTTACACTTTTTTCAGATGGCCCTTTTGACCCGGGGGAAGTGAGACTTCATTGTAGTGCAGATTTCCTTTGCAAGCTTGCTTGGTTGGCCAAAAAGGGCGTATGCGTTTTTTCCTGAATATATTCAGGAAAAAACGCATACGCCCTTTTTGGCCAAGTGCATCATTGTGGACGTTCTGCCTCTTCTCCTGTGCTTTCAATGCAATTCCAGTCTACCTCCTGAAATCGGTTTCCTGCAATTCTGCCCCGCTTTCAAGTCCTCTTGGCAGCCTTACTTCAGTCTATTTTTGGACGATAGCTGTCATTTATAACTCTGCAGGTTTGTGAATTACAGTGCCCCTGAGCTCCTTTCTTCAACTCGCTTTCTTGTGACCTGGCTGCAACACCGCAGGATGGCTTCAGGCCCTAATCTGGTTCTGGCACGGCACGCTGAGCCTTTGGTTATTTCCTCCTCCTGGTGGGAAATGAGAGTTAAATTTGCCCGTCCAGACACCTCCAGCTAGCCTCTCATTGGTTCTCGCTATTCCTGTTCATCTTCCGCAGAAATTGCAAACTGGACCAAACAGGAGGTTAAAGGGACTGACTCTCCAAGTGGGGAGAGTGTTAGTAAAGCGTCTGGAATGTTGCACCCGAGTACCAGGGGAGGAAAACTGAGACATATTTGAACACATCTCCCGATCACATTGTTGATCATACTCTAGGTTCCACATGCATGTTTTAGCTGAAGGAAGAATACCTTAAACCTGGGTAGTTGAAACCCGTGGAATGGGTACCATGCAATATGACTTCAAAGGGTCTTCATTTGCTCACCGAACCTCTCCAATCCTATCACTGCTGCGTTTATGCCCCTGTACACATGCTTGATTCTCTTTCGGAGACATAGCAATCCATAGGTTTAAAATACTTACTAGTCAGGTACATTCTTAGGCGTTTAATATGGGGTGTTGAGTCCATTTTGTTGAGCAAGGAGTAGCTCTTGTCTATTCCATATTTGGCTTAAGGAACTTTATCTGTGCTCATTTCAATCTCTGGTTTTATGCAGCACCCCAACTCACCTTTCCCCTTAAGCAAGCATAAGTTGGTTTTCTAAATTTGAGACCCTGTTCTGTTCTGTAATTCAGTTCCTGTGTAGCCAAGTTTACATTCTGTGTATTACTGATATCTTATGATGTTTCTTTTTCTGTGTGACTTATTTCAGTTAGAATCATCATACCTGAATCCACTCATTGTGCTGCTAAGGGCCTGATGACACAGATTTCATTGCTGAGTGATATTGCTTTGTAAGTAAATACCACAACTTCTTTATCCATTTTTCACTTTCTGCGATGTTGAACTTGTACTGTAAACGAGGTTCTTGTAATCAGAGCCGTTCCAAACTTTGGTGTGGCTGTGTCTTTTTGATTTTAATTTCCCTAAGCTATAGGACCATAAGTGGAAGTGCCTTAGGTTCTGTTGCTTTGTTTTTTAGATGTTTCAGGAAACACCATACACTTCTCCCGAGTGGTTGTTGGCAATTTACATCCCGCCCTTCAGCATAACAAGGCTCCCAGTTCTCCATGGCCTGTCCTGCCTTTCTGGATTTTACACTTTTTTCAGATGGCCCTTTTGACCGGAGGGAATTGAGACTTCATTGTAGTGCAGATTTCCTTTGCAAGCTTGCTTGGTTGGCCAAAAAGGGCGTATGCGTTTTTTCCTGAATATATTCAGGAAAAAACGCATACGCCCTTTTTGGCCAAGTGCATCATTGTGGACGTTCTGCCTCTTTTCCTATGCTTTCAATGCAATTCCAGTCTACCTCCTGAAATCGGTTTCCTGCAATTCTGCCCCGCTTTTAAGTCCTCTTGGCAGCCTTACTTCAGTCTATTTTTGGACGATAGCTGTCATTTATAACTCTGCAGGTTTGTGAATTACAGTGCCCCTGAGCTCCTCTCTTCAACTCGCTTTCTTGTGACCTGGCCGCAACACCGCAGGATGGCTTCAGGCCCTAATCTGGTTCCGGTACGGCACGCTGAGCCTTTGGTTATTTCCTCTTCCTGGTGGGAAATGAGAGTTAAATTTGCCCGTCCAGACACCTCCAGCTAGCCTCTCATTGTTTCTCGCTATTCCTGTTCATCTTCCGCAGAAATTGCAAACTGGGCCAAACAGGAGGTTAAAGGCGCTGACTCTCCAAGTGGGGAGAGTGTTAGTAAAGCGTCTGGAATGTTGCACCCGAGTACCAGGGGAGGAAAACTGAGACATATTTGAACACGTCTCCCGTTCACATGGTTGATCATACTTGGGTTGCACATGCATGTTTTAGCTGAAGGAAGAATACCTTAAACCTGGAGAGTTGAGACCCGTGTAATGGGTACCATGCAATATGACTTCAAAGGGTCTTCATTTGCTCACCGAACCTCTCCAATCCTATCACTGCTGCGTTTATGCCCCTGTACACATGCTTGATTCTCTTTTGGAGACATAGCAATCCATAGGTTTTACGATACTTACTAGTCAGGTACATTCTTAGGCGTTTAATATGCGGTGTTGAGTCCATTTCGTTGAGCAAGTAGTAGCTCTTGTCTATTCCATATTTGACTTAAGGAACTTTATCTGTGCTCATTTCAATCTCTGGTTTTATGCAGCACCCCAACTCACCTTTCCCCTTAAGCAAGCATAAGTTGGTTTTCTAAATTTGAGACCCTGTTCTGTTCTGTAATTCAGTTCCTGTGTAGCCAAGTTTACATTCCGTGTATTACTGATATCTTATGATGTTTCTTTTTCTGTGTGACTTATTTCAGTTAGAATCATCATACCTGAAGCCACTCATTGTGATGCTAAGGGCCTGATGACACAGATTTCATTGCTGAGTGATATTGCTTTGTAAGTAAATACCACAACTTCTTTATCCATTTTTCACTTTCTGCGATGTTGAACTTGTACTGTAAACGAGGTTCTTGTAAACAGAGGCGTCCCAAACTTTGGGGTGGCTGTGTCTTTTTGATTTTAATTTCCCTAAGCTATAGGACCATAAGTGGCAGTGCCCTAGGCTCTGTTGCTTTGTTTTTTAGATGTTTCAGGAAACACCATACACTTCTCCCGAGTGGTTGTTGGCAATTTACATCCCGCCCATCAGCATAACAAGGCTCCCAGTTCTCCATGGCCTGTCCTGCCTTTCTGGATTTTACACTTTTTTCAGATGGCCCTTTTGACCGGGGGGAAGTGAGACTTCATTGTAGTGCAGATTTCCTTTGCAAGCTTGCTTGGTTGGCCAAAAAGGGCGTATGCGTTTTTTCCTGAATATATTCAGGAAAAAACGCATACGCCCTTTTTGGCCAAGTGCATCATTGTGGACGTTCTGCCTCTTTTCCTATGCTTTCAATGCAATTCCAGTCTACCTCCTGAAATCGGTTTCCTGCAATTCTGCCCCGCTTTCAAGTCCTCTTGGCAGCCTTACTTCAGTCTATTTTTGGACGATAGCTGTCATTTATAACTCTGCAGGTTTGTGAATTACAGTGCCCCTGAGCTCCTTTCTTCAACTCGCTTTCTTGTGACCTGGCCGCAACACCGCAGGATGGCTTCAGGCCCTAATCTGGTTCCGGCACTGCACGCTGAGCCTTTGGTTATTTCCTTTTCCTGGTGGGAAATGAGAGTTAAATTTGCCCGTCCAGACACCTCCAGCTAGTCTCTCAATGGTTCTCGCTATTCCTGTTCATCTTCCGCAGAAATTGCAAACTGGGCTAAACAGGAGGTTAAAGGCGCTGACTCTCCAAGTGGGGAGAGTGTTAGTAAAGCGTCTGGAATGTTGCACCCGAGTACCAGGGGAGGAAAACTGAGACATATTTGAACACGTCTCCCGTTCACATGGTTGATCATACTTGGGTTCCACATGCATGTTTTAGCTGAAGGAAGAATACCTTAAACCTGGAGAGTTAAGACCCGTGTAATGGGTACCATGCAATATGACTTCAAAGGGTCTTCATTTGCTCACCGAACCTCTCCAATCCTATCACTGCTGCTTTTATGCCCCTGTACAAACGCTTGATTCTCTTTCGGAGACATAGCAATCCATAGGTTTTAAGATACTTACTAGTCAGGTACATTCTTAGGCGTTTAATATGCGGTGTTGAGTCCATTTCGTTGAGCAAGGAGTAGCTCTTGTCTATTCCATATTTGACTTAAGGAACTTTATCTGTGCTCATTTCAATCTCTGGTTTTATGCAGCACCCCAACTCACCTTTACCCTTAAGCAAGCATAAGTTGGTTTTCTAAATTTGAGACCCTGTTCTGTTCTGTAATTCAGTTCCTGTGTAGCCAAGTTTACATTCCGTGTATTACTGATATCTTATGATGTTTCTTTTTCTGTGTGACTTACTTCAGTTAGAATCATCATACCTGAATCCACTCATTGTGCTGCTAAGGGCCTGATGACACAGATTTCATTGCTGAGTGATATTGCTTTGTAAGTAAATACCACAACTTCTTTATCCATTTTTCACTTTCTGCGATGTTGAACTTGTACTGTAAACGAGGTTCTTGTAATCAGAGCCGTTCCAAACTTTGGTGTGGCTGTGTCTTTTTGATTTTAATTTCCCTAAGCTATAGGACCATAAGTGGAAGTGCCTTAGGTTCTGTTGCTTTGTTTTTTAGATGTTTCAGGAAACACCATACACTTCTCCCGAGTGGTTGTTGGCAATTTACATCCCGCCCATCAGCATAACAAGGCTCCCAGTTCTCCATGGCCTGTCCTGCCTTTCTGGATTTTACACTTTTTTCAGATGGCCCTTTTGACCGGAGGGAATTGAGACTTCATTGTAGTGCAGATTTCCTTTGCAAGCTTGCTTGGTTGGCCAAAAAGGGCGTATGCGTTTTTTCCTGAATATATTCAGGAAAATATATTCAGGAATATATATTCCTGAATATATTCAGGAAAAAACGCATACACCCTTTTTGGCCAAGTGCATCATTGTGGACGTTCTGCCTCTTTTCCTATGCTTTCAATGCAACTCCAGTCTACCTCCTGAAATCGGTTTCCTGCAATTCTGCCCCGCTTTCAAGTCCTCTTGGCAACCTTACTTCAGTCTATTTTTGGACGATAGCTGTCATTTATAACTCTGCAGGTTTGTGAATTACAGTGCCCCTGAGCTCCTTTCTTCAACTCGCTTTCTTGTGACCTGGCCGCAACACCGCAGGATGGCTTCAGGCCCTAATCTGGTTCCGGCCCGGCATGCTGAGCCTTTGGTTAATTCCTCTTCCTGGTGGGAAATGAGAGTTAAATTTGCCCGTCCAGACACCTCCAGCTAGCCTCTCATTGGTTCTCGCTATTCCTGTTCATCTTCCGCAGAAATTGCAAACTGGGCCAAACAGGAGGTTAAAGGGACTGACTCTCCAAGTGGGGAGAGTGTTAGTAAAGCGTCTGGAATGTTGCACCCGAGTACCAGGGGAGGAAAACTGAGACATATTTGAACACGTCTCCCGATCACATGGTTGATCATACTCTAGGTTCCACATGCATGTTTTAGCTGAAGGAAGAATACCTTAAACCTGGGTAGTTGAAACCCGTGGAATGGGTACCATGCAATATGACTTCAAAGGGTCTTCATTTGCTCACCGAACCTCTCCAATCCTATCACTGCTGCGTTTATGCCCCTGTACACATGCTTGATTCTCTTTTGGAGATATAGCAATCCATAGGTTTTAAGATACTTACTAGTCAGGTACATTCTTAGGCGTTTAATATGGGGTGTTGAGTCCATTTCGTTGAGCAAGGAGTAGCTCTTGTCTATTCCATATTTGGCTTAAGGAACTTTATCTGTGCTCATTTCAATCTCTGGTTTTATGCAGCACCCCAACTCACCTTTCCCCTTAAGCAAGCATAAGTTGGTTTTCTAAATTTGAGACCCTGTTCTGTTCTGTAATTCAGTTCCTGTGTAGCCAAGTTTACATTCTGTGTATTACTGATATTTTATGTTTCTTTTTCTGTGTGACTTATTTCAGTTAGAATCATCATACCTGAATCCACTCATTGTGCTGCTAAGGGCCTGATGACACAGATTTCATTGCTGAGTGATATTGCTTTGTAAGTAAATACCACAACTTCTTTATCCATTTTTCACTTTCTGCGATGTTGAACTTGTACTGTAAACGAGGTTCTTGTAAACAGAGCCGTTCAAAACTTTGGGGTGGCTGTGTCTTTTTGATTTTAATTTCCCTAAGCTATAGGACCATAAGTGGAAGTGCCCTAGGTTCTGTTGCTTTGTTTTTTAGATGTTTCAGGAAACAGCATACACTTCTCCCCAGTGGTTCTTGGCAATTTACATCCCGCCCATCAGCATAACAAGGCTCCCAGTTCTCCATGGCCTGTCCTGCCTTTCTGGATTTTACACTTTTTTCAGATGGCCCTTTTGACCGGGGGGAAGTGAGACTTCATTGTAGTGCAGATTTCCTTTGCAAGCTTGCTTGGTTGGCCAAAAAGGGCGTATGCGTTTTTTCCTGAATATATTCAGGAAAAAACGCATACGCCCTTTTTGGCCAAGTGCATCATTGTGGACGTTCTGCCTCTTCTCCTATGCTTTCAATGCAATTCCAGTCTACCTCCTGAAATCGGTTTCCTGCAATTCTGCCCCGCTTTCAAGTCCTCTTGGCAGCCTTACTTCAGTCTATTTTTGGACGATAGCTGTCATTTATAACTCTGCAGGTTTGTGAATTACAGTGCCCCTGAGCTCCTTTCTTCAACTCGCTTTCTTGTGACCTGGCCGCAACACCGCAGGATGGCTTCAGGCCCTAATCTGGTTCTGGCACGGCACGCTGAGCCTTTGGTTATTTCCTCCTCCTGGTGGGAAATGAGAGTTAAATTTGCCCGTCCAGACACCTCCAGCTAGCCTCTCATTGGTTCTCGCTATTCCTGTTCATCTTCCGCAGAAATTGCAAACTGTGCCAAACAGGAGGTTAAAGGGACTGACTCTCCAAGTGGGGAGAGTGTTAGTAAAGCGTCTGGAATGTTGCACCCGAGTACCAGGGGAGGAAATCTGAGACATATTTGAACACGTCTCCCATTCACATGGTTGATCATACTTGGGTTCCACATGCATGTTTTAGCTGAAGGAAGAATACCTTAAACCTGGAGAGTTGAGACCCGTGTAATGGGTACCATGCAATATGACTTCAAAGGGTCTTCATTTGCTCACCGAACCTCTCCAATCCTATCACTGCTGCGTTTATGCCCCTGTACACATGCTTGATTCTCTTTCGGAGACATAGCATTCCATAGGTTTTACGATACTTACTACTCAGGTACATTCTTAGGCGTTTAATATGCGGTGTTGAGTCCATTTCGTTGAGCAAGGAGTAGCTCTTGTCTATTCCATATTTGACTTAAGGAACTTTATCTGTGCTCATTTCAATCTCTGGTTTTATGCAGCACCCCAACTCACCTTTACCCTTAAGCAAGCATAAGTTGGTTTTCTAAATTTGAGACCCTGTTCTGTTCTGTAATGCAGTTCCTTTGTAGCCAAGTTTACATTCCGTGTATTACTGATAACTTATGATGTTTCTTTTTCTGTGTGACTTATTTCAGTTAGAATCATCATACCTGAAGCCACTCATTGTGATGCTAAGGGCCTGATGACACAGATTTCATTGCTGAGTGATATTGCTTTGTAAGTAAATACCACAACTTCTTTATCCATTTTTCACTTTCTGCGATGTTGAACTTGTACTGTAAACGAGGTTCTTGTAAACAGAGGCGTCCCAAACTTTGGGGTGGCTGTGTCTTTTTGATTTTAATTTCCCTAAGCTATAGGACCATAAGTGGCAGTGCCCTAGGCTCTGTTGCTTTGTTTTTTAGATGTTTCAGGAAACACCATACACTTCTCCGGAGTGGTTGTTGGCAATTTACATCCCGCCCATCAGCATAACAAGGCTCCCAGTTCTCCTTGGCCTGTCCTGCCTTTCTGGATTTTACACTTTTTTCAGATGGCCCTTTTGACCGGGGGGAAGTGAGACTTCATTGTAGTGCAGATTTCCTTTGCAAGCTTGCTTGGTTGGCCAAAAAGGGCGTATGCGTTTTTTCCTGAATATATTCAGGAAAAAACGCATACGCCCTTTTTGGCCAAGTGCATCATTGTGGACGTTCTGCCTCTTTTCCTATGCTTTCAATGCAATTCCAGTCTACCTCCTGAAATCGGTTTCCTGCAATTCTGCCCCGCTTTCAAGTCCTCTTGGCAGCCTTACTTCAGTCTATTTTTGGACGATAGCTGTCATTTATAACTCTGCAGGTTTGTGAATTACAGTGCCCCTGAGCTCCTTTCTTCAACTCGCTTTCTTGTGACCTGGCCGCAACACCGCAGGATGGCTTCAGGCCCTAATCTGGTTCCGGCCCGGCATGCTGAGCCTTTGGTTAATTCCTCTTCCTGGTGGGAAATGCGAGTTAAATTTGCCCGTCCAGACACCTCCAGCTAGCCTCTCATTGGTTCTCGCTATTCCTGTTCATCTTCCGCAGAAATTGCAAACTGGGCCAAACAGGAGGTTAAAGGGACTGACTCTCCAAGTGGGGAGAGTGTTAGTAAAGCGTCTGGAATGTTGCACCCGAGTACCAGGGGAGGAAAACTGAGACATATTTGAACACGTCTCCCGATCACATGGTTGATCATACTCTAGGTTCCACATGCATGTTTTAGCTGAAGGAAGAATACCTTAAACCTGGGTAGTTGAAACCCGTGGAATGGGTACCATGCAATATGACTTCAAAGGGTCTTCATTTGCTCACCGAACCTCTCCAATCCTATCACTGCTGCGTTTATGCCCCTGTACACATGCTTGATTCTCTTTCGGAGACATAGCAATCTATAGGTTTTAAGATACTTACTAGTCAGGTACATTCTTAGGCGTTTAATATGCGATGTTGAGTCCATTTCGTTGAGCAAGGAGTAGCTCTTGTCTATTCCATATTTGGCTTAAGGAACTTTATCTGTGCTCATTTCAATCTCTGCTTTTATGCAGCACCCCAACTCACCTTTCCCCTTAAGCAAGCATACGTTGGTTTTCTAAATTTGAGACCCTGTTCTGTTCTGTAATTCAGTTCCTGTGTAGCCAAGTTTACATTCCGTGTATTACTGATATCTTATGATGTTTCTTTTTCTGTGTGACTTACTTCAGTTAGAATCATCATACCTGAATCCACTCATTGTGCTGCTAAGGGCCTGATGACACAGATTTCATTGCTGAGTGATATTGCTTTGTAAGTAAATACCACAACTTCTTTATCCATTTTTCACTTTCTGCGATGTTGAACTTGTACTGTAAACGAGGTTCTTGTAAACAGAGCCGTTCCAAACTTTGGGGTGGCTGTGTCTTTTTGATTTTAATTTCCCTAAGCTATAGGACCATAAGTGGAAGTGCCCTAGGTTCTGTTGCTTTGTTTTTTAGATGTTTCAGGAAACACCATACACTTCTCCCGAGTGGTTGTTGGCAATTTACATCCCGCCCATCAGCATAACAAGGCTCCCAGTTCTCCATGGCCTGTCCTGCCTTTCTGGATTTTACACTTTTTTCAGATGGCCCTTTTGACCGGGGGGAAGTGAGACTTCATTGTAGTGCAGATTTCCTTTGCAAGCTTGCTTGGTTGGCCAAAAAGGGCGTATGCGTTTTTTCCTGAATATATTCAGGAAAAAACGCATACGCCCTTTTTGGCCAGTGCATCATTGTGGACGTTCTGCCTCTTTTCCTATGCTTTCAATGCAATTCCAGTCTACCTCCTGAAATCGGTTTCCTGCAATTCTGCCCCGCTTTCAAGTCCTCTTGGCAGCCTTACTTCAGTCTATTTTTGGACGATAGCTGTCATTTATAACTCTGCAGGTTTGTGAATTACAGTGCCCCTGAGCTCCTTTCTTCAACCCGCTTTCTTGTGAGCTGGCCGCAACAGCGCAGGATGGCTTCAGGCCCTAATCTGGTTCCGGCACGGCACGCTGAGCCTTTGGTTATTTCCTCTTCCTGTTGGGAAATGAGAGTTAAATTTGCCCGTCCAGACACCTCCAGCTAGCCTCTCATTGGTTCTCGCTATTCCTGTTCATCTTCCACAGAAATTGCAAACTGTGCCAAACAGGAGGTTAAAGGCGCTGACTCTCCAAGTGGGGAGAGTGTTAGTAAAGCGTCTGGAATGTTGCACCCGAGTACCAGGGGAGGAAAACTGAGACATATTTGAACACGTCTCCCGATCACATGGTTGATCATACTCTGGGTTCCACCTGCATGTTTTAGCTGAAGGAAGAATACCTAAATCCTGGGTAGTTGAAACCCATGGAATGGGTACCATGCAATATGACTTCAAAGGGTCTTCATTTGCTCACCGAACCTCTCCAATCCTATCACTGCTGCGTTTATGCCCCTGTACACATGCTTGCTTCTCTTTCGGAGACATAGCAATCTATAGGTTTTAAGATACTTACTAGTCAGGTACATTCTTAGGCGTTTAATATGCGATGTTGAGTCCATTTCGTTGAGCAAGGAGTAGCTCTTGTCTATTCCATATTTGGCTTAAGGAACTTTATCTGTGCTCATTGCAATCTCTGGTTTTATGCAGCACCCCAACTCACCTTTACCCTTAAGCAAGCATAAGTTGGTTTTCTAAATTTGAGACCCTGTTCTGTTCTGTAATTCAGTTCCTGTGTAGCCAAGTTTACATTCCGTGTATTACTGATATCTTATGATGGTTCTTTTTCTGTGTGACTTACTTCAGTTAGAATCATCATACCTGAATCCACTCATTGTGCTGCTAAGGGCCTGATGACACAGATTTCATTGCTGAGTGATATTGCTTTGTAAGTATATACCACAACTTCTTTATACATTTTTCACTTTCTGCGATGTTGAACTTGTACTGTAAACGAGGTTCTTGTAAACAGAGCCGATCCAAACTTTGGGGTGGCTGTGTCTTTTTGATTTTAATTTCCCTAAGCTATAGGACCATAAGTGGAAGTGCCCTAGGCTCTGATGCTTTGTTTTTTAGATGTTTCAGGAAACACCATACACTTCTCCCGAGTGGTTGTTGGCGATTTACATCCCGCCCATCAGCATAACAAGGCTCCCAGTTCTCCATGGCCTGTCCTGCCTTTCTGGATTTTACACTTTTTTCAGATGGCCCTTTTGACCGGGGGGAAGTGAGACTTCATTGTAGTGCAGATTTCCTTTGCAAGCTTGCTTGGTTGGCCAAAAAGTGCGTATGCGTTTTTTCCTGAATATATTCAGGAAAAAACGCATACGCCCCTTTTGGCCAAGTGCATCATTGTGGACGTTCTGCCTCTTTTCCTATGCTTTCAATGCAATTCCAGTCTACCTCCTGAAATCGGTTTCCTGCAATTCTGCCCCGCTTTCAAGTCCTCTTGGCAGCCTTACTTCAGTCTATTTTTGGACGATAGCTGTCATTTATAACTCTGCAGGTTTGTGAATTACAGTGCCCCTGAGCTCCTTTCTTCAACTCGCTTTCTTGTGACCTGGCCGCAACACCGCAGGATGGCTTCAGGCCCTAATCTGGTTTCGGTACGGCACGCTGAGCCTTTGGTTATTTCCTCTTCCTGGTGGGAAATGAGAGTTAAATTTGCCCGTCCAGACACCTGCAGCTAGCCTCTCATTGGTTCTCGCTATTCCTGTTCATCTTCCGCAGAAATTGCAAACTGTGCCAAACAGGAGGTTAAAGGCGCTGACTCTCCAAGTGGGGAGAGTGTTAGTAAAGCGTCTGGAATGTTGCACCCGAGTACCAGGGGAGGAAAACTGAGACATATTTGAACACGTCTCCCGATCACATGGTTGATCATACTCTGGGTTCCACATGCATGTTTTAGCTGAAGGAAGAATACCTAAAACCTGGGTAGTTGAAACCCGTGGAATGGGTACCATGCAATATGACTTCAAAGGGTCTTCATTTGCTCACCGAACCTCTCCAATCCTATCACTGCTGCGTTTATGCCCCTGTACACATGCTTGATTCTCTTTTGGAGACATAGCAATCCATACGTTTTAAGATACTTACTAGTCAGGTACATTCTTAGGCGTTAAATATGCGGTGTTGAGTCCATTTCGTTGAGCAAGGAGTAGCTCTTGTCTATTCCATATTTGGCTTAAGGAACTTTATCTGTGCTCATTTCAATCTCTGCTTTTATGCAGCAACCCAACTCACCTTTCCCCTTAAGCAAGCATAAGTTGGTTTTCTAAATTTGAGAACCTGTTCTGTTTTGGAATTCAGTTCCTGTGTAGCCAAGTTTACATTCCGTGTATTAGTGATATCTTATGATATTTCTTTTTCTGTGTGACTTATTTCAGTTAGAATCATCGTACCTGAATCTACTCATTATGCTGCTATGGGCCTGATGACATAGATTTCATTGCTGAGTGATACTGCATTGTACGTAAGTACCACAAGTTCTTTATCCATTTTTCACTTTCTGCGATGTTGAATTTGTACTGTAAACGAGGTTCTTGTAAACAGAGACGTTCCAAACTTTGGGGTGGCTGTGTCTTTTTGATTTATTTTCCCTAAGCTATAGGACCATAAGTGGAAGTGCCCTAGGCTCTGTTGCTTTGTTTTTCAGATGTTTCAGGAAACACCATACACTTCTCCCAAGTGTCTGTTGGCAATTTACATCCCGCCCATCAGCATAACAAGGCTCCCAGTTGTCCATGGCCTGTCCTGCCTTTCTGGATTTTACACTTTTTTCAGATGGCCCTTTTGACCGGGGGGAAGTGAGACTTCATTGTAGTGCAGATTTCCTTTGCAAGCTTGCTTGGTTGGCCAAAAAGGGCGTATGCGTTTTTTCCTGAATATATTCAGGAAAAAACGCATACGCCCTTTTTGGCCAAGTGCATCATTGTGGACGTTCTGCCTCTTTTCCTATGCTTTCAATGCAATTCCAGTCTACCTCCTGAAATCGGTTTCCTGCAATTCTGCCCCGCTTTCAAGTCCTCTTGGCAGCCTTACTTCAGTCTATTTTTGGACGATAGCTGTCATTTATAACTCTGCAGGTTTGTGAATTACAGTGCCCCTGAGCTCCTTTCTTCAACTCGCTTTCTTGTGACCTGGCCGCAACACCGCAGGATGGCTTCAGGCCCTAATCTGGTTCCGGCACGGCTCGCTGAGCCTTTGGTTAATTCCTCTTCCTGGTGGGAAATGAGAGTTAAATTTTCCCGTCCAGACACCTCCAGCTAGTCTCTCATTGGTTCTCGCTATTGCTGTTCATCTTCCGCAGAAATTGCAAACTGGGCCAAACAGGAGGTTAAAGGGACTGACTCTCCAAGTGGGGAGAGTGTTAGTAAAGCGTCTGGAATGTTGCACCCGAGTACCAGGGGAGGAAAACTGAGACATATGTGAACACGTCTCCCGATCACATGGTTGATCATACTCTAGGTTCCACATGCATGTTTTAGCTGAAGGAAGAATACCTTAAACCTGGGTAGTTGAAACCCGTGGAATGGGTACCATGCAATATGACTTCAAAGGGTCTTCATTTGCTCACCGAACCTCTCCAATCCTATCACTGCTGCGTTTATGCCCCTGTACACATGCTTGATAATCTTTTGGAGACATAGCAATCCATAGGTTTTACGATACTTACTAGTCAGGTACATTCTTAGGCGTTTAATATGCGGTGTTGAGTCCATTTCGTTGAGCAAGGAGTAGCTCTTGTCTATTCCATATTTGACTTAAGGAACTTTATCTGTGCTCATTTCAATCTCTGGTTTTATGCAGCACCCCAACTCACCTTTCCCCTTAAGCAAGCATAAGTTGGTTTTCTAAATTTGAGACCCTGTTCTGTTCTGTAATTCAGTTCCTGTGTAGCCAAGTTTACATTCCGTGTATTACTGATATCTTATGATGTTTCTTTTTCTGTGTGACTTATTTCAGTTAGAATCATCATACCTGAATCCACTCATTGTGATGCTAAGGGCCTGATGACATAGATTTCATTGCTGAGTGATATTGCTTTGTAAGTAAATACCACAACTTCTTTATCCATTTTTCACTTTCTGCGATGTTGAACTTGTACTGTAAACGAGGTTCTTGTAAACAGAGGCGTCCCAAACTTTGGAGTGGCTGTGTCTTTTTGATTTTAATTTCCCTAAGCTATAGGACCATAAGTGGCAGTGCCCTAGGCTCTGTTGCTTTGTTTTTTAGATGTTTCAGGAAACACCATACACTTCTCCCGAGTGGTTGTTGGCAATTTACATCCCGCCCATCAGCATAACAAGGCTCCCAGTTCTCCATGGCCTGTCCTGCCTTTCTGGATTTTACACTTTTTTCAGATGGCCCTTTTGCCCGGGGGGAAGTGAGACTTCATTGTAGTGCAGATTTCCTTTGCAAGCTTGCTTGGTTGGCCAAAAAGGGCGTATGCGTTTTTTCCTGAATATATTCAGGAAAAAACGCATACGCCCTTTTTGGCCAAGTGCATCATTGTGGACGTTCTGCCTCTTTTCCTATGCTTTCAATGCAATTCCAGTCTACCTCCTGAAATCGGTTTCCTGCAATTCTGCCCCACTTTCAAGTCCTCTTGGCAGCCTTACTTCAGTCTATTTTTGGACGATAGCTGTCATTTATAACTCTGCAGGTTTGTGAATTACAGTGCCCCTGAGCTCCTTTCTTCAACTCGCTTTCTTGTGAACTGGCCGCAACACCGCAGGATGGCTTCAGGCCCTAATCTGTTTCCGGCCCGGCATGCTGAGCCTTTGGTTAATTCCTCTTCCTGGTGGGAAATGAGAGTTAAATTTGCCCGTCCAGACACCTCCAGCTAGCCTCTCATTGGTTCTCGCTATTCCTGTTCATCTTCCGCAGAAATTGCAAACTGGGCCAAACAGGAGGTTAAAGGCGCTGACTCTCCAAGTGGGGAGAGTGTTAGTAAAGCGTCTGGAGTGTTGCACCCGAGTACCAGGGGAGGAAAACTGAGACATATTTGAACACGTCTCCCGTTCACATGGTTGATCATACTTGGGTTCCACATGCATGTTTTAGCTGAAGGAAGAATACCTTAAACCTGGAGAGTTAAGACCCGTGTAATGGGTACCATGCAATATGACTTCAAAGGGTCTTCATTTGCTCACCGAACCTCTCCAATCCTATCACTGCTGCGTTTATGCCCCTGTACACATGCTTGATTCTCTTTCGGAGACATAGCAATCCATAGGTTTTAAGATACTTACTAGTCAGGTACATTCTTAGGCATTTAATATGCGGTGTTGAGTCCATTTCGTTGAGCAAGGAGTAGCTCTTGTCTATTCCATATTTGGCTTAAGGAACTTTATCTGTGCTCATTTCAATCTCTGGTTTTATGCAGCACCCCAACTCACCTTTACCCTTAAGCAAGCATAAGTTGGTTTTCTAAATTTGAGACCCTGTTCTGTTCTGTAATTCAGTTCCTGTGTAGCCAAGTTTACATTCCGTGTATTAGTGATATCTTATGATGTTTCTTTTTCTGTGTGACTTATTTCAGTTAGAATCATCATACCTGAATCCACTCATTGTGATGCTAAGGGCCTGATGACATAGATTTCATTGCTGAGTGATATTGCTTTGTAAGTAAATACCACAACTTCTTTATCCATTTTTCACTTTCTGCGATGTTGAACTTGTACTGTAAACGAGGTTCTTGTAAACAGAGCCGTTCCAAACTTTGGGGTGGCTGTGTCTTTTTGATTTTAATTTCCCTAAGCTATAGGACCATAAGTGGAAGTGCCCTAGGTTCTGTTGCTTTGTTTTTTAGATGTTTCAGGAAACAGCATACACTTCTCCCCAGTGGTTGTTGGCAATTTACATCCCGCCCATCAGCATAACAAGGCTCCCAGTTGTCCATGGCCTGTCCTGCCTTTCTGGATTTTACACTTTTTTCAGATGGCCCTTTTGACCGGGGGGAAGTGAGACTTCATTGTAGTGCAGATTTCCTTTGCAAGCTTGCTTGGTTGGCCAAAAAGGGCGTATGCGTTTTTTCCTGAATATATTCAGGAAAAAACGCATACGCCCTTTTTGGCCAAGTGCATCATTGTGGACGTTCTGCCTCTTTTCCTATGCTTTCAATGCAATTCCAGTCTACCTCCTGAAATCGGTTTCCTGCAATTCTGCCCCGCTTTCAAGTCCTCTTGGCAGCCTTACTTCAGTCTATTTTTGGACGATAGCTGTCATTTGTAACTCTGCAGGTTTGTGAATTACAGTGCCCCTGAGCTCCTTTCTTCAACTCGCTTTCTTTTGAGCTGGCCGCAACACCGCAGGATGGCTTCAGGCCCTAATCTGGTTCCGGTACGGCACGCTGAGCCTTTGGTTATTTCCTCTTCCTGGTGGGAAATGAGAGTTAAATTTGCCCGTCCAGACACCTCCAGCTAGCCTCTCATTGGTTCTCGCTATTCCTGTTCATCTTCCGCAGAAATTGCAAACTGGGCCAAACAGGAGGTTAAAGGCGCTGACTCTCCAAGAGGGGAGAGTGTTAGTAAAGCGTCTGGAATGTTGCACCCGAGTACCAGGGGAGGAAAACTGAGACATATTTGAACACGTCTCCCATTCACATGGTTGATCATACTTGGGTTCCACATGCCTGTTTTAGCTGAAGGAAGAATACCTTAAACCTGGGTAGTTGAAACCCGTGTAATGGGTACCATGCAATATGACTTCAAAGGGTCTTCATTTGCTCACCGAACCTCTCCAATCCTATCACTGCTGCGTTTATGCCCCTGTACAAATGCTTGATTCTCTTTCGGAGACATAGCAATCCATAGGTTTTAAGATACTTACTAGTCAGGTACATTCTTAAGCGTTTAATATGCGGTGTTGAGTCCATTTCGTTGAGCAAGGAGTAGCTCTTGTCTATTCCATATTTGACTTAAGGAACTTTATCTGTGCTCATTTCAATCTCTGGTTTTATGCAGCACCCCAACTCACCTTCCCCCTTAAGCAAGCATAAGTTGGTTTTCTAAACTTGAGACACTGTTCTGTTTTGTAATTCAGTTCATGTGTAGCCAAGTTCACATTCTCTGTATTAGTGATACCTTATGATGTTTCTTTTCTGTGTGACTTATTTCAGTTCGAATCATCATACCTGAATCCACTCATTATGCTGCTACGGGCCTGATGACATAGATTTCATTGCTGAGTGATATTGCATTGTACGTAAGTACCACAAGTTCTTTATCCATTTTTCACTTTCTGCGATATTGAACTTGTACTGTAAACGAGGTTCTTGTAAACAGAGCCGTCCCAAACTTTGGGGTGGCTGTGTCTTTTTGATTTTAATTTCCCTAAGCTATAGGACCATAAGTGGAAGTGCCCTAGGCTCTGTTGCTTTGTTTTTTAGATGTTTCAGGAAACACCATACACTTCTCCAGAGTGGCTGTTGGCAATTTACATCCCGCCCATCAGCATAAGAAGGCTCCCAGTTCTCCATGGCCTGTCGTGCCTTTCTGGATTTTACACTTTTTTCAGATGGCCCTTTTGACCAGGTGGAAGTGAGACTTCATTGTAGTGCAGATTTCCTTTGCAAGCTTGCTTGGTTGGCCAAAAAGTGCGTATGCGTTTTTTCCTGAATATATTCAGGAAAAAACACATATGCCCTTTTTGGCCAAGTGCATCATTGTCGAGTTTCTGACTCTCTTCATATGCTTTCAATGCAATTCCAGTCTACCTCCTGAAATCGGTTTCCTGCAATTCTGCCTTGCTTTCAATGCCTCTTCATAGCCTTACCTCAATATATTTTTTAAAAATAGTTGGCCTTTATAACTCTGCAGGTTTTTGAATTGCAGTGGCCCTTAGCTCGATTTTTTAGCTCTTATTTTTGTGGTATTGCCCCATAACCACACGATTCCTTGAAGCCCTATTTTTCTTCTGGGGCACCTGCTGTGCCTTTGGTTAATTCTTCTTACTGATGTGATATTAGAGTGACATGTGCCCATTGAAACCGCTACAGCTAGTTTCTCACTGGTTCCCCCTATTCCCATTCATCCTCTGCACTAACTGCAGACTGTGCGATACCAGAACTTAAAGGCATTGACTCCATGTGGGGATGTTGTTAGTAAAGCGGCTGGAATGTCGATCCGGAGCCCCAGGAGAGGAAAAATGAGGTGCGTTTTAGAAACCTTTCCCGATCATATGGTATACCAGTCGCTGGGTTTCCCAAGCATGGTTTAGCTGTAGGAAGATTCCCTTCAACCTGGAGTGTTGGGACCCTTGGAATGAGTAGCATGAAGTATTGCATTAAACTTTCGGCAGTTGCTCACCAAAGCTCACCAATCCTGTCAGCCCCAAGTGTCCAGCCTTATGTCTTATCCAGCTGTGGGTTTATATGTGGTCAATCCAGGTTGCATCACAGCCCCTGAGCGAATTTTGTAAGAATTTTTCTGTCTTTCATTGTTTCAGCGTTTTGTTTTTAAAATTTATTTCTATAATGGGGTTTAGCTCCTTTTCACTGCTGTGTTTGTGCCGCTCTGCACACACTTGATTCCCTTATGGAGATATATCAATACATGGGTTTTAAGATTCTTATTCCTCAGATATATTTCTCTGCGGTGTATAGGGTGTGTTGAGGCCTGTTCATTGAGCAAGGTGTAGATCTTGTCTAATACCTATTTGGTTTATTGAACGGTATCTGTGCTAATTTCAAACTCTGGTTTTATGCATCACCCCACCTCTCCTTTCCCCTTAAGCTGACATAAGTGTGTTTTCTAAATGTGAGACACTGTTCTGTTCTGTAATTCATTTCTTGTGCAGCCATATTTACCCTCCCTCTATAAGTGATATCTTATGATATGTTTCTTTTTCTGTTTGACTTATTTCAAGTAGTATTATCGGACCTAAATCCACTCTTTATCCTTCTACTAGCCTTATTACATTGATTTCATGGTGAAGAGATATTCCATTGTACATAAGTACCACATCTTCTTTATCCATTGTTCTCTTTCCTGGGATATTTAAGGTGTACTGAAGTTGAGGTTCTTGTAAACAGAGTAGCCCTAAACTGTGGTGTGCTTGTGTCTTGTTGATTTTTAGACTTCCCTAGATATACTCCCATGATTGGAAGTGTCCTATGCTCTGTAGCTCTGTTTTTTAGATGATTTAGGAACCACCATACACTTCTCCAGAGTGGCTCTCGGCAGTTCACACACTGCCCATCAGCGTATAAAGGCTCCCTGTTCTCCATGGCCTGTCCTGCATTTCTGGTTTTTACAATTTTTTAGGATGGCCCTTTTGACCGGTGGGAAGTGAGACTTCTTTGTTGTGCACATTTGCATTGCTTGCTTGCTTCGTTGCCCATAAAGTGCGTATGCGTTTTTTCCTGGATATAATCAGGAAAAAACGCATACGCCCTTTTGGGCCAACTGCATCATTGTCGAAATTCTGCCGCTTTTCATGTGCGTTAAAGACGAGTCCAATCTATCTCTTGAAATCTGTTTCTTGCAATTCTGTCTTGCATTCAGATCCTCTTCTTTGCCTTACCTCAACATATTTTTGGACGTTAGTTTTCATTTATAACTCTGCAGGTTTGTGAATTGCAGTGACCCTGAGCTCCATTTTTTAAGTTGCTCTTTTGTGAGCTGGCCTCAAACCCGCAGGATTGCTTCAGGCCCTATTTTGGCTCCGGCGAGGCAGGCTGAGCCTTTCTTTAATTCTTACTCTTAATGGGAAATTAGAGTGATATGTGCCCGTCCAAACCCCTACAACTCTTCTCTCATTGGTTCCCCCTCTTCCCGTTCATCCTCCTCACAATTTGCAAAATGTGTGAAACAGAAGTTTAAATGTGCTGATTCTCCAAGTGGGGAGATTCTAAGTAGCGTGGCTGGAATGGTGAACAGGAGCACCAGGAGAGGATAAATGAGGTGCATATTAGACACATCTCCCGATCACATGGTGTACAGTCCTCTGGGTTTTCCATGCATGTTTTAGCTGTAGGAAGATCCCTTGAACCTGCAGATTTGGGACCCATTGAATGGGTACCAGGTAGTATTACTTTAAAGGGTGTGCATTTCCTCACCCAACCTCACATTTCTCTTAGCGCAAACAGTTTCCAGCCTTATGTCTCATCCTGCTGTGGGTCTAGATGTGTTCAATCCATGTTGCATCACCGTCCCTGAGGAAAAGTTGTAAGAGGTTTTCTCTGTCTCTCTGTCGTTTATTTTTTTCAATTTATTACTATATTGGTTACAGCTGATTTTCAAAGCTCTGTTTCTTGCTGCTGTACATCCACTTGATTCGCGTACAGAGAGACATCAATAAATTCTTTTTCAGATTCTTACCAGTCGTATATATTCTTTTCCGGTGACTTGAGTGTGCTGAGTGCAGTTCTTTTAGCTACCGTGTAGGCCTTGTTGATTATCAGTTTGGTATTTGGAATGGTATCTTTGCTAATTTCAACCTCCTGGATGATGCCTCACCCCTCCCCACCTTTCCCGTTTAGCAGCCTTATGCGTGTTTTCTACATATTTGACTATGTTTTTGTTTTGTAATTTATTTCATGTGTAGCCATTTTGGATTCCACCTTTAAGTGATATCTTATGATATGTGTCTTTTTCTTTTTGAATTCTGTCACTTAGAATGATCATACGTAACTCCTCCGGAGTTGTTACAACTGGCCATATTTCATTGATTTCCAGGCTGAATAATATTCCACTCTACCTAAGTACCACATCTCTATCCATTTTTTCCCTCCAGAGACATTTAAGTTATATCCTAGTCGAGGATCTTTTAAACAGAGAGGGGGTAAACATTGGGGTGCCTGTGTCCTCTCGATTTTTGTTTTTCCCAAGATATACGCCCATGAGTGCAAGTGCCCTATGCTCTGTAGCTCATTTTTTAGATGCTTTAGTAAACACAATACACTTCTCCAGAATGGCCGTTGGCAATATACATTTCCACTATAAGTCTCACAGGGCTCCCTCTTCTCGTTGCCCTGTCCTGCATTTCTGTTGTTTACGCTTTATGAGGATGGCTCTTCTGACTGATGCGAAGTGATATCTTTTGTAGTATTGACTTCCAGTGCCCACCTGTTTGGTTGGCTAAAAAAGTGTATGCCCTTTTCTTGAATATATACAGAAAAGAACGCATACACCCTTTTTGGCCAACTGCAATGTTGGCAATGTTGGCAATGTTCAGCTCCTTTTCTTGTGCTTAATGGCGAGTCCTTTCTACCTCCTCAAATCCCTTTCCTGCCATTCTCCCTTGCTTACAAGTCCTTTTCTCTGACTTTCCTCAAGACATTTTTCAGTGATGGATATTTTCAACTCTGCAGTTTTGTGAATTTTACTGCCCCTGAGTTCCATTGTTCAACTCATGTTTATGGGAACTGGCCACAAAGCAGCGGGATTTCCTCAAGCCCTATACTGTTTCCATGGGCAACCCTAGCCTTTGGTCAATTCGTCTTCCTGATTGGAAATTAGAGTGACATGTGCCTGTCTGAACACCTAGGACTTGTCTCTCATTGTTCCTCATCCTTCCGCTTCATCCTCTGGACAAATTCCAAACTGTACGCAACAGGATGTTGACAGTGCTGACATCTCCAAGTGGGGAGACTGTTAGTAAAGACGCTGGAGGGGTGAACCCGAGCACCAGGAGATGAGGAGATGAGATGCCTTTTCCAAACTCTTCCCGATCAGACGGTATACCATCCTCTGGGTGTGACAGACATGTTTTAGCAGTAGGAAGAGTCCCATTCATGTAAGGAGAACACCAGGGCTTTTTCAAAATCAGTGTCTCCCCGAAACCCAAACTGGGGAAGTTTTTAAGCTACGGCTACACATATGTTCATTAAGGGCCTTGGGAAGTAGGCAGAGTCCAAACTTTAGATGATTGAAGTCTTCAGGGTCAGAAGCACTCACCACCAGCTTCCCTTAGGCTACACTTTAACTGTCATTGATAGATGATGTCAATAAAAATATCTATTCTTTTTCAGATTATTTCCCCTTATAGGTTATTGCAAAATGTTGAGTGTAGTTCCCTGTGCTATACAGTAGTTCCTTGTTGATGATCTATTTTATACATAGCAGTGTGTATGTGTTCATTCCAAACTGTTAATTTATCCCTCCTCCCACCTTTCCCCTTTGGTAATAATAAATTATAAGATTTTATACTTCTCAGAAATGGGGGAGCTGAAAGAGAGGTATCATTTTCAATGGAAAAGCATTTAAAACAAGATTGAAGGTTTAACCAAGATTATTAGCTGTACATCCTTGGAAAGAAATCACTTCGTTTCTCTAATATTGACCTGACAAATAAGACAAACCTTTTCACTGAACTTGCTTATAAAAAGTGATGGAAATATCAAATGGAAGTGTTAAAAACATCTTATTTTACCCGAGCCTTATACACTGTTCTATGTTAACTACAGTTTGGCTCACACATCTGTTCATTGAGGTTACAATAGTCTCAATTTCTGTTACTGATCCTCCAGAGTGGACCCCAACAAGTGTCCCCCTGCCCAGTGTCATTGGGGCCAACAGATCGAGACTGAGTTTGGTTCACAAGCAAAGGAAACTTTATATTTTGATCAGAGAATGGAGAGGTGAGAGCATGCACTACCCCGTGGGCTGTGGGCTGGGCTGCTGTGTAGAGATCCTGTCAGAGTCAGTGGGAGGGAGGGAGGCGGCGGAGCTCTCGAGGGCCGGGTTGGCTGTAGCTCAGGCTCTATATCGTGGAGTCTGCACTGGGCCCCAGGAGCTGAGGTGTCGACCCAGCCATTCTGCACTAGGAAATCTGGTCTGAAGTGCCGGGTGTGGAACCTCTGCATGCGGGACCCTAGGAGCACGTGAAATTAGACAAAGCACAAAGGATAAAAAAGGTTAGACTTGACTTTATTGCCCAGATTCTATTTTTATCTCCCAGGGATTTTTAATGGGCTTTGCTGGGGACAAACCCCTCCTCTGCCTTTTGTCCCGTTCCTCATTCTTGGAGTGCTGAGGGTGCAGACCCTTCTTCTGTAACTGCTGAGTGCTGAGTTGGGAGCCCTCATACCCTGGGGCGAGGGTCAGAGCTTCTCCCCAGCAGCCTCCCGGTGACGTTGATTGTCCCCAGGACCCCTGCCTCCCTGCTCGTCCACCTGAGCACCAGCATTGGAAGTGTTATAGATTCTAATGACCTTTAAGGGTCCAGGAAAGAGATGTGCAGAGACGCTGTGGGGGCCGGTTTCACCCCGCCCCACATTTGTTCGGCCACCTTAGGCTGACCGTCTCTGCCAGCCTAGATGCTCTGACCAGTAGTCTGCGCTTTCTTCAATTAGGCCCCTGAATTAACGTACAAACAGCACCAGGTGTCAGAGCCCTGCCCGCTCAACTCCCAGACAGTCCAGGGTCAGTGGTGACCAAGGACCATGATGGCTACTGAGTCAACAGCCTTTTGAAGTAAACAGGAGTCCAGCCGGTCTTATTGGCCACCATCATCACGGTGTCTGTAGGCTCTTCTATGGTGACAGTGTGGTATACTGTTCCCCCGCCAAGATTATTAGCTCCCCTCTGGGTGCAGTAAGTCCTGCAAGCAGTAGTCTACTCTTTTGGGACACACTCTTGTTGTTTTATGAGAGAAACTCCAGGTCAAGTGATGTTCACACGAGTCGTCATGGTGCCCTGTTGCCCCCGGTTATCTCTCTGGATGTTGGAGTTGGAGGGCCTCCTCACTCGAGGTCGGTGTGCCCACGGAGCGAACCCTGCAACTTCAGGGCATGGTTGGTGGTTAGGATCACCACGTGGGGTCCTTTTCCCTTAGGAGGGAGGTGGCCTTTTGGGCTGCTGATTTCCAGGTTTTTAGATACCGCCAGTATCTTGGCCAGATGTGGCAGTGGGCCAAGCCCCTTAGTGACCGTAGTTTATCCTACCTGGATGGCATTCTTGCATTGTTCCATTTCAAGCGGTCCCAGTTTTTGCACTAATTCTCCAATGGCGATTCACCTTTCACCGGGAATGTAAAGGTCAAAGGGTTTAGCTAAATTAGGGAGTTCCAGGGCAAGGGTCTGAATTGACTGCTCTTTCCATTCTTGAAAGGCCACTTCTGGATTCTATTCAAAAGGATCATCATCTTTTCCTTTCAGTGTTTCATATAGAGGCCCAGCTAGTAGACTGTAGTTAGGGATCCAGAAGCAGCAAACCCTGGCCTCCCCAGGAACCCCTAAGCTGTCTTCTAGTTTTAGAAAGGGGTAAGGCTGAAAATGGTTTCTTCCCTTTCCTGGGATGGGCTTCTCTGACCTTCTGTGAGAATGAAGCCCAGGCAGGTCACCGCAGTCTGTGATATTTGAGCTTTTTCTTGGACAACTTCTATCCTTTATTGGCTTGGTAGTTCAGAGGCCTCCTTAGTAGGGCTGGTGATCAGAATGTCGTCTGCATATTGAAGGAGGGTTTCCTTTTCCAGAGGTAGAACTTTTAGGTCTTTAGCTAAGCTTTCCCCAAAGATGGTGTGGGAATTTTTGCACCCTTGGGGCCAGACGGCCCGGAAGTATTGTTTTAGTTGTATGTGGAGTCCTGCCACTCACAAGCCAAAATTTCTTGTGACTCTGGGACTAATGGAATACAAAAGAAGGCATCATTGAAGACTAATACAGAATACCATGTCCTGGTGGTTGGTAGAATGACCAGCAGGGTGTAGGAATTAGGAGCAACTGGAGGTATATCCTCGGTGGCTTCACTGACTGTCCTGACATCCTTTACCAGGTCCCCAGCAGCCCATGGGGCTCTCGTGGTCAGACCAATCCCAGAATATGGAGCTCACCTGGGCAGGTACCCCACCCCCACCCCAGCCCACGGGGCTCTCGTGGTCAGGCCCCTCCCAGGATACAGAGCTACCCTTGCAGGTACCGTGGCAGGGCTGGGCACACAGGAACCGTGCACATAGCCCTCATTGCAGAGCACCCCCAGCTCACCTGTCGCTCAGAGCTGACACAGAGCACCTCAGAGCAGGACTTGAACTAACAAACAGCAGCTGCGACAGGTCTGTGACCCTGGGCATCACTCCGTGAGGCCTCCCTCCACCTGGTCTTCCAGAGACTTCCACTGCACCCGGGGCACCAGGCCTCTGTCTCCAACCACCACCCACCCCTCCTCTGCCTGACTCCTGGGTTCCTCTCATTAGGAGAGGGTTTTCTTGAAGTTGTCTCCCACTCATGGGCCAGATAAAATGATTAGAAAACAAGCCAAAGCTGCAGCCCCTTGTCTATCCTGACTCTCAGGAGCCCACACCTGTTCCTTGGACCTGGCCGGTTCAGCAAGTTCCATTTTCTGCAACTGTGAGCCCCTGAGGGGTGATGATTGGCTGACCTGGGCAGCCTTACCGTGCCGGCCAGCCCTCCCCAGGTGTGCCTGGGTTGAGATCAATATAAATACCACTCCAGGCAGCAAGAGCCCCTGCAGCCGTGCCTGACGCCATTTTCTCTGCCCTGTCAGCAGTCTCGGGGCTGGGCTGGTGGGAGGGAGTGAGAGGCCACGGCTTTGTGGGTGGCCCAGTGTGAGTGGGGCTCTGCTGGACTTTCTGCAGCAGTTGCCAGGCTGCCACCTGCTAAAGAAGAGGATGTGTCACCCATACCTGCTGCTGGAATTTCTCCCTGGGCAGAGGTGAGGAAGGAAAAAAGCAGTGGGGGCAGGGACAGGACGGGTATCTCAGGCAGGGAAATGGAAATCTTCCAGAAGAGCACCCAGGGCCAGGACCATCCTGGCTGGCCTGCAGGCACCAAGTCGGCCGGCATGCTGTCACTCGTGTGGCTCTATGGCCCTTCCTCTAGGCTTTCAAGTCCTTGTATATATTCAGGTGTTTTACCTGGGACGGGTGGGAATAGTTCAGCAGCAACTGGCCTGGGGCTCAGCTCACGTTTACTCACAGATGCCTCGGCACGGTGCCCCAGCTTTGCAATGAGGACGCTTGTTGCGTGGGGGCTGCTGGCTGAATGGGAGACGATTCCCCACCACTGACCAACTTCAGAATTGTTTACAACTGGAGCAAGTGCCCTGATACGGTTTTCCTCTGTGTAACTGGTGGGTTCTGTGTTTTTTTTCTCTTTTTCGTTTTTGGTTCAAGGTAGATTTTATTCCTCTTTTTTGTATTTACAGATATAAGCATGGAAATAATTTATTCATATAAATACATGTATGTGCAGGGAATAATTGTTTTTTCTGTTTTATTTTTTAAATTTTACTTCTTTTTAATTTTGAATTTTATTTTATATTTTTATACAGCAGGTTCTTATTGGTTATCTATTTTATACATATAAATGTATACATGCCAATCCCAGTCTCTCAACCCCTCCCACCACCACCCCCCCAACAGCTTTCCCCCCTTGTTGTCCATACGTTTGTTGTCTACATCTGTTGCTCTATTTATGCCTTGCAAAATGGTTAATCTGTACAGTTTTTCTAGGTTCCACATATATGCATGAATATACAAGATTTGTTTTTCTCTTTCTGACTTACTTCACTCTGTATGACAGTCTCTAGATCCATCGACGTCTCTACAAATGACCCAATTTCATTCCTTTTCATGGCTTAGTAATATTCCATTTTATATATGTACCACAGCTTTATGCATTCGTCTGTCTGTGGGCATTTAGGTTGCTTCCATTACCTCGATATTGTAAATAGTGATGCAATGAACATTGCGGTGAATGACTCTTTTTGATTTATGGTTTTGTCTGGGTATATGTCCAGTACTGGGATTGCTGTATCATATGGAAATTCTATTGTTAGTTTCTTAAGAAATTCCATATTGTTCTCCATAATGACTGTATCAATTTATATTCCCAACAATAGTGGAAGAGGGTTCCTTTTCTCCACACCCTTTCCAGCATTTTTTGTTTGTAGATTTTCAATGATGCCTATTCTACCAGGTGTGAGGTGATACCTCATTGTTGAATCCATTTCGTTGAGCAAGGGGTAGCTCTTGTCTATTTCATATTTGGCTTATGGAACGGTATCTGTGCTAATTTCAAACTCTGCTTTTATGCAGCACCCCAACTCACCTTCCCCTTAAGCAGGCATAAGTTGGTTTTCTAAACTTGAGACCCTGTTCTGTTTTGTAATTCAGTTCATGTGTAGCCAAGTTCACATTCCGTGTATTAGTGATACCTTATGATGTTTCTTTTTCTGTGTGACTTACTTCACTTAGAATCATCGTGCCTCAATGCACTCATTATGCTGGTACGGGCCTGGTGACATAGATTTCATTGCTGAGTGGTATTCTGTTGTACAGAAGTACCGCAACTTCTTTATCCATTATTTGCTCTCTGGGATATTTAACTTGTGCCGTAGAAGAGATTCCTGTAAAAAGAGCCGTCCCAAATTTTGGGGTTGCTGTGTCTTTTTGATATTAATTTCCCTAAGCTATAGGACCATAAGTGGAAGTGCCCTAGGCTCTGTTGCTTTGTTTTTTAGATGTTTCAGGAAACACCATACACTTCTCCCGAGTGTCTGTTGGCAATTTACATCCCGCCCATCAGCATAACAAGGCTCCCAGTTCTCCATGGCCTGTCCTGCCTTTCTGGATTTTACACTTTATTCTGATGGCCCTTTTGACCGGGGGGAAGTGAGACTTCATTGTAGTGCAGATTTCCTTTGCAAGCTTGCTTGGTTGGCCAAAAAGGGCGTATGCGTTTTTTCCTGAATATATTCAGGAAAAAACGCATATGCCCTTTTGGCAAAGTGCATCATTGTGGACGTTCTGCCTCTTTTCCTACGCTTTCAATGCAATTCCAGTCTACCTCCTGAAATCGGTATCCTGCAATTCTGCCCCGCTTTCAAGTCCTCTTGGAAGCCTTACTTCAGTCTATTTTTGGACGATAGCTGTCATTTATAACTCTGCAGGTTTGTGAATTACAGTGCCCCTGAGCTCCTTTCTTCAACTCGCTTTCTTTTGAGCTGGCCGCAACACCGCAGGATGGCTTCAGGCCCTAATCTGGTTCCGGCACGGCACGCTGAGCCTTTGGTTATTTCCTCTTCCTGGTGGGAAATGAGAGTTAAATTTGCCCGTCCAGACACCTCCAGCTAGTCTCTCATTGGTTCTCCCTATTCCTGTTCATCTTCCGCAGAAATTGCAAACTGGGCCAAACAGGAGGTTAAAGGCAGTGACTCTCCAAGTTGGGAGAGTGTTAGTAAAGCGTCTGGAATGTTGCACCCGAGTACCAGGGGAGGAAAACTGAGACATATTTGAACACGTCTCCCGATCACACGGTTGATCATACTCGGGGTTCCACATGCATGTTTTAGCTGAAGGAAGAATACCTTAAACCTGGAGAGTTGAGACCCGTGGAATGGGTACCATGCAATATGACTTCTAAGGGTCTTCATTTGCTCACCGAACCTCTCCAATCCTATCACTGCTGCGTTTATGCCCCAGTACACACGCTTGATTCTCTTTCGGAGACATAGCAATCCATAGGTTTTAAGATACTTACTAGTCAGGTACATTCTTAGGCGTTTAATATGGGGTGTTGAGTCCATTTCGTTGAGCTAGGAGTAGCTCTTGTCTATTCCATATTTGGCTTAAGGAACTTTATCTGTGCTCATTTCAATCTCTGGTTTTATGCAGCACCCCAACTCACCTTTCCCCTTAAGCAAGCGTAAGTTGGTTTTCTAAATTTGAGACCCTGTTCTGTTCTGTAATTCAGTTCCTGTGTAGCCAAGTTTACATTCCGTGTATTACTGATATCTTATGATGTTTCTTTTTCTGTGTGACTTATTTCAGTTAGAATCATCATACCTGAATCCACTCATTGTGCTGCTAAGGGCCTGATGACACAGATTTCATTGCTGTGTGATATTGCTTTGTAAGTAAATACCACAACTTCTTTATCCATTTTTCACTTTCTGCGATGTTGAACTTGTACTGTAAACGAGGTTCTTGTAAACAGAGCCGATCCAAACTTTGGGGTGGCTGTGTCTTTTTGATTTTAATTTCCCTAAGCTATAGGACCATAAGTGGAAGTGCCCTAGGCTCTGTTGCTTTGTTTTTTAGATGTTTCAGGAAACACCATACACTTCTCCCGAGTGGTTGTTGGCAATTTACATCCCGCCCATCAGCATAACAAGGCTCCCAGTTCTCCATGGCCTGTCCTGCCTTTCTGGATTTTACCCTTTTTTCAGATGGCCCTTTTGACCGGGGGGAAGTGAGACTTCATTGTAGTGCAGATTTCCTTTGCAAGCTTGCTTGGTTGGCCAAAAAGGGCGTATGCGTTTTTTCCTGAATATATTCAGGAAAAAACGCATACACACTTTTTGGCCAAGTGCATCATTGTGGACGTTCTGCCTCTTTTCCTATGCTTTCAATGCAATTCCAGTCTACCTCCTGAAATCGGTTTCCTGCAATTCTGCCCCGCTTTCAAGTTCTCTTGGCAGCCTTACTTCAGTATATTTTTGGACGATAGCTGTCATTTATAACTCTGCAGGTTTGTGAATTACAGTGCCCCTGAGCTCCTTTCTTCAACTCGCTTTCTTTTGAGCTGGCCGCAACACCGCAGGATGGCTTCAGGCCCTAATCTGGTTCCGGTTCGGCACGCTGAGCCTTTGGTTATTTCCTCTTCCTGGTGGGAAATGAGAGTTAAATTTGCCCGTCCAGACACCTCCAGCTAGCCTCTCATTGGTTCTCGCTATTCCTGTTCATCTTCCGCAGAAATTGCAAACTGAGCGAAACAGGAGGTTAAAGGAACTGACTGTCCAAGTCGGGAGAGTGTTAGTAAAGCGTCTGGAATGTTCCACCGAAGTACCAGGGGATGAAAACTGAGACATATTTGAACACGTCTCCCGATCACACGGTTGATCATACTCGGGGTTCCACATGCATGTTTTAGCTGAAGGAAGAATACCTTAAACCTGGAGAGTTGAGACCCGTGGAATGGGTACCATGCAATATGACTTCTAAGGGTCTTCATTTGCTCACCGAACCTCTCCAATCCTATCACTGCTGCGTTTATGCCCCTGTACACACGCTTGATTCTCTTTCGGAGACATAGCAATCCATAGGTTTTAAGATACTTACTAGTCAGGTACATTCTTAGGCGTTTAATATGGGGTGTTGAGTCCATTTCGTTGAGCAAGGAGTAGCTCTTGTCTATTCCATATTTGGCTTAAGGAACTTTATCTGTGCTCATTTCAATCTCTGGTTTTATGCAGCACCCCAACTCACCTTCCCCCTTAAGCAAGCGTAAGTGGGTTTTCTAAACTTGAGACACTGTTCTGTTTTGTAATTCAGTTCATGTGTAGCCAAGTTCACATTCTGTGTATTAGTGATACCTTATGATGTTTCTTTTCTGTGTGACTTATTTCAGTTCGAATCATCATACCTGAATCCACTCATTATGCTGCTACAGGCCTGATGACATAGATTTCATTGCTGAGTGATATTGCATTGTACGTAAGTACCACAAGTTCTTTATCCATTTTTCACTTTCTGCGATATTGAACTTGTACCGTAAACGAGGTTCTTGTAAACAGAGGCGTCCCAAACTTTGGGGTGGCTGTGTCTTTTTGATTTTAATTTCCCTAAGCTATAGGACCATAAGTGGAAGTGCCCTAGGCTCTGTTGCTTTGTTTTTTAGATGTTTCAGGAAACACCATACACTTCTCCAGAATGGCTGTTGGCAATTTACATCCCGCCCATCAGCATAAGAAGGCTCCCAGTTCTCCATGGCCTGTCGTGCCTTTATGGATTTTACACTTTTTTCAGATGGCCCTTTTGACCGGGTGGAAGTGAGACTTCATTGTAGTGCAGATTTCCTTTGCAAGCTTGCTTGGTTGGCCAAAAAGGGCGTATGCGTTTTTTCCTGAATATATTCAGGAAAAAACGCATACGCCCTTTTTGGCCAAGTGCATCATTGTCGAGTTTCTGACTCTCTTCATATGCTTTCAATGCAATTCCAGTCTACCTCCTGAAATCGGTTTCCTGCAATTCTGCCTTGCTTTCAATGCCTCTTCATAGCCTTACTTCTGTATATTTTTGGATGATAGCTGTCATTTATAACTCTGCAGGTTTTTGAATTGCAGTGGCCCTTAGCTCCATTTTTTAGCTCTTATTTTTGTGGTCTTTCCCCATAACCACAGGATTCCTTGAAGCCCTATTTTTCTTCTGGGGCACCTTGCTGTGCCTTTGGTTAATTATTCTTACTGATGTGATATTAGAGTGACATGTGCCCATTGAAACCGCTACAGCTAGTTTCTCACTGGTTCCCCCTATTCCCATTCATCCTCTGCACTAACTGCAGACTGTGCGATACCAGAACTTAAAGGCATTGACTCCATGTGGGGATGTTGTTAGTAAAGCGGCTGGAATGTCGATCCGGAGCCCCAGGAGAGGAAAAATGAGGTGCGTTTTAGAAACCTTTCCCGATCATATGGTATACCAGTCGCTGGGTTTCCCAAGCATGGTTTAGCTGTAGGAAGATTCCCTTCAACCTGGAGTGTTGGGACCCTTGGACTGAGTAGCATGAAGTATTGCATTAAACTTTCGGCAGTTGCTCACCAAAGCTCACCAATCCTGTCAGCCCCAAGTGTCCAGCCTTATGTCTTATCCAGCTGTGGGTTTATATGTGGTCAATCCAGGTTGCATCACAGCCCCTGAGCGAATTTTGTAAGAATTTTTCTCTCTTTCATTGTTTCAGCGTTTTGTTTTTAAAATTTATTTCTATAATGGGGTTTAGCTCCTTTTCACTGCTGTGTTTGTGCCGCTCTGCACACACTTGATTCCCTTATGGAGATATATCAATACATGGGTTTTAAGATTCTTATTCCTCAGATATATTTCTCTGCGGTGTATAGGGTGTGTTGAGGCCTGTTCATTGAGCAAGGTGTAGATCTTGTCTAATACCTATTTGGTTTATTGAACGGTATCTGTGCTAATTTCAAACTCTGGTTTTATGCATCACCCCACCTCTCCTTTCCCCTTAAGCTGACATAAGTGTGTTTTCTAAATGTGAGACACTGTTCTGTTCTGTAATTCATTTCTTGTGCAGCCATATTTACCCTCCCTCTATAAGTGATATCTTATGATATGTTTCTTTTTCTGTTTGACTTATTTCAAGTAGTATTATCGGACCTAAATCCACTCTTTATCCTTCTACTAGCCTTATTACATTGATTTCATGGTGAAGAGATATTCCATTGTACATAAGTACCACATCTTCTTTATCCATTGTTCTCTTTCCTGGGATATTTAAGGTGTACTGAAGTTGAGGTTCTTGTAAACAGAGTAGCCCTAAACTGTGGTGTGCTTGTGTCTTGTTGATTTTTAGACTTCCCTAGATATACTCCCATGATTGGAAGTGTCCTATGCTCTGTAGCTCTGTTTTTTAGATGATTTAGGAACCACCATACACTTCTCCAGAGTGGCTCTCGGCAGTTCACACACTGCCCATCAGCGTATAAAGGCTCCCTGTTCTCCATGGCCTGTCCTGCATTTCTGGTTTTTACAATTTTTTAGGATGGCCCTTTTGACCGGTGGGAAGTGAGACTTCTTTGTTGTGCACATTTGCATTGCTTGCTTGCTTCGTTGCCCATAAAGTGCGTATGCGTTTTTTCCTGGATATAATCAGGAAAAAACGCATACGCCCTTTTGGGCCAACTGCATCATTGTCGAAATTCTGCCGCTTTTCATGTGCGTTAAAGACGAGTCCAATCTATCTCTTGAAATCTGTTTCTTGCAATTCTGTCTTGCATTCAGATCCTCTTCTTTGCCTTACCTCAACATATTTTTGGACGTTAGTTTTCATTTATAACTCTGCAGGTTTGTGAATTGCAGTGACCCTGAGCTCCATTTTTTAAGTTGCTCTTTTGTGAGCTGGCCTCAAACCCGCAGGATTGCTTCAGGCCCTATTTTGGCTCCGGCGAGGCAGGCTGAGCCTTTCTTTAATTCTTACTCTTAATGGGAAATTAGAGTGATATGTGCCCGTCCAAACCCCTACAACTCTTCTCTCATTGGTTCCCCCTCTTCCCGTTCATCCTCCTCACAATTTGCAAAATGTGTGAAACAGAAGTTTAAATGTGCTGATTCTCCAAGTGGGGAGATTCTAAGTAGCGTGGCTGGAATGGTGAACAGGAGCACCAGGAGAGGATAAATGAGGTGCATATTAGACACATCTCCCGATCACATGGTGTACAGTCCTCTGGGTTTTCCATGCATGTTTTAGCTGTAGGAAGATCCCTTGAACCTGCAGATTTGGGACCCATTGAATGGGTACCAGGTAGTATTACTTTAAAGGGTGTGCATTTCCTCACCCAACCTCACATTTCTCTTAGCGCAAACAGTTTCCAGCCTTATGTCTCATCCTGCTGTGGGTCTAGATGTGTTCAATCCATGTTGCATCACCGTCCCTGAGGAAAAGTTGTAAGAGGTTTTCTCTGTCTCTCTGTCGTTTATTTTTTTCAATTTATTACTATATTGGTTACAGCTGATTTTCAAAGCTCTGTTTCTTGCTGCTGTACATCCACTTGATTCGCGTACAGAGAGACATCAATAAATTCTTTTTCAGATTCTTACCAGTCGTATATATTCTTTTCCGGTGACTTGAGTGTGCTGAGTGCAGTTCTTTTAGCTACCGTGTAGGCCTTGTTGATTATCAGTTTGGTATTTGGAATGGTATCTTTGCTAATTTCAACCTCCTGGATGATGCCTCACCCCTCCCCACCTTTCCCGTTTAGCAGCCTTATGCGTGTTTTCTACATATTTGACTATGTTTTTGTTTTGTAATTTATTTCATGTGTAGCCATTTTGGATTCCACCTTTAAGTGATATCTTATGATATGTGTCTTTTTCTTTTTGAATTCTGTCACTTAGAATGATCATACGTAACTCCTCCGGAGTTGTTACAACTGGCCATATTTCATTGATTTCCAGGCTGAATAATATTCCACTCTACCTAAGTACCACATCTCTATCCATTTTTTCCCTCCAGAGACATTTAAGTTATATCCTAGTCGAGGATCTTTTAAACAGAGAGGGGGTAAACATTGGGGTGCCTGTGTCCTCTCGATTTTTGTTTTTCCCAAGATATACGCCCATGAGTGCAAGTGCCCTATGCTCTGTAGCTCATTTTTTAGATGCTTTAGTAAACACAATACACTTCTCCAGAATGGCCGTTGGCAATATACATTTCCACTATAAGTCTCACAGGGCTCCCTCTTCTCGTTGCCCTGTCCTGCATTTCTGTTGTTTACGCTTTATGAGGATGGCTCTTCTGACTGATGCGAAGTGATATCTTTTGTAGTATTGACTTCCAGTGCCCACCTGTTTGGTTGGCTAAAAAAGTGTATGCCCTTTTCTTGAATATATACAGAAAAGAACGCATACACCCTTTTTGGCCAACTGCAATGTTGGCAATGTTGGCAATGTTCAGCTCCTTTTCTTGTGCTTAATGGCGAGTCCTTTCTACCTCCTCAAATCCCTTTCCTGCCATTCTCCCTTGCTTACAAGTCCTTTTCTCTGACTTTCCTCAAGACATTTTTCAGTGATGGATATTTTCAACTCTGCAGTTTTGTGAATTTTACTGCCCCTGAGTTCCATTGTTCAACTCATGTTTATGGGAACTGGCCACAAAGCAGCGGGATTTCCTCAAGCCCTATACTGTTTCCATGGGCAACCCTAGCCTTTGGTCAATTCGTCTTCCTGATTGGAAATTAGAGTGACATGTGCCTGTCTGAACACCTAGGACTTGTCTCTCATTGTTCCTCATCCTTCCGCTTCATCCTCTGGACAAATTCCAAACTGTACGCAACAGGATGTTGACAGTGCTGACATCTCCAAGTGGGGAGACTGTTAGTAAAGACGCTGGAGGGGTGAACCCGAGCACCAGGAGATGAGGAGATGAGATGCCTTTTCCAAACTCTTCCCGATCAGACGGTATACCATCCTCTGGGTGTGACAGACATGTTTTAGCAGTAGGAAGAGTCCCATTCATGTAAGGAGAACACCAGGGCTTTTTCAAAATCAGTGTCTCCCCGAAACCCAAACTGGGGAAGTTTTTAAGCTACGGCTACACATATGTTCATTAAGGGCCTTGGGAAGTAGGCAGAGTCCAAACTTTAGATGATTGAAGTCTTCAGGGTCAGAAGCACTCACCACCAGCTTCCCTTAGGCTACACTTTAACTGTCATTGATAGATGATGTCAATAAAAATATCTATTCTTTTTCAGATTATTTCCCCTTATAGGTTATTGCAAAATGTTGAGTGTAGTTCCCTGTGCTATACAGTAGTTCCTTGTTGATGATCTATTTTATACATAGCAGTGTGTATGTGTTCATTCCAAACTGTTAATTTATCCCTCCTCCCACCTTTCCCCTTTGGTAATAATAAATTATAAGATTTTATACTTCTCAGAAATGGGGGAGCTGAAAGAGAGGTATCATTTTCAATGGAAAAGCATTTAAAACAAGATTGAAGGTTTAACCAAGATTATTAGCTGTACATCCTTGGAAAGAAATCACTTCGTTTCTCTAATATTGACCTGACAAATAAGACAAACCTTTTCACTGAACTTGCTTATAAAAAGTGATGGAAATATCAAATGGAAGTGTTAAAAACATCTTATTTTACCCGAGCCTTATACACTGTTCTATGTTAACTACAGTTTGGCTCACACATCTGTTCATTGAGGTTACAATAGTCTCAATTTCTGTTACTGATCCTCCAGAGTGGACCCCAACAAGTGTCCCCCTGCCCAGTGTCATTGGGGCCAACAGATCGAGACTGAGTTTGGTTCACAAGCAAAGGAAACTTTATATTTTGATCAGAGAATGGAGAGGTGAGAGCATGCACTACCCCGTGGGCTGTGGGCTGGGCTGCTGTGTAGAGATCCTGTCAGAGTCAGTGGGAGGGAGGGAGGCGGCGGAGCTCTCGAGGGCCGGGTTGGCTGTAGCTCAGGCTCTATATCGTGGAGTCTGCACTGGGCCCCAGGAGCTGAGGTGTCGACCCAGCCATTCTGCACTAGGAAATCTGGTCTGAAGTGCCGGGTGTGGAACCTCTGCATGCGGGACCCTAGGAGCACGTGAAATTAGACAAAGCACAAAGGATAAAAAAGGTTAGACTTGACTTTATTGCCCAGATTCTATTTTTATCTCCCAGGGATTTTTAATGGGCTTTGCTGGGGACAAACCCCTCCTCTGCCTTTTGTCCCGTTCCTCATTCTTGGAGTGCTGAGGGTGCAGACCCTTCTTCTGTAACTGCTGAGTGCTGAGTTGGGAGCCCTCATACCCTGGGGCGAGGGTCAGAGCTTCTCCCCAGCAGCCTCCCGGTGACGTTGATTGTCCCCAGGACCCCTGCCTCCCTGCTCGTCCACCTGAGCACCAGCATTGGAAGTGTTATAGATTCTAATGACCTTTAAGGGTCCAGGAAAGAGATGTGCAGAGACGCTGTGGGGGCCGGTTTCACCCCGCCCCACATTTGTTCGGCCACCTTAGGCTGACCGTCTCTGCCAGCCTAGATGCTCTGACCAGTAGTCTGCGCTTTCTTCAATTAGGCCCCTGAATTAACGTACAAACAGCACCAGGTGTCAGAGCCCTGCCCGCTCAACTCCCAGACAGTCCAGGGTCAGTGGTGACCAAGGACCATGATGGCTACTGAGTCAACAGCCTTTTGAAGTAAACAGGAGTCCAGCCGGTCTTATTGGCCACCATCATCACGGTGTCTGTAGGCTCTTCTATGGTGACAGTGTGGTATACTGTTCCCCCGCCAAGATTATTAGCTCCCCTCTGGGTGCAGTAAGTCCTGCAAGCAGTAGTCTACTCTTTTGGGACACACTCTTGTTGTTTTATGAGAGAAACTCCAGGTCAAGTGATGTTCACACGAGTCGTCATGGTGCCCTGTTGCCCCCGGTTATCTCTCTGGATGTTGGAGTTGGAGGGCCTCCTCACTCGAGGTCGGTGTGCCCACGGAGCGAACCCTGCAACTTCAGGGCATGGTTGGTGGTTAGGATCACCACGTGGGGTCCTTTTCCCTTAGGAGGGAGGTGGCCTTTTGGGCTGCTGATTTCCAGGTTTTTAGATACCGCCAGTATCTTGGCCAGATGTGGCAGTGGGCCAAGCCCCTTAGTGACCGTAGTTTATCCTACCTGGATGGCATTCTTGCATTGTTCCATTTCAAGCGGTCCCAGTTTTTGCACTAATTCTCCAATGGCGATTCACCTTTCACCGGGAATGTAAAGGTCAAAGGGTTTAGCTAAATTAGGGAGTTCCAGGGCAAGGGTCTGAATTGACTGCTCTTTCCATTCTTGAAAGGCCACTTCTGGATTCTATTCAAAAGGATCATCATCTTTTCCTTTCAGTGTTTCATATAGAGGCCCAGCTAGTAGACTGTAGTTAGGGATCCAGAAGCAGCAAACCCTGGCCTCCCCAGGAACCCCTAAGCTGTCTTCTAGTTTTAGAAAGGGGTAAGGCTGAAAATGGTTTCTTCCCTTTCCTGGGATGGGCTTCTCTGACCTTCTGTGAGAATGAAGCCCAGGCAGGTCACCGCAGTCTGTGATATTTGAGCTTTTTCTTGGACAACTTCTATCCTTTATTGGCTTGGTAGTTCAGAGGCCTCCTTAGTAGGGCTGGTGATCAGAATGTCGTCTGCATATTGAAGGAGGGTTTCCTTTTCCAGAGGTAGAACTTTTAGGTCTTTAGCTAAGCTTTCCCCAAAGATGGTGTGGGAATTTTTGCACCCTTGGGGCCAGACGGCCCGGAAGTATTGTTTTAGTTGTATGTGGAGTCCTGCCACTCACAAGCCAAAATTTCTTGTGACTCTGGGACTAATGGAATACAAAAGAAGGCATCATTGAAGACTAATACAGAATACCATGTCCTGGTGGTTGGTAGAATGACCAGCAGGGTGTAGGAATTAGGAGCAACTGGAGGTATATCCTCGGTGGCTTCACTGACTGTCCTGACATCCTTTACCAGGTCCCCAGCAGCCCATGGGGCTCTCGTGGTCAGACCAATCCCAGAATATGGAGCTCACCTGGGCAGGTACCCCACCCCCACCCCAGCCCACGGGGCTCTCGTGGTCAGGCCCCTCCCAGGATACAGAGCTACCCTTGCAGGTACCGTGGCAGGGCTGGGCACACAGGAACCGTGCACATAGCCCTCATTGCAGAGCACCCCCAGCTCACCTGTCGCTCAGAGCTGACACAGAGCACCTCAGAGCAGGACTTGAACTAACAAACAGCAGCTGCGACAGGTCTGTGACCCTGGGCATCACTCCGTGAGGCCTCCCTCCACCTGGTCTTCCAGAGACTTCCACTGCACCCGGGGCACCAGGCCTCTGTCTCCAACCACCACCCACCCCTCCTCTGCCTGACTCCTGGGTTCCTCTCATTAGGAGAGGGTTTTCTTGAAGTTGTCTCCCACTCATGGGCCAGATAAAATGATTAGAAAACAAGCCAAAGCTGCAGCCCCTTGTCTATCCTGACTCTCAGGAGCCCACACCTGTTCCTTGGACCTGGCCGGTTCAGCAAGTTCCATTTTCTGCAACTGTGAGCCCCTGAGGGGTGATGATTGGCTGACCTGGGCAGCCTTACCGTGCCGGCCAGCCCTCCCCAGGTGTGCCTGGGTTGAGATCAATATAAATACCACTCCAGGCAGCAAGAGCCCCTGCAGCCGTGCCTGACGCCATTTTCTCTGCCCTGTCAGCAGTCTCGGGGCTGGGCTGGTGGGAGGGAGTGAGAGGCCACGGCTTTGTGGGTGGCCCAGTGTGAGTGGGGCTCTGCTGGACTTTCTGCAGCAGTTGCCAGGCTGCCACCTGCTAAAGAAGAGGATGTGTCACCCATACCTGCTGCTGGAATTTCTCCCTGGGCAGAGGTGAGGAAGGAAAAAAGCAGTGGGGGCAGGGACAGGACGGGTATCTCAGGCAGGGAAATGGAAATCTTCCAGAAGAGCACCCAGGGCCAGGACCATCCTGGCTGGCCTGCAGGCACCAAGTCGGCCGGCATGCTGTCACTCGTGTGGCTCTATGGCCCTTCCTCTAGGCTTTCAAGTCCTTGTATATATTCAGGTGTTTTACCTGGGACGGGTGGGAATAGTTCAGCAGCAACTGGCCTGGGGCTCAGCTCACGTTTACTCACAGATGCCTCGGCACGGTGCCCCAGCTTTGCAATGAGGACGCTTGTTGCGTGGGGGCTGCTGGCTGAATGGGAGACGATTCCCCACCACTGACCAACTTCAGAATTGTTTACAACTGGAGCAAGTGCCCTGATACGGTTTTCCTCTGTGTAACTGGTGGGTTCTGTGTTTTTTTTCTCTTTTTCGTTTTTGGTTCAAGGTAGATTTTATTCCTCTTTTTTGTATTTACAGATATAAGCATGGAAATAATTTATTCATATAAATACATGTATGTGCAGGGAATAATTGTTTTTTCTGTTTTATTTTTTAAATTTTACTTCTTTTTAATTTTGAATTTTATTTTATATTTTTATACAGCAGGTTCTTATTGGTTATCTATTTTATACATATAAATGTATACATGCCAATCCCAGTCTCTCAACCCCTCCCACCACCACCCCCCCAACAGCTTTCCCCCCTTGTTGTCCATACGTTTGTTGTCTACATCTGTTGCTCTATTTATGCCTTGCAAAATGGTTAATCTGTACAGTTTTTCTAGGTTCCACATATATGCATGAATATACAAGATTTGTTTTTCTCTTTCTGACTTACTTCACTCTGTATGACAGTCTCTAGATCCATCGACGTCTCTACAAATGACCCAATTTCATTCCTTTTCATGGCTTAGTAATATTCCATTTTATATATGTACCACAGCTTTATGCATTCGTCTGTCTGTGGGCATTTAGGTTGCTTCCATTACCTCGATATTGTAAATAGTGATGCAATGAACATTGCGGTGAATGACTCTTTTTGATTTATGGTTTTGTCTGGGTATATGTCCAGTACTGGGATTGCTGTATCATATGGAAATTCTATTGTTAGTTTCTTAAGAAATTCCATATTGTTCTCCATAATGACTGTATCAATTTATATTCCCAACAATAGTGGAAGAGGGTTCCTTTTCTCCACACCCTTTCCAGCATTTTTTGTTTGTAGATTTTCAATGATGCCTATTCTACCAGGTGTGAGGTGATACCTCATTGTTGAATCCATTTCGTTGAGCAAGGGGTAGCTCTTGTCTATTTCATATTTGGCTTATGGAACGGTATCTGTGCTAATTTCAAACTCTGCTTTTATGCAGCACCCCAACTCACCTTCCCCTTAAGCAGGCATAAGTTGGTTTTCTAAACTTGAGACCCTGTTCTGTTTTGTAATTCAGTTCATGTGTAGCCAAGTTCACATTCCGTGTATTAGTGATACCTTATGATGTTTCTTTTTCTGTGTGACTTACTTCACTTAGAATCATCGTGCCTCAATGCACTCATTATGCTGGTACGGGCCTGGTGACATAGATTTCATTGCTGAGTGGTATTCTGTTGTACAGAAGTACCGCAACTTCTTTATCCATTATTTGCTCTCTGGGATGTTTAACTTGTGCCGTAGAAGAGATTCCTGTAAAAAGAGCCGTCCCAAATTTTGGGGTTGCTGTGTCTTTTTGATATTAATTTCCCTAAGCTATAGGACCATAAGTGGAAGTGCCCTAGGCTCTGTTGCTTTGTTTTTTAGATGTTTCAGGAAACACCATACACTTCTCCCGAGTGTCTGTTGGCAATTTACATCCCGCCCATCAGCATAACAAGGCTCCCAGTTCTCCATGGCCTGTCCTGCCTTTCTGGATTTTACACTTTATTCTGATGGCCCTTTTGACCGGGGGGAAGTGAGACTTCATTGTAGTGCAGATTTCCTTTGCAAGCTTGCTTGGTTGGCCAAAAAGGGCGTATGCGTTTTTTCCTGAATATATTCAGGAAAAAACGCATATGCCCTTTTGGCAAAGTGCATCATTGTGGACGTTCTGCCTCTTTTCCTACGCTTTCAATGCAATTCCAGTCTACCTCCTGAAATCGGTATCCTGCAATTCTGCCCCGCTTTCAAGTCCTCTTGGAAGCCTTACTTCAGTCTATTTTTGGACGATAGCTGTCATTTATAACTCTGCAGGTTTGTGAATTACAGTGCCCCTGAGCTCCTTTCTTCAACTCGCTTTCTTTTGAGCTGGCCGCAACACCGCAGGATGGCTTCAGGCCCTAATCTGGTTCCGGCACGGCACGCTGAGCCTTTGGTTATTTCCTCTTCCTGGTGGGAAATGAGAGTTAAATTTGCCCGTCCAGACACCTCCAGCTAGTCTCTCATTGGTTCTCCCTATTCCTGTTCATCTTCCGCAGAAATTGCAAACTGGGCCAAACAGGAGGTTAAAGGCAGTGACTCTCCAAGTTGGGAGAGTGTTAGTAAAGCGTCTGGAATGTTGCACCCGAGTACCAGGGGAGGAAAACTGAGACATATTTGAACACGTCTCCCGATCACACGGTTGATCATACTCGGGGTTCCACATGCATGTTTTAGCTGAAGGAAGAATACCTTAAACCTGGAGAGTTGAGACCCGTGGAATGGGTACCATGCAATATGACTTCTAAGGGTCTTCATTTGCTCACCGAACCTCTCCAATCCTATCACTGCTGCGTTTATGCCCCAGTACACACGCTTGATTCTCTTTCGGAGACATAGCAATCCATAGGTTTTAAGATACTTACTAGTCAGGTACATTCTTAGGCGTTTAATATGGGGTGTTGAGTCCATTTCGTTGAGCTAGGAGTAGCTCTTGTCTATTCCATATTTGGCTTAAGGAACTTTATCTGTGCTCATTTCAATCTCTGGTTTTATGCAGCACCCCAACTCACCTTTCCCCTTAAGCAAGCGTAAGTTGGTTTTCTAAATTTGAGACCCTGTTCTGTTCTGTAATTCAGTTCCTGTGTAGCCAAGTTTACATTCCGTGTATTACTGATATCTTATGATGTTTCTTTTTCTGTGTGACTTATTTCAGTTAGAATCATCATACCTGAATCCACTCATTGTGCTGCTAAGGGCCTGATGACACAGATTTCATTGCTGTGTGATATTGCTTTGTAAGTAAATACCACAACTTCTTTATCCATTTTTCACTTTCTGCGATGTTGAACTTGTACTGTAAACGAGGTTCTTGTAAACAGAGCCGATCCAAACTTTGGGGTGGCTGTGTCTTTTTGATTTTAATTTCCCTAAGCTATAGGACCATAAGTGGAAGTGCCCTAGGCTCTGTTGCTTTGTTTTTTAGATGTTTCAGGAAACACCATACACTTCTCCCGAGTGGTTGTTGGCAATTTACATCCCGCCCATCAGCATAACAAGGCTCCCAGTTCTCCATGGCCTGTCCTGCCTTTCTGGATTTTACCCTTTTTTCAGATGGCCCTTTTGACCGGGGGGAAGTGAGACTTCATTGTAGTGCAGATTTCCTTTGCAAGCTTGCTTGGTTGGCCAAAAAGGGCGTATGCGTTTTTTCCTGAATATATTCAGGAAAAAACGCATACACACTTTTTGGCCAAGTGCATCATTGTGGACGTTCTGCCTCTTTTCCTATGCTTTCAATGCAATTCCAGTCTACCTCCTGAAATCGGTTTCCTGCAATTCTGCCCCGCTTTCAAGTTCTCTTGGCAGCCTTACTTCAGTATATTTTTGGACGATAGCTGTCATTTATAACTCTGCAGGTTTGTGAATTACAGTGCCCCTGAGCTCCTTTCTTCAACTCGCTTTCTTTTGAGCTGGCCGCAACACCGCAGGATGGCTTCAGGCCCTAATCTGGTTCCGGTTCGGCACGCTGAGCCTTTGGTTATTTCCTCTTCCTGGTGGGAAATGAGAGTTAAATTTGCCCGTCCAGACACCTCCAGCTAGCCTCTCATTGGTTCTCGCTATTCCTGTTCATCTTCCGCAGAAATTGCAAACTGAGCGAAACAGGAGGTTAAAGGAACTGACTGTCCAAGTCGGGAGAGTGTTAGTAAAGCGTCTGGAATGTTCCACCGAAGTACCAGGGGATGAAAACTGAGACATATTTGAACACGTCTCCCGTTCACACGATTGATCATACTCTGGGTTCCACATGAATTTTTTAGCTGAAGAAAGAATACCTTAAACCTGGAGAGTTGAAATCCGTGGAATGGGTACCATGCAATATGACTTCAAAGGTCTTCATTTGCTCACTGAACCTCTCCAATCCTATCACTGCTGCGTTTATGCCCCTGTACACATGCTTGATTCTCTTTCGGAGACATAGCAATCTATAGGTTTTAAGATACTTACTAGTCAGGTACATTCTTAGGCGTTTAATATGCGGTGTTGAGTCCATTTCGTTGAGCAAGGAGTAGCTCTTGTCTATTCCATATTTGGCTTAAGGAACTTTGTGCTCATTTCAATCTCTGGTTTTATGCAGCACCCCAACTCACCTTTCCCCTTAAGCAAGCATAAGTTGGTTTTCTAAATTTGAGACCCTGTTCTGTTCTGTAATTCAGTTCCTGTGTAGCCAAGTTTACATTCCGTGTATTACTGATATCTTATGATGTTTCTTTTTCTGTGTGACTTATTTCAGTTAGAATCACCATACCCGAATCCACTCATTATGCTGCTACGGGCCTGGTGACATAGATTTCATTGCTGAGTGATATTGCTTTGTACATGAGTACCACAACTTCTTTATCCATTTTTCACTTTCTGTGATATTGAACTTGTACGGTAAACGAGGTTCTTGTAAACAGAGCCGTTCCAAACTTTGGGGTGGCTGTGTCTTTTTGATTTTAATTTCCCTAAGCTATAGGACCATAAGTGGAAGTGCCCTAGGTTCTGTTGCTTTGTTTTTTAGATGTTTCAGGAAACACCATACACTTCTCCCGAGTGGTTGTTGGCAATTTACATCCCGCCCATCAGCATAACAAGGCTCCCAGTTCTCCATGGCCTGTCCTGCCTTTCTGGATTTTACACTTTTTTCAGATGGCCCTTTTGACCGGGGGGAAGTGAGACTTCATTGTAGTGCAGATTTCCTTTGCAAGCTTGCTTGGTTGGCCAAAAAGGGCGTATGCGTTTTTTCCTGAATATATTCAGGAAAAAACGCATACGCCCTTTTTGGCCAAGTGCATCATTGTGGACGTTCTGCCTCTTTTCCTATGCTTTCAATGCAATTCCAGTCTACCTCCTGAAATCGGATTCCTGCAATTCTGCCCCGCTTTCAAGTCCTCTTGGCAGCCTTACTTCAGTCTATTTTTGGACGATAGCTGTCATTTATAACTCTGCAGGTTTGTGAATTACAGTGCCCCTGAGCTCCTTTCTTCAACTCGCTTTCTTGTGAGCTGGCCGCAACACCGCAGGATGGCTTCAGGCCCTAATCTGGTTCCGGTACGGCACGCTGAGCCTTTGGTTATTTCCTCTTCCTGGTGGGAAATGAGAGTTAAATTTGCCCGTCCAGACACCTCCAGCTAGCCTCTCATTGGTTCTCGCTATTCCTGTTCATCTTCCGCAGAAATTGCAAACTGGGCCAAACAGGAGGTTAAAGGGACTGACTCTCCAAGTGGGGAGAGTGTTAGTAAAGCGTCTGGAATGTTGCACCCGAGTACCAGGGGAGGAAAACTGAGACATATTTGAACACGTCTCCCGATCACATGGTTGATCATACTCTGGGTTCCACATGCATGTTTTAGCTGAAGGAAGAATACCTAAAATCTGTGTAGTTGAAACCCGTGGAATGGGTACCATGCAATATGACTTCAAAGGTCTTCATTTGCTCACTGAACCTCTCCAATCCTATCACTGCTGCGTTTATGCCCCTGTACACATGCTTGATTCTCTTTCGGAGACATAGCAATCTATAGGTTTTAAGATACTTACTAGTCAGGTACATTCTTAGGCGTTTAATATGCGGTGTTGAGTCCACTTCGTTGAGCAAGGAGTAGCTCTTGTCTATTCCATATTTGGCTTAAGGAACTTTGTGCTCATTTCCATCTCTGGTTTTATGCAGCACCCCAACTCACCTTTCCCCTTAAGCAAGCATAAGTTGGTTTTCTAAATTTGAGACCCTGTTCTGTTCTGTAATTCAGTTCCTGTGTAGCCAAGTTTACATTCCGTGTATTACTGATATCTTATGATGTTTCTTTTTCTGTGTGACTTATTTCAGTTAGAATCACCATACCCGAATCCACTCATTATGCTGCTACGGGCCTGGTGACATAGATTTCATTGCTGAGTGATATTGCTTTGTACATGAGTACCACAACTTCTTTATCCATTTTTCACTTTCTGTGATATTGAACTTGTACGGTAAACGAGGTTCTTGTAAACAGAGGCGTCCCAAACTTTGGGGTGGCTGTGTCTTTTTGATTTTAATTTCCCTAAGCTATAGGACCATAAGTGGAAGTGCACTAGGCTCTGTTGCTTTGTTTTTTAGATGTTTCAGGAAACACCATACACTTCTCCGGAGTGGCTGTTGGCAATTTACATCCCGCCCATCAGCATAACAAGGCTCCCAGTTCTCCATGGCCTGTCCTGCCTTTCTGGATTTTACACTTTTTTCAGATGGCCCTTTTGACCGGGGGGAAGTGAGACTTCATTGTAGTGCAGATTTCCTTTGCAAGCTTGCTTGGTTGGCCAAAAAGGGCGTATGCCTTTTTTCCTGAATATATTCAGGAAAAAACGCATACGCCCTTTTTGGCCAAGTGCATCATTGTGGACGTTCTGCCTCTTTTCCTATGCTTTCAATGCAATTCCAGTCTACCTCCTGAAATCGGTTTCCTGCAATTCTGCCCCGCTTTCAAGTCCTCTTGGCAGCCTTACTTCAGTCTATTTTTGGACGATAGCTGTCATTTATAACTCTGCAGGTTTGTGAATTACAGTGCCCCTGAGCTCCTTTCTTCAACTCGCTTTCTTTTGAGCTGGCCGCAACACCGCAGGATGGCTTCAGGCCCTAATCTGGTTCCGGTACGGCACGCTGAGCCTTTGGTTATTTCCTCTTCCTGGTGGGAAATGAGAGTTAAATTTGCCCGTCCAGACACCTCCAGCTAGCCTCTCATTGGTTCTCGCTATTCCTGTTCATCTTCCGCAGAAATTGCAAACTGGGCCAAACAGGAGGTTAAAGGGACTGACTCTCCAAGTGGGGAGAGTATTAGTAAAGCGTCTGGACTGTTGCACCAGAGTACCAGGGGAGGAAAACTGAGACATATTTGAACACGTCTCCCGATCACACGGTTGATCATACTCGGGGTTCCACATGCATGTTTTAGCTGAAGGAAGAATACCTTAAACCTGGAGAGTTGAGACCCGTGGAATGGGTACCATGCAATATGACTTCTAAGGGTCTTCATTTGCTCACCGAACCTCTCCAATCCTATCACTGCTGCGTTTATGCCCCAGTACACACGCTTGATTCTCTTTCGGAGACATAGCAATCCATAGGTTTTAAGATACTTACTAGTCAGGTACATTCTTAGGCGTTTAATATGGGGTGTTGAGTCCATTTCGTTGAGCTAGGAGTAGCTCTTGTCTATTCCATATTTGGCTTAAGGAACTTTATCTGTGCTCATTTCAATCTCTGGTTTTATGCAGCACCCCAACTCACCTTTCCCCTTAAGCAAGCGTAAGTTGGTTTTCTAAATTTGAGACCCTGTTCTGTTCTGTAATTCAGTTCCTGTGTAGCCAAGTTTACATTCCGTGTATTACTGATATCTTATGATGTTTCTTTTTCTGTGTGACTTATTTCAGTTAGAATCATCATACCTGAATCCACTCATTGTGCTGCTAAGGGCCTGATGACACAGATTTCATTGCTGTGTGATATTGCTTTGTAAGTAAATACCACAACTTCTTTATCCATTTTTCACTTTCTGCGATGTTGAACTTGTACTGTAAACGAGGTTCTTGTAAACAGAGCCGATCCAAACTTTGGGGTGGCTGTGTCTTTTTGATTTTAATTTCCCTAAGCTATAGGACCATAAGTGGAAGTGCCCTAGGCTCTGTTGCTTTGTTTTTTAGATGTTTCAGGAAACACCATACACTTCTCCCGAGTGGTTGTTGGCAATTTACATCCCGCCCATCAGCATAACAAGGCTCCCAGTTCTCCATGGCCTGTCCTGCCTTTCTGGATTTTACCCTTTTTTCAGATGGCCCTTTTGACCGGGGGGAAGTGAGACTTCATTGTAGTGCAGATTTCCTTTGCAAGCTTGCTTGGTTGGCCAAAAAGGGCGTATGCGTTTTTTCCTGAATATATTCAGGAAAAAACGCATACACACTTTTTGGCCAAGTGCATCATTGTGGACGTTCTGCCTCTTTTCCTATGCTTTCAATGCAATTCCAGTCTACCTCCTGAAATCGGTTTCCTGCAATTCTGCCCCGCTTTCAAGTTCTCTTGGCAGCCTTACTTCAGTATATTTTTGGACGATAGCTGTCATTTATAACTCTGCAGGTTTGTGAATTACAGTGCCCCTGAGCTCCTTTCTTCAACTCGCTTTCTTTTGAGCTGGCCGCAACACCGCAGGATGGCTTCAGGCCCTAATCTGGTTCCGGTTCGGCACGCTGAGCCTTTGGTTATTTCCTCTTCCTGGTGGGAAATGAGAGTTAAATTTGCCCGTCCAGACACCTCCAGCTAGCCTCTCATTGGTTCTCGCTATTCCTGTTCATCTTCCGCAGAAATTGCAAACTGAGCGAAACAGGAGGTTAAAGGAACTGACTGTCCAAGTCGGGAGAGTGTTAGTAAAGCGTCTGGAATGTTCCACCGAAGTACCAGGGGATGAAAACTGAGACATATTTGAACACGTCTCCCGTTCACACGATTGATCATACTCTGGGTTCCACATGAATTTTTTAGCTGAAGAAAGAATACCTTAAACCTGGAGAGTTGAAATCCGTGGAATGGGTACCATGCAATATGACTTCAAAGGTCTTCATTTGCTCACTGAACCTCTCCAATCCTATCACTGCTGCGTTTATGCCCCTGTACACATGCTTGATTCTCTTTCGGAGACATAGCAATCTATAGGTTTTAAGATACTTACTAGTCAGGTACATTCTTAGGCGTTTAATATGCGGTGTTGAGTCCATTTCGTTGAGCAAGGAGTAGCTCTTGTCTATTCCATATTTGGCTTAAGGAACTTTGTGCTCATTTCAATCTCTGGTTTTATGCAGCACCCCAACTCACCTTTCCCCTTAAGCAAGCATAAGTTGGTTTTCTAAATTTGAGACCCTGTTCTGTTCTGTAATTCAGTTCCTGTGTAGCCAAGTTTACATTCCGTGTATTACTGATATCTTATGATGTTTCTTTTTCTGTGTGACTTATTTCAGTTAGAATCACCATACCCGAATCCACTCATTATGCTGCTACGGGCCTGGTGACATAGATTTCATTGCTGAGTGATATTGCTTTGTACATGAGTACCACAACTTCTTTATCCATTTTTCACTTTCTGTGATATTGAACTTGTACGGTAAACGAGGTTCTTGTAAACAGAGCCGTTCCAAACTTTGGGGTGGCTGTGTCTTTTTGATTTTAATTTCCCTAAGCTATAGGACCATAAGTGGAAGTGCCCTAGGTTCTGTTGCTTTGTTTTTTAGATGTTTCAGGAAACACCATACACTTCTCCCGAGTGGTTGTTGGCAATTTACATCCCGCCCATCAGCATAACAAGGCTCCCAGTTCTCCATGGCCTGTCCTGCCTTTCTGGATTTTACACTTTTTTCAGATGGCCCTTTTGACCGGGGGGAAGTGAGACTTCATTGTAGTGCAGATTTCCTTTGCAAGCTTGCTTGGTTGGCCAAAAAGGGCGTATGCGTTTTTTCCTGAATATATTCAGGAAAAAACGCATACGCCCTTTTTGGCCAAGTGCATCATTGTGGACGTTCTGCCTCTTTTCCTATGCTTTCAATGCAATTCCAGTCTACCTCCTGAAATCGGATTCCTGCAATTCTGCCCCGCTTTCAAGTCCTCTTGGCAGCCTTACTTCAGTCTATTTTTGGACGATAGCTGTCATTTATAACTCTGCAGGTTTGTGAATTACAGTGCCCCTGAGCTCCTTTCTTCAACTCGCTTTCTTGTGAGCTGGCCGCAACACCGCAGGATGGCTTCAGGCCCTAATCTGGTTCCGGTACGGCACGCTGAGCCTTTGGTTATTTCCTCTTCCTGGTGGGAAATGAGAGTTAAATTTGCCCGTCCAGACACCTCCAGCTAGCCTCTCATTGGTTCTCGCTATTCCTGTTCATCTTCCGCAGAAATTGCAAACTGGGCCAAACAGGAGGTTAAAGGGACTGACTCTCCAAGTGGGGAGAGTGTTAGTAAAGCGTCTGGAATGTTGCACCCGAGTACCAGGGGAGGAAAACTGAGACATATTTGAACACGTCTCCCGATCACATGGTTGATCATACTCTGGGTTCCACATGCATGTTTTAGCTGAAGGAAGAATACCTAAAATCTGTGTAGTTGAAACCCGTGGAATGGGTACCATGCAATATGACTTCAAAGGTCTTCATTTGCTCACTGAACCTCTCCAATCCTATCACTGCTGCGTTTATGCCCCTGTACACATGCTTGATTCTCTTTCGGAGACATAGCAATCTATAGGTTTTAAGATACTTACTAGTCAGGTACATTCTTAGGCGTTTAATATGCGGTGTTGAGTCCACTTCGTTGAGCAAGGAGTAGCTCTTGTCTATTCCATATTTGGCTTAAGGAACTTTGTGCTCATTTCCATCTCTGGTTTTATGCAGCACCCCAACTCACCTTTCCCCTTAAGCAAGCATAAGTTGGTTTTCTAAATTTGAGACCCTGTTCTGTTCTGTAATTCAGTTCCTGTGTAGCCAAGTTTACATTCCGTGTATTACTGATATCTTATGATGTTTCTTTTTCTGTGTGACTTATTTCAGTTAGAATCACCATACCCGAATCCACTCATTATGCTGCTACGGGCCTGGTGACATAGATTTCATTGCTGAGTGATATTGCTTTGTACATGAGTACCACAACTTCTTTATCCATTTTTCACTTTCTGTGATATTGAACTTGTACGGTAAACGAGGTTCTTGTAAACAGAGGCGTCCCAAACTTTGGGGTGGCTGTGTCTTTTTGATTTTAATTTCCCTAAGCTATAGGACCATAAGTGGAAGTGCACTAGGCTCTGTTGCTTTGTTTTTTAGATGTTTCAGGAAACACCATACACTTCTCCGGAGTGGCTGTTGGCAATTTACATCCCGCCCATCAGCATAACAAGGCTCCCAGTTCTCCATGGCCTGTCCTGCCTTTCTGGATTTTACACTTTTTTCAGATGGCCCTTTTGACCGGGGGGAAGTGAGACTTCATTGTAGTGCAGATTTCCTTTGCAAGCTTGCTTGGTTGGCCAAAAAGGGCGTATGCCTTTTTTCCTGAATATATTCAGGAAAAAACGCATACGCCCTTTTTGGCCAAGTGCATCATTGTGGACGTTCTGCCTCTTTTCCTATGCTTTCAATGCAATTCCAGTCTACCTCCTGAAATCGGTTTCCTGCAATTCTGCCCCGCTTTCAAGTCCTCTTGGCAGCCTTACTTCAGTCTATTTTTGGACGATAGCTGTCATTTATAACTCTGCAGGTTTGTGAATTACAGTGCCCCTGAGCTCCTTTCTTCAACTCGCTTTCTTTTGAGCTGGCCGCAACACCGCAGGATGGCTTCAGGCCCTAATCTGGTTCCGGTACGGCACGCTGAGCCTTTGGTTATTTCCTCTTCCTGGTGGGAAATGAGAGTTAAATTTGCCCGTCCAGACACCTCCAGCTAGCCTCTCATTGGTTCTCGCTATTCCTGTTCATCTTCCGCAGAAATTGCAAACTGGGCCAAACAGGAGGTTAAAGGGACTGACTCTCCAAGTGGGGAGAGTATTAGTAAAGCGTCTGGACTGTTGCACCAGAGTACCAGGGGAGGAAAACTGAGACATATTTGAACACGTCTCCCGATCACATGGTTGATCATACTCTGGGTTCCACATGCATGTTTTAGCTGAAGGAAGAATACCTAAAATCTGCGTAGTTGAAACCCGTGGAATGGGTACCATGCAATATGACTTCAAAGGTCTTCATTTGCTCACTGAACCTCTCCAATCCTATCACTGCTGCGTTTATGCCCCTGTACACATGCTTGATTCTCTTTCGGAGACATAGCAATCTATAGGTTTTAAGATACTTACTAGTCAGGTACATTCTTAGGCGTTTAATATGCGGTGTTGAGTCCATTTCGTTGAGCAAGGAGTAGCTCTTGTCTATTCCATATTTGGCTTAAGGAACTTTGTGCTCATTTCAATCTCTGGTTTTATGCAGCACCCCAACTCACCTTTCCCCTTAAGCAAGCATAAGTTGGTTTTCTAAATTTGAGACCCTGTTCTGTTCTGTAATTCAGTTCCTGTGTAGCCAAGTTTACATTCCGTGTATTACTGATATCTTATGATGTTTCTTTTTCTGTGTGACTTATTTCAGTTAGAATCATCATACCTGAATCCACTCATTGTGCTGCTAAGGGCCTGATGACACAGATTTCATTGCTGAGTGATATTGCTTTGTAACTAAATACCACAACTTCTTTATCCATTTTTCACTTTCTGCAATGTTGAACTTGTACTGTAAACGAGGTTCTTGTAAACAGAGCCGTTCCAAACTTTGGGGTGGCTGTGTCTTTTTGATTTTAATTTCCCTAAGCTATAGGACCATAAGTGGAAGTGCCCTAGGTTCTGTTGCTTTGTTTTTTAGATGTTTCAGGAAACACCATACACTTCTCCCGAGTGGTTGTTGGCAATTTACATCCCGCCCATCAGCATAACAAGGCTCCCAGTTCTCCATGGCCTGTCCTGCCTTTCTGGATTTTACACTTTTTTCAGATGGCCCTTTTGACCGGGGGGAAGTGAGACTTCCTTGTAGTGCAGATTTCCTTTGCAAGCTTGCTTGGTTGGCCAAAAAGGGCGTATGCGTTTTTTCCTGAATATATTCAGGAAAAAACGCATACGCCCTTTTTGGCCAAGTGCATCATTGTGGACGTTCTGCCTCTTTTCCTATGCTTTCAATGCAATTCCAGTCTACCTCCTGAAATCGGATTCCTGCAATTCTGCCCCGCTTTCAAGTCCTCTTGGCAGCCTTACTTCAGTCTATTTTTGGACGATAGCTGTCATTTATAACTCTGCAGGTTTGTGAATTACAGTGCCCCTGAGCTCCGTTCTTCAACTCGCTTTCTTTTGAGCTGGCCGCAACACCGCAGGATGGCTTCAGGCCCTAATCTGGTTCCGGTACGGCACGCTGAGCCTTTGGTTATTTCCTCTTCCTGGTGGGAAATGAGAGTTAAATTTGCCCGTCCAGACACCTCCAGCTAGCCTCTCATTGGTTCTCGCTATTCCTGTTCATCTTCCGCAGAAATTGCAAACTGGGCCAAACAGGAGGTTAAAGGGACTGACTCTCCAAGTGGGGAGAGTGTTAGTAAAGCGTCTGGAATGTTGCACCCGAGTACCAGGGGAGGAAAACTGAGACATATTTGAACACGTCTCCCGATCACATGGTTGATCATACTCTGGGTTCCACATGCATGTTTTAGCTGAAGGAAGAATACCTAAAATCTGCGTAGTTGAAACCCGTGGAATGTGTACCATGCAATATGACTTCAAAGGTCTTCATTTGCTCACTGAACCTCTCCAATCCTATCACTGCTGCGTTTATGCCCCTGTACACATGCTTGATTCTCTTTCGGAGACATAGCAATCTATAGGTTTTAAGATACTTACTAGTCAGGTACATTCTTAGGCGTTTAATATGCGGTGTTGAGTCCATTTCGTTGAGCAAGGAGTAGCTCTTGTCTATTCCATATTTGGCTTAAGGAACTTTGTGCTCATTTCAATCTCTGGTTTTATGCAGCACCCCAACTCACCTTTCCCCTTAAGCAAGCATAAGTTGGTTTTCTAAATTTGAGACCCTGTTCTGTTCTGTAATTCAGTTCCTGTGTAGCCAAGTTTACATTCCGTGTATTACTGATATCTTATGATGTTTCTTTTTCTGTGTGACTTATTTCAGTTAGAATCACCATACCCGAATCCACTCATTATGCTGCTACGGGCCTGGTGACATAGATTTCATTGCTGAGTGATATTGCTTTGTACATGAGTACCACAACTTCTTTATCCATTTTTCACTTTCTGTGATATTGAACTTGTACGGTAAACGAGGTTCTTGTAAACAGAGCCGATCCAAACTTTGGGGTGGCTGTGTCTTTTTGATTTTAATTTCCCTAAGCTATAGGACCATAAGTGGAAGTGCACTAGGCTCTGTTGCTTTGTTTTTTAGATGTTTCAGGAAACACCATACACTTCTCCCAAGTGGCTGTTGGCAATTTACATCCCGCCCATCAGCATAACAAGGCTCCCAGTTCTCCATGTCCTGTCCTGCCTTTCTGGATTTTACACTTTTTTCAGATGGCCCTTTTGACCGGGGGGAAGTGAGACTTCATTGTAGTGCAGATTTCCTTTGCAAGCTTGCTTGGTTGGCCAAAAAGGGCGTATGCGTTTTTTCCTGAATATATTCAGGAAAAAACGCATACGCCCTATTTGGCCAAGTGCATCATTGTGGACGTTCGGCCTCTTTTCCTATGCTTTCAATGCAATTCCAGTCTACCTCCTGAAATCGGTTTCCTGCAATTCTGCCCCGCTTTCAAGTCCTCTTGGAAGCCTTACTTCAGTCTATTTTTGGACGATAGCTGTCATTTATAACTCTGCAGGTTTGTGAATTACAGTGCCCCTGAGCTCCTTTCTTCAACTCGCTTTCTTTTGAGCTGGCCGCAACACCGCAGGATGGCTTCAGGCCCTAATCTGGTCCCGGTACGGCACGCTGAGCCTTTGGTTATTTCCTCTTCCTGGTGGGAAATGAGAGTTAAATTTGCCCGTCCAGACACCTCCAGCTAGCCTCTCATTGGTTCTCGCTATTCCTGTTCATCTTCTGCAGAAATTGCAAACTGGGCCAAACAGGAGGTTAAAGGGACTGACTCTCCAAGTGGGGAGAGTGTTAGTAAAGCGTCTGGAATGTTGCACCCGAGTACCAGGGGAGGAAAACTGAGACATATTTGAACACGTCTCCCGATCACATGGTTGATCATACTCTGGGTTCCACATGCATGTTTTAGCTGAAGGAAGAATACCTAAAACCTGGGTAGTTGAAACCCGTGGAATGGGTACCATGCAATATGACTTCAAAGGTCTTCATTTGCTCACTGAACCTCTCCAATCCTATCACTGCTGCGTTTATGCCCCTGTACACATGCTTGATTCTCTTTCGGAGACATAGCAATCTATAGGTTTTAAGATACTTACTAGTCAGGTACATTCTTAGGCGTTTAATATGCGGTGTTGAGTCCATTTCGTTGAGCAAGGAGTAGCTCTTGTCTATTCCATATTTGGCTTAAGGAACTTTGTGCTCATTTCAATCTCTGGTTTTATGCAGCACCCCAACTCACCTTTCCCCTTAAGCAAGCATAAGTTGGTTTTCTAAATTTGAGACCCTGTTCTGTTCTGTAATTCAGTTCCTGTGTAGCCAAGTTTACATTCCGTGTATTACTGATATCTTATGATGTTTCTTTTTCTGTGTGACTTATTTCAGTTAGAATCATCATACCTGAATCCACTCATTGTGCTGCTAAGGGCCTGATGACACAGATTTCATTGCTGAGTGATATTGCTTTGTAACTAAATACCACAACTTCTTTATCCATTTTTCACTTTCTGCAATGTTGAACTTGTACTGTAAACGAGGTTCTTGTAAACAGAGCCGTTCCAAACTTTGGGGTGGCTGTGTCTTTTTGATTTTAATTTCCCTAAGCTATAGGACCATAAGTGGAAGTGCCCTAGGTTCTGTTGCTTTGTTTTTTAGATGTTTCAGGAAACACCATACACTTCTCCCGAGTGGTTGTTGGCAATTTACATCCCGCCCATCAGCATAACAAGGCTCCCAGTTCTCCATGGCCTGTCCTGCCTTTCTGGATTTTACACTTTTTTCAGATGGCCCTTTTGACCGGGGGGAAGTGAGACTTCCTTGTAGTGCAGATTTCCTTTGCAAGCTTGCTTGGTTGGCCAAAAAGGGCGTATGCGTTTTTTCCTGAATATATTCAGGAAAAAACGCATACGCCCTTTTTGGCCAAGTGCATCATTGTGGACGTTCTGCCTCTTTTCCTATGCTTTCAATGCAATTCCAGTCTACCTCCTGAAATCGGATTCCTGCAATTCTGCCCCGCTTTCAAGTCCTCTTGGCAGCCTTACTTCAGTCTATTTTTGGACGATAGCTGTCATTTATAACTCTGCAGGTTTGTGAATTACAGTGCCCCTGAGCTCCGTTCTTCAACTCGCTTTCTTTTGAGCTGGCCGCAACACCGCAGGATGGCTTCAGGCCCTAATCTGGTTCCGGTACGGCACGCTGAGCCTTTGGTTATTTCCTCTTCCTGGTGGGAAATGAGAGTTAAATTTGCCCGTCCAGACACCTCCAGCTAGCCTCTCATTGGTTCTCGCTATTCCTGTTCATCTTCCGCAGAAATTGCAAACTGGGCCAAACAGGAGGTTAAAGGCGCTGACTCTCCAAGTGGGGAGAGTGTTAGTAAAGTGTCTGGAATGTTGCACCCGAGTACCAGGGGAGGAAAACTGAGACATATTTGAACACGTCTCCCGTTCACATGGTTGATCATACTCTGGGTTCCACATGCATGTTTTAGCTGAAGGAAGAATACCTAAAACCTGGGTAGTTGAAACCCGTGGAATGGGTACCATGCAATATGACTTCAAAGGGTCTTCATTTGCTCTCCGAACCTCTCCAATCCTATCACTGCTGCGTTTATGCCCCTGTACACATGCTTGATTCTCTTTCGGAGACATAGCAATCCATAGGTTTTAAGATACTTACTAGTCAGGTACATTCTTAGGCGTTTAATATGGGGTGTTGAGTCGATTTCGTTGAGCAAGGAGTAGCTCTTGTCTATTCCATATTTGGCTTAAGGAACTTTATCTGTGCTCATTTCAATCTCTGGTTTTATGCAGCACCCCAACTCACCTTTACCCTTAAGCAAGAATAAGTTGGTTTTCTAAATTTGAGACCCTGTTCTGTTCTGTAATTCAGTTCCTGTGTAGCCAAGTTTACATTCCGTGTATTACTGACATCTTAGAATGTTTCTTTTTCTGTGTGACTTATTTCAGTTAGAATCATCATACCTGAATCCACTCATTGTGCTGCTAAGGGCCTGATGACACAGATTTCATTGCTGTGTGATATTGCTTTGTAAGTAAATACCACAACTTCTTTATCCATTTTTCACTTTCTGCGATGTTGAACTTGTACTGTAAACGAGGTTCTTGTAAACAGAGCCGTTCCAAACTTTGGGGTGGCTGTGTCTTTTTGATTTTAAATTCCCTAAGCTATAGGACCATAAGTGGAAGTGCCCTAGGCTCTGTTGCTTTGTTTTTTAGATGTTTCAGGAAACACCATACACTTCTCCCGAGTGGTTGTTGGCAATTTACATCCCGCCCTTCAGCATAACAAGGCTCCCAGTTCTCCATGGCCTGTCCTGCCTTTCTGGATTTTACACTTTTTTCAGATGGCCCTTTTGACCGGGGGGAAGTGAGACTTCATTGTAGTGCAGATTTCCTTTGCAAGCTTGCTTGGTTGGCCAAAAAGGGCGTATGCGTTTTTTCCTGAATATATTCAGGAAAAAACGCATACGCCCTTTTCGGCCAAGTGCATCATTGTGGACGTTCGGCCTCTTTTCCTATGCTTTCAATGCAATTCCAGTCTACCTCCTGAAATCGGTTTCCTGCAATTCTGCCCCGCTTTCAAGTCCTCTTGGCAGCCTTACTTCAGTCTATTTTTGGACGATAGCTGTCATTTATAACTCTGCAGGTTTGTGAATTACAGTGCCCCTGAGCTCCTTTCTTCAACTCGCTTTATTGTGAGCTGGCCGCAACACCGCAGGATGGCTTCAGGCCCTAATCTGGTTCCGGCACGGCACACTGAGCCTTTGGTTATTTCCTCTTCCTGGTGGGAAATGAGAGTTAAATTTGCCCGTCCAGACACCTCCAGCTAGCCTCTCATTGGTTCTCGCTATTCCTGTTCATCTTCCGCAGAAATTGCAAACTGGGCCAAACAGGAGGTTAAAGGGACTGACTCTCCAAGTGGGGAGAGTGTTAGTAAAGCGTCTGGAACGTTGCACCCGAGTACCAGGGGAGGAAAACGGAGACATATTTGAACACATCTCCCGTTCACATGGTTGATCATACTTGGGTTCCACATGCATGTTTTAGCTGAAGGAAGAATACCTAAAACCTGGGTAGTTGAAACCCGTGGAATGGGTACCATGCAATATGACTTCAAAGGGTCTTCATTTGCTCACCGAACCTCTCCAATCCTATCACTGCTGCGTTTATGCCCCTGTACACATGCTTGATTCTCTTTCGGAGACATAGCAATCCATAGGTTTTAAGATACTTACTAGTCAGGTACATTCTTAGGCGTTTAATATGCGGTGTTGAGTCCATTTCGTTGAGCAAGGAGTAGCTCTTGTCTATTCCATATTTGGCTTAAGGAACTTTATCTGTGCTCATTTCAATCTCTGGTTTTATGCAGCACCCCAACTCACCTTTACCCTTAAGCAAGCATAAGTTGGTTTTCTAAATTTGAGACCCTGTTCTGTTCTGTAATTCAGTTCCTGTGTAGCCAAGTTTACATTCCGTGTATCACTGATATCTTATGATGTTTCTTTTTCTGTGTGACTTATTTCAGTTAGAAACATCATACCTGAATCCACTCATTGTGCTGCTAAGGGCCTGATGACACAGATTTCATTGCTGAGTGATATTGCTTTGTAAGTAAATACCACAACTTCTTTATCCATTTTTCACTTTCTGCGATGTTGAACTTGTACTGTAAATGAGGTTCTTGTAAACAGAGCCATTCCAAACTTTGGGGTGGCTGTGTCTTTTTGATTTTAATTTCCCTAAGCTATAGGACCATAAGTGGAAGTGCCCTAGGTTCTGTTGCTTTGTTTTTTAGATGTTTCAGGAAACACCATACACTTCTCCCAAGTGATTGTTGGCAATTTACATCCCGCCCATCAGCATAACAAGGCTCCCAGTTCTCCATGGCCTGTCCTGCCTTTCTGGATTTTACACTTTTTTCAGAGGGCCCTTTTGACCGGGGGGAAGTGAGACTTCATTGTAGTGCAGATTTCCTTTGCAAGCTTGCTTGGTTGGCCAAAAAGGGCGTATGCGTTTTTTCCTGAATATATTCAGGAAAAAACGCATACGCCCTTTTTGGCCAAGTGCATCATTGTGAACGTTCTGCCTCTTTTCCTATGCTTTCAATGCAATTCCAGTCTACCTCCTGAAATCGGTTTCCTGCAATTCTGCCCCGCTTTCAAGTCCTCTTGGCAGCCTTACTTCAGTCTATTTTTGGACGATAGCTGTCATTTATAACTCTGCAGGTTTGTGAATTACAGTGCCCCTGAGCTCCTTTCTTCAATTCGCTTTCTTTTGAGCTGGCCGCAACACCGCAGGATGGCTTCAGGCCCTAATCTGGTTCCGGCACGGCACGCTGAGCCTTTGGTTATTTCCTCTTCCTGGTCGGAAATGAGAGTTAAATTTGCCCGTCCAGACACCTCCAGCTAGCCTCTCATTGGTTCTCGCTATTCCTGTTCATCTTCTGCAGAAATTGCAAACTGGACCAAACAGGAGGTTAAAGGCGCTGACTCTCCAAGTGGGGAGAGTGTTAGTAAAGCATCTGGAATGTTGCACCCGAGTACCAGGGGAGGAAAACTGAGACATATTTGAACACGTCTCCCGTTCACATGGTTGATCATACTTGGGTTCCACATGCATGTTTTAGCTGAAGGAAGAATACCTTAAACCTGGAGAGTTGAGACCCGTGTAATGGGTACCATGCAATATGACTTCAAAGGGTCTTCATTTGCTCACCGAACCTCTCCAATCCTATCACTGCTGCGTTTATGCCCCTGTACACACGCTTGATTCTCTTTCGGAGACATAGCAATCCATAGGTTTTAAGATACTTACTAGTCAGGTACATTCTTAGGCGTTTAATATGCGGTGTTGAGTCCATTTCGTTGAGCAAGGAGTAGCTCTTGTCTATTCCATATTTGGCTTAAGGAACTTTATCTGTGCTCATTTCAATCTCTGGTTTTATGCAGCACCCCAACTCACCTTTCCCCTTAAGCAAGCATAAGTTTTTTTTCTAAATTTGAGACCCTGTTCTGTTCTGTAATTCAGTTCCTGTGTAGCCAAGTTTACATTCCGTGTATTACTGATATCTTATGATGTTTCTTTTTCTGTGTGACTTATTTCAGTTAGAATCATCATACCTGAATCCACTCATTGTGCTGCTAAGGGCCTGATGACACAGATTTCATTGCTGAGTGATATTGCTTTGTAAGTAAATACCACAACTTCTTTATCCATTTTTCACTTTCTGCGATGTTGAACTTGTACTGTAAATGAGGTTCTTGTAAACAGAGCCGTTCCAAACTTTGGGGTGGCTGTGTCTTTTTGATTTTAATTTCCCTAAGCTATAGGACCATAAGTGGAAGTGCCCTAGGTTCTGTTGCTTTGTTTTTTAGATGTTTCAGGAAACACCATACACTTCTCCCAAGTGGTTGTTGGCAATTTACATCCCGCCCATCAGCATAACAAGGCTCCCAGTTCTCCATGGCCTGTCCTGCCTTTCTGGATTTTACACTTTTTTCAGAGGGCCCTTTTGACCGGGGGGAAGTGAGACTTCATTGTAGTGCAGATTTCCTTTGCAAGCTTGCTTGGTTGGCCAAAAAGGGCGTATGCGTTTTTTCCTGAATATATTCATGAAAAAACGCATACGCCCTTTTCGGCCAAGTGCATCATTGTGGACGTTCGGCCTCTTTTCCTATGCTTTCAATGCAATTCCAGTCTACCTCCTGAAATCGGTTTCCTGCAATTCTGCCCCGCTTTCAAGTCCTCTTGGCAGCCTTACTTCAGTCTATTTTTGGACGATAGCTGTCATTTATAACTCTGCAGGTTTGTGAATTACAGTGCCCCTGAGCTCCTTTCTTCAACTCGCTTTATTGTGAGCTGGCCGCAACACCGCAGGATGGCTTCAGGCCCTAATCTGGTTCCGGCACGGCACACTGAGCCTTTGGTTATTTCCTCTTCCTGGTGGGAAATGAGAGTTAAATTTGCCCGTCCAGACACCACCAGCTAGCCTCTCATTGGTTCTCGCTATTCCTGTTCATCTTCCGCAGAAATTGCAAACTGGGGCAAACAGGAGGTTAAAGGGACTGACTCTCCAAGTGGGGAGAGTGTTAGTAAAGCGTCTGGAATGTTGCACCCGAGTACCAGGGGAGGAAAACGGAGACATATTTGAACACATCTCCCGTTCACATGGTTGATCATACTTGGGTTCCACATGCATGTTTTAGCTGAAGGAAGAATACCTAAAACCTGGGCAGTTGAAACCCGTGGAATGGGTACCATGCAATATGACTTCAAAGGGTCTTCATTTGCTCACCGAACCTCTCCAATCCTATCACTGCTGCGTTTATGCCCCTGTACACATGCTTGATTCTCTTTCGGAGACATAGCAATCCATAGGTTTTAAGATACTTACAAGTCAGGTACATTCTTAGGCGTTTAATATGCGGTGTTGAGTCCATTTCGTTGAGCAAGGAGTAGCTCTTGTCTATTCCATATTTGGCTTAAGGAACTTTATCTGTGCTCATTTCAATCTCTGGTTTTATGCAGCACCCCAACTCACCTTTACCCTTAAGCAAGCATAAGTCGGTTTTCGAAATTTGAGACCCTGTTCTGTTCTGTAATTCAGTTCCTGTGTAGCCAAGTTTACATTCCGTGTATTACTGATATCTTATGATGTTTCTTTTTCTGTGTGACTTATTTCAGTTAGAATCATCATACCTGAATCCACTCATTGTGCTGCTAAGGGCCTGATGACACAGATTTCATTGCTGAGTGATATTGCTTTGTAAGTAAATACCACAACTTCTTTATCCATTTTTCACTTTCTGCGATGTTGAACTTGTACTGTAAACGAGGTTCTTGTAAACAGAGGCGTCCCAAACTTTGGGGTGGCTGTGTCTTTTTGATTTTAATTTCCCTAAGCTATAGGACCATAAGTGGAAGTGCCCTAGGCTCTGTTGCTTTGTTTTTTAGATGTTTCAGGAAACACCATACACTTCTCCCGAGTGGTTGTTGGCAATTTACATCCCGCCCATCAGCATAACAAGGCTCCCAGTTCTCCATGGCCTGTCCTGCCTTTCTGGATTTTACACTTTTTTCAGATGGCCCTTTTGACCGGGGGGAAGTGAGACTTCATTGTAGTGCAGATTTCCTTTGCAAGCTTGCTTGGTTGGCCAAAAAGGGCGTATGCGTTTTTTCCTGAATATATTGAGGAAAAAACGCATACGCCCTTTTTGGCCAAGTGCATCATTGTGGACGTTCTGCCTCTTTTCCTATGCTTTCAATGCAATTCCAGTCTACCTCCTGAAATCGGTTTCCTGCAATTCTGCCCCGCTTTCAAGTCCTCTTGGCAGCCTTACTTCAGTCTATTTTTGGACGATAGCTGTCATTTATAACTCTGCAGGTTTGTGAATTACAGTGCCCCTGAGCTCCTTTCTTCAACTCGCTTTCTTGTGAGCTGGCCGCAACACCGTAGGATGGCTTCAGGCCCTAATCTTGTTCTGGCATGGCACGCTGAGCCTTTGGTTAATTCCTCTTCCTGGTGGGAAATGAGAGTTAAATTTGCCCGTCCAGACACCTCCAGCTAGTCTCTCATTGGTTCTCGCTATTCCTGTTCATCTTCCGCAGAAATTGCAAACTGGGCCAAACAGGAGGTTAAAGACACTGACTCTCCAAGTCGGGAGAGTGTTAGTAAAGCGTCTGGAATGTTGCACCCGAGTACCAGGGTACGAAAACTGAGACATATTTGAACACGTCTCCCGATCACATGGTTGATCATACTCTGGGTTCCACATGCATGTTTTAGCTGAAGGAAGAATACCTAAAACCTGGGTAGTTGAAACCCGTGGAATGGGTACCATGCAATATGACTTCAAAGGGTCTTCATTTGCTCACCGAACCTCTCCAATCCTATCACTGCTGCGTTTATGTCCCTGTACACATGCTTGATTCTCTTTCGGAGACATAGCAATCCATAGGTTTTAAGATACTTACTAGTCAGGTACATTCTTAGGCGTTTAATATGCGGTGTTGAGTCCATTTCATTGAGCAAGGAGTAGCTCTTGTCTATTCCATATTTGGCTTAAGGAACTTTATCTGTGCTCATTTCAATCTCTGGTTTTATGCAGCACCCCAACTCACCTTTCCCCTTAAGCAAGCATAAGTCGGTTTTCGAAATTTGAGACCCTGTTCTGTTCTGTAATTCAGTTCCTGTGTAGCCAAGTTTACATTCCGTGTATTACTGATATCTTATGATGTTTCTTTTTCTGTGTGACTTATTTCAGTTAGAATCATCATACCTGAATCCACTCATTGTGCTGCTAAGGGCCTGATGACACAGATTTCATTGCTGGGTGATATTGCTTTGTAAGTAAATACCACAACTTCTTTATCCATTTTTCACTTTCTGCGATGTTGAACTTGTACTGTAAATGAGGTTCTTGTAAACAGAGCCGTTCCAAACTTTGGGGTGGCTGTGTCTTTTTGATTTTAATTTCCCTAAGCTATAGGACCATAAGTGGAAGTGCCCTAGGTTCTGTTGCTTTGTTTTTTAGATGTTTCAGGAAACACCATACACTTCTCCCAAGTGATTGTTGGCAATTTACATCCCGCCCATCAGCATAACAAGGCTCCCAGTTCTCCATGGCCTGTCCTGCCTTTCTGGATTTTACACTTTTTTCAGAGGGCCCTTTTGACCGGGGGGAAGTGAGACTTCATTGTAGTGCAGATTTCCTTTGCAAGCTTGCTTGGTTGGCCAAAAAGGGCGTATGCGTTTTTTCCTGAATATATTCAGGAAAAAACGCATACGCCCTTTTTGGCCAAGTGCATCATTGTGAACGTTCTGCCTCTTTTCCTATGCTTTCAATGCAATTCCAGTCTACCTCCTGAAATCGGTTTCCTGCAATTCTGCCCCGCTTTCAAGTCCTCTTGGCAGCCTTACTTCAGTCTATTTTTGGACGATAGCTGTCATTTATAACTCTGCAGGTTTGTGAATTACAGTGCCCCTGAGCTCCTTTCTTCAATTCGCTTTCTTTTGAGCTGGCCGCAACACCGCAGGATGGCTTCAGGCCCTAATCTGGTTCCGGCACGGCACGCTGAGCCTTTGGTTATTTCCTCTTCCTGGTGGGAAATGAGAGTTAAATTTGCCCGTCCAGACACCTCCAGCTAGCCTCTCATTGGTTCTCGCTATTCCTGTTCATCTTCTGCAGAAATTGCAAACTGGACCAAACAGGAGGTTAAAGGCGCTGACTCTCCAAGTGGGGAGAGTGTTAGTAAAGCATCTGGAATGTTGCACCCGAGTACCAGGGGAGGAAAACTGAGACATATTTGAACACGTCTCCCGTTCACATGGTTGATCATACTTGGGTTCCACATGCATGTTTTAGCTGAAGGAAGAATACCTTAAACCTGGAGAGTTGAGACCCGTGTAATGGGTACCATGCAATATGACTTCAAAGGGTCTTCATTTGCTCACCGAACCTCTCCAATCCTATCACTGCTGCGTTTATGCCCCTGTACACACGCTTGATTCTCTTTCGGAGACATAGCAATCCATAGGTTTTAAGATACTTACTAGTCAGGTACATTCTTAGGCGTTTAATATGCGGTGTTGAGTCCATTTCGTTGAGCAAGGAGTAGCTCTTGTCTATTCCATATTTGGCTTAAGGAACTTTATCTGTGCTCATTTCAATCTCTGGTTTTATGCAGCATCCCAACTCACCTTTCCCCTTAAGCAAGCATAAGTTTTTTTTCTAAATTTGAGACCCTGTTCTGTTCTGTAATTCAGTTCCTGTGTAGCCAAGTTTACATTCCGTGTATTACTGATATCTTATGATGTTTCTTTTTCTGTGTGACTTATTTCAGTTAGAATCATCATACCTGAATCCACTCATTGTGCTGCTAAGGGCCTGATGACACAGATTTCATTGCTGAGTGATATTGCTTTGTAAGTAAATACCACAACTTCTTTATCCATTTTTCACTTTCTGCGATGTTGAACTTGTACTGTAAATGAGGTTCTTGTAAACAGAGCCGTTCCAAACTTTGGGGTGGCTGTGTCTTTTTGATTTTAATTTCCCTAAGCTATAGGACCATAAGTGGAAGTGCCCTAGGTTCTGTTGCTTTGTTTTTTAGATGTTTCAGGAAACACCATACACTTCTCCCAAGTGGTTGTTGGCAATTTACATCCCGCCCATCAGCATAACAAGGCTCCCAGTTCTCCATGGCCTGTCCTGCCTTTCTGGATTTTACACTTTTTTCAGAGGGCCCTTTTGACCGGGGGGAAGTGAGACTTCATTGTAGTGCAGATTTCCTTTGCAAGCTTGCTTGGTTGGCCAAAAAGGGCGTATGCGTTTTTTCCTGAATATATTCATGAAAAAACGCATACGCCCTTTTCGGCCAAGTGCATCATTGTGGACGTTCGGCCTCTTTTCCTATGCTTTCAATGCAATTCCAGTCTACCTCCTGAAATTGGTTTCCTGCAATTCTGCCCCGCTTTCAAGTCCTCTTGGCAGCCTTACTTCAGTCTATTTTTGGACGATAGCTGTCATTTATAACTCTGCAGGTTTGTGAATTACAGTGCCCCTGAGCTCCTTTCTTCAACTCGCTTTCTTGTGAGCTGGCCGCAACACCGCAGGATGGCTTCAGGCCCTAATCTGGTTCCGGCACGGCACACTGAGCCTTTGGTTATTTCCTCTTCCTGGTGGGAAATGAGAGTTAAATTTGCCCGTCCAGACACCTCCAGCTAGCCTCTCATTGGTTCTCGCTATTCCTGTTCATCTTCCGCAGAAATTGCAAACTGGGGCAAACAGGAGGTTAAAGGGACTGACTCTCCAAGTGGGGAGAGTGTTAGTAAAGCGTCTGGAATGTTGCACCCGAGTACCAGGGGAGGAAAACGGAGACATATTTGAACACATCTCCCGTTCACATGGTTGATCATACTTGGGTTCCACATGCATGTTTTAGCTGAAGGAAGAATACCTAAAACCTGGGCAGTTGAAACCCGTGGAATGGGTACCATGCAATATGACTTCAAAGGGTCTTCATTTGCTCACCGAACCTCTCCAATCCTATCACTGCTGCGTTTATGCCCCTGTACACATGCTTGATTCTCTTTCGGAGACATAGCAATCCATAGGTTTTAAGATACTTACTAGTCAGGTACATTCTTAGGCGTTTAATATGCGGTGTTGAGTCCATTTCGTTGAGCAAGGAGTAGCTCTTGTCTATTCCATATTTGGCTTAAGGAACTTTATCTGTGCTCATTTCAATCTCTGGTTTTATGCAGCACCCCAACTCACCTTTACCCTTAAGCAAGCATAAGTCGGTTTTCGAAATTTGAGACCCTGTTCTGTTCTGTAATTCAGTTCCTGTGTAGCCAAGTTTACATTCCGTGTATTACTGATATCTTATGATGTTTCTTTTTCTGTGTGACTTATTTCAGTTAGAATCATCATACCTGAATCCACTCATTGTGCTGCTAAGGGCCTGATGACACAGATTTCATTGCTGAGTGATATTGCTTTGTAAGTAAATACCACAACTTCTTTATCCATTTTTCACTTTCTGCGATGTTGAACTTGTACTGTAAACGAGGTTCTTGTAAACAGAGGCGTCCCAAACTTTGGGGTGGCTGTGTCTTTTTGATTTTAATTTCCCTAAGCTATAGGACCATAAGTGGAAGTGCCCTAGGCTCTGTTGCTTTGTTTTTTAGATGTTTCAGGAAACACCATACACTTCTCCCGAGTGGTTGTTGGCAATTTACATCCCGCCCATCAGCATAACAAGGCTCCCAGTTCTCCATGGCCTGTCCTGCCTTTCTGGATTTTACACTTTTTTCAGATGGCCCTTTTGACCGGGGGTGGGGGGGAAGTGAGACTTCATTGTAGTGCAGATTTCCTTTGCAAGCTTGCTTGGTTGGCCAAAAAGGGCGTATGCGTTTTTTCCTGAATATATTCAGGAAAAAACGCATACGCCCTTTTTGGCCAAGTGCATCATTGTGGACGTTCTGCCTCTTTTCCTATGCTTTCAATGCAATTCCAGTCTACCTCCTGAAATCGGTTTCCTGCAATTCTGCCCCGCTTTCAAGTCCTCTTGGCAGCCTTACTTCAGTCTATTTTTGGACGATAGCTGTCATTTATAACTCTGCAGGTTTGTGAATTACAGTGCCCCTGAGCTCCTTTCTTCAACTCGCTTTCTTGTGAGCTGGCCGCAACACCGCAGGATGGCTTCAGGCCCTAATCTGGATCTGGCATGGCACGCTGAGCCTTTGGTTAATTCCTCTTCCTGGTGGGAAATGAGAGTTAAATTTGCCCGTCCAGACACCTCCAGCTAGTCTCTCATTGGTTCTCGCTATTCCTGTTCATCTTCCGCAGAAATTGCAAACTGGGGCAAACAGGAGGTTAAAGGCACTGACTCACCAAGTAGGGAGAGTGTTAGTAAAGCGTCTGGAATGTTGCACCCGAGTACCAGGGTACGAAAACTGAGACATATTTGAACACGTCTCCCGATCACATGGTTGATCATACTCTAGGTTCCACATGCATGTTTTAGCTGAAGGAAGAATACCTTAAACCTGGGTAGTTGAAACCCGTGGAATGGGTACCATGCAATATGACTTCAAAGGGTCTTCATTTGCTCACCGAACCTCTCCAATCCTATCACTGCTGCGTTTATGCCCCTGTACACATGCTTGATTCTCTTTCGGAGACATAGCAATCCATAGGTTTTAAGATACTTACAAGTCAGGTACATTCTTAGGCGTTTAATATGGGGTGTTGAGTCCATTTCGTTGAGCAAGGAGTAGCTCTTGTCTATTCCATATTTGGCTTAAGGAACTTTATCTGTGCTCATTTCAATCTCTGGTTTTATGCAGCACCCCAACTCACCTTTCCCCTTAAGCAAGCATAAGTTGGTTTTCTAAATTTGAGACCCTGTTCTGTTCTGTAATTCAGTTCCTGTGTAGCCAAGTTTACATTCCGTGTATCACTGATATCTTATGATGTTTCTTTTTCTGTGTGACTTATTTCAGTTAGAATCATCATACCTGAATCCACTCATTGTGCTGCTAAGGGCCTGATGACACAGATTTCATTGCTGAGTGATATTGCTTTGTAAGTAAATACCACAACTTCTTTATCCATTTTTCACTTTCTGCGATGTTGAACTTGTACTGTAAATGAGGTTCTTGTAAACAGAGCCGTTCCAAACTTTGGGGTGGCTGTGTCTTTTTGATTTTAATTTCCCTAACCTATAGGACCATAAGTGGAAGTGCCCTAGGTTCTGTTGCTTTGTTTTTTAGATGTTTCAGGAAACACCATACACTTCTCCCAAGTGGTTGTTGGCAATTTACATCCCGCCCATCAGCATAACAAGGCTCCCAGTTCTCCATGGCCTGTCCTGCCTTTCTGGATTTTACACTTTTTTCAGAGGGCCCTTTTGACCGGGGGGAAGTGAGACTTCATTGTAGTGAAGATTTCCTTTGCAAGCTTGCTTGGTTGGCCAAAAAGGGCGTATGCGTTTTTTCCTGAATATATTCAGGAAAAAACGCATACGCCCTTTTTGGCCAAGTGCATCATTGTGGACGTTCTGCCTCTTTTCCTATGCTTTCAATGCAATTCCAGTCTACCTCCTGAAATCGGTTTCCTGCAATTCTGCCCCGCTTTCAAGTCCTCTTGGCAGCCTTACTTCAGTCTATTTTTGGACGATAGCTGTCATTTATAACTCTGCAGGTTTGTGAATTACAGTGCCCCTGAGCTCCTTTCTTCAACTCGCTTTCTTGTGAGCTGGCCGCAACACCGTAGGATGGCTTCAGGCCCTAATCTTGTTCTGGCATGGCACGCTGAGCCTTTGGTTAATTCCTCTTCCTGGTGGGAAATGAGAGTTAAATTTGCCCGTCCAGACACCTCCAGCTAGTCTCTCATTGGTTCTCGCTATTCCTGTTCATCTTCCGCAGAAATTGCAAACTGGGCCAAACAGGAGGTTAAAGACACTGACTCTCCAAGTCGGGAGAGTGTTAGTAAAGCGTCTGGAATGTTGCACCCGAGTACCAGGGTACGAAAACTGAGACATATTTGAACACGTCTCCCGATCACATGGTTGATCATACTCTGGGTTCCACATGCATGTTTTAGCTGAAGGAAGAATACCTAAAACCTGGGTAGTTGAAACCCGTGGAATGGGTACCATGCAATATGACTTCAAAGGGTCTTCATTTGCTCACCGAACCTCTCCAATCCTATCACTGCTGCGTTTATGTCCCTGTACACATGCTTGATTCTCTTTCGGAGACATAGCAATCCATAGGTTTTAAGATACTTACTAGTCAGGTACATTCTTAGGCGTTTAATATGCGGTGTTGAGTCCATTTCATTGAGCAAGGAGTAGCTCTTGTCTATTCCATATTTGGCTTAAGGAACTTTATCTGTGCTCATTTCAATCTCTGGTTTTATGCAGCACCCCAACTCACCTTTCCCCTTAAGCAAGCATAAGTCGGTTTTCGAAATTTGAGACCCTGTTCTGTTCTGTAATTCAGTTCCTGTGTAGCCAAGTTTACATTCCGTGTATTACTGATATCTTATGATGTTTCTTTTTCTGTGTGACTTATTTCAGTTAGAATCATCATACCTGAATCCACTCATTGTGCTGCTAAGGGCCTGATGACACAGATTTCATTGCTGAGTGATATTGCTTTGTAAGTAAATACCACAACTTCTTTATCCATTTTTCACTTTCTGCGATGTTGAACTTGTACTGTAAATGAGGTTCTTGTAAACAGAGCCGTTCTAAACTTTGGGGTGGCTGTGTCTTTTTGATTTTAATTTCCCTAAGCTATAGGACCATAAGTGGAAGTGCCCTAGGTTCTGTTGCTTTGTTTTTTAGATGTTTCAGGAAACACCATACACTTCTCCCAAGTGATTGTTGGCAATTTACATCCCGCCCATCAGCATAACAAGGCTCCCAGTTCTCCATGGCCTGTCCTGCCTTTCTGGATTTTACACTTTTTTCAGAGGGCCCTTTTGACCGGGGGGAAGTGAGACTTCATTGTAGTGCAGATTTCCTTTGCAAGCTTGCTTGGTTGGCCAAAAAGGGCGTATGCGTTTTTTCCTGAATATATTCAGGAAAAAACGCATACGCCCTTTTTGGCCAAGTGCATCATTGTGGACGTTCTGCCTCTTTTCCTATGCTTTCAATGCAATTCCAGTCTACCTCCTGAAATCGGTTTCCTGCAATTCTGCCCCACTTTCAAGTCCTCTTGGCAGCCTTACTTCAGTCTATTTTTGGACGATAGCTGTCATTTATAACTCTGCAGGTTTGTGAATTACAGTGCCCCTGAGCTCCTTTCTTCAACTCGCTTTCTTGTGAGCTGGCCGCAACACCGCAGGATGGCTTCAGGCCCTAATCTTGTTCTGGCATGGCACGCTGAGCCTTTGGTTAATTCCTCTTCCTGGTGGGAAATGAGAGTTAAATTTGCCCGTCCAGACACCTCCAGCTAGTCTCTCATTGGTTCTCGCTATTCCTGTTCATCTTCCGCAGAAATTGCAAACTGGGCCAAACAGGAGGTTAAAGGGACTGACTCTCCAAGTCGGGAGAGTGTTAGTAAAGCGTCTGGAATGTTGCACCCGAGTACCAGGGGAGGAAAACTGAGACATATTTGAACACGTCTCCCGATCACATGGTTGATCATACTCTGGGTTCCACATGCATGTTTTAGCTGAAGGAAGAATACCTAAAACCTGGGTAGTTGAAACCCGTGGAATGGGTACCATGCAATATGACTTCAAAGGGTTTTCATTTGCTCACCGAACCTCTCCAATCCTATCACTGCTGCGTTTATGTCCCTGTACACATGCTTGATTCTCTTTCGGAGACATAGCAATCCATAGGTTTTAAGATACTTACTAGTCAGGTACATTCTTAGGCGTTTAATATGCGGTGTTGAGTCCATTTCATTGAGCAAGGAGTAGCTCTTGTCTATTCCATATTTGGCTTAAGGAACTTTATCTGTGCTCATTTCAATCTCTGGTTTTATGCAGCACCCCAACTCACCTTTCCCCTTAAGCAAGCATAAGTCGGTTTTCGAAATTTGAGACCCTGTTCTGTTCTGTAATTCAGTTCCTGTGTAGCCAAGTTTACATTCCGTGTATTACTGATATCTTATGATGTTTCTTTTTCTGTGTGACTTATTTCAGTTAGAATCATCATACCTGAATCCACTCATTGTGCTGCTAAGGGCCTGATGACACAGATTTCATTGCTGAGTGATATTGCTTTGTAAGTAAATACCACAACTTCTTTATCCATTTTTCACTTTCTGCGATGTTGAACTTGTACTGTAAATGAGGTTCTTGTAAACAGAGCCGTTCCAAACTTTGGGGTGGCTGTGTCTTTTTGATTTTAATTTCCCTAAGCTATAGGACCATAAGTGGAAGTGCCCTAGGTTCTGTTGCTTTGTTTTTTAGATGTTTCAGGAAACACCATACACTTCTCCCAAGTGGTTGTTGGCAATTTACATCCCGCCCATCAGCATAACAAGGCTCCCAGTTCTCCATGGCCTGTCCTGCCTTTCTGGATTTTACACTTTTTTCAGATGGCCCTTTTGACCGGGGGTGGGGGGGAAGTGAGACTTCATTGTAGTGCAGATTTCCTTTGCAAGCTTGCTTGGTTGGCCAAAAAGGGCGTATGCGTTTTTTCCTGAATATATTCAGGAAAAAACGCATACGCCCTTTTTGGCCAAGTGCATCATTGTGGACGTTCTGCCTCTTTTCCTATGCTTTCAATGCAATTCCAGTCTACCTCCTGAAATCGGTTTCCTGCAATTCTGCCCCGCTTTCAAGTCCTCTTGGCAGCCTTACTTCAGTCTATTTTTGGACGATAGCTGTCATTTATAACTCTGCAGCTTTGTGAATTACAGTGCCCCTGAGCTCCTTTCTTCAACTCGCCTTCTTTTGAGCTGGCCGCAACACCGCAGGATGGCTTCAGGCCCTAATCTGGTTCTGGCATGGCACGCTGAGCCTTTGGTTAATTCCTCTTCCTGGTAGGAAATGAGAGTTAAATTTGCCCGTCCAGACACCTCCAGCTAGTCTCCATTGGTTCTCGCTATTCCTGTTCATCTTCCGCAGAAATTGCAAACTGGGCCAAACAGGAGGTTAAAGGGACTGACTCTCCAAGTCGGGAGAGTGTTAGTAAAGCGTCTGGAATGTTGCACCCGAGTACCAGGGTACGAAAACTGAGACATATTTGAACACGTCTCCCGATCACATGGTTGATCATACTCTAGGTTCCACATGCATGTTTTAGCTGAAGGAAGAATACCTTAAACCTGGAGAGTTGAAACCCGTGGAATGGGTACCATGCAATACGACTTTAAAGGGTCTTCATTTGCTCACCGAACCTCTCCAATCCTATCACTGCTGCGTTTATGCCCCTGTACACATGCTTGATTCTCTTTCGGAGACATAGCAATCCATAGGTTTTAAGATACTTACTAGTCAGGTACATTCTTAGGCGTTTAATATGCGGTGTTGAGTCCATTTCATTGAGCAAGGAGTAGCTCTTGTCTATTCCATATTTGGCTTAAGGAACTTTATCTGTGCTCATTTCAATCTCTGGTTTTATGCAGCACCCCAACTCACCTTTCCCCTTAAGCAAGCATAAGTCGGTTTTCGAAATTTGAGACCCTGTTCTGTTCTGTAATTCAGTTCCTGTGTAGCCAAGTTTACATTCCGTGTATTACTGATATCTTATGATGTTTCTTTTTCTGTGTGACTTATTTCAGTTAGAATCATCATACCTGAATCCACTCATTGTGCTGCTAAGGGCCTGATGACACAGATTTCATTGCTGAGTGATATTGCTTTGTAAGTAAATACCACAACTTCTTTATCCATTTTTCACTTTCTGCGATGTTGAACTTGTACTGTAAATGAGGTTCTTGTAAACAGAGCCGTTCTAAACTTTGGGGTGGCTGTGTCTTTTTGATTTTAATTTCCCTAAGCTATAGGACCATAAGTGGAAGTGCCCTAGGTTCTGTTGCTTTGTTTTTTAGATGTTTCAGGAAACACCATACACTTCTCCCAAGTGATTGTTGGCAATTTACATCCCGCCCATCAGCATAACAAGGCTCCCAGTTCTCCATGGCCTGTCCTGCCTTTCTGGATTTTACACTTTTTTCAGAGGGCCCTTTTGACCGGGGGGAAGTGAGACTTCATTGTAGTGCAGATTTCCTTTGCAAGCTTGCTTGGTTGGCCAAAAAGGGCGTATGCGTTTTTTCCTGAATATATTCAGGAAAAAACGCATACGCCCTTTTTGGCCAAGTGCATCATTGTGGACGTTCTGCCTCTTTTCCTATGCTTTCAATGCAATTCCAGTCTACCTCCTGAAATCGGTTTCCTGCAATTCTGCCCCACTTTCAAGTCCTCTTGGCAGCCTTACTTCAGTCTATTTTTGGACGATAGCTGTCATTTATAACTCTGCAGGTTTGTGAATTACAGTGCCCCTGAGCTCCTTTCTTCAACTCGCTTTCTTGTGAGCTGGCCGCAACACCGCAGGATGGCTTCAGGCCCTAATCTTGTTCTGGCATGGCACGCTGAGCCTTTGGTTAATTCCTCTTCCTGGTGGGAAATGAGAGTTAAATTTGCCCGTCCAGACACCTCCAGCTAGTCTCTCATTGGTTCTCGCTATTCCTGTTCATCTTCCGCAGAAATTGCAAACTGGGCCAAACAGGAGGTTAAAGGGACTGACTCTCCAAGTCGGGAGAGTGTTAGTAAAGCGTCTGGAATGTTGCACCCGAGTACCAGGGGAGGAAAACTGAGACATATTTGAACACGTCTCCCGATCACATGGTTGATCATACTCTGGGTTCCACATGCATGTTTTAGCTGAAGGAAGAATACCTAAAACCTGGGTAGTTGAAACCCGTGGAATGGGTACCATGCAATATGACTTCAAAGGGTTTTCATTTGCTCACCGAACCTCTCCAATCCTATCACTGCTGCGTTTATGTCCCTGTACACATGCTTGATTCTCTTTCGGAGACATAGCAATCCATAGGTTTTAAGATACTTACTAGTCAGGTACATTCTTAGGCGTTTAATATGCGGTGTTGAGTCCATTTCATTGAGCAAGGAGTAGCTCTTGTCTATTCCATATTTGGCTTAAGGAACTTTATCTGTGCTCATTTCAATCTCTGGTTTTATGCAGCACCCCAACTCACCTTTCCCCTTAAGCAAGCATAAGTCGGTTTTCGAAATTTGAGACCCTGTTCTGTTCTGTAATTCAGTTCCTGTGTAGCCAAGTTTACATTCCGTGTATTACTGATATCTTATGATGTTTCTTTTTCTGTGTGACTTATTTCAGTTAGAATCATCATACCTGAATCCACTCATTGTGCTGCTAAGGGCCTGATGACACAGATTTCATTGCTGAGTGATATTGCTTTGTAAGTAAATACCACAACTTCTTTATCCATTTTTCACTTTCTGCGATGTTGAACTTGTACTGTAAATGAGGTTCTTGTAAACAGAGCCGTTCCAAACTTTGGGGTGGCTGTGTCTTTTTGATTTTAATTTCCCTAAGCTATAGGACCATAAGTGGAAGTGCCCTAGGTTCTGTTGCTTTGTTTTTTAGATGTTTCAGGAAACACCATACACTTCTCCCAAGTGGTTGTTGGCAATTTACATCCCGCCCATCAGCATAACAAGGCTCCCAGTTCTCCATGGCCTGTCCTGCCTTTCTGGATTTTACACTTTTTTCAGATGGCCCTTTTGACCGGGGGTGGGGGGGAAGTGAGACTTCATTGTAGTGCAGATTTCCTTTGCAAGCTTGCTTGGTTGGCCAAAAAGGGCGTATGCGTTTTTTCCTGAATATATTCAGGAAAAAACGCATACGCCCTTTTTGGCCAAGTGCATCATTGTGGACGTTCTGCCTCTTTTCCTATGCTTTCAATGCAATTCCAGTCTACCTCCTGAAATCGGTTTCCTGCAATTCTGCCCCGCTTTCAAGTCCTCTTGGCAGCCTTACTTCAGTCTATTTTTGGACGATAGCTGTCATTTATAACTCTGCAGCTTTGTGAATTACAGTGCCCCTGAGCTCCTTTCTTCAACTCGCCTTCTTTTGAGCTGGCCGCAACACCGCAGGATGGCTTCAGGCCCTAATCTGGTTCTGGCATGGCACGCTGAGCCTTTGGTTAATTCCTCTTCCTGGTAGGAAATGAGAGTTAAATTTGCCCGTCCAGACACCTCCAGCTAGTCTCCATTGGTTCTCGCTATTCCTGTTCATCTTCCGCAGAAATTGCAAACTGGGCCAAACAGGAGGTTAAAGGGACTGACTCTCCAAGTCGGGAGAGTGTTAGTAAAGCGTCTGGAATGTTGCACCCGAGTACCAGGGTACGAAAACTGAGACATATTTGAACACGTCTCCCGATCACATGGTTGATCATACTCTAGGTTCCACATGCATGTTTTAGCTGAAGGAAGAATACCTTAAACCTGGAGAGTTGAAACCCGTGGAATGGGTACCATGCAATACGACTTTAAAGGGTCTTCATTTGCTCACCGAACCTCTCCAATCCTATCACTGCTGCGTTTATGCCCCTGTACACATGCTTGATTCTCTTTCGGAGACATAGCAATCCATAGGTTTTAAGATACTTACAAGTCAGGTACATTCTTAGGCGTTTAATATGCGGTGTTGAGTCCATTTCGTTGAGCAAGGAGTAGCTCTTGTCTATTCCATATTTGGCTTAAGGAACTTTATCTGTGCTCATTTCAATCTCTGGTTTTATGCAGCACCCCAACTCACCTTTACCCTTAAGCAAGCATAAGTTGTTTTTCTAAATTTGAGACCCTGTTCTGTTCTGTAATTCAGTTCCTGTTTAGCCAAGTTTACATTCCGTGTATTACTGATATCTTATGATGTTTCTTTTTCTGTGTGACTTATTTCAGTTAGAATCATCATACCTGAATCCACTCATTGTGCTGCTAAGGGCCTGATGACACAGATTTCATTGCTGAGTGATATTGCTTTGTAAGTAAATACCACAACTTCTTTATCCATTTTTCACTTTCTGCGGTGTTGAACTTGTACTGTAAACGAGGTTCTTGTAAACAGAGGCGTCCCAAACTTTGGGGTGGCTGTGTCTTTTTGATTTTAATTTCCCTAAGCTATAGGACCATAAGTGGAAGTGCCCTAGGCTCTGTTGCTTTGTTTTTTAGATGTTTCAGGAAACACCATACACTTCTCCCGAGTGGTTGTTGGCAATTTACATCCCGCCCATCAGCATAACAAGGCTCCCAGTTCTCCATGGCCTGTCCTGCCTTTCTGGATTTTACACTTTTTTCAGATGGCCCTTTTGACCGGGGGGAAGTGAGACTTCATTGTAGTGCAGATTTCCTTTGCAAGCTTGCTTGGTTGGCCAAAAAGGGCGTATGCGTTTTTTCCTGAATATATTCAGGAAAAAACGCATACGCCCTTTTTGGCCAAGTGCATCATTGTGGACGTTCTCCCTCTTTTCCTATGCTTTCAATGCAATTCCAGTCTACCTCCTGAAATCGGTTTCCTGCAATTCTGCCCCGCTTTCAAGTCCTCTTGGCAGCCTTACTTCAGTCTATTTTTGGACGATAGCTGTCATTTATAACTCTGCAGGTTTGTGAATTACAGTGCCCCTGAGCTCCTTTCTTCAACTCGCCTTCTTTTGAGCTGGCCGCAACACCGCAGGATGGCTTCAGGCCCTAATCTGGTTCTGGCATGGCACGCTGAGCCTTTGGTTAATTCCTCTTCCTGGTAGGAAATGAGAGTTAAATTTGCCCGTCCAGACACCTCCAGCTAGTCTCCATTGGTTCTCGCTATTCCTGTTCATCTTCCGTAGAAATTGCAAACTGGACCAAACAGGAGGTTAAAGGGACTGACTCTCCAAGTCGGGAGAGTGTTAGTAAAGCGTCTGGAATGTTGCACCCGAGTACCAGGGTACGAAAACTGAGACATATTTGAACACGTCTCCCGATCACATGGTTGATCATACTCTAGGTTCCACATGCATGTTTTAGCTGAAGGAAGAATACCTTAAACCTGGGTAGTTGAAACCCGTGTAATGGGTACCATGCAATATGACTTCAAAGGGTCTTCATTTGCTCACCGAACCTCTCCAATCCTATCACTGCTGCGTTTATGCCCCTGTACACATGCTTGATTCTCTTTTGGAGACATAGCAATCCATAGGTTTTAAGATACTTACAAGTCAGGTACATTCTTAGGCGTTTAATATGCGGTGTTGAGTCCATTTCGTTGAGCAAGGAGTAGCTCTTGTCTATTCCATATTTGGCTTAAGGAACTTTATCTGTGCTCATTTCAATCTCTGGTTTTATGCAGCACCCCAACTCACCTTTACCCTTAAGCAAGCATAAGTTGGTTTTCTAAATTTGAGACCCTGTTCTGTTCTGTAATTCAGTTCCTGTGTAGCCAAGTTTACATTCCGTGTATTACTGATATCTTATGATGTTTCTTTCTCTGTGTGACTTATTTCAGTTAGAATCATCATACCTGAATGCACTCATTGTGCTGCTAAGGGCCTGATGACACAGATTTCATTGCTGAGTGATACTGCATTGTAAGTAAATACCACAAGTTCTTTATCCATTTTTCACTTTCTGCGATGTTGAACTTGTACTGTAAACGAGGTTCTTGTAAACAGAGCCGTTCGAAAATTTGGGGTGGCTGTGTCTTTTTGATTTTAAATTCCCTAAGCTATAGGACCATAAGTAGAAGTGCCCTAGGCTCTGTTGCTTTGTTTTTTAGATGTTTCAGGAAACACCATACACTTCTCCCGAGTGGTTGTTGGCAATTTACATCCCGCCCATCAGCATAACAAGGCTCCCAGTTCTCCATGGCCTGTCCTGCCTTTCTGGATTTTACACTTTTTTCAGATGGCCCTTTTGACCGGGGGGAAGTGAGACTTCATTGTAGTGCAGATTTCCTTTGCAAGCTTGCTTGGTTGGCCAAAAAGGGCGTATGCGTTTTTTCCTGAATATATTCAGGAAAAAACGCATACGCCCTTTTTGGCCAAGTGCATCATTGTGGACGTTCTGCCTCTTTTCCTATGCTTTCAATGCAATTCCAGTCTACCTCCTGAAATCGGTTTCCTGCAATTCTGCCCCGCTTTCAAGTCCTCTTGGCAGCCTTACTTCAGTCTATTTTTGGACGATAGCTGTCATTTATACCTCTGCAGGTTAGTGAATTACAGTGCCCCTGAGCTCCTTTCTTCAACTCGCCTTCTTTTGAGCTGGCCGCAAAACCGCAGGATGGCTTCAGGCCCTAATCTGGTTCTGGCATGGCACGCTGAGCCTTTGGTTAATTCCTCTTCCTGGTAGGAAATGAGAGTTAAATTTGCCCGTCCAGACACCTCCAGCTAGTCTCCATTGGTTCTCGCTATTCCTGTTCATCTTCCGCAGAAATTGCAAACTGGACCAAACAGGAGGTTAAAGGGACTGACTCTCCAAGTCGGGAGAGTGTTAGTAAAGCGTCTGGAATGTTGCACCCGAGTACCAGGGTACGAAAACTGAGACATATTTGAACACGTCTCCCGATCACATGGTTGATCATACTCTAGGTTCCACATGCATGTTTTAGCTGAAGGAAGAATACCTTAAACCTGGGTAGTTGAAACCCGTGGAATGGGTACCATGCAATATGACTTCAAAGGGTCTTCATTTGCTCACCGAACCTCTCCAATCCTATCACTGCTGCGTTTATGCCCCTGTACACATGCTTGATTCTCTTTTGGAGACATAGCAATCCATAGGTTTTAAGATACTTACAAGTCAGGTACATTCTTAGGCGTTTAATATGCGGTGTTGAGTCCATTTCGTTGAGCAAGGAGTAGCTCTTGTCTATTCCATATTTGGCTTAAGGAACTTTATCTGTGCTCATTTCAATCTCTGGTTTTATGCAGCACCCCAACTCACCTTTACCCTTAAGCAAGCATAAGTTGGTTTTCTAAATTTGAGACCCTGTTCTGTTCTGTAATTCAGTTCCTGTGTAGCCAAGTTTACATTCCGTGTATTACTGATATCTTATGATGTTTCTTTTTCTGTGTGACTTATTTCAGTTAGAATCATCATACCTGAATCCATTCATTGTGCTGCTAAGGGCCTGATGACACAGATTTCATTGCTGAGTGATACTGCATTGTAAGTAAATACCACAAGTTCTTTATCCATTTTTCACTTTCTGCGATGTTGAACTTGTACTGTAAACGAGGTTCTTGTAAACAGAGGCGTCCCAAACTTTGGGGTGGCTGTGTCTTTTTGATTTTAATTTCCCTAAGCTATAGGACCATAAGTGGAAGTGCCCTAGGTTCTGTTGCTTTGTTTTTTAGATGTTTCAGGAAACACCATACACTTCTCCCGAGTGGTTGTTGGCAATTTACATCCCGCCCATCAGCATAACAAGGCTCCCAGTTCTCCATGGCCTGTCCTGCCTTTCTGGATTTTACACTTTTTTCAGATGGCCCTTTTGACCGGGGGGAAGTGAGACTTCATTGTAGTGCAGATTTCCTTTGCAAGCTTGCTTGGTTGGCCAAAAAGGGCGTATGCGTTTTTTCCTGAATATATTCAGGAAAAAACGCATACGCCCTTTTTGGCCAAGTGCATCATTGTGGACGTTCTGCCTCTTTTCCTATGCTTTCAATGCAATTCCAGTCTACCTCCTGAAATCGGTTTCCTGCAATTCTGCCCCGCTTTCAAGTCCTCTTGGCAGCCTTACTTCAGTCTATTTTTGGACGATAGCTGTCATTTATAACTCTGCAGGTTTGTGAATTACAGTGCCCCTGAGCTCCTTTCTTCAACTCGCCTTCTTTTGAGCTGGCCGCAACACCGCAGGATGGCTTCAGGCCCTAATCTGGTTCTGGCATGGCACGCTGAGCCTTTGGTTAATTCCTCTTCCTGGTAGGAAATGAGAGTTAAATTTGCCCGTCCAGACACCTCCAGCTAGTCTCCATTGGTTCTCGCTATTCCTGTTCATCTTCCGCAGAAATTGCAAACTGGACCAAACAGGAGGTTAAAGGGACTGACTCTCCAAGTGGGGAGAGTGTTAGTAAAGCGTCTGGAATGTTGCACCCGAGTACCAGGGTACGAAAACTGAGACATATTTGAACACGTCTCCCGATCACATGGTTGATCATACTCTAGGTTCCACATGCATGTTTTAGCTGAAGGAAGAATACCTTAAACCTGGGTAGTTGAAACCCGTGGAATGGGTACCATGCAATATGACTTCAAAGGGTCTTCATTTGCTCACCGAACCTTTCCAATCCTATCACTGCTGCGTTTATGCCCCTGTACACATGCTTGATTCTCTTTTGGAGACATAGCAATCCATAGGTTTTAAGATACTTACAAGTCAGGAACATTCTTAGGCGTTTAATATGCGGTGTTGAGTCCATTTCGTTGAGCAAGGAGTAGCTCTTGTCTATTCCATATTTGGCTTAAGGAACTTTATCTGTGCTCATTTCAATCTCTGGTTTTATGCAGCACCCCAACTCACCTTTACCCTTAAGCAAGCATAAGTTGGTTTTCTAAATTTGAGACCCTGTTCTGTTCTGTAATTCAGTTCCTGTGTAGCCAAGTTTACATTCCGTGTATTACTGATATCTTATGATGTTTCTTTTTCTGTGTGACTTATTTCAGTTAGAATCATCATACCTGAATCCACTCATTGTGCTGCTAAGGGCCTGATGACACAGATTTCATTGCTGAGTGATACTGCATTGTAAGTAAATACCACAACTTCTTTATCCATTTTTCACTTTCTGCGGTGTTGAACTTGTACTGTAAATGAGGTTCTTGTAAACAGAGGCGTCCCAAACTTTGGGGTGGCTGTGTCTTTTTGATTTTAATTTCCCTAAGCTATAGGACCATAAGTGGAAGTGCCCTAGGTTCTGTTGCTTTGTTTTTTAGATGTTTCAGGAAACACCATACACTTCTCCCGAGTGGTTGTTGGCAATTTACATCCCGCCCATCAGCATAACAAGGCTCCCAGTTCTCCATGGCCTGTCCTGCCTTTCTGGATTTTACACTTTTTTCAGATGGCCCTTTTGACCGGGGGGAAGTGAGACTTCATTGTAGTGCAGATTTCCTTTGCAAGCTTGCTTGGTTGGCCAAAAAGGGCGTATGCGTTTTTTCCTGAATATATTCAGGAAAAAACGCATACGCCCTTTTTGGCCAAGTGCATCATTGTGGACGTTCTGCCTCTTTTCCTATGCTTTCAATGCAATTCCAGTCTACCTCCTGAAATCGGTTTCCTGCAATTCTGCCCCGCTTTCAAGTCCTCTTGGCAGCCTTACTTCAGTCTATTTTTGGACGATAGCTGTCATTTATGACTCTGCAGGTTTGTGAATTACAGTGCCCCTGAGCTCCTTTCTTCAACTCGGTTTCTTTTGAGCTGGCCGCGACACCGCAGGATGGCTTCAGGCCCTAATCTGGTTCCGGCACGGCACACTGAGCCTTTGGTTATTTCCTCTTCCTGGTGGGAAATGAGAGTTAAATTTGCCCGTCCAGACACCTCCAGCTAGCCTCTCATTGGTTCTCGCTATTCCTGTTCATCTTCCGCAGAAATTGCAAACTGAGCCAAACAGGAGGTTAAAGGCGCTGACTCTCCAAGTGGGGAGAGTGTTAATAAAGCGTCTGGAATGTTGCACCCTAGTACCAGGGGAGGAAAACTGAGACATATTTGAACACGTCTCCCGTTCACATGGTTGATCATACTTGGGTTCCACATGCATGTTTTAGCTGAAGGAAGAATACCTTAAACCTGGAGAGTTGAGACCCGTGGAATGGGTCCCATGCAATATGACTTCAAAGGGTCTTCATTTGCTCACCGAACCTCTCCAATCCTATCACTGCTGCGTTTATGCCCCTGTAGACACGCTTGATTCTCTTTTGGAGACATAGCAATCCATAGGTTTTAAGATACTTACTAGTCAGGTACATTCTTAGGCGTTTAATATGGGGTGTTGAGTCCATTTCGTTGAGCAAGGAGTAGCTCTTGTCTATTCCATATTTGGCTTAAGGAACTTTATCTGTGCTCATTTCAATCTCTGGTTTTATGTAGCACCCCAACTCACCTTTCCCCTTAAGCAAGCATAAGTTGCTTTTCTAAATTTGAGACCCTGTTCTGTTTTGGAATTCAGTTCCTGTGTAGCCAAGTTTACATTCTGTGTATTAGTGATATCTTATGATGTTTCTTTTTCTGTGTGACTTATTTCAGTTAGAATCATCGTACCTGAATCCACTCATTATGCTGCTACGGGCCTGATGACATAGATTTCATTGCTGAGTGATACTGCATTGTACGTAAGTACCACAAGTTCTTTATCCATTTTTCACTTTCTGTGATATTGAACTTGTACGGTAAACGAGGTTCTTGTAAACAGAGGCGTCCCAAACTTTGGGGTGGCTGTGTCTTTTTTATTTTAATTTCCCTAAGCTATAGGACCATAAGTGGCAGTGCCCTAGGCTCTGTTGCTTTGTTTTTTAGATGTTTCAGGAAACACCATACACTTCTCCGGAGTGTCTGTTGGCAATTTACATCCCGCCCATCAGCATAACAAGGCTCCCAGTTCTCCATGGCCTGTCCTGCCTTTCTGGATTTTACACTTTTTTCAGATGGCCCTTTTGACCGGGGGGAAGTGAGACTTCATTGTAGTGCAGATTTCCTTTGCAAGCTTGCTTGGTTGGCCAAAAAGGGCGTATGCGTTTTTTCCTGAATATATTCAGGAAAAAACGCATACGCCCTTTTTGGCCAAGTGCATCATTGTGGACGTTCTGCCTCTTTTCCTATGCTTTCAATGCAATTCCAGTCTACCTCCTGAAATCGGTTTCCTGCAATTCTGCCCCGCTTTCAAGTCCTCTTGGCAGCCTTACTTCAGTCTATTTTTGGACGATAGCTGTCATTTATAACTCTGCAGGTTTGTGAATTACAGTGCCCCTGAGCTCCTTTCTTAACTCGCCTTCTTTTGAGCTGGGCGCAACACCGCAGGATGGCTTCAGGCCCTAATCTGGTTCTGGCATGGCACGCTGAGCTTTTGGTTAATTCCTCTTCCTGGTAGGAAATGAGAAGTTAAATTTGCCCGTCCAGACACCTCCAGCTAGTCTCCATTGGTTCTCGCTATTCCTGTTCATCTTCCGCAGAAATTGCAAACTGGACCAAACAGGAGGTTAAAGGGACTGACTCTCCAAGTCGGGAGAGTGTTAGTAAAGCGTCTGGAATGTTGCACCCGAGTACCAGGGTACGAAAACTGAGACATATTTGAACACGTCTCCCGATCACATGGTTGATCATACTCTAGGTTCCACATGCATGTTTTAGCTGAAGGAAGAATACCTTAAACCTGGGTAGTTGAAACCCGTGGAATGGGTACCATGCAATATGACTTCAAAGGGTCTTCATTTGCTCACCGAACCTCTCCAATCCTATCACTGCTGTGTTTATGCCCCTGTACACATGCTTGATTCTCTTTTGGAGACATAGCAATCCATAGGTTTTAAGATACTTACAAGTCAGGTACATTCTTAGGCGTTTAATATGCGGTGTTGAGTCCATTTCGTTGAGCAAGGAGTAGCTCTTGTCTATTCCATATTTGGCTTAAGGAACTTTATCTGTGCTCATTTCAATCTCTGGTTTTATGCAGCACCCCAACTCACCTTTACCCTTAAGCAAGCATAAGTTGGTTTTCTAAATTTGAGACCCTGTTCTGTTCTGTAATTCAGTTCCTGTGTAGCCAAGTTTACATTCCGTGTATTACTGATATCTTATGATGTTTCTTTTTCTGTGTGACTTATTTCAGTTAGAATCATCATACCTGAATCCACTCATTGTGCTGCTAAGGGCCTGATGACACAGATTTCATTGCTGAGTGATACTGCATTGTAAGTAAATATCACAAGTTCTTTATCCATTTTTCACTTTCTGCGATGTTGAACTTGTACTGTAAATGAGGTTCTTGTAAACAGAGGCGTCCCAAACTTTGGGGTGGCTGTGTCTTTTTGATTTTAATTTCCCTAAGCTATAGGACCATAAGTGGAAGTGCCCTAGGTTCTGTTGCTTTGTTTTTTAGATGTTTCAGGAAACACCATACACTTCTCCCGAGTGGTTGTTGGCAATTTACATCCCGCCCATCAGCATAACAAGGCTCCCAGTTCTCCATGGCCTGTCCTGCCTTTCTGGATTTTACACTTTTTTCAGATGGCCCTTTTGACCGGGGGGAAGTGAGACTTCATTGTAGTGCAGATTTCCTTTGCAAGCTTGCTTGGTTGGCCAAAAAGGGCGTATGCGTATTTTCCTGAATATATTCAGGAAAAAACGCATACGCCCTTTTTGGCCAAGTGCATCATTGTGGACGTTCTGCCTCTTTTCCTATGCTTTCAATGCAATTCCAGTCTACCTCCTGAAATCGGTTTCCTGCAATTCTGCCCCGCTTTCAAGTCCTCTTGGCAGCCTTACTTCAGTCTATTTTTGGACGATAGCTGTCATTTATAACTCTGCAGGTTTGTGAATTACAGTGCCCCTGAGCTCGTTTCTTCAACTCGCCTTCTTTTGAGCTGGCCGCAACACCGCAGGATGGCTTCAGGCCGTAATCTGGTTCTGGCATGGCACGCTGAGCCTTTGGTTAATTCCTCTTCCTGGTAGGAAATGAGAGTTAAATTTGCCTGTCCAGACACCTCCAGCTAGTCTCCATTGGTTCTCGCTATTCCTGTTCATCTTCCGCAGAAATTGCAAACTGGGCCAAACAGGAGGTTAAAGGGACTGACTCTCCAAGTCGGGAGAGTGTTAGTAAAGCGTCTGGAATGTTGCACCCGAGTACCAGGGGAGGAAAACTGAGACATATTTGAACACGTCTCCCGATCACATGGTTGATCATACTCTAGGTTCCACATGCATGTTTTAGCTGAAGGAAGAATACCTTAAACCTGGGTAGTTGAAACCCGTGGAATGGGTACCATGCAATATGACTTCAAAGGGTCTTCATTTGCTCACCGAACCTCTCCAATCCTACCACTGCTGCATTTATGCCCCTGTACACATGCTTGATTCTCTTTTGGAGACATAGCAATCCATAGGTTTTAAGATACTTACAAATCAGGTACATTCTTAGGCATTTAATATGCGGTGTTGAGTCCATTTCGTTGAGCAAGGAGTAGCTCTTGTTTATTCCATATTTGGCTTAAGGAACTTTATCTGTGCTCATTTCAATCTCTGGTTTTATGCAGCACCCCAACTCACCTTTACCCTTAAGCAAGCATAAGTTGTTTTTCTAAATTTGAGACACTGTTCTGTTCTGTAATTCAGTTCCTGTGTAGCCAAGTTTACATTCCGTGTATTACTGATATCTTATGGTGTTTCTTTTTCTGTGTGACTTATTTCAGTTAGAATCATCATACCTGAATCCACTCATTGTGCTGCTTAGGGCCTGATGACACAGATTTCATTACTGAGTGATATTGCTTTGTAAGTAAATACCACAACTTCTTTATCCATTTTTCACTTTCTGCGATGTTGAACTTGTACTGTAAACGAGGTTCTTTTAAACAGAGCCGTTCGAAAATTTGGGGTGGCTGTGTCTTTTTGATTTTAAATTCCCTAAGCTATAGGACCATAAGTGGAAGTGCCCTAGGCTCTGTTGCTTTGTTTTTTAGATGTTTCAGGAAACACCATACACTTCTCCCGAGTGGTTGTTGGCAATTTACATCCCGCCCATCAGCATAACAAGGCTCCCAGTTCTCCATGGCCTGTCCTGCCTTTCTGGATTTTACACTTTTTTCAGATGGCCCTTTTGACCGGGGGGAAGTGAGACTTCATTGTAGTGCAGATTTCCTTTGCAAGCTTGCTTGGTTGGCCAAAAAGGGCGTATGCGTTTTTTCCTGAATATATTCAGGAAAAAACGCATACGCCCTTTTTGGCCAAGTGCATCATTGTGGACGTTCTGCCTCTTTTCCTATGCTTTCAATGCAATTCCAGTCTACCTCCTGAAATCGGTTTCCTGCAATTCTGCCCCACTTTCAAGTCCTCTTGGCAGCCTCACTTCAGTCTATTTTTGGACGATAGCTGTCATTTATGACTCTGCAGGTTTGTGAATTACAGTGCCCCTGAGCTCCTTTCTTCAACTCGGTTTCTTTTGAGCTGGCAGCAACACCGCAGGATGGCTTCAGGCCCTAATCTGGTTCCGGCACGGCACACTGAGCCTTTGGTTATTTCCTCTTCCTGGTGGGAAATGAGAGTTAAATTTGCCCGTCCAGACACCTCCAGCTAGCCTCTCATTGGTTCTCGCTATTCCTGTTCATCTTCCGCAGAAATTGCAAACTGAGCCAAACAGGAGGTTAAAGGCGCTGACTCTCCAAGTGGGGAGAGTGTTAATAAAGTGTCTGGAATGTTGCACCCGAGTACCAGGGGAGGAAAACTGAGACATATTTGAACACATCTCCCGTTCACATGGTTGATCATACTTGGGTTCCACATGCATGTTTTAGCTGAAGGAAGAATAACTTAAACCTGGAGAGTTGAGACCCATGGAATGGGTCCCATGCAATATGACTTCAAAGGGTCTTCATTTGCTCACCGAACCTCTCCAATCCTATCACTGCTGCGTTTATGCCCCTGTTCACACGCTTGATTCTCTTTTGGAGACATAGCAATCCATAGGTTTTAAGATACTTACTAGTCAGGTACATTCTTAGGCGTTTAATATGCGGTGTTGAGTCCATTTCGTTGAGCAAGGAGTAGCTCTTGTCTATTCCATATTTGGCTTAAGGAACTTTATCTGTGCTCATTTCAATCTCTGGTTTTATGCAGCACCCCAACTCACCTTTCCCCTTAAGCAAGCATAAGTTGGTTTTCTAAATTTGAGACCCTGTTCTGTTTTGGAATTCAGTTCCTGTGTAGCCAAGTTTACATTCTGTGTATTAGTGATATCTTATGATGTTTCTTTTTCTGTGTGACTTATTTCAGTTAGAATCATCGTACCTGAATCAACTCATTATGCTGCTACGGGCCTGATGACATAGATTTCATTGCTGAGTGATACTGCATTGTACGTAAGTACCACAAGTTCTTTATCCATTTTTCACTTTCTGCGATGTTGAACTTGTACTGTAAACGAGGTTCTTGTAAACAGAGGCGTCCCAAACTTTGGGGTGGCTGTGTCTTTTTGATTTTAATTTCCCTAAGCTATAGGACCATAAGTGGAAGTGCCCTAGGTTCTGTTGCTTTGTTTTTTAGATGTTTCAGGAAACACCATACACTTCTCCCGAGTGGTTGTTGGCAATTTACATCCCGCCCATCAGCATAACAAGGCTCCCAGTTCTCCATGGCCTGTCCTGCCTTTCTGGATTTTACACTTTTTTCAGATGGCCCTTTTGACCGGGGGGAAGTGAGACTTCATTGTAGTGCAGATTTCCTTTGCAAGCTTGCTTGGTTGGCCAAAAAGGGCGTATGCGTTTTTTCCTGAATATATTCAGGAAAAAACGCATACGCCCTTTTTGGCCAAGTGCATCATTGTGGACGTTCTGCCTCTTTTCCTATGCTTTCAATGCAATTCCAGTCTACCTCCTGAAATCGGTTTCCTGCAATTCTGCCCCGCTTTCAAGTCCTCTTGGCAGCCTTACTTCAGTCTAGTTTTGGACGATAGCTGTCATTTATAACTCTGCAGGTTTGTGAATTACAGTGCCCCTGAGCTCCTTTCTTCAACTCGCTTTCTTGTGAGCTGGCCGCAACACCGCAGGATGGCTTCAGGCCCTAATTTTGTTCCGGCCCGGCATGCTGAGCCTTTGGTTAATTCCTCTTCCTGGTGGGAAATGAGAGTTAAATTTGCCCGTCCAGACACCTCCAGCTAGCCTCTCATTGGTTCTCACTATTCCTGTTCATCTTCCGCAGAAATTGCAAACTGGGCCAAACAGGAGGTTAAAGGGACTGACTCTCCAAGTCGGGAGAGTGTTAGTAAAGCGTCTGGAATGTTGCACCCGAGTACCAGGGGAGGAAAACTGAGACATATTTGAACACGTCTCCCGTTCACATGGTTGATCATACTCTGGGTTCCACATGCATGTTTTAGCTGAAGGAAGAATACCTTAAACCTGGAGAGTTGAGACCCGTGTAATGGGTACCATGCAATATGACTTCAAAGGGTCTTCATTTGCTCACCGAACCTCTCCAATCCTATCACTGCTGCGTTTATGCCCCTGTACACATGCTTGATTCTCTTTCGGAGACATAGCAATCCATAGGTTTTAAGATACTTACTAGTCAGGTACATTCTTAGGCGTTTAATATGCGGTGTTGAGTCCATTTCGTTGAGCAAGGAGTAGCTCTTGTCTATTCCATATTTGGCTTAAGGAACTTTATCTGTGCTCATTTCAATCTCTGGTTTTATGCAGCACCCCAACTCACCTTTACCCTTAAGCAAGCATAAGTTGGTTTTCTAAATTTGAGACCCTGTTCTGTTCTGTAATTCAGTTCCTGTGTAGCCAAGTTTACATTCCGTGTATTAGTGATATCTTATGATGTTTCTTTTTCTGTGTGACTTATTTCAGTCAGAATCATCGTACCTGAATCCACTCATTATGCTGCTACGGGCCTGATGACATAGATTTCATTGCTGAGTGATACTGCATTGTACGTAAGTACCACACGTTCTTTATCCATTTTTCACTTTCTGTGATATTGAACATGTACGGTAAACGAGGTTCTTGTAAACGGAGGCGTCCCAAACTTTGGGGTGGCTGTGTCTTTTTGATTTTAATTTCCCTAAGCTATAGGACCATAAGTGGAAGTGCCCTAGGCTCTGTTTCTTTGTTTTTTAGATGTTTCAGGAAACACCATACACTTCTCCCGAGTGGTTGTTGGCAATTTACATCCCGCCCATCAGCATAACAAGGCTCCCAGTTCTCCATGGCCTGTCCTGCCTTTCTGCATTTTACACTTTTTTCAGATGGCCCTTTTGACCGGGGGGAAGTGAGACTTCATTGTAGTGCAGATTTCCTTTGCAAGCTTGCTTGGTTGGCCAAAAAGGGCGTATGCGTTTTTTCCTGAATATATTCAGGAAAAAACGCATACGCCCTTTTTGGCCAAGTGCATCATTGTTTACGTTCTGCCTCTTTTCCTATGCTTTCAATGCAATTCCAGTCTACCTCCTGAAATCGGTTTCCTGCAATTCTGCCCCGCTTTCAAGTCCTCTTGGCAGCCTTACTTCAGTCTATTTTTGGACGATAGCTGTCATTTATAACTCTGCAGGTTTGTGAATTACAGTGCCCCTGAGCTCCTTTCTTCAACTTGCTTTCTTGTGACCTGGCCGCAACACCGCAGGATGGCTTCAGGCCCTAATCTGGTTCCGGCACGGCACGCTGAGCCTTTGGTTATTTCCTCTTCCTGGTGGGAAATGAGAGTTAAATTTGCCCGTCCAGACACCTCCAGCTAGTCTCTCATTGGTTCTCGCTATTCCTGTTCATCTTCCGCAGAAATTGCAAACTGGGCCAAACAGGAGGTTAAAGGCGCTGACTCTCCAAGTGGGGAGAGTGTTAGTAAAGCGTCTGGAATGTTGCACCCGAGTACCAGGGGAGGAAAACTGAGACATATTTGAACACGTCTCCCATTCACATGGTTGATCATACTTGGGTTCCACATGCATGTTTTAGCTGAAGGAAGAATACCTTAAACCTGGAGAGTTAAGACCCGTGTAATGGGTACCATGCAATATGACTTCAAAGGGTCTTCATTTGCTCACCGAACCTCTCCAATCCTATCACTGCTGCGTTTATGCCCCTGTACACACGCTTGATTCTCTTTTGGAGACATAGCAATCCATAGGTTTTAAGATACTTACTAGTCAGGTACATTCTTAGGCGTTTAATATGGGGTGTTGAGTCCATTTCGTTGAGCAAGGAGTAGCTCTTGTCTATTCCATATTTGACTTAAGGAACTTTATCTGTGCTCATTTCAATCTCTGGTTTTATGCAGCACCCCAACTCACCTTTACCCTTAAGCAAGCATAAGTTGGTTTTCTAAATTTGAGACCCTGTTCTGTTTTGTAATTCAGTTCCTGTGTAGCCAAGTTTACATTCCGTGTATTACTGATATCTTATGATGTTTCTTTTTCTGTGTGACTTACTTCAGTTAGAATCATCATACCTGAATCCACTCATTGTGCTGCTAAGGGCCTGATGACATAGATTTCATTGCTGAGTGATATTGCTTTGTAAGTAAATACCACAACTTCTTTATCCATTTTTCACTTTCTGCGATGTTGAACTTGTACTGTAAACGAGGTTCTTGTAAACAGAGCCGTTCCAAACTTTGGGGTGGCTGTGTCTTTTTGATTTTAATTTCCCTAAGCTATAGGACCATAAGTGGAAGTGCCCTAGGTTCTGTTGCTTTGTTTTTTAGATGTTTCAGGAAACACCATACACTTCTCCCGAGTGGTTGTTGGCAATTTACATCCCGCCCATCAGCATAACAAGGCTCCCAGTTCTCCATGGCCTGTCCTGCATTTCTGGAATTTACACTTTTTTCAGATGGCCCTTTTGACTGGGGGGAAGTGAGACTTCATTGTAGTGCAGATTTCCTTTGCAAGCTTGCTTGGTTGGCCAAAAAGGGCGTATGCGTTTTTTCCTGAATATATTCAGGAAAAAACGCATACGCCCTTTTTGGCCAAGTGCATCATTGTGGACGTTCTGCCTCTTTTCCTATGCTTTCAATGCAATTTCAGTCTACCTCCTGAAATCGGTTTCCTGCAATTCTGACCCGCTTTCAAGTCCTCTTGGCAGCCTTACTTCAGTCTATTTTTGGACGATAGCTGTCATTTATAACTCTGCAGGTTTGTGAATTACAGTGCCCCTGAGCTCCTTTCCTCAACTCGCTTTCTTGTGACCTGGCCGCAACACCGCAGGATGGCTTCAGGCCCTAATCTGGTTCCGGCCCGGCATGCTGAGCCTTTGGTTAATTCCTCTTCCTGGTGGGAAATGACAGTTAAATTTGCCCGTCCAGACACCTCCAGCTAGCCTCTCATTGGTTCTCGCTATTCCTGTTCATCTTCCGCAGAAATTGCAAACTGGGCCAAACAGGAGGTTAAAGGGACTGACTCTCCAAGTGGGGAGAGTGTTAGTAAAGCGTCTGGAATGTTGCACACGAGTACCAGGGGAGGAAAACTGAGACATATTTGAACACGTCTCCCGATCACATGGTTGATCATACTCTAGGTTCCACATGCATGTTTTAGCTGAAGGAAGAATACCTGAAACCTGGGTAGTTGAAACCCTTGGAATGGGTACCATGCAATATGACTTCAAAGGGTCTTCATTTGCTCACTGAACCTCTCCAATCCTATCACTGCTGCGTTTATGCCCCTGTACACATGCTTGATTCTCTTTCGGAGACATAGCAATCCATAGGTTTTAAGATACTTACAAGTCAGGTACATTCTTAGGCGTTTAATATGCGGTGTTGAGTCCATTTCGTTGAGCAAGGAGTAGCTCTTGTCTATTCCATATTTGGCTTAAGGAACTTTATCTGTGCTCATTTCAATCTCTGGTTTTATGCAGCACCCCAACTCACTTTTACCCTTAAGCAAGCATAAGTTGTTTTTCTAAATTTGAGACACTGTTCTGTTCTGTAAATCAGTTCCTGTGTAGCCAAGTTTCCATTCCGTGTATTACTGATATCTTATGATGTTTCTTTTTCTGTGTGACTTATTTCAGTTAGAATCATCATACCTGAATCCACTCATTGTGCTGCTAAGGGCCTGATGACATAGATTTCATTGCTGAGTGATATTGCTTTGTAAGTGAATACCACAACTTCTTTATCCATTTTTCACTTTCTGCGATGTTGAACTTGTACTGTAAACGAGGTTCTTGTAAACAGAGCCGTTCCAAACTTTGGGGTGGCTGTGTCTTTTTGATTTTAATTTCCCTAAGCTATAGGACCATAAGTGGAAGTGCCCTAGGCTCTGTTGCTTTGTTTTTTAGATGTTTCTGGAAACACTATACACTTCTCCGAGTGGTTGTTGGCAATTTACGTCCCGCCCATCAGCATAACAAGGCTCCCAGTTCTCCATGGCCTGTCCTGCCTTTCTGGATTTTACACTTTTTCCAGATGGCCCTTTTGACCGGGGGGACGTGAGACTTCATTGTAGTGCAGATTTCCTTTGCAAGCTTGCTTGGTTGGCCAAAAAGGGCGTATGCGTTTTTTCCTGAATATATTCAGGAAAAAACGCATACGCCCTTTTTGGCCAAGTGCATCATTGTGGACGTTCTGCCTCTTTTCCTATGCTTTCAATGCAATTCCAGTCTACCTCCTGAAATCGGTTTCCTGCAATTCTGCCCCGCTTTCAAGTCCTCCTGGCAGCCTTACTTCAGTCTATTTTTGGACGATAGCTGTCATTTATAACTCTGCAGGTTTGTGAATTACAGTGCCCCTGAGCTCCTTTCTTCTACTCGCTTTCTTGTGAGCTGGCCGCAACACCGCAGGATGGCTTCAGGCCCTAATCTGGTTCCGGCACGGCACGCTGAGCCTTTGGTTATTTCCTCTTCCTGGTGGGAAATGAGAGTTAAATTTGCCCGTCCAGACACCTCCAGCTAGTCTCTCATTGGTTCTCGCTATTCCTGTTCATCTTCCGCAGAAATTGCAAACTGGGCCAAACAGGAGGTTAAAGACACTGACTCTCCAAGTCGGGAGAGTGTTAGTAAAGCATCTGGAATGTTGCACCCGAGTACCAGGGTACTTAAACTGAGACATATTTGAACACGTCTCCCGATCACATGGTTGATCATACTCTGGGTTCCACATGCATGTTTTAGCTGAAGGAAGAATACCTAAAACCTGGGTATTTGAAACCCGTGGAATGGGTACCATGCAATATGATTTCAAAGGGTCTTCATTTGCTCACCGAACCTTTCCAATCCTATCACTGCTGCGTTTATGCCCCTGTACACATGCTTGATTCTCTTTCAGAGACATAGCAATCCATAGGTTTTAAGATACTTACTAGTCAGGTACATTCTTACGCATTTAATATGCGGTGTTGAGTCCATTTCGTTGAGCAAGGAGTAGCTCTTGTCTATTCCATATTTGGCTTAAGGAACTTTATCTGTGCTCATTTCAATCTCTGGTTTTATGCAGCACCCCAACTCACCTTTCCCCTTAAGCAAGCATAAGTTGGTTTTCTAAATTTGAGACCCTGTCCTGTTCTGTAATTCAGTTCCTGTGTAACCAAGTTTACATTCCGTGTATTACTGATATCTTATGATGTTTCTTTTTCTGTGTGACTTATTTCAGTTAGAATCATCATACCTGAATCCACTCATTGTGCTGCTAAGGGCCTGATGACACAGATTTCATTGCTGAGTGATATTGCTTTGTAAGTAAATACCACAACTTCTTTATCCATTTTTCACTTTCTGCGATGTTGAACTTGTACTGTAAACGAGGTTCTTGTAAACAGAGCCGTTCCAAACTTTGGGGTGGCTGTGTCTTTTTGATTTTAATTTCCCTAAGCTATAGGACCATAAGTGGAAGTGCCCTAGGTTCTGTTGCTTTGTTTTTTAGATGTTTCAGGAAACACCATACACTTCTCCTGAGTGGTTGTTGGCAATTTACATCCCGCCCATCAGCATAACAAGGCTCCCAGTTCTCCATGGCCTGTCCTGCCTTTCTGGATTTTACACTTTTTTCAGATGGCCCTTTTGACCGGGGGGAAGTGAGACTTCATTGTAGTGCAGATTTCCTTTGCAAGCTTGCTTGGTTGGCCAAAAAGGGCGTATGCGTTTTTTCCTGAATATATTCAGGAAAAAACGCATACGCCCTTTTTGGCCAAGTGCATCATTGTGGACGTTCTGCCTCTTTTCCTATGCTTTCAATGCAATTCCAGTCTACCTCCTGAAATCGGTTTCCTGCAATTCTGCCCCGCTTTCAAGTCCTCTTGGCAGCCTTACTTCAGTCTATTTTTGGACGATAGCTGTCATTTATAACTCTGCAGGTTTGTGAATTACAGTGCCCCTGAGCTCCTTTCTTCAACTCGCTTTCTTGTGACCTGGCCGCAACACCGCAGGATGGCTTCAGGCCCTAATCTGGTTCCGGCCCGGCATGCTGAGCCTTTGGTTAATTCCTCTTCCTGGTAGGAAATGAGAGTTAAATTTGCCCGTCCAGACACCTCCAGCTAGCCTCTCATTGGTTCTCGCTATTCCTGTTCATCTTCCGCAGAAATTGCAAACTGGGCCAAACAGGAGGTTAAAGGGACTGACTCTCCAAGTGGGGAGAGTGTTAGTAAAGCGTCTGGAATGTTGCACCCGAGTACCAGGGGAGGGAAACTGAGACATATTTGAACACGTCTCCCGATCACACGGTTGATCATACTCTAGGTTCCACATGCATGTTTTAGCTGAAGGAAGAATACCTTAAACCTGGGTAGTTGAAACCCGTGGAATGGGTACCATGCAATATGACTTCAAAGGGTCTTCATTTGCTCACCGAACCTCTCCAATCCTATCACTGCTGCGTTTATGCCCCTGTACACATGCTTGATTCTCTTTCGGAGACATAGCAATCCATAGGTTTTAAGATACTTACTAGTCAGGTACATTCTTAGGCGTTTAATATGCGGTGTTGAGTCCATTTCGTTGAGCAAGGAGTAGCTCTTGTCTATTCCATATTTGGCTTAAGGAACTTTATCTGTGCTCATTTCAATCTCTGGTTTTATGCAGCACCCCAACTCACCTTTCCCCTTAAGCAAGCATAAGTTGGTTTTCTAAATTTGAGAACCTGTTCTGTTTTGGAATTCAGTTCCTGTGTAGCCACGTTTACATTCCGTGTATTACTGATATCTTATGATGTTTCTTTTTCTGTGTGACTTATTTCAGTTAGAATCATCGTACCTGAATCTACTCATTATGCTGCTACGGGCCTGATGACATAGATTTCATTGCTGAGTGATACTGCATTGTACGTAAGTACCACAAGTTCTTTATCCATTTTTCACTTTCTGCGATGTTGAACTTGTACTGTAAACGAGGTTCTTGTAAACAGAGGCGTCCCAAACTTTGGGGTGGCTGTGTCTTTTTGATTTTAATTTCCCTAAGCTATAGGACCATAAGTGGAAGTGCCCTAGGCTCTGTTGCTTTGTTTTTTAGATGTTTCAGGAAACACCATACACTTCTCCGGAGTGTCTGTTGGCAATTTACATCCCGCCCATCAGCATAACAAGGCTCCCAGTTCTCCATCGCCTGTTGCCTTTCTGGATTTTACACTTTTTTCAGATGGCCCTTTTGACCGGGGGGAAGTGAGACTTCATTGTAGTGCAGATTTCCTTTGCAAGCTTGCTTGGTTGGCCAAAAAGGGCGTATGCGTTTTTTCCTGAATATATTCAGGAAAAAACGCATACGCCCTTTTTGGCCAAGTGCATCATTGTGGACGTTCTGCCTCTTTTCCTATGCTTTCAATGCAATTCCAGTCTACCTCCTGAAATCGGTTTCCTGCAATTCTGCCCCGCTTTCAAGTCCTCTTGGCAGCCTTACTTCAGTCTATTTTTGGACGATAGCTGTCATTTATAACTCTGCAGGTTTGTGAATTACAGTGCCCCTGAGCTCCTTTCTTCAACTCGCTTTCTTGTGAGCTGGCCGCAACACCGCAGGATGGCTTCAGGCCCTAATCTGGTTCCGGCACGGCACGCTGAGCCTTTGGTTATTTCCTCTTCCTGGTGGGAAATGAGAGTTAAACTTGCCCGTCCAGACACCTCCAGCTAGTCTCTCATTGGTTCTCGCTATTCCTGTTCATCTTCCGCAGAAATTGCAAACTGGGCCAAACAGGAGGTTAAAGACACTGACTCTCCAAGTCGGGAGAGTGTTAGTAAAGCATCTGGAATGTTGCACCCGAGTACCAGGGTACTTAAACTGAGACATATTTGAACACGTCTCCCGATCACATGGTTGATCATACTCTGGGTTCCACATGCATGTTTTAGCTGAAGGAAGAATACCTAAAACCTGGGTATTTGAAACCCGTGGAATGGGTACCATGCAATATGATTTCAAAGGGTCTTCATTTGCTCACCGAACCTTTCCAATCCTATCACTGCTGCGTTTATGCCCCTGTACACATGCTTGATTCTCTTTCAGAGACATAGCAATCCATAGGTTTTAAGATACTTACTAGTCAGGTACATTCTTACGCATTTAATATGCGGTGTTGAGTCCATTTCGTTGAGCAAGGAGTAGCTCTTGTCTATTCCATATTTGGCTTAAGGAACTTTATCTGTGCTCATTTCAATCTCTGGTTTTATGCAGCACCCCAACTCACCTTTCCCCTTAAGCAAGCATAAGTTGGTTTTCTAAATTTGAGACCCTGTCCTGTTCTGTAATTCAGTTCCTGTGTAACCAAGTTTACATTCCGTGTATTACTGATATCTTATGATGTTTCTTTTTCTGTGTGACTTATTTCAGTTAGAATCATCATACCTGAATCCACTCATTGTGCTGCTAAGGGCCTGATGACACAGATTTCATTGCTGAGTGATATTGCTTTGTAAGTAAATACCACAACTTCTTTATCCATTTTTCACTTTCTGCGATGTTGAACTTGTACTGTAAACGAGGTTCTTGTAAACAGAGCCGTTCCAAACTTTGGGGTGGCTGTGTCTTTTTGATTTTAATTTCCCTAAGCTATAGGACCATAAGTGGAAGTGCCCTAGGTTCTGTTGCTTTGTTTTTTAGATGTTTCAGGAAACACCATACACTTCTCCTGAGTGGTTGTTGGCAATTTACATCCCGCCCATCAGCATAACAAGGCTCCCAGTTCTCCATGGCCTGTCCTGCCTTTCTGGATTTTACACTTTTTTCAGATGGCCCTTTTGACCGGGGGGAAGTGAGACTTCATTGTAGTGCAGATTTCCTTTGCAAGCTTGCTTGGTTGGCCAAAAAGGGCGTATGCGTTTTTTCCTGAATATATTCAGGAAAAAACGCATACGCCCTTTTTGGCCAAGTGCATCATTGTGGACGTTCTGCCTCTTTTCCTATGCTTTCAATGCAATTCCAGTCTACCTCCTGAAATCGGTTTCCTGCAATTCTGCCCCGCTTTCAAGTCCTCTTGGCAGCCTTACTTCAGTCTATTTTTGGACGATAGCTGTCATTTATAACTCTGCAGGTTTGTGAATTACAGTGCCCCTGAGCTCCTTTCTTCAACTCGCTTTCTTGTGACCTGGCCGCAACACCGCAGGATGGCTTCAGGCCCTAATCTGGTTCCGGCCCGGCATGCTGAGCCTTTGGTTAATTCCTCTTCCTGGTAGGAAATGAGAGTTAAATTTGCCCGTCCAGACACCTCCAGCTAGCCTCTCATTGGTTCTCGCTATTCCTGTTCATCTTCCGCAGAAATTGCAAACTGGGCCAAACAGGAGGTTAAACGGACTGACTCTCCAAGTGGGGAGAGTGTTAGTAAAGCGTCTGGAATGTTGCACCCGAGTACCAGGGGAGGAAAACTGAGACATATTTGAACACGTCTCCCGATCACATGGTTGATCATACTCTAGGTTCCACATGCATGTTTTAGCTGAAGGAAGAATACCTTAAACCTGGGTAGTTGAAACCCGTGGAATGGGTACCATGCAATATGACTTCAAAGGGTCTTCATTTGCTCACCGAACCTCTCCAATCCTATCACTGCTGCGTTTATGCCCCTGTACACATGCTTGATTCTCTTTCGGAGACATAGCAATCCATAGGTTTTAAGATACTTACTAGTCAGGTACATTCTTAGGCGTTTAATATGCGGTGTTGAGTCCATTTCGTTGAGCAAGGAGTAGCTCTTGTCTATTCCATATTTGGCTTAAGGAACTTTATCTGTGCTCATTTCAATCTCTGGTTTTATGCAGCACCCCAACTCACCTTTCCCCTTAAGCAAGCATAAGTTGGTTTTCTAAATTTGAGAACCTGTTCTGTTTTGGAATTCAGTTCCTGTGTAGCCACGTTTACATTCCGTGTATTACTGATATCTTATGATGTTTCTTTTTCTGTGTGACTTATTTCAGTTAGAATCATCGTACCTGAATCTACTCATTATGCTGCTACGGGCCTGATGACATAGATTTCATTGCTGAGTGATACTGCATTGTACGTAAGTACCACAAGTTCTTTATCCATTTTTCACTTTCTGCGATGTTGAACTTGTACTGTAAACGAGGTTCTTGTAAACAGAGGCGTCCCAAACTTTGGGGTGGCTGTGTCTTTTTGATTTTAATTTCCCTAAGCTATAGGACCATAAGTGGAAGTGCCCTAGGCTCTGTTGCTTTGTTTTTTAGATGTTTCAGGAAACACCATACACTTCTCCGGAGTGTCTGTTGGCAATTTACATCCCGCCCATCAGCATAACAAGGCTCCCAGTTCTCCATCGCCTGTTGCCTTTCTGGATTTTACACTTTTTTCAGATGGCCCTTTTGACCGGGGGGAAGTGAGACTTCATTGTAGTGCAGATTTCCTTTGCAAGCTTGCTTGGTTGGCCAAAAAGGGCGTATGCGTTTTTTCCTGAATATATTCAGGAAAAAACGCATACGCCCTTTTTGGCCAAGTGCATCATTGTGGACGTTCTGCCTCTTTTCCTATGCTTTCAATGCAATTCCAGTCTACCTCCTGAAATCGGTTTCCTGCAATTCTGGCCCGCTTTCAAGTCCTCTTGGCAGCCTTACTTCAGTCTATTTTTGGACGATAGCTGTCATTTATAACTCTGCAGGTTTGTGAATTACAGTGCCCCTGAGCTCCTTTCTTCAACTCGCTTTCTTGTGAGCTGGCCGCAACACCGCAGGATGGCTTCAGGCCCTAATCTGGTTCCGGCACGGCACGCTGAGCCTTTGGTTATTTCCTCTTCCTGGTGGGAAATGAGAGTTAAATTTGCCCGTCCAGACACCTCCAGCTAGTCTCTCATTGGTTCTCGCTATTCCTGTTCATCTTCCGCAGAAATTGCAAACTGGGCCAAACAGGAGGTTAAAGACACTGACTCTCCAAGTGGGGAGAGTGTTAGTAAAGCATCTGGAATGTTGCACCCGAGTACCAGGGTACGAAAACTGAGACATATTTGAACACGTCTCCCGATCACATGGTTGATAATACTCTGGGTTCCACATGCATGTTTTAGCTGAAGGAAGAATACCTAAAACCTGGGTATTTGAAACCCGTGGAATGGGTACCATGCAATATGATTTCAAAGGGTCTTCATTTGCTCACCGAACCTCTCCAATCCTATCACTGCTGCGTTTATGCCCCTGTACACATGCTTGATTCTCTTTCAGAGACATAGCAATCCATAGGTTTTAAGATACTTACTAGTCAGGTACATTCTTACGCATTTAATATGCGGTGTTGAGTCCATTTCGTTGAGCAAGGAGTAGCTCTTGTCTATTCCATATTTGGCTTAAGGAACTTTATCTGTGCTCATTTCAATCTCTGGTTTTATGCAGCACCCCAACTCACCTTTCCCCTTAAGCAAGCATAAGTTGGTTTTCTAAATTTGAGACCCTGTCCTGTTCTGTAATTCAGTTCCTGTGTAGCCAAGTTTACATTCCGTGTATTACTGATATCTTATGATGTTTCTTTTTCTGTGTGACTTATTTCAGTTAGAATCATCATACCTGAATCCACTCATTGTGCTGCTAAGGGCCTGATGACACAGATTTCATTGCTGAGTGATATTGCTTTGTAAGTAAATACCACAACTTCTTTATCCATTTTTCACTTTCTGCGATGTTGAACTTGTACTGTAAACGAGGTTCTTGTAAACAGAGCCGTTCCAAACTTTGGGGTGGCTGTGTCTTTTTGATTTTAATTTCCCTAAGCTATAGGACCATAAGTGGAAGTGCCCTAGGTTCTGTTGCTTTGTTTTTTAGATGTTTCAGGAAACACCATACACTTCTCCTGAGTGGTTGTTGGCAATTTACATCCCGCCCATCAGCATAACAAGGCTCCCAGTTCTCCATGGCCTGTCCTGCCTTTCTGGATTTTACACTTTTTTCAGATGGCCCTTTTGACCGGGGGGAAGTGAGACTTCATTGTAGTGCAGATTTCCTTTGCAAGCTTGCTTGGTTGGCCAAAAAGGGCGTATGCGTTTTTTCCTGAATATATTCAGGAAAAAACGCATACGCCCTTTTTGGCCAAGTGCATCATTGTGGACGTTCTTCCTCTTTTCCTATGCTTTCAATGCAATTCCAGTCTACCTCCTGAAATCGGTTTCCTGCAATTCTGCCCCGCTTTCAAGTCCTCTTGGCAGCCTTACTTCAGTCTATTTTTGGACGATAGCTGTCATTTATAACTCTGCAGGTTTGTGAATTACAGTGCCCCTGAGCTCCTTTCTTCAACTCGCTTTCTTGTGAGCTGGCCGCAACACCGCAGGATGGCTTCAGGCCCTAATCTGGTTCCGGCACGGCACGCTGAGCCTTTGGTTAATTCCTCTTCCTGGTGGGAAATGAGAGTTAAATTTGCCCGTCCAGACACCTCCAGCTAGTCTCTCATTGGTTCTCGCTATTCCTGTTCATCTTCCGCAGAAATTGCAAACTGGGCCAAACAGGAGGTTAAAGACACTGACTCTCCAAGTCGGGAGAGTGTTAGTAAAGCGTCTGGATTGTTGCACCCGAGTACCAGGGGAGGAAAACTGAGACATATTTGAACACGTCTCCCGATCACATGGTTGATCATACTCTGGGTTCCACATGCATGTTTTAGCTGAAGGAAGAATACCTAAAACCTGGGTAGTTGAAACCCGTGGAATGGGTACCATGCAATATGACTTCAAAGGGTCTTCATTTGCTGACCGAACCTCTCCAAACCTATCACTGCTGCGTTTATGCCCCTGTACACATGCTTGATTCTCTTTCGGAGACATAGCAATCCATAGGTTTTAAGATACTTACTAGTCAGGTACATTCTTAGGCGTTTAATATGCGGTGTTGAGTCCATTTCGTTGAGCAAGGAGTAGCTCTTGTCTATTCCATATTTGGCTTAAGGAACTTTATCTGTGCTCATTTCAATCTCTGGTTTTATGCAGCAACCCAACTCACCTTTCCCCTTAAGCAAGCATAAGTTGGTTTTCTAAATTTGAGAACCTGTTCTGTTTTGGAATTCAGTTCCTGTGTAGCCAAGTTTACATTCCGTGTATTAGTGATATCTTATGATGTTTCTTTTTCTGTGTGACTTATTTCAGTTAGAATCATCGTACCTGAATCTACTCATTATGCTGCTACGGGCCTGATGACATAGATTTCATTGCTGAGTGATACTGCATTGTATGTAAGTACCACAAGTTCTTTATCCATTTTTCACTTTCTGCGATGTTGAACTTGTACTGTAAACGAGGTTCTTGTAAACAGAGCCGTTCCAAACTTTGGGGTGGCTGTGTCTTTTTGATTTTAATTTCCCTAAGCTATAGGACCATAAGTGGAAGTGCCCTAGGCTCTGTTGCTTTGTTTTTTAGATGTTTCAGGAAACACCATACACTTCTCCCGAGTGTCTGTTGGCAATTTACATCCCGCCCATCAGCATAACAAGGCTCCCAGTTCTCCATGGCCTGTTGCTTTTCTGGATTTTACACTTTTTTCAGATGGCCCTTTTGACCGGGGGGAAGTGAGACTTCATTGTAGTGCAGATTTCCTTTGCAAGCTTGCTTGGTTGGCCAAAAAGGGCGTATGCGTTTTTTCCTGAATATATTCAGGAAAAAACGCATACGCCCTTTTTGGCCAAGTGCATCATTGTGGACGTTCTGCCTCTTTTCCTATGCTTTCAATGCAATTCCAGTCTACCTCCTGAAATCGGTTTCCTGCAATTCTGCCCCGCTTTCAAGTCCTCTTGGCAGCCTTACTTCAGTCTATTTTTGGACGATAGCTGTCATTTATAACTCTGCAGGTTTGTGAATTACAGTGCCCCTGAGCTCCTTTCTTCAACTCGCTTTCTTGTGACCTGGCCGCAACACCGCAGGATGGCTTCAGGCCCTAATCTGGTTCCGGCCCGGCATGCTGAGCCTTTGGTTAATTCCTCTTCCTGGTAGGAAATGAGAGTTAAATTTGCCCGTCCAGACACCTCCAGCTAGCCTCTCATTGGTTCTCGCTATTCCTGTTCATCTTCCGCAGAAATTGCAAACTGGGCCAAACAGGAGGTTAAACGGACTTACTCTCCAGTGGGGAGAGTGTTAGTAAAGCGTCTGGAATGTTGCACCCGAGTACCAGGGGAGGAAAACTGAGACATATTTGAACACGTCTCCCGATCACATGGTTGATCATACTCTAGGTTCCACATGCATGTTTTAGCTGAAGGAAGAATACCTTAAACCTGGGTAGTTGAAACCCGTGGAATGGGTACCATGCAATATGACTTCAAAGGGTCTTCATTTGCTCACCGAACCTCTCCAATCCTATCACTGCTGCGTTTATGCCCCTGTACACATGCTTGATTCTCTTTCGGAGACATAGCAATCCATAGGTTTTAAGATACTTACTAGTCAGGTACATTCTTAGGCGTTTAATATGCGGTGTTGAGTCCATTTCGTTGAGCAAGGAGTAGCTCTTGTCTATTCCATATTTGGCTTAAGGAACTTTATCTGTGCTCATTTCAATCTCTGCTTTTATGCAGCACCCCAACTCACCTTTCCCCTTAAGCAAGCATAAGTTGGTTTTCTAAATTTGAGAACCTGTTCTGTTTTGGAATTCAGTTCCTGTGTAGCCACATTTACATTCCGTGTATTACTGATATCTTATGATGTTTCTTTTTCTGTGTGACTTATTTCAGTTAGAATCATCGTACCTGAATCTACTCATTATGCTGCTACGGGCCTGATGACATAGATTTCATTGCTGAGTGATACTGCATTGTACGTAAGTACCACAAGTTCTTTATCCATTTTTCACTTTCTGCGATGTTGAACTTGTACTGTAAACGAGGTTCTTGTAAACAGAGGCGTCCCAAACTTTGGGGTGGCTGTGTCTTTTTGATTTTAATTTCCCTAAGCTATAGGACCATAAGTGGAAGTGCCCTAGGCTCTGTTGCTTTGTTTTTTAGATGTTTCAGGAAACACCATACACTTCTCCGGAGTGTCTGTTGGCAATTTACATCCCGCCCATCAGCATAACAAGGCTCCCAGTTCTCCATCGCCTGTTGCCTTTCTGGATTTTACACTTTTTTCAGATGGCCCTTTTGACCGGGGGGAAGTGAGACTTCATTGTAGTGCAGATTTCCTTTGCAAGCTTGCTTGGTTGGCCAAAAAGGGCGTATGCGTTTTTTCCTGAATATATTCAGGAAAAAACGCATACGCCCTTTTTGGCCAAGTGCATCATTGTGGACGTTCTGCCTCTTTTCCTATGCTTTCAATGCAATTCCAGTCTACCTCCTGAAATCGGTTTCCTGCAATTCTGCCCCGCTTTCAAGTCCTCTTGGCAGCCTTACTTCAGTCTATTTTTGGACGATAGCTGTCATTTATAACTCTGCAGGTTTGTGAATTACAGTGCCCCTGAGCTCCTTTCTTCAACTCGCTTTCTTGTGAGCTGGCCGCAACACCGCAGGATGGCTTCAGGCCCTAATCTGGTTCCGGCACGGCACGCTGAGCCTTTGGTTATTTCCTCTTCCTGGTGGGAAATGAGAGTTAAATTTGCCCGTCCAGACACCTCCAGCTAGTCTCTCATTGGTTCTCGCTATTCCTGTTCATCTTCCGCAGAAATTGCAAACTGGGCCAAACAGGAGGTTAAAGACACTGACTCTCCAAGTCGGGAGAGTGTTAGTAAAGCATCTGGAATGCTGCACCCGAGTACCAGGGTACGAAAACTGAGACATATTTGAACACGTCTCCCGATCACATGGTTGATCATACTCTGGGTTCCACATGCATGTTTTAGCTGAAGGAAGAATACCTAAAACCTGGGTATTTGAAACCCGTGGAATGGGTACCATGCAATATGATTTCAAAGGGTCTTCATTTGCTCACCGAACCTCTCCAATCCTATCACTGCTGCGTTTATGCCCCTGTACACATGCTTGATTCTCTTTCAGAGACATAGCAATCCATAGGTTTTAAGATACTTACTAGTCAGGTACATTCTTACGCATTTAATATGCGGTGTTGAGTCCATTTCGTTGAGCAAGGAGTAGCTCTTGTCTATTCCATATTTGGCTTAAGGAACTTTATCTGTGCTCATTTCAATCTCTGGTTTTATGCAGCACCCCAACTCACCTTTCCCCTTAAGCAAGCATAAGTTGGTTTTCTAAATTTGAGACCCTGTCCTGTTCTGTAATTCAGTTCCTGTGTAGCCAAGTTTACATTCCGTGTATTACTGATATCTTATGATGTTTCTTTTTCTGTGTGACTTATTTCAGTTAGAATCATCATACCTGAATCCACTCATTGTGCTGCTAAGGGCCTGATGACACAGATTTCATTGCTGAGTGATATTGCTTTGTAAGTAAATACCACAACTTCTTTATCCATTTTTCACTTTCTGCGATGTTGAACTTGTACTGTAAACGAGGTTCTTGTAAACAGAGCCGTTCCAAACTTTGGGGTGGCTGTGTCTTTTTGATTTTAATTTCCCTAAGCTATAGGACCATAAGTGGAAGTGCCCTAGGTTCTGTTGCTTTGTTTTTTAGATGTTTCAGGAAACACCATACACTTCTCCTGAGTGGTTGTTGGCAATTTACATCCCGCCCATCAGCATAACAAGGCTCCCAGTTCTCCATGGCCTGTCCTGCCTTTCTGGATTTTACACTTTTTTCAGATGGCCCTTTTGACCGGGGGGAAGTGAGACTTCATTGTAGTGCAGATTTCCTTTGCAAGCTTGCTTGGTTGGCCAAAAAGGGCGTATGCGTTTTTTCCTGAATATATTCAGGAAAAAACGCATACGCCCTTTTTGGCCAAGTGCATCATTGTGGACGTTCTTCCTCTTTTCCTATGCTTTCAATGCAATTCCAGTCTACCTCCTGAAATCGGTTTCCTGCAATTCTGCCCCGCTTTCAAGTCCTCTTGGCAGCCTTACTTCAGTCTATTTTTGGACGATAGCTGTCATTTATAACTCTGCAGGTTTGTGAATTACAGTGCCCCTGAGCTCCTTTCTTCAACTCGCTTTCTTGTGAGCTGGCCGCAACACCGCAGGATGGCTTCAGGCCCTAATCTGGTTCCGGCACGGCACGCTGAGCCTTTGGTTAATTCCTCTTCCTGGTGGGAAATGAGAGTTAAATTTGCCCGTCCAGACACCTCCAGCTAGTCTCTCATTGGTTCTCGCTATTCCTGTTCATCTTCCGCAGAAATTGCAAACTGGGCCAAACAGGAGGTTAAAGACACTGACTCTCCAAGTCGGGAGAGTGTTAGTAAAGCGTCTGGATTGTTGCACCCGAGTACCAGGGGAGGAAAACTGAGACATATTTGAACACGTCTCCCGATCACATGGTTGATCATACTCTGGGTTCCACATGCATGTTTTAGCTGAAGGAAGAATACCTAAAACCTGGGTAGTTGAAACCCGTGGAATGGGTACCATGCAATATGACTTCAAAGGGTCTTCATTTGCTGACCGAACCTCTCCAAACCTATCACTGCTGCGTTTATGCCCCTGTACACATGCTTGATTCTCTTTCGGAGACATAGCAATCCATAGGTTTTAAGATACTTACTAGTCAGGTACATTCTTAGGCGTTTAATATGCGGTGTTGAGTCCATTTCGTTGAGCAAGGAGTAGCTCTTGTCTATTCCATATTTGGCTTAAGGAACTTTATCTGTGCTCATTTCAATCTCTGGTTTTATGCAGCAACCCAACTCACCTTTCCCCTTAAGCAAGCATAAGTTGGTTTTCTAAATTTGAGAACCTGTTCTGTTTTGGAATTCAGTTCCTGTGTAGCCAAGTTTACATTCCGTGTATTAGTGATATCTTATGATGTTTCTTTTTCTGTGTGACTTATTTCAGTTAGAATCATCGTACCTGAATCTACTCATTATGCTGCTACGGGCCTGATGACATAGATTTCATTGCTGAGTGATACTGCATTGTATGTAAGTACCACAAGTTCTTTATCCATTTTTCACTTTCTGCGATGTTGAACTTGTACTGTAAACGAGGTTCTTGTAAACAGAGCCGTTCCAAACTTTGGGGTGGCTGTGTCTTTTTGATTTTAATTTCCCTAAGCTATAGGACCATAAGTGGAAGTGCCCTAGGCTCTGTTGCTTTGTTTTTTAGATGTTTCAGGAAACACCATACACTTCTCCCGAGTGTCTGTTGGCAATTTACATCCCGCCCATCAGCATAACAAGGCTCCCAGTTCTCCATGGCCTGTTGCTTTTCTGGATTTTACACTTTTTTCAGATGGCCCTTTTGACCGGGGGGAAGTGAGACTTCATTGTAGTGCAGATTTCCTTTGCAAGCTTGCTTGGTTGGCCAAAAAGGGCGTATGCGTTTTTTCCTGAATATATTCAGGAAAAAACGCATACGCCCTTTTTGGCCAAGTGCATCATTGTGGACGTTCTGCCTCTTTTCCTATGCTTTCAATGCAATTCCAGTCTACCTCCTGAAATCGGTTTCCTGCAATTCTGCCCCGCTTTCAAGTCCTCTTGGCAGCCTTACTTCAGTCTATTTTTGGACGATAGCTGTCATTTATAACTCTGCAGGTTTGTGAATTACAGTGCCCCTGAGCTCCTTTCTTCAACTCGCTTTCTTTTGAGCTGGCCGCAACACCGCAGGATGGCTTCAGGCCCTAATCTGGTTCCGGCACGGCACACTGAGCCTTTGGTTATTTCCTCTTCCTGGTGGGAAATGAGAGTTAAATTTGCCCGTCCAGAAACCTCCAGCTAGCCTCTCATTGGTTCTCGCTATTCCTGTTCATCTTCCGCAGAAATTGCAAACTGAGCCAAACAGGAGGTTAAAGGCGCTGACTCTCCAAGTGGGGAGAGTGTTAGTAAAGCGTCTGGAATGTTGCACCTGAGTACCAGGGGAGGAAAACTGAGACATATTTGAACACGTCTCCCGTTCACATGGTTGATCATACTTGGGTTCCACATGCATGTTTTAGCTGAAGGAAGAATACCTTAAACCTGGAGAGTTGAGACCCGTGTAATGGGTACCATGCAATATGACTTCAAAGGGTCTTCATTTGCTCACCGAACCTCTCCAATCCTATCACTGCTGCGTTTATGCCCCTGTACACACGCTTGATTCTCTTTTGGAGACATAGCAATCCATAGGTTTTACGATACTTACTAGTCAGGTACATTCTTAGGCGTTTAATATGCGGTGTTGAGTCCATTTCGTTGAGCAAGGAGTAGCTCTTGTCTATTCCATATTTGACTTAAGGAACTTTATCTGTGCTCATTTCAATCTCTGGTTTTATGCAGCACCCCAACTCACCTTTACCCTTAAGCAAGCATAAGTTGGTTTTCTAAATTTGAGACCCTCTTCTGTTTTGGAATGCAGTTCCTGTGTAGCCAAGTTTACATTCCGTGTATTAGTGATATCTTATGATGTTTCTTTTTCTGTGTGACTTATTTCAGTTAGAATCATCGTACCTGAATCCACTCATTATGCTTCTACGGGCCTGATGACATAGATTTCATTGCTGAGTGATATTGCTTTGTAAGTAAATACCACAACTTCTTTATCCATTTTTCACTTTCTGCGATGTTGAACTTGTACTGTAAACGAGGTTCTTGTAAACAGAGCCGTTCCAAACTTTGGGGTGGCTGTGTCTTTTTGATTTTAATTTCCCTAAGCTATAGGACCATAAGTGGAAGTGCCCTAGGTTCTGTTGCTTTGTTTTTTAGATGTTTCAGGAAACACCATACACTTCTCCCGAGTGGTTGTTGGCAATTTACATCCCGCCCATCAGCATAACAAGGCTCCCAGTTCTCCATGGCCTGTCCTGCCTTTCTGGATTTTACACTTTTTTCAGATGGCCCTTTTGACCATGGGGAAGTGAGACTTCATTGTAGTGCAGATTTCCTTTGCAAGCTTGCTTGGTTGGCCAAAAAGGGCGTATGCGTTTTTTCCTGAATATATTCAGGAAAAAACGCATACGCCCTTTTTGGCCAAGTGCATCATTGTGGACGTTCTGCCTCTTTTCCTATGCTTTCAATGCAATTCCAGTCTACCTCCTGAAATCGGTTTCCTGCAATTCTGCCCCGCTTTCAAGTCCTCTTGGCAGCCTTACTTCAGTCTATTTTTGGACGATAGCTGTCATTTATAACTCTGCAGGTTTGTGAATTACAGTGCCCCTGAGCTCCTTTCTTCAACTCGCTTTCTTTTGAGCTGGCCGCAACACCGCAGGATGGCTTCAGGCCCTAATCTGGTTCCGGTATGGCACACTGAGCCTTTGGTTATTTCCTCTTCCTGGTGGGAAATGAGAGTTAAATTTGCCCGTCCAGACACCTCCAGCTAGCCTCTCATTGGTTCTCGCTATTCCTGTTCATCTTCCGCAGAAATTGCAAACTGAGCCAAACAGGAGGTTAAAGGCGCTGACTCTCCAAGTGGGGAGAGTGTTAGTAAAGCGTCTGGAATGTTGCACCTGAGTACCAGGGGAGGAAAACTGAGACATATTTGAACACGTCTCCCGTTCACATGGTTGATCATACTTGGGTTCCACATGCATGTTTTAGCTGAAGGAAGAATACCTTAAACCTGGAGAGTTGAGACCCGTGTAATGGGTACCATGCAATATGACTTCAAAGGGTCTTCATTTGCTCACCGAACCTCTCCAATCCTATCACTGCTGCGTTTATGCCCCTGTACACACGCTTGATTCTCTTTTGGAGACATAGCAATCCATAGGTTTTACGATACTTACTAGTCAGGTACATTCTTAGGCGTTTAATATGCGGTGTTGAGTCCATTTCGTTGAGCAAGGAGTAGCTCTTGTCTATTCCATATTTGACTTAAGGAACTTTATCTGTGCTCATTTCAATCTCTGGTTTTATGCAGCACCCCAACTCACCTTTCCCCTTAAGCAAGCATAAGTTGGTTTTCTAAATTTGAGACCCTGTCCTGTTCTGTAATTCAGTTCCTGTGTAGCCAAGTTTACATTCCGTGTATTACTGATATCTTATGATGTTTCTTTTTCTGTGTGACTTATTTCAGTTAGAATCATCATACCTGAATCCACTCATTGTGCTGCTAAGGGCCTGATGACACAGATTTCATTGCTGAGTGATATTGCTTTGTAAGTAAATACCACAACTTCTTTATCCATTTTTCACTTTCTGCGATGTTGAACTTGTACTGTAAACGAGGTTCTTGTAAACAGAGCCATTCCAAACTTTGGGGTGGCTGTGTCTTTTTGATTTTAATTTCCCTAAGCTATAGGACCATAAGTGGAAGTGCCCTAGGTTCTGTTGCTTTGTTTTTTAGATGTTTCAGGAAACACCATCCACTTCTCCTGAGTGGTTGTTGGCAATTTACATCCCGCCCATCAGCATAACAAGGCTCCCAGTTCTCCATGGCCTGTCCTGCCTTTCTGGATTTTACACTTTTTTCAGATGGCCCTTTTGACCGGGGGGAAGTGAGACTTCATTGTAGTGCAGATTTCCTTTGCAAGCTTGCTTGGTTGGCCAAAAAGGGCGTATGCGTTTTTTCCTGAATATATTCAGGAAAAAACGCATACGCCCTTTTTGGCCAAGTGCATCATTGTGGACGTTCTGCCTCTTTTCCTATGCTTTCAATGCAATTCCAGTCTACCTCCTGAAATCGGTTTCCTGCAATTCTGCCCCGCTTTCAAGTCCTCTTTGCAGCCTTACTTCAGTCTATTTTTGGACGATAGCTGTCATTTATAACTCTGCAGGTTTGTGAATTACAGTGCCCCTGAGCTCCTTTCTTCAACTCGCTTTCTTGTGAGCTGGCCGCAACACCGCAGGATGGCTTCAGGCCCTAATCTGGTTCCGGCACGGCACGCTGAGCCTTTGGATAATTCCTCTTCCTGATGGGAAATGAGAGTTAAATTTGCCCGTCCAGACACCTCCAGCTAGTCTCTCATTGGTTCTCGCTATTCCTGTTCATCTTCCGCAGAAATTGCAAACTGGGCCAAACAGGAGGTTAAAGACACTGACTCTCCAAGTCGGGAGAGTGTTAGTAAAGCGTCTGGAATGTTGCACCCGAGTACCAGGGGAGGAAAACTGAGACATATTTGAACACGTCTCCCGATCACATGGTTGATCATACTCTGGGTTCCACATGCATGTTTTAGCTGAACGAAGAATACCTAAAACCTGGGTAGTTGAAACCCGTGGAATGGGTACCATGCAATATGACTTCAAAGGGTCTTCATTTGCTGACCGAACCTCTCCAAACCTATCACTGCTGCGTTTATGCCCCTGTACACATGCTTGATTCTCTTTCGGAGACATAGCAATCCATAGGTTTTAAGATACTTACTAGTCAGGTACATTCTTAGGCGTTTAATATGCGGTGTTGAGTCCATTTCGTTGAGCAAGGAGTAGCTCTTGTCTATTCCATATTTGGCTTAAGGAACTTTATCTGTGCTCATTTCAATCTCTGGTTTTATGCAGCAACCCAACTCACCTTTCCCCTTAAGCAAGCATAAGTTGGTTTTCTAAATTTGAGAACCTGTTCTGTTTTGGAATTCAGTTCCTGTGTAGCCAAGTTTACATTCCGTGTATTAGTGATATCTTATGATGTTTCTTTTTCTGTGTGACTTATTTCAGTTAGAATCATCGTACCTGAATCTACTCATTATGCTGCTACGGGCCTGATGACATAGATTTCATTGCTGAGTGATACTGCATTGTATGTAAGTACCACAAGTTCTTTATCCATTTTTCACTTTCTGCGATGTTGAACTTGTACTGTAAACGAGGTTCTTGTAAACAGAGCCGTTCCAAACTTTGGGGTGGCTGTGTCTTTTTGATTTTAATTTCCCTAAGCTATAGGACCATAAGTGGAAGTGCCCTAGGCTCTGTTGCTTTGTTTTTTAGATGTTTCAGGAAACACCATACACTTCTCCCGAGTGTCTGTTGGCAATTTACATCCCGCCCATCAGCATAACAAGGCTCCCAGTTCTCCATGGCCTGTTGCTTTTCTGGATTTTACACTTTTTTCAGATGGCCCTTTTGACCGGGGGGAAGTGAGACTTCATTGTAGTGCAGATTTCCTTTGCAAGCTTGCTTGGTTGGCCAAAAAGGGCGTATGCGTTTTTTCCTGAATATATTCAGGAAAAAACGCATACGCCCTTTTTGGCCAAGTGCATCATTGTGGACGTTCTGCCTCTTTTCCTATGCTTTCAATGCAATTCCAGTCTACCTCCTGAAATCGGTTTCCTGCAATTCTGCCCCGCTTTCAAGTCCTCTTGGCAGCCTTACTTCAGTCTATTTTTGGACGATAGCTGTCATTTATAACTCTGCAGGTTTGTGAATTACAGTGCCCCTGAGCTCCTTTCTTCAACTCGCTTTCTTTTGAGCTGGCCGCAACACCGCAGGATGGCTTCAGGCCCTAATCTGGTTCCGGCACGGCACACTGAGCCTTTGGTTATTTCCTCTTCCTGGTGGGAAATGAGAGTTAAATTTGCCCGTCCAGAAACCTCCAGCTAGCCTCTCATTGGTTCTCGCTATTCCTGTTCATCTTCCGCAGAAATTGCAAACTGAGCCAAACAGGAGGTTAAAGGCGCTGACTCTCCAAGTGGGGAGAGTGTTAGTAAAGCGTCTGGAATGTTGCACCTGAGTACCAGGGGAGGAAAACTGAGACATATTTGAACACGTCTCCCGTTCACATGGTTGATCATACTTGGGTTCCACATGCATGTTTTAGCTGAAGGAAGAATACCTTAAACCTGGAGAGTTGAGACCCGTGTAATGGGTACCATGCAATATGACTTCAAAGGGTCTTCATTTGCTCACCGAACCTCTCCAATCCTATCACTGCTGCGTTTATGCCCCTGTACACACGCTTGATTCTCTTTTGGAGACATAGCAATCCATAGGTTTTACGATACTTACTAGTCAGGTACATTCTTAGGCGTTTAATATGCGGTGTTGAGTCCATTTCGTTGAGCAAGGAGTAGCTCTTGTCTATTCCATATTTGACTTAAGGAACTTTATCTGTGCTCATTTCAATCTCTGGTTTTATGCAGCACCCCAACTCACCTTTACCCTTAAGCAAGCATAAGTTGGTTTTCTAAATTTGAGACCCTCTTCTGTTTTGGAATGCAGTTCCTGTGTAGCCAAGTTTACATTCCGTGTATTAGTGATATCTTATGATGTTTCTTTTTCTGTGTGACTTATTTCAGTTAGAATCATCGTACCTGAATCCACTCATTATGCTTCTACGGGCCTGATGACATAGATTTCATTGCTGAGTGATATTGCTTTGTAAGTAAATACCACAACTTCTTTATCCATTTTTCACTTTCTGCGATGTTGAACTTGTACTGTAAACGAGGTTCTTGTAAACAGAGCCGTTCCAAACTTTGGGGTGGCTGTGTCTTTTTGATTTTAATTTCCCTAAGCTATAGGACCATAAGTGGAAGTGCCCTAGGTTCTGTTGCTTTGTTTTTTAGATGTTTCAGGAAACACCATACACTTCTCCCGAGTGGTTGTTGGCAATTTACATCCCGCCCATCAGCATAACAAGGCTCCCAGTTCTCCATGGCCTGTCCTGCCTTTCTGGATTTTACACTTTTTTCAGATGGCCCTTTTGACCATGGGGAAGTGAGACTTCATTGTAGTGCAGATTTCCTTTGCAAGCTTGCTTGGTTGGCCAAAAAGGGCGTATGCGTTTTTTCCTGAATATATTCAGGAAAAAACGCATACGCCCTTTTTGGCCAAGTGCATCATTGTGGACGTTCTGCCTCTTTTCCTATGCTTTCAATGCAATTCCAGTCTACCTCCTGAAATCGGTTTCCTGCAATTCTGCCCCGCTTTCAAGTCCTCTTGGCAGCCTTACTTCAGTCTATTTTTGGACGATAGCTGTCATTTATAACTCTGCAGGTTTGTGAATTACAGTGCCCCTGAGCTCCTTTCTTCAACTCGCTTTCTTTTGAGCTGGCCGCAACACCGCAGGATGGCTTCAGGCCCTAATCTGGTTCCGGTATGGCACACTGAGCCTTTGGTTATTTCCTCTTCCTGGTGGGAAATGAGAGTTAAATTTGCCCGTCCAGACACCTCCAGCTAGCCTCTCATTGGTTCTCGCTATTCCTGTTCATCTTCCGCAGAAATTGCAAACTGAGCCAAACAGGAGGTTAAAGGCGCTGACTCTCCAAGTGGGGAGAGTGTTAGTAAAGCGTCTGGAATGTTGCACCTGAGTACCAGGGGAGGAAAACTGAGACATATTTGAACACGTCTCCCGTTCACATGGTTGATCATACTTGGGTTCCACATGCATGTTTTAGCTGAAGGAAGAATACCTTAAACCTGGAGAGTTGAGACCCGTGTAATGGGTACCATGCAATATGACTTCAAAGGGTCTTCATTTGCTCACCGAACCTCTCCAATCCTATCACTGCTGCGTTTATGCCCCTGTACACACGCTTGATTCTCTTTTGGAGACATAGCAATCCATAGGTTTTACGATACTTACTAGTCAGGTACATTCTTAGGCGTTTAATATGCGGTGTTGAGTCCATTTCGTTGAGCAAGGAGTAGCTCTTGTCTATTCCATATTTGACTTAAGGAACTTTATCTGTGCTCATTTCAATCTCTGGTTTTATGCAGCACCCCAACTCACCTTTCCCCTTAAGCAAGCATAAGTTGGTTTTCTAAATTTGAGACCCTGTCCTGTTCTGTAATTCAGTTCCTGTGTAGCCAAGTTTACATTCCGTGTATTACTGATATCTTATGATGTTTCTTTTTCTGTGTGACTTATTTCAGTTAGAATCATCATACCTGAATCCACTCATTGTGCTGCTAAGGGCCTGATGACACAGATTTCATTGCTGAGTGATATTGCTTTGTAAGTAAATACCACAACTTCTTTATCCATTTTTCACTTTCTGCGATGTTGAACTTGTACTGTAAACGAGGTTCTTGTAAACAGAGCCATTCCAAACTTTGGGGTGGCTGTGTCTTTTTGATTTTAATTTCCCTAAGCTATAGGACCATAAGTGGAAGTGCCCTAGGTTCTGTTGCTTTGTTTTTTAGATGTTTCAGGAAACACCATCCACTTCTCCTGAGTGGTTGTTGGCAATTTACATCCCGCCCATCAGCATAACAAGGCTCCCAGTTCTCCATGGCCTGTCCTGCCTTTCTGGATTTTACACTTTTTTCAGATGGCCCTTTTGACCGGGGGGAAGTGAGACTTCATTGTAGTGCAGATTTCCTTTGCAAGCTTGCTTGGTTGGCCAAAAAGGGCGTATGCGTTTTTTCCTGAATATATTCAGGAAAAAACGCATACGCCCTTTTTGGCCAAGTGCATCATTGTGGACGTTCTGCCTCTTTTCCTATGCTTTCAATGCAATTCCAGTCTACCTCCTGAAATCGGTTTCCTGCAATTCTGCCCCGCTTTCAAGTCCTCTTTGCAGCCTTACTTCAGTCTATTTTTGGACGATAGCTGTCATTTATAACTCTGCAGGTTTGTGAATTACAGTGCCCCTGAGCTCCTTTCTTCAACTCGCTTTCTTGTGAGCTGGCCGCAACACCGCAGGATGGCTTCAGGCCCTAATCTGGTTCCGGCACGGCACGCTGAGCCTTTGGATAATTCCTCTTCCTGATGGGAAATGAGAGTTAAATTTGCCCGTCCAGACACCTCCAGCTAGTCTCTCATTGGTTCTCGCTATTCCTGTTCATCTTCCGCAGAAATTGCAAACTGGGCCAAACAGGAGGTTAAAGACACTGACTCTCCAAGTCGGGAGAGTGTTAGTAAAGCGTCTGGAATGTTGCACCCGAGTACCAGGGGAGGAAAACTGAGACATATTTGAACACGTCTCCCGATCACATGGTTGATCATACTCTGGGTTCCACATGCATGTTTTAGCTGAAGGAAGAATACCTAAAACCTGGGTAGTTGAAACCCGTGGAATGGGTACCATGCAATATGACTTCAAAGGGTCTTCATTTGCTGACCGAACCTCTCCAAACCTATCACTGCTGCGTTTATGCCCCTGTACACATGCTTGATTCTCTTTCGGAGACATAGCAATCCATAGGTTTTAAGATACTTACTAGTCAGGTACATTCTTAGACGTTTAATATGCGGTGTTGAGTCCATTTCATTGAGCAAGGAGTAGCTCTTGTCTATTCCATATTTGGCTTAAGGAACTTTATCTGTGCTCATTTCAATCTCTGGTTTTATGCAGCACCCCAACTCACCTTTACCCTTAAGCAAGCATAAGTTGGTTTTCTAAATTTGAGACCCTGTTCTGTTCTGTAATTCAGTTCCTGTGTAGCCAAGTTTACATTCCGTGTATTAGTGATATCTTATGATGTTTCATTTTCTGTGTGACTTATTTCAGTTAGAATCATCATACCTGAATCCACTCATTGTGCTGCTAAGGGCCTGATGACACAGATTTCATTGCTGAGTGATATTGCTTTGTAAGTAAATACCACAACTTCTTTATCCATTTTTCACTTTCTGCGATGTTGAACTTGTACTGTAAACGAGGTTCTTGTAAACAGAGGCGTCCCAAACTTTGGGGTGGCTGTGTCTTTTTGATTTTAATTTCCCTAAGCTTTAGGACCATAAGTGGAAGTGCCCTAGGTTCTGTTGCTTTGTTTTTTAGATGTTTCAGGAAACACCATACACTTCTCCCGAGTGGTTGTTGGCAATTTACATCCCGCCCATCAGCATAACAAGGCTCCCAGTTCTCCATGGCCTGTCCTGCCTTTCTGGATTTTACACTTTTTTCAGATGGCCCTTTTGACCGGGGGGAAGTGAGACTTCATTGTAGTGCAGATTTCCTTTGCAAGCTTGCTTGGTTGGCCAAAAAGGGCGTATGCGTTTTTTCCTGAATATATTCAGGAAAAAACGCATACGCCCTTTTTGGCCAAGTGCATCATTGTGGACGTTCTGCCTCTTTTCCTATGCTTTCAATGCAATTCCAGTCTACCTCCTGAAATCGGTTTCCTGCAATTCTGCCCCGCTTTCAAGTCCTCTTGGCAGCCTTACTTCAGTCTATTTTTGGACGATAGCTGTCATTTATAACTCTGCAGGTTTGTGAATTACAGTGCCCCTGAGCTCCTTTCTTCAACTCGCTTTCTTTTGAGCTGGCCGCAACACCGCAGGATGGCTTCAGGCCCTAATCTGGTTCCGGCACGGCACACTGAGCCTTTGGTTATTTCCTCTTCCTGGTGGGAAATGAGAGTTAAATTTGCCCGTCCAGACACCTCCAGCTAGCCTCTCATTGGTTCTCGCTATTCCTGTTCATCTTCCGCAGAAATTGCAAACTGAGCCAAACAGGAGGTTAAAGGCGCTGACTCTCCAAGTGGGGAGAGTGTTAGTAAAGCGTCTGGAATGTTGCACCTGAGTACCAGGGGCGGAAAACTGAGACATATTTGAACACGTCTCCCGTTCACATGGTTGATCATACTTGGGTTCCACATGCATGTTTTAGCTGAAGGAAGAATACCTTAAACCTGGAGAGTTGAGACCCGTGTAATGGGTACCATGCAATATGACTTCAAAGGGTCTTCATTTGCTCACCGAACCTCTCCAATCCTATCACTGCTGCGTTTATGCCCCTGTACACACGCTTGATTCTCTTTTGGAGACATAGCAATCCATAGGTTTTACGATACTTACTAGTCAGGTACATTCTTAGGCGTTTAATATGCGGTGTTGAGTCCATTTCGTTGAGCAAGGAGTAGCTCTTGTCTATTCCATATTTGACTTAAGGAACTTTATCTGTGCTCATTTCAATCTCTGGTTTTATGCAGCACCCCAACTCACCTTTACCCTTAAGCAAGCATAAGTTGGTTTTCTAAATTTGAGACCCTGTTCTGTTCTGTAATTCAGTTCCTGTGTAGCCAAGTTTACATTCCGTGTATTAGTGATATCTTATGATGTTTCATTTTCTGTGTGACTTATTTCAGTTAGAATCATCATACCTGAATCCACTCATTGTGCTGCTAAGGGCCTGATGACACAGATTTCATTGCTGAGTGATATTGCTTTGTAAGTAAATACCACAACTTCTTTGTCCATTTTTCACTTTCTGCGATGTTGAACTTGTACTGTAAACGAGGTTCTTGTAAACAGAGGCGTCCCAAACGTTGGGGTGGCTGTGTCTTTTTGATTTTAATTTCCCTAAGCTATAGGACCATAAGTGGAAGTGCCCTAGGTTCTGTTGCTTTGTTTTTTAGATGTTTCAGGAAACACCATACACTTCTCCCGAGTGGTTGTTGGCAATTTACATCCCGCCCATCAGCATAACAAGGCTCCCAGTTCTCCATGGCCTGTCCTGCCTTTCTGGATTTTACACTTTTTTCAGATGGCCCTTTTGACCGGGGAGAAGTGAGACTTCATTGTAGTGCAGATTTCCTTTGCAAGCTTGCTTGGTTGGCCAAAAAGGGCGTATGCGTTTTTTCCTGAATATATTCAGGAAAAAACGCATACGCCCTTTTTGGCCAAGTGCATCATTGTGGACGTTCTGCCTCTTTTCCTATGCTTTCAATGCAATTCCAGTCTACCTCCTGAAATCGGTTTCCTGCAATTCTGCCCCGCTTTCAAGTCCTCTTGGCAGCCTTACTTCAGTCTATTTTTGGACGATAGCTGTCATTTATAACTCTGCAGGTTTGTGAATTACAGTGCCCCTGAGCTCCTTTCTTCAACTCGCTTTCTTGTGACCTGGCCGCAACACCGCAGGATGGCTTCAGGCCCTAATCTGGTTCCGGCACGGCACACTGAGCCTTTGGTTATTTCCTCTTCCTGGTGGGAAATGAGAGTTAAATTTGCCCGTCCAGACACCTCCAGCTAGCCTCTCATTGGTTCTCGCTATTCCTGTTCATCTTCCGCAGAAATTGCAAACTGAGCCAAACAGGAGGTTAAAGGCGCTGACTCTCCAAGTGGGGAGAGTGTTAGTAAAGCGTCTGGAATGTTGCACCTGAGTACCAGGGGAGGAAAACTGAGACATATTTGAACACGTCTCCCGTTCACATGGTTGATCATACTTGGGTTCCACATGCATGTTTTAGCTGAAGGAAGAATACCTTAAACCTGGAGAGTTGAGACCCGTGTAATGGGTACCATGCAATATGACTTCAAAGGGTCTTCATTTGCTCACCGAACCTCTCCAATCCTATCACTGCTGCGTTTATGCCCCTGTACACACGCTTGATTCTCTTTTGGAGACATAGCAATCCATAGGTTTTACGATACTTACTAGTCAGGTACATTCTTAGGCGTTTAATATGCGGTGTTGAGTCCATTTCGTTGAGCAAGGAGTAGCTCTTGTCTATTCCATATTTGACTTAAGGAACTTTATCTGTGCTCATTTCAATCTCTGGTTTTATGCAGCACCCCAACTCACCTTTACCCTTAAGCAAGCATAAGTTGGTTTTCTAAATTTGAGACCCTCTTCTGTTTTGGAATGCAGTTCCTGTGTAGCCAAGTTTACATTCCGTGTATTAGTGATATCTTATGATGTTTCTTTTTCTGTGTGACTTATTTCAGTTAGAATCATCGTACCTGAATCCACTCATTATGCTGCTACGGGCCTGATGACATAGATTTCATTGCTGAGTGATATTGCTTTGTAAGTAAATACCACAACTTCTTTATCCATTTTTCACTTTCTGCGATGTTGAACTTGTACTGTAAACGAGGTTCTTGTAAACAGAGCCGTTCCAAACTTTGGGGTGGCTGTGTCTTTTTGATTTTAATTTCCCTAAGCTATAGGACCATAAGTGGAAGTGCCCTAGGTTCTGTTGCTTTGTTTTTTAGATGTTTCAGGAAACACCATACACTTCTCCCGAGTGGTTGTTGGCAATTTACATCCCGCCCATCAGCATAACAAGGCTCCCAGTTCTCCATGGCCTGTCCTGCCTTTCTGGATTTTACACTTTTTTCAGATGGCCCTTTTGACCGGGGGGAAGTGAGACTTCATTGTAGTGCAGATTTCCTTTGCAAGCTTGCTTGGTTGGCCAAAAAGGGCGTATGCGTTTTTTCCTGAATATATTCAGGAAAAAACGCATACGCCCTTTTTGGCCAAGTGCATCATTGTGGACGTTCTGCCTCTTTTCCTATGCTTTCAATGCAATTCCAGTCTACCTCCTGAAATCGGTTTCCTGCAATTCTGACCCGCTTTCAAGTCCTCTTGGCAGCCTTACTTCAGTCTATTTTTGGACGATAGCTGTCATTTATAACTCTGCAGGTTTGTGAATTACAGTGCCCCTGAGCTCCTTTCTTCAACTCGCTTTCTTGTGACCTGGCCGCAACACCGCAGGATGGCTTCAGGCCCTAATTTGGTTCCGGCACGGCACGCTGAGCCTTTGGTTATTTCCTCTTCCTGGTGGGAAATGAGAGTTAAATTTGCCCGTCCAGACACCTCCAGCTAGTCTCTCATTGGTTCTCGCTATTCCTGTTCATCTTCCGCAGAAATTGCAAACTGGGCCAAACAGGAGGATAAAGGCGCTGACTCTCCAAGTGGGGAGAGCGTTAGTAAAGGGTCTGGAATGTTGCACCCGAGTACCAGGGGAGGAAAACTGAGACATATTTGAACACGTCTCCCGTTCACATGGTTGATCATACTTGGGTTCCACATGCATGTTTTAGCTGAAGGAAGAATACCTTAAACCTGGAGAGTTGAGACCCGTGTAATGGGTACCATGCAATATGACTTCAAAGGGTCTTCATTTGCTCACCGAACCTCTCCAATCCTATCACTGCTACGTTTATGCCCCTGTACATATGCTTGATTCTCTTTCGGAGACATAGCAATCCATAGGTTTTAAGATACTTACTAGTCAGGTACATTCTTAGGCGTTTAATATGCGGTGTTGAGTCCATTTCGTTGAGCAAGGAGTAGCTCTTGTCTATTCCATATTTGGCTTAAGGAACTTTATCTGTGCTCATTTCAATCTCTGGTTTTATGCAGCACCCCAACTCACCTTTCCCCTTAAGCAAGCATAAGTTGGTTTTCTAAATTTGAGAACCTGTTCTGTTTTGGAATTCAGTTCCTGTGTAGCCACGTTTACATTCCGTGTATTACTGATATCTTATGATGTTTCTTTTTCTGTGTGACTTATTTCAGTTAGAATCATCGTACCTGAATCTACTCATTATGCTGCTACGGGCCTGATGACATAGATTTCATTGCTGAGTGATACTGCATTGTACGTAAGTACCACAAGTTCTTTATCCATTTTTCACTTTCTGCGATGTTGAACTTGTACTGTAAACGAGGTTCTTGTAAACAGAGGCGTCCCAAACTTTGGGGTGGCTGTGTCTTTTTGATTTTAATTTCCCTAAGCTATAGGACCATAAGTGGAAGTGCCCTAGGCTCTGTTGCTTTGTTTTTTAGATGTTTCAGGAAACACCATACACTTCTCCGGAGTGTCTGTTGGCAATTTACATCCCGCCCATCAGCATAACAAGGCTCCCAGTTCTCCATGGCCTGTTGCCTTTCTGGATTTTACACTTTTTTCAGATGGCCCTTTTGACCGGGGGGAAGTGAGACTTCATTGTAGTGCAGATTTCCTTTGCAAGCTTGCTTGGTTGGCCAAAAAGGGCGTATGCGTTTTTTCCTGAATATATTCAGGAAAAAACGCATACGCCCTTTTTGGCCAAGTGCATCATTGTGGACGTTCTGCCTCTTTTCCTATGCTTTCAATGCAATTCCAGTCTACCTCCTGAAATCGGTTTCCTGCAATTCTGCCCCGCTTTCAAGTCCTCTTGGCAGCCTTACTTCAGTCTATTTTTGGACGATAGCTGTCATTTATAACTCTGCAGGTTTGTGAATTACAGTGCCCCTGAGCTCCTTTCTTCAACTCGCTTTCTTTTGAGCTGGCCGCAACACCGCAGGATGGCTTCAGGCCCTAATCTGGTTCCGGCACGGCACACTGAGCCTTTGGTTATTTCCTCTTCCTGGTGGGAAATGAGAGTTAAATTTGCCCGTCCAGACACCTCCAGCTAGCCTCTCATTGGTTCTCGCTATTCCTGTTCATCTTCCGCAGAAATTGCAAACTGAGCCAAACAGGAGGTTAAAGGCGCTGACTCTCCAAGTGGGGAGAGTGTTAGTAAAGCGTCTGGAATGTTGCACCTGAGTACCAGGGGAGGAAAACTGAGACATATTTGAACACGTCTCCCGTTCACATGGTTGATCATACTTGGGTTCCACATGCATGTTTTAGCTGAAGGAAGAATACCTTAAACCTGGAGAGTTGAGACCCGTGTAATGGGTACCATGCAATATGACTTCAAAGGGTCTTCATTTGCTCACCGAACCTCTCCAATCCTATCACTGCTGCGTTTATGCCCCTGTACACACGCTTGATTCTCTTTTGGAGACATAGCAATCCATAGGTTTTACGATACTTACTAGTCAGGTACATTCTTAGGCGTTTAATATGCGGTGTTGAGTCCATTTCGTTGAGCAAGGAGTAGCTCTTGTCTATTCCATATTTGACTTAAGGAACTTTATCTGTGCTCATTTCAATCTCTGGTTTTATGCAGCACCCCAACTCACCTTTACCCTTAAGCAAGCATAAGTTGGTTTTCTAAATTTGAGACCCTCTTCTGTTTTGGAATGCAGTTCCTGTGTAGCCAAGTTTACATTCCGTGTATTAGTGATATCTTATGATGTTTCTTTTTCTGTGTGACTTATTTCAGTTAGAATCATCGTACCTGAATCCACTCATTATGCTGCTACGGGCCTGATGACACAGATTTCATTGCTGAGTGATATTGCTTTGTAAGTAAATACCACAACTTCTTTATCCATTTTTCACTTTCTGCGATGTTGAACTTGTACTGTAAACGAGGTTCTTGTAAACAGAGCCATTCCAAACTTTGGGGTGGCTGTGTCTTTTTGATTTTAATTTCCCTAAGCTATAGGACCATAAGTGGAAGTGCCCTAGGTTCTGTTGCTTTGTTTTTTAGATGTTTCAGGAAACACCATACACTTCTCCCGAGTGGTTGTTGGCAATTTACATCCCGCCCATCAGCATAACAAGGCTCCCAGTTCTCCATGGCTTGTCCTGCCTTTCTGGATTTTACACTTTTTTCAGATGGCCCTTTTGACCGGGGGGAAGTGAGACTTCATTGTAGTGCAGATTTCCTTTGCAAGCTTGCTTGGTTGGCCAAAAAGGGCGTATGCGTTTTTTCCTGAATATATTCAGGAAAAAACGCATACGCCCTTTTTGGCCAAGTGCATCATTGTGGACGTTCTGCCTCTTTTCCTATGCTTTCAATGCAATTCCAGTCTACCTCCTGAAATCGGTTTCCTGCAATTCTGACCCGCTTTCAAGTCCTCTTGGCAGCCTTACTTCAGTCTATTTTTGGACGATAGCTGTCATTTATAACTCTGCAGGTTTGTGAATTACAGTGCCCCTGAGCTCCTTTCTTCAACTCGCTTTCTTGTGACCTGGCCGCAACACCGCAGGATGGCTTCAGGCCCTAATTTGGTTCCGGCACGGCACGCTGAGCCGTTGGTTATTTCCTCTTCCTGGTGGGAAATGAGAGTTAAAGTTGCCCGTCCAGACACCTCCAGCTAGTCTCTCATTGGTTCTCGCTATTCCTGTTCATCTTCCGCAGAAATTGCAAACTGGGCCAAACAGGAGGTTAAAGGCGCTGACTCTCCAAGTGGGGAGAGTGTTAGTAAAGGGTCTGGAATGTTGCACCCGAGTACCAGGGGAGGAAAACTGAGACATATTTGAACACGTCTCCCGTTCACATGGTTGATCATACTTGGGTTCCACATGCATGTTTTAGCTGAAGGAAGAATACCTTAAACCTGGAGAGTTGAGACCCGTGTAATGGGTACCATGCAATATGACTTCAAAGGGTCTTCATTTGCTCACCGAACCTCTCCAGTCCTATCACTGCTGCGTTTATGCCCCTGTACACATGCTTGATTCTCTTTCGGAGACTTAGCAATCCATAGCTTTTAAGATACTTACTAGTCAGGTACATTCTTAGGCGTTTAATATGCGGTGTTGAGTCCATTTCGTTGAGCAAGGAGTAGCTCTTGTCTATTCCATATTTGGCTTAAGGACCTTTATCTGTGCTCATTTCAATCTCTGGTTTTATGCAGCACCCCAACTCACCTTTACCCTTAAGCAAGCATAAGTTGGTTTTCTAAATTTGAGACCCTGTTCTGTTCTGTAATTCAGTTCCTGTGTAGCCAAGTTTCCATTCCGTGTATTACTGACATCTTATGAAGTTTCTTTTTCTGTGTGACTTACTTCAGTTAGAATCATCATACCTGAATCCACTCATTGTGCTGCTAAGGGCCTGATGACACAGATTTCATTGCTGAGTGATATTGCTTTGTAAGTAAATACCACAACTTCTTTATCCATTTTTCACTTTCTGCGATGTTGAACTTGTACTGTAAACGAGGTTCTTGTAAACAGAGCCATTCCAAACTTTGGGGTGGCTGTGTCTTTTTGATTTTAATTTCCCTAAGCTATAGGACCATAAGTGGAAGTGCCCTAGGTTCTGTTGCTTTGTTTTTTAGATGTTTCAGGAAACACCATACACTTCTCCCGAGTGGTTGTTGGCAATTTACATCCCGCCCATCAGCATAACAAGGCTCCCAGTTCTCCATGGCTTGTCCTGCCTTTCTGGATTTTACACTTTTTTCAGATGGCCCTTTTGACCGGGGGGAAGTGAGACTTCATTGTAGTGCAGATTTCCTTTGCAAGCTTGCTTGGTTGGCCAAAAAGGGCGTATGCGTTTTTTCCTGAATATATTCAGGAAAAAACGCATACGCCCTTTTTGGCCAAGTGCATCATTGTGGACGTTCTGCCTCTTTTCCTATGCTTTCAATGCAATTCCAGTCTACCTCCTGAAATCGGTTTCCTGCAATTCTGCCCCGCTTTCAAGTCCTCTTGGCAGCCTTACTTCAGTCTATTTTTGGACGATAGCTGTCATTTATAACTCTGCAGGTTTGTGAATTACAGTGCCCCTGAGCTCCTTTCTTCAACTCGCTTTCTTGTGACCTGGCCGCAACACCGCAGGATGGCTTCAGGCCCTAATTTGGTTCCGGCACGGCACGCTGAGCCGTTGGTTATTTCCTCTTCCTGGTGGGAAATGAGAGTTAAATTTGCCCGTCCAGACACCTCCAGCTAGTCTCTCATTGGTTCTCGCTATTCCTGTTCATCTTCCGCAGAAATTGCAAACTGGGCCAAACAGGAGGTTAAAGGCGCTGACTCTCCAAGTGGGGAGAGTGTTAGTAAAGGGTCTGGAATGTTGCACCCGAGTACCAGGGGAGGAAAACTGAGACATATTTGAACACGTCTCCCGTTCACATGGTTGATCATACTTGGGTTCCACATGCATGTTTTAGCTGAAGGAAGAATACCTTAAACCTGGAGAGTTGAGACCCGTGTAATGGGTACCATGCAATATGACTTCAAAGGGTCTTCATTTGCTCACCGAACCTCTCCAGTCCTATCACTGCTGCGTTTATGCCCCTGTACACATGCTTGATTCTCTTTCGGAGACTTAGCAATCCATAGCTTTTAAGATACTTACTAGTCAGGTACATTCTTAGGCGTTTAATATGCGGTGTTGAGTCCATTTCGTTGAGCAAGGAGTAGCTCTTGTCTATTCCATATTTGGCTTAAGGACCTTTATCTGTGCTCATTTCAATCTCTGGTTTTATGCAGCACCCCAACTCACCTTTACCCTTAAGCAAGCATAAGTTGGTTTTCTAAATTTGAGACCCTGTTCTGTTCTGTAATTCAGTTCCTGTGTAGCCACGTTTACATTCCGTGTATTACTGATATCTTATGATGTTTCTTTTTCTGTGTGACTTACTTCAGTTAGAATCATCATACCTGAATCCACTCATTGTGATGCTAAGGGCCTGATGACATAGATTTCATTGCTGAGTGATATTGCTTTGTAAGTAAATACCACAACTTCTTTATCCATTTTTCACTTTCTGCGATGTTGAACTTGTACTGTAAACGAGGTTCTTGTAAACAGAGCCGTTCCAAACTTTGGGGTGGCTGTGTCTTTTTGATTTTAATTTCCCTAAGCTATAGGACCATAAGTGGCAGTGCCCTAGGCTCTGTTGCTTTGTTTTTTAGATGTTTCAGGAAACACCATACACTTCTCCCAAGTGTCTGTTGGCAATTTACATCCCGCCCATCAGCATAACAAGGCTCCCAGTTCTCCATGGCCTGTCCTGCCTTTCTGGATTTTACACTTTTTTCAGATGGCCCTTTTGACCGGGGGGAAGTGAGACTTCATTGTAGTGCAGATTTCCTTTGCAAGCTTGCTTGGTTGGCCAAAAAGGGCGTATGCGTTTTTTCCTGAATATATTCAGGAAAAAACGCATACGCCCTTTTTGGCCAAGTGCATCATTGTGGACGTTCTGCCTCTTTTCCTATGCTTTCAATGCAATTCCAGTCTACCTCCTGAAATCGGTTTACTGCAATTCTGCCCCGCTTTCAAGTCCTCTTGGCAGCCTTACTTCAGTCTATTTTTGGACGATAGCTGTCATTTATAACTCTGCAGGTTTGTGAATTACAGTGCCCCTGAGCTCCTTTCTTCAACTCGCTTTCTTGTGACCTGGCCGCAACACCGCAGGATGGCTTCAGGCCCTAATCTGGTTCCGGCCCGGCATGCTGAGCCTTTGGTTAATTCCTCTTCCTGGTGGGAAATGAGAGTTAAATTTGCCCGTCCAGACACCTCCAGCTAGCCTCTCATTGGTTCTCACTATTCCTGTTCATCTTCCGCAGAAATTGCAAACTGGGCCAAACAGGAGTTTAAAGGCACTGACTCTCCAAGTGGGGAGAGTGTTAGTAAAGCGTCTGGAATGTTGCACCCGAGTACCAGGGGAGGAAAACTGAGACATATTTGAACACGTCTCCCGTTCACATGGTTGATCATACTTGGGTTCCACATGCACGTTTTAGCTGAAGGAAGAATACTTTAAACCTGGAGAGTTGAGACCCGTGGAATGGGTACCATGCAATATGACTTCAAAGGGTCTTCATTTGCTCACCGAACCTCTCCAATCCTATCACTGCTGCGTTTATGCCCCTGTACACATGCTTGATTCTCTTTCGGAGACATAGCAATCCATAGGTTTTAAGATACTTACAAGTCAGGTACATTCTTAGGCGATTAATATGCGGTGTTGAGTCCATTTCGTTGAGCAAGGAGTAGCTCTTGTCTATTCCATATTTGGCTTAAGGAACTTTATCTGTGCTCATTTCAATCTCTGGTTTTATGCAGCACCCCAACTCACCTTTACCCTTAAGCAAGCATAAGTTGTTTTTCTAAATTTGAGACCCTGTTCTGTTCTGTAATTCAGTTCCTGTGTAGCCAAGTTTCCATTCCGTGTATTACTGATATCTTATGATGTTTCTTTTTCTGTGTGACTTATTTCAGTTAGAATCATCATACCTGAATCCACTCATTGTGCTGCTAAGGGCCTGATGACATAGATTTCATTGCTGAGTGATATTGTTTTGTAAGTGAATACCACAACTTCTTTATCCATTTTTCACTTTCTGCGATGTTGAACTTGTACTGTAAACGAGGTTCTTGTAAACAGAGCCGTTCCAAACTTTGGGGTGGCTGTGTCTTTTTGATTTTAATTTCCCTAAGCTATAGGACCATAAGTGGAAGTGCCCTAGGCTCTGTTGCTTTGTTTTTTAGATGTTTCAGGAAACACCATACACTTCTCCCAAGTTTCTGTTGGCAATTTACATCCCGCCCATCAGCATAACAAGGCTCCCAGTTCTCAATGGCCTGTTGCCTTTCTGGATTTTACACTTTTTTCAGATGGCCCTTTTGACCGGGGGGAAGTGAGACTTCATTGTAGTGCAGATTTCCTTTGCAAGCTTGCTTGGTTGGCCAAAAAGGGCGTATGCGTTTTTTCCTGAATATATTCAGGAAAAAACGCATACGCCCTTTTTGGCCAAGTGCATCATTGTGGACGTTCTGCCTCTTTTCCTATGCTTTCAATGCAATTCCAGTCTACCTCCTGAAATCGGTTTCCTGCAATTCTGCCCCGCTTTCAAGTCCTCTTGGCAGCCTTACCTCAGTATATTTTTGGACGATAGCTGTCATTTATAACTCTGCAGGTTTGTGAATTACAGTGCCCCTGAGCTCCTTTCTTCAACTCGCTTTCTTGTGAGCTGGCCGCAACACCGCAGGATGGCTTCAGGCCCTAATCTGCTACCGGCACGGCACGCTGAGCCTTTGGTTATTTCCTCTTCCTGGTGGGAAATGAGACTTAAATTTGCCCGTCCAGACACCTCCAGCTAGTCTCTCATTGGTTCTCCCTATTCCTGTTCATCTTGCGCAGAAATTGCAAACTGGGCCAAACAGGAGGTTAAAGGCGCTGACTCTCCAAGTGGGGAGAGTGTTAGTAAAGCGTCTGGAATGTTGCACCCGAGTACCAGGGTACGAAAACTGAGACATATTTGAACACGTCTCCTGATCACATGGTTGATCATACTCTAGGTTCTACATGCATGTTTTAGCTGAAGGAAGAATACCTTAAACCTGGGTAGTTGAAACCCGTGGAATGGGTACCATGCAATATGACTTCAAAGGGTCTTCATTTGCTCACCGAACCTCTCCAATCCTATCACTGCTGCGTTTATGCCCCTGTACACACGCTTGATTCTCTTTTGGAGACATAGCAATCCATAGGTTTTACGATACTTACTAGTCAGGTACATTCTTAAGCGTTTAATATGCGGTGTTGAGTCCATTTCGTTGAGCAAGGAGTAGCTCTTGTCTATTCCATATTTGGCTTAAGGACCTTTATCTGTGCTCATTTCAATCTCTGGTTTTATGCAGCACCCCAACTCACCTTTCCCCTTAAGCAAGCATAAGTTGCTTTTCTAAATTTGAGACCCTGTTGTGTTTTGGAATTCAGTTCCTGTGTAGCCAAGTTTACATTCTGTGTATTAGTGATACCTTATGATGTTTCTTTTTCTGTGTGACTTATTTCAGTTAGAATCATCGTACCTGAATCCACTCATTATGCTGCTACGGGCCTGATGACATAGATTTCATTGCTGAGTGATACTGCATTGTACGTAAGTACCACAAGTTCTTTATCCATTTTTCACTTTCTGTGATATTGAACTTGTACGGTAAATGAGGTTCTTGTAAACAGAGGCGTCCCAAACTTTGGGGTGGCTGTGTCTTTTTGATTTTAATTTTCCTAAGCTATAGGACCATAAGTGGAAGTGCCCTAGGTTCTGTTGCTTTGTTTTTTAGATGTTTCAGGAAACACCATACACTTCTCCCGAGTGGTTGTTGGCAATTTACATCCCGCCCATCAGCATAACAAGGCTCCCAGTTCTTCATGGCCTGTCCTGCCTTTCTGGATTTTACACTTTTTTCAGATGGCCCTTTTGACCGGGGGGAAGTGAGACTTCATTGTAGTGCAGATTTCCTTTGCAAGCTTGCTTGGTTGGCCAAAAAGGGCGTATGCGTTTTTTCCTGAATATATTCAGGAAAAAACGCATACGCCCTTTTTGGCCAAGTGCATCATTGTGGACGTTCTGCCTCTTTTCCTATGCTTTCAGTGCAATTCCAGTCTACCTCCTGAAATCGGTTTCCTGCAATTCTGCCCCTCTTTCAAGTCCTCTTGGCAGCCTTACTTCAGTCTATTTTTGGACGATAGCTGTCATTTATAACTCTGCAGGTTTGTGAATTACAGTGCCCCTGAGCTCCTTTCTTCAACTTGCTTTCTTGTGACCTGGCCGCAACACCGCAGGATGGCTTCAGGCCCTAATCTGGTTCCGGCACGGCACGCTGAGCCTTTGGTTATTTCCTCTTCCTGGTGGGAAATGAGAGTTAAATTTGCCCGTCCAGACACCTCCAGCTAGTCTCTCATTGGTTCTCGCTATTCCTGTTCATCTTCCGCAGAAATTGCAAACTGGGCCAAACAGGAGGTTAAAAGCGCTGACTCTCCAAGTGGGGAGAGTGTTAGTAAAGCGTCTGGAATGTTGCACCCGAGTACCAGGGGAGGAAAACTGAGACACATTTGAACACGTCTCTCGTTCACATGGTTGATCATACTTGGGTTCCACATGCATGTTTTAGCTGAAGGAAGAATACCTTCAACCTGGAGAGTTAAGACCCGTGGAATGGGTACCATGCAATATGACTTCAAAGGGTCTTCATTTGCTCACCGAACCTCTCCAATCCTATCACTGCTGCGTTTATGCCCCTGTACACATGCTTGATTCTCTTTCGGAGACTTAGCAATCCAGAGCTTTTAAGATACTTACTAGTCAGGTACATGCTTAGGCGTTTAATATGCGGTGTTGAGTCCATTTCGTTGAGCAAGGAGTAGCTCTTGTCTATTCCATATTTGGCTTAAAGAACTTTATCTGTGCTCATTTCAATCTCTGGTTTTATACAGAACCCCAACTCATCTTTACACTTAAGCAAGCATAAGTTGGTTTTCTAAATTTGAGACCCTGTTCTGTTCTGTAATTCAGTTCCTGTGTAGCCAAGTTTCCATTCCGTGTATTACTGATATCTTATGAAGTTTCTTTTTCTGTGTGACTTACTTCAGTTAGAATCATCATACCTGAATCCACTCATTGTGCTGCTAAGGGCCTGATGACACAGATTTCATTGCTGAGTGATATTGCTTTGTAAGTAAATACCACAACTTCTTTATCCATTTTTCACTTTCTGCGATGTTGAACTTGTACTGTAAACGAGGTTCTTGTAAACATAGGCGTCCCAAACTTTGGGGTGGCTGTGTCTTTTTGATTTTAATTTCCCTAAGCTATAGGACCATAAGTGGAAGTGCCCTAGGTTCTGTTGCTTTTTTTTTTAGATGTTTCAGGAAACACCATACACTTCTCCCCAGTGGTTGTTGGCAATTTACATCCCGCCCATCAGCATAACAAGGCTCCCAGTTCTCCATGGCCTGTCTTGCCTTTCTGGATTTTACACTTTTTTCAGATGGCCCTTTTGACCGGGGGGAAGTGAGACTTCATTGTAGTGCAGATTTCCTTTGCAAGCTTGCTTGGTTGGCCAAAAAGGGCGTATGCGTTTTTTCCTGAATATATTCAGGAAAAAACGCATACGCCCTTTTTGGCCAAGTGCATCATTGTGGACGTTCTGCCTCTTTTCCTATGCTTTCAATGCAATTCCATTCTACCTCCTGAAATCGGTTTCCTGCAATTCTGCCCCGCTTTCAAGTCCTCTTGGCAGCCTTACCTCAGTATATTTTTGGACGATAGCTGTCATTTATAACTCTGCAGGTTTGTGAATTACAGTGCCCCTGAGCTCCTTTCTTCAACTCGCTTTCTTGTGAGCTGGCCGCAACACCGCAGGATGGCTTCAGGCCCTAATCTGCTACCGGCACGGCACGCTGAGCCTTTGGTTATTTCCTCTTCCTGGTGGGAAATGAGACTTAAATTTGCCCGTCCAGACACCTCCAGCTAGTCTCTCATTGGTTCTCCCTATTCCTGTTCATCTTGCGCAGAAATTGCAAACTGGGCCAAACAGGAGGTTAAAGGCGCTGACTCTCCAAGTGGGGAGAGTGTTAGTAAAGCGTCTGGAATGTTGCACCCGAGTACCAGGGTATGAAAACTGAGACATATTTGAACACGTCTCCTGATCACATGGTTGATCATACTCTAGGTTCTACATGCATGTTTTAGCTGAAGGAAGAATACCTTAAACCTGGGTAGTTGAAACCCGTGGAATGGGTACCATGCAATATGACTTCAAAGGGTCTTCATTTGCTCACCGAACATCTCCAATCCTATCACTGCTGCGTTTATGCCCCTGTACACACGCTTGATTCTCTTTTGGAGACATAGCAATCCATAGGTTTTACGATACTTACTAGTCAGGTACATTCTTAGGCGTTTAATATGCGGTGTTGAGTCCATTTCGTTGAGCAAGGAGTAGCTCTTGTCTATTCCATATTTGACTTAAGGACCTTTATCTGTGCTCATTTCAATCTCTGGTTTTATGCAGCACCCCAAGTCACCTTTCCCCTTAAGCAAGCATAAGTTGCTTTTCTAAATTTGAGACACTGTTGTGTTTTGGAATTCAGTTCCTGTGTAGCCAAGTTTACATTCTGTGTATTAGTGATACCTTATGATGTTTCTTTTTCTGTGTGACTTATTTCAGTTAGAATCATCGTACCTGAATCCACTCATTATGCTGCTACGGGCCTGATGACATAGATTTCATTGCTGAGTGATACTGCATTGTACGTAAGTACCACAAGTTCTTTATCCATTTTTCACTTTCTGTGATATTGAACTTGTACGGTAAATGAGGTTCTTGTAAACAGAGGCGTCCCAAACTTTGGGGTGGCTGTGTCTTTTTGATTTTAATTTTCCTAAGCTATAGGACCATAAGTGGAAGTGCCCTAGGTTCTGTTGCTTTGTTTTTTAGATGTTTCAGGAAACACCATACACTTCTCCCGAGTGGTTGTTGGCAATTTACATCCCGCCCATCAGCATAACAAGGCTCCCAGTTCTTCATGGCCTGTCCTGCCTTTCTGGATTTTACACTTTTTTCAGATGGCCCTTTTGACCGGGGGGAAGTGAGACTTCATTGTAGTGCAGATTTCCTTTGCAAGCTTGCTTGGTTGGCCAAAAAGGGCGTATGCGTTTTTTCCTGAATATATTCAGGAAAAAACGCATACGCCCTTTTTGGCCAAGTGCATCATTGTGGACGTTCTGCCTCTTTTCCTATGCTTTCAATGCAATTCCAGTCTACCTCCTGAAATCGGTTTCCTGCAATTCTGCCCCTCTTTCAAGTCCTCTTGGCAGCCTTACTTCAGTCTATTTTTGGACGATAGCTGTCATTTATAACTCTGCAGGTTTGTGAATTACAGTGCCCCTGAGCTCCTTTCTTCAACTTGCTTTCTTGTGACCTGGCCGCAACACCGCAGGATGGCTTCAGGCCCTAATCTGGTTCCGGCACGGCACGCTGAGCCTTTGGTTATTTCCTCTTCCTGGTGGGAAATGAGAGTTAAATTTGCCCGTCCAGACACCTCCAGCTAGCCTCTCATTGGTTCTCGCTATTCCTGTTCATCTTCCGCAGAAATTGCAAACTGGGCCAAACAGGAGGTTAAAGGCGCTGACTCTCCAAGTGGGGAGAGTGTTAGTAAAGCGTCTGGAATGTTGCACCCGAGTACCAGGGGAGGAAAACTGAGACACATTTAAACACGTCTCCCGTTCACATGGTTGATCATACTTGGGTTCCACATGCATGTTTTAGCTGAAGGAAGAATACCTTAAACCTGGGTAGTTGAAACCCGTGGAATGGGTACCATGCAATATGACTTCAAAGGGTCTTCATTTGCTCACCGAACCTCTCCAATCCTATCACTGCTGCGTTTATGCCCCTGTACACACGCTTGATTCTCTTTTGGAGACATAGCAATACATAGGTTTTACGATACTTACTAGTCAGGTACATTCTTAAGCGTTTAATATGCGGTGTTGAGTCCATTTCGTTGAGCAAGGAGTAGCTCTTGTCTATTCCATATTTGGCTTAAGGACCTTTATCTGTGCTCATTTCAATCTCTGGTTTTATGCAGCACCCCAACTCACCTTTACCCTTAAGCAAGCATAAGTTGGTTTTCTAAATTTGAGACCCTGTTCTGTTCTGTAATTCAGTTCCTGTGTAGCCAAGTTTACATTCCGTGTATTACTGATATCTTATGATGTTTCTTTTTCTGTGTGACTTATTTCAGTTAGAATCATCATACCTGAATCCACTCATTGTGCTGCTAAGGGCCTGATGACACAGATTTCATTGCTGAGTGATATTGCTTTGTAAGTAAATACCACAACTTCTTTATCCATTTTTCACTTTCTGCGATGTTGAACTTGTACTGTAAACGAGGTTCTTGTAAACAGAGCCGTTCCAAACTTTGGGGTGGCTGTGTCTTTTTGATTTTAATTTCCCTAAGCTATAGGACCATAAGTGGAAGTGCCCTAGGTTCTGTTGCTTTGTTTTTTAGATGTTTCAGGAAACACCATACACTTCTCCCGAGTGGTTGTTGGCAATTTACATCCCGTCCATCAGCATAACAAGGCTCCCAGTTCTCCATGGCCTGTCCTGCCTTTCTGGATTTTACACTTTTTTCAGATGGCCCTTTTGACCGGGGGGAAGTGAGACTTCATTGTAGTGCAGATTTCCTTTGCAAGCTTGCTTGGTTGGCCAAAAAGGGCGTATGCGTTTTTTCCTGAATATATTTTTGGCCAAGTGCATCATTGTGGACGTTCTGCCTCTTTTCCTATGCTTTCAATGCAATTCCAGTCTACCTCCTGAAATCGGTTTCCTGCAATTCTGCCCCGCTTTCAAGTCCTCTTGGCAGCCTTACTTCAGTCTATTTTTGGACGATAGCTGTCATTTATAACTCTGCAGGTTTGTGAATTACAGTGCCCCTGAGCTCCTTTCTTCAACTCGCTTTCTTGTGACCTGGCCGCAACACCGCAGGATGGCTTCAGGCCCTAATCTGGTTCCGGCCCGGCATGCTGAGCCTTTGGTTAATTCCTCTTCCTGGTGGGAAATGAGAGTTAAATTTGCCCGTCCAGACACCTCCAGCTAGCCTCTCATTGGTTCTCGCTATTCCTGTTCATCTTCCGCAGAAATTGCAAACTGGGCCAAACAGGAGGTTAAAGGGACTGACTCTCCAAGTCGGGAGAGTGTTAGTAAAGCGTCTGGAATGTTGCACCCGAGTACCAGGGGAGGAAAACTGAGACATATTTGAACACGTCTCCCGTTCACATGGTTGATCATACTCTGGGTTCCACATGCATGTTTTAGCTGAAGGAAGAATACCTTAAACCTGGAGAGTTGAGACCCGTGTAATGGGTACCATGCAATATGACTTCAAAGGGTCTTCATTTGCTCACCGAACCTCTCCAATCCTATCACTGCTGGGTTTATTCCCCTGTACACACGCTTGATTCTCTTTTGGAGACATAGCAATCCATAGGTTTTAAGATACTTACTAGTCAGGTACATTCTTAGGGGTTTAATATGGGGTTTTGAGTCCATTTCGTTGAGCAAGGAGTAGCTCTTGTCTATTCCATATTTGGCTTAAGGAACTTTATCTGTGCTCATTTCAATCTCTGGTTTTATGCAGCACCCCAACTCACCTTTCCCCTTAAGCAAGCATAAGTTGGTTTTCTAAATTTGAGACCCTGTTCTGTTTTGGAATGCAGTTCCTGTGTAGCCAAGTTTACATTCCGTGTATTAGTGATATCTTATGATGTTTCTTTTTCTGTGTGACTTATTTCAGTTAGAATCATCGTACCTGAATCTACTCATTGTGCTGCTACGGGCCTGATGACACAGATTTCATTGCTGAGTGATATTGCTTTGTAAGTAAATACCACAACTTCTTTATCCATTTTTCACTTTCTGCGATGTTGAACTTGTACTGTAAACGAGGTTCTTGTAAACAGAGCCGTTCCAAACTTTGGGGTGGCTGTGTGTTTTTGATTTTAATTTCCCTAAGCTATAGGACCATAAGTGGCAGTGCCCTAGGCTCTGTTGCTTTGTTTTTTAGATGTTTCAGGAAACACCATACACTTCTCCCGAGTGTCTGTTGGCAATTTACATCCCGCCCATCAGCATAACAAGGCTCCCATTTGTCCATGGCCTGTCCTGCCTTTCTGGATTTTACACTTTTTTCAGATGGCCCTTTTGACCGGGGGGAAGTGAGACTTCATTGTAGTGCAGATTTCCTTTGCAAGCTTGCTTGGTTGGCCAAAAAGGGCGTATGCGTTTTTTCCTGAATATATTCAGGAAAAAACGCATACGCCCTTTTTGGCCAAGTGCATCATTGTGGACGTTCTGCCTCTTTTCCTATGCTTTCAATGCAATTCCAGTCTACCTCCTGAAATCGGTTTCCTGCAATTCTGCCCCGCTTTCAAGTCCTCTTGGCAGCCTTACTTCAGTGTATTTTTGGACGATAGCTGTCATTTATAACTCTGCAGGTTTGTGAATTACAGTGCCCCTGAGCTCCTTTCTTCAACTCGCTTTCTTTTGAGCTGGCCGCAACACCGCAGGATGGCTTCAGGCCCTAATCTGGTTCCGGTACGGCACGCTGAGCCTTTGGTTATTTCCTCTTCCTGGTGGGAAATGAGAGTTAAATTTGCCCGTCCAGACACCTCCAGCTAGCCTCTCATTGGTTCTCACTATTCCTGTTCATCTTCCGAAGAAATTGCAAACTGGGCCAAACAGGAGGTTAAAGGCGCTGACTCTCCAAGTGGGGAGAGTGTTAGTAAAGCGTCTGGAATGTTGCACCCGAGTACCAGGGGAGGAAAACTGAGACATATTTGAACACGTCTCCCGTTCACATGGTTGATCATACTTGGGTTCCACATGCATGTTTTAGCTGAAGGAAGAATACCTTAAACCTGGGTAGTTGAAACCCGTGGAATGGGTACCATGCAATATGACTTCAAAGGGTCTTCATTTGCTCACCGAACCTCTCCAATCCTATCACTGCTGCGTTTATGTCCCTGTACACATGCTTGATTCTCTTTCGGAGACATAGCAATCCATAGGTTTTAAGATACTTACTAGTCAGGTACATTCTTAGGCGTTTAATATGCGGTGTTGAGTCCATTTCGTTGAGCAAGGAGTAGCTCTTGTCTATTCCATATTTGACTTAAGGAACTTTATCTGTGCTCATTTCAATCTCTGGTTTTATGCAGCACCCCAACTCACCTTTCCCCTTAAGCAAGCATAAGTTGGTTTTCTAAATTTGAGACACTGTTCTGTTTTGGAATTCAGTTCCTGTGTAGCCAAGTTTACATTCCGTGTATTAGTGATATCTTATGATGTTTCTTTTTCTGTGTGACTTATTTCAGTTAGAATCATCGTACCTGAATCCACTCATTGTGCTGCTAAGGGCCTGATGACACAGATTTCATTGCTGAGTGATATTGCTTTGTAAGTAAATACCACAACTTCTTTATCCATTTTTCTCTTTCTGCGATGTTGAACTTGTAGTGTAAACGAGGTTCTTGTAAACAGAGCCGATCCAAACTTTGGGGTGGCGGTGTCTTTTTTATTTTAATTTCCCTAAGCTATAGGACCATAAGTGGAAGTGCCCTAGGCTCTGTTGCTTTGTTTTTTAGATGTTTCAGGAAACACCATACACTTCTCCCAGGTGTCTGTTGGCAATTTACATACCGCCCATCAGCATAACAAGGCTCCTAGTTCTCCATGGCCTGTCCTGCCTTTCTGGATTTTACACTTTTTTCAAATGGCCCTTTTGACCGGGGGGAAGTGAGACTTCATTGTAGTGCAGATTTCCTTTGCAAGCTTGCTTGGTTGGCCAAAAAGGGCGTATGCGTTTTTTCCTGAATATATTCAGGAAAAAACGCATACGCCCTTTTTGGCCAAGTGCATCATTGTGGACGTTCTGCCTCTTTTCCTATGCTTTCAATGCAATTCCAGTCTACCTCCTGAAATCGGTTTCCTGCAATTCTGCCCCGCTTTCAAGTCCTCTTGGCAGCCTTACTTCAGTCTATTTTTGGACGATAGCTGTCATTTATAACTCTGCAGGTTTGTGAATTACAGTGCCCCTGAGCTCCTTTCTTCAACTCGCTTTCTTGTGACCTGGCCGCAACACCGCAGGATGGCTTCAGGCCCTAATCTGGTTCCGGCACGGCACGCTGAGCCTTTGGTTATTTCCTCTTCCTGGTGGGAAATGAGAGTTAAATTTGCCCGTCCAGACACCTCCAGCTAGTCTCTCATTGGTTCTCGCTATTCCTGTTCATCTTCCGCAGAAATTGCAAACTGGGCCAAACAGGAGGTTAAAGGCGCTGACTCTCCAAGTGGGGAGAGTGTTAGTAAAGCGTCTGGAATGTTGCACCCGAGTACCAGGGGAGGAAAACTGAGACATATTTGAACACGTCTCCCGTTCACATGGTTGATCATACTTGGGTTCCACATGCATGTTTTAGCTGAAGGAAGAATACCTTAAACCTGGAGAGTTGAGACCCGTGTAATGGGTACCATGCAATATGACTTCAAAGGGTCTTCATTTGCTCACCGAACCTCTCCAATCCTATCACTGCTGCGTTTATGCCCCTGTACACATGCTTGATTCTCTTTCGGAGACATAGCAGTCCATAGGTTTTAAGATACTTACTAGTCAGGTACATTCTTAGGCGTTTAATATGCGGTGTTGAGTCCATTTCGTTGAGCAAGGAGTAGCTCTTGTCTATTCCATATTTGGCTTAAGGAACTTTATCTGTGCTCATTTCAATCTCTGGTTTTATGCAGCACCCCAACTCACCTTTCCCCTTAAGCAAGCATAAGTTGGTTTTCTAAATTTGAGAACCTGTTCTGTTTTGGAATTCAGTTCCTGTGTAGCCACGTTTACATTCCGTGTATTAGTGATATCTTATGATGTTTCTTTTTCTGTGTGACTTATTTCAGTTAGAATCATCGTACCTGAATCCACTCATTGTGCTGCTAAGGGCCTGATGACACAGATTTCATTGCTGAGTGATATTGCTTTGTAAGTAAATACCACAACTTCTTTATCCATTTTTCTCTTTCTGCGATGTTGAACTTGTAGTGTAAACGAGGTTCTTGTAAACAGAGCCGATCCAAACTTTGGGGTGGCGGTGTCTTTTTTATTTTAATTTCCCTAAGCTATAGGACCATAAGTGGAAGTGCCCTAGGCTCTGTTGCTTTGTTTTTTAGATGTTTCAGGAAACACCATACACTTCTCCCAGGTGTCTGTTGGCAATTTACATACCGCCCATCAGCATAACAAGGCTCCTAGTTCTCCATGGCCTGTCCTGCCTTTCTGGATTTTACACTTTTTTCAAATGGCCCTTTTGACCGGGGGGAAGTGAGACTTCATTGTAGTGCAGATTTCCTTTGCAAGCTTGCTTGGTTGGCCAAAAAGGGCGTATGCGTTTTTTCCTGAATATATTCAGGAAAAAACGCATACGCCCTTTTTGGCCAAGTGCATCATTGTGGACGTTCTGCCTCTTTTCCTATGCTTTCAATGCAATTTCAGTCTACCTCCTGAAATCGGTTTCCTGCAATTCTGCCCCGCTTTCAAGTCCTCTTGGCAGCCTTACTTCAGTCTATTTTTGGACGATAGCTGTCATTTATAACTCTGCAGGTTTGTGAATTACAGTGCCCCTGAGCTCCTTTCTTCAACTCGCTTTCTTGTGACCTGGCCGCAACACCGCAGGATGGCTTCAGGCCCTAATCTGGTTCCGGCCCGGCATGCTGAGCCTTTGGTTAATTCCTCTTCCTGGTGGGAAATGAGAGTTAAATTTGCCCGTCCAGACACCTCCAGCTAGCCTCTCATTGGTTATCGCTATTCCTGTTCATCTTCCGCAGAAATTGCAAACTGGGCCAAACAGGAGGTTAAAGGGACTGACTCTCCAAGTGGGGAGAGTGTTAGTAAAGCGTCTGGAATGTTGCACCCGAGTACCAGGGGAGGAAAACTGAGACATATTTGAACACGTCTCCCGATCACATGGTTGATCATACTCTAGGTTCCACATGCATGTTTTAGCTGAAGGAAGAATACCTGAAACCTGGGTAGTTGAAACCCTTGGAATGGGTACCATGCAATATGACTTCAAAGGGTCTTCATTTGCTCACCGAACCTCTCCAATCCTATCACTGCTGCGTTTATGCCCCTGTACACATGCTTGATTCTCTTTCGGAGACATAGCAATCCATAGGTTTTAAGATACTTACAAGTCAGGTACATTCTTAGGCGTTTAATATGCGGTGTTGAGTCCATTTCGTTGAGCAAGGAGTAGCTCTTGTCTATTCCATATTTGGCTTAAGGAACTTTATCTGTGCTCATTTCAATCTCTGGTTTTATGCAGCACCCCAACTCACCTTTACCCTTAAGCAAGCATAAGTTGTTTTTCTAAATTTGAGACCCTGTTCTGTTCTGTAATTCAGTTCCTGTGTAGCCAAGTTTACATTCCGTGTATTACTGATATCTTATGATGTTTCTTTTTCTGTGTGACTTATTTCAGTTAGAATCATCATACCTGAATCCACTCATTGTGCTGCTAAGGGCCTGATGACATAGATTTCATTGCTGAGTGATATTGCTTTGTAAGTGAATACCACAACTTCTTTATCCATTTTTCACTTTCTGTGATGTTGAACTTGTACTGTAAACGAGGTTCTTGTAAACAGAGCCGTTCCAAACATTGGGGTGGCTGTGTCTTTTTGATTTTAATTTCCCTAAGCTATAGGACCATAAGTGGAAGTGCCCTAGGCTCTGTTGCTTTGTTTTTTAGATGTTTCAGGAAACACCATACACTTCTCCCGAGTGGTTGTTGGCAATTTACATCCCGCCCATCAGCATAACAAGGCTCCCAGTTCTCAATGGCCTGTTGCCTTTCTGGATTTTACACTTTTTTCAGATGGCCCTTTTGACCGGGGGGAAGTGAGACTTCATTGTAGTGCAGATTTCCTTTGCAAGCTTGCTTGGTTGGCCAAAAAGGGCGTATGCGTTTTTTCCTGAATATATTCAGGAAAAAACGCATACGCCCTTTTTGGCCAAGTGCATCATTGTGGACGTTCTGCCTCTTTTCCTATGCTTTCAATGCAATTCCAGTCTACCTCCTGAAATCGGTTTCCTGCAATTCTGCCCCGCTTTCAAGTCCTCTTGGCAGCCTTACTTCAGTCTATTTTTGGACGATAGCTGTCATTTATAACTCTGCAGGTTTGTGAATTACAGTGCCCCTGAGCTCCTTTCTTCAACTCGCTTTCTTGTGACCTGGCCGCAACACCGCAGGATGGCTTCAGGCCCTAATCTGGTTCCGGCACGGCACGCTGAGCCTTTGGTTATTTCCTCTTCCTGGTGGGAAATGAGAGTTAAATTTGCCCGTCCAGACACCTCCAGCTAGTCTCTCATTGGTTCTCGCTATTCCTGTTCATCTTCCGCAGAAATTGCAAACTGGGCCAAACAGGAGGTTAAAGGCGCTGACTCTCCAAGTGGGGAGAGTGTTAGTAAAGCGTCTGGAATGTTGCACCCGAGTACCAGGGGAGGAAAACTGAGACATATTTGAACACGTCTCCCGTTCACATGGTTGATCATACTTGGGTTCCACATGCATGTTTTAGCTGAAGGAAGAATACCTAAAACCTGGAGAGTTGAGACCCGTGTAATGGGTACCATGCAATATGACTTCAAAGGGTCTTCATTTGCTCACCGAACCTCTCCAATCCTATCACTGCTGCGTTTATGCCCCTGTACACATGCTTGATTCTCTTTCGGAGACATAGCAATCCATAGGTTTTAAGATACTTACTAGTCAGGTACATTCTTAGGCGTTTAATATGCGGTGTTGAGTCCATTTCGTTGAGCAAGGAGTAGCTCTTGTCTATTCCATATTTGGCTTAAGGAACTTTATCTGTGCTCATTTCAATCTCTGGTTTTATGCAGCACCCCAACTCACCTTTCCCCTTAAGCAAGAATAAGTTGGTTTTCTAAATTTGAGACCCTGTTCTGTTCTGTAATTCAGTTCCTGTGTAGCCACGTTTACATTCCGTGTATTACTGATATCTTATGATGTTTCTTTTTCTGTGTGACTTATTTCAGTTAGAATCATCATACCTGAATCCACTCATTGTGCTGCTAAGGGTCTGATGACACAGATTTCATTGCTGAGTGATATTGCTTTGTAAGTAAATACCACAACTTCTTTATCCATTTTTCACTTTCTGCGATGTTGAACTTGTACTGTAAACGAGGTTCTTGTAAACAGAGCCGTTCCAAACTTTGGGGTGGCTGTGTCTTTTTGATTTTAATTTCCCTAAGCTATAGGACCATAAGTGGAAGTGCCCTAGGTTCTGTTGCTTTGTTTTTTAGATGTTTCAGGAAACACCATACACTTCTCCCGAATGGTTGTTGGCAATTTACATCCCGCCCATCAGCATAACAAGGCTCCCAGTTCTCCATGGCCTGTCCTGCCTTTCTGGATTTTACACTTTTTTCAGATGGCCCTTTTGACCGGGGGGAAGTGAGACTTCATTGTAGTGCAGATTTCCTTTGCAAGCTTGCTTGGTTGGCCAAAAAGGGCGTATGCGTTTTTTCCTGAATATATTCAGGAAAAAACGCATACGCCCTTTTTGGCCAAGTGCATCATTGTGGACGTTCTGCCTCTTTTCCTATGCTTTCAATGCAATTCCAGTCTACCTCCTGAAATCGGTTTCCTGCAATTCTGCCCCGCTTTCAAGTCCTCTTGGCAGCCTTACTTCAGTCTATTTTTGGACGGTAGCTGTCATTTATAACTCTGCAGGTTTGTGAATTACAGTGCCCCTGAGCTCCTTTCTTCAACTCGCTTTCTTGTGACCTGGCCGCAACACCGCAGGATGGCTTCAGGCCCTAATCTGGTTCCGGCACGGCACGCTGAGCCTTTGGTTATTTCCTCTTCCTGGTGGGAAATGAGAGTTAAATTTGCCCGTCCAGACACCTCCAGCTAGTCTCTCATTGGTTCTCGCTATTCCTGTTCATCTTCCGCAGAAATTGCAAACTGGGCCAAACAGGAGGTTAAAGGCGCTGACTCTCCAAGTGGGGAGAGTGTTAGTAAAGCATCTGGAATGTTGCACCCGAGTACCAGGGGAGGAAAACTGAGACATATTTGAACACGTCTCCCGTTCACATGGTTGATCATACTTGGGTTCCACATGCATGTTTTAGCTGAAGGAAGAATACCTTAAACCTGGAGAGTTGAGACCCGTGTAATGGGTACCATGCAATATGACTTCAAAGGGTCTTCATTTGCTCACCGAACCTCTCCAATCCTATCACTGCTGCGTTTATGCCCCTGTACACATGCTTGATTCTCTTTCGGAGACATAGCAATCCATAGGTTTTAAGATACTTACTAGTCAGGTACATTCTTAGGCGTTTAATATGCGGTGTTGAGTCCATTTCGTTGAGCAAGGAGTAGCTCTTGTCTATTCCATATTTGGCTTAAGGAACTTTATCTGTGCTCATTTCAATCTCTGGTTTTATGCAGCACCCCAACTCACCTTTCCCCTTAAGCAAGCATAAGTTGGTTTTCTAAATTTGAGAACCTGTTCTGTTTTGGAATTCAGTTCCTGTGTAGCCACGTTTACATTCCGTGTATTAGTGATATCTTATGATGTTTCTTTTTCTGTGTGACTTATTTCAGTTAGAATCATCGTACCTGAATCTACTCATTATGCTGCTACGGGCCTGATGACATAGATTTCATTGCTGAGTGATACTGCATTGTACGTAAGTACCACAAGTTCTTTATCCATTTTTCACTTTCTGCGATGTTGAACTTGTACTGTAAACGAGGTTCTTGTAAACAGAGGCGTCCCAAACTTTGGGGTGGCTGTGTCTTTTTGATTTTAATTTCCCTAAGCTATAGGACCATAAGTGGAAGTGCCCTAGGCTCTGTTGCGTTGTTTTTTAGATGTTTCAGGAAACACCATACACTTCTCCCGAGTGGTTGTTGGCAATTTACATCCCGCCCATCAGCATAACAAGGCTCCCAGTTCTCAATGGCCTGTTGCCTTTCTGGATTTTACACTTTTTTCAGATGGCCCTTTTGACCGGGGGGAAGTGAGACTTCATTGTAGTGCAGATTTCCTTTGCAAGCTTGCTTGGTTGGCCAAAAAGGGCGTATGCGTTTTTTCCTGAATATATTCAGGAAAAAACGCATACGCCCTTTTTGGCCAAGTGCATCATTGTGGACGTTCTGCCTCTTTTCCTATGCTTTCAGTGCAATTCCAGTCTACCTCCTGAAATCGGTTTCCTGCAATTCTGCCCCGCTTTCAAGTCCTCTTGGCAGCCTTACTTCAGTCTATTTTTGGACGATAGCTGTCATTTATAACTCTGCAGGTTTGTGAATTACAGTGCCCCTGAGCTCCTTTCTTCAACTCGCTTTCTTGTGACCTGGCCGCAACACCGCAGGATGGCTTCAGGCCCTAATCTGGTTCCGGCCCGGCATGCTGAGCCTTTGGTTAATTCCTCTTCCTGGTGGGAAATGAGAGTTAAATTTGCCCGTCCAGACACCTCCAGCTAGCCTCTCATTGGTTCTCGCTATTCCTGTTCATCTTCCGCAGAAATTGCAAACTGGGCCAAACAGGAGGTTAAAGGGACTGACTCTCCAAGTGGGGAGAGTGTTAGTAAAGCGTCTGGAATGTTGCACCCGAGTACAAGGGGAGGAAAACTGAGACATATTTGAACACGTCTCCCGATCACATGGTTGATCATACTCTAGGTTCCACATGCATGTTTTAGCTGAAGGAAGAATACCTTAAACCTGGGTAGTTCAAACCCGTGGAATGGGTACCATGCAATATGACTTCAAAGGGTCTTCATTTGCTCACCGAACCTCTCCAATCCTATCACTGCTGCGTTTATGCCCCTGTACACATGCTTGATTCTCTTTCGGAGACATAGCAATCCATAGGTTTTAAGATACTTACAAGTCAGGTACATTCTTAGGCGTTTAATATGCGGTGTTGAGTCCATTTCATTGAGCAAGGAGTAGCTCTTGTCTATTCCATATTTGGCTTAAGGAACTTTATCTGTGCTCATTTCAATCTCTGGTTTTATGCAGCACCCCAACTCACCTTTACCCTTAAGCAAGCATAAGTTGTTTTTCTAAATTTGAGACCCTGTTCTGTTCTGTAATTCAGTTCCTGTGTAGCCAAGTTTCCATTCCGTGTAGTACTGATATCTTATGATGTTTCTTTTTCTGTGTGACTTATTTCAGTTAGAATCATCATACCTGAATCCACTCATTGTGCTGATAAGGGCCTGATGACACAGATTTCATTGCTGAGTGATATTGCTTTGTAAGTAAATACCACAACTTCTTTATCCATTTTTCACTTTCTGCGATGTTGAACTTGTACTGTAAACGAGGTTCTTGTAAACAGAGCCGTTCCAAACTTTGGGGTGGCTGTGTCTTTTTGATTTTAATTTCCCTAATCTATAGGACCATAAGTGGAAGTGCCCTAGGTTCTGTTGCTTTGTTTTTTAGATGTTTCAGGAAACACCATACACTTCTCCGGAGTGGTTGTTGGCAATTTACATCCCGCCCATCAGCATAACAAGGCTCCCAGTTCTCCATGGCCTGTCCTGCCTTTCTGGATTTTACACTTTTTTCAGATGGCCCTTTTGACCGGGGGGAAGTGAGACTTCATTGTAGTGCAGATTTCCTTTGCAAGCTTGCTTGGTTGACCAAAAAGGGCGTATGCGTTTTTTCCTGAATATATTCAGGAAAAAACGCATACGCCCTTTTTGGCCAAGTGCATCATTGTGGACGTTCTGCCTCTTTTCCTATGCTTTCAATGCAATTCCAGTCTACCTCCTGAAATCGGTTTCCTGCAATTCTGCCCCACATTCAAGTCCTCTTGGCAGCCTTACTTCAGTATATTTTTGGACGATAGCTGTCATTTATAACTCTGCAGGTTTGTGAATTATAGTGCCCCTGAGCTCCTTTCTTCAACTCGCTTTCTTTTGAGCTGGCCGCAACACCGCAAAATGGCTTCAGGCCCTAATCTGGTTCCGGTACGGCACGCTGAGCCTTTGGTTATTTCCTCTTCCTGTTGGGAAAAGAGAGTTAAATTTGCCCGTCCAGACACCTCCAGCTAGCCTCTCATTGGTTCTCGCTATTCCTGTTCATCTTCCGCAGAAATTGCAAACTGGGCCAAACAGGAGGTTAAAGGGACTGACTCTCCAAGTGGGGAGAGTGTTAGTAAAGCGTCTGGAATGTTGCACCCGAGTACCAGGGGAGGAAAACTGAGACATATTTGAACACGTCTCCCGATCACATGGTTGATCATACTCTGGGTTCCACATGCATATTTTAGCTGAAGGAAGAATACCTAAAACCTGGGTAGTTGAAACCCGTGTAATGGGTACCATGCAATATGACTTCAAAGGGTCTTCATTTGCTCACCGAACCTCTCCAATCCTATCACTGCTGCGTTTATGCCCCTGTACACATGCTTGATTCTCTTTCGGAGACATAGCAATCCATAGGTTTTAAGATACTTACTAGTCAGGTACATTCTTAGGCGTTTAATATGGGGTGTTGAGTCCATTTCGTTGAGCAAGGAGTAGCTCTTGTCTATTCCATATTTGGCTTAAGGAACTTTATCTGTGCTCATTTCAATCTCTGGTTTTATGCAGCACCCCAACTCACCTTTCCCCTTAAGCAAGCATAAGTTGGTTTTCTAAATTTGAGAACCTGTTCTGTTTTGGAATGCAGTTCCTGTGTAGCCAAGTTTACATTCCGTGTATTAGTGATATCTTATGATGTTTCTTTTTCTGTGTGACTTATTTCAGTTAGAATCATCGTACCTGAATCCACTCATTATGCTGCTACGGGCCTGATGACATAGATTTCATTGCTGAGTGATACTGCATTGTACGTAAGTACCACAAGTTCTTTATCCATTTTTCACTTTCTGTGATAGTGAACTTGTACGGTAAACGAGGTTCTTGTAAACGGAGGCGTCCCAAACTTTGGGGTGGCTGTGTCTTTTTGATTTTAATTTCCCTAAGCTATAGGACCATAAGTGGAAGTGCCCTAGGCTCTGTTGCTTTGTTTTTTAGATGTTTCAGGAAACACCATACACTTCTCCCGAGTGGTTGTTGGCAATTTACATCCCGCCCATCAGCATAACAAGGCTCCCAGTTCTCCATGGCCTGTCCTGCCTTTCTGGATTTTACACTTTTTTCAGATGGCCCTTTTGACCGGGGGGAAGTGAGACTTCATTGTAGTGCAGATTTCCTTTGCAAGCTTGCTTGGTTGGCCAAAAAGGGCGTATGCGTTTTTTCCTGAATATATTGAGGAAAAAACGCATACGCCCTTTTTGGCCAAGTGCATCATTGTGGACGTTCTGCCTCTTTTCCTATGCTTTCAATGCAATTCCAGTCTACCTCCTGAAATCGGTTTCCTGCAATTCTGCCCCGCTTTCAAGTCCTCTTGGCAGCCTTACTTCAGTCTATTTTTGGACGATAGCTGTCATTTATAACTCTGCAGGTTTGTGAATTACAGTGCCCCTGAGCTCCTTTCTTCAACTCGCTTTCTTTTGAGCTGGCCGCAACACCGCAGGATGGCTTCAGGCCCTAATCTGGTTCCGGCATGGCACGCTGAGCCTTTGGTTATTTCCTCTTCCTGGTGGGAAATGAGAGTTAAATTTGCCCGTCCAGACACCTCCAGCTAGTCTCTCATTGGTTATCGCTATTCCTGTTCATCTTCCGCAGAAATTGCAAACTGGGCCAAACAGGAGGTTAAAGGCGCTGACTCTCCAAGTGGGGAGAGTGTTAGTAAAGCGTCTGGAATGTTGCACCCGAGTACCAGGGGAGGAAAACTGAGACATATTTGAACACGTCTCCCGTTCACATGGTTGATCATACTTGGGTTCCACATGCATGTTTTAGCTGAAGGAAGAATACCTTAAACCTGGAGAGTTGAGACCCGTGAAATGGGTACCATGCAATATGACTTCAAAGGGTCTTCATTTGCTCACCGAACCTCTCCAATCCTATCACTGCTGCGTTTATGCCCCTGTACACATGCTTGATTCTCTTTCGGAGACATAGCAATCCATAGGTTTTAAGATACTTACTAGTCAGGTACATTCTTAGGCGTTTAATATGCGGTGTTGAGTCCAATTCGTTGAGCAAGGAGTAGCTCTTGTCTATTCCATATTTGACTTAAGGAACTTTATCTGTGCTCATTTCAATCTCTGGTTTTATGCAGCACCCCAACTCACCTTTACCCTTAAGCAAGCATAAGTTGGTTTTCTAAATTTGAGACCCTATTCTGTTCTGTAATTCAGTTCCTGTGTAGCCAAGTTTACATTCCGTGTATTACTGATATCTTATGATGTTTCTTTTTCTGTGTGACTTACTTCAGTTAGAATCATCATACCTGAATCCACTCATTGTGCTGCTAAGGGCCTGATGACACAGATTTCATTGCTGAGTGATATTGCTTTGTAAGTAAATACCACAACTTCTTTATCCATTTTTCACTTTCTGCGATGTTGAACTTGTACTGTAAACGAGGTTCTTGTAAACGGAGCCGTTCCAAACTTTGGGGTGGCTGTGTCTTTTTGATTTTAATTTCCCTAAGCTATAGGACCATAAGTGGCAGTGCCCTAGGCTCTGTTGCTTTGTGTTTTAGATGTTTCAGGAAACACCATACACTTCTCCCGAGTGTCTGTTGGCAATTTACATCCGCCCATCAGCATAACAAGGCTCCCAGTTCTCCATGGCCTGTCCTGCCTTTCTGGATTTTACACTTTTTTCAAATGGCCCTTTTGACCGGGGGGAAGTGAGACTTCATTGTAGTGCAGATTTCCTTTGCAAGCTTGCTTGGTTGGCCAAAAAGGGCGTATGCGTTTTTTCCTGAATATATTCAGGAAAAAACGCATACGCCCTTTTTGGCCAAGTGCATCATTGTGGACGTTCTGCCTCTTTTCCTATGCTTTCAATGCAATTCCAGTCTACCTCCTGAAATCGGTTTCCTGCAATTCTGCCCCGCTTTCAAGTCCTCTTGGCAGCCTTACTTCAGTCTATTTTTGGACGATAGCTGTCATTTATAACTCTGCAGGTTTGTGAATTACAGTGCCCCTGAGCTCCCTTCTTCAACTCGCTTTCTTGTGACCTGGCCGCAACACCGCAGGATGGCTTCAGGCCCTAATCTGGCTCCGGCACGGCACGCTGAGCCTTTGGTTAATTCCTCTTCCTGGTGGGAAATGAGAGTTAAATTTGCCCGTCCAGACACCTCCAGCTAGTCTCTCATTGGTTCTCGCTATTCCTGTTCATCTTCCGCAGAAATTGCAAACTGGGCCAAACAGGAGGTTAAAGGGACTGACTCTCCAAGTGGGGAGAGTGTTAGTAAAGCGTCTGGAATGTTGCACCCGAGTACCAGGGTACAAAAACTGAGACATATTTAACACGTCTCCCGATCACATGGTTGATCATACTCTAGGTTTCACATGCATGTTTTAGCTGAAGGAAGAATACCTTAAACCTGGGTAGTTCAAACCCGTGGAATGGGTACCATGCAATATGACTTCAAAGGGTCTTCATTTGCTCACCGAACCTCTCCAATCCTATCACTGCTGCGTTTATGCCCCAGTACACATGCTTGATTCTCTTTTGGAGACATAGCAATCCATAGGTTTTAAGATACTTACTAGTCAGGAACATTCTTAGGCGTTTAATATGGGGTGTTGAGTCCATCTCGTTGAGCAAGGAGTAGCTCTTGTCTATTGCATATTTGGCTTAAGGAACTTTATCTGTGCTCATTTCAATCTCTGGTTTTATGCAGCACCTCAACTCACCTTTACCCTTAAGCAAGCATAAGTTTGTTTTCTAAATTTGAGACCCTGTTCTGTTCTGTAATTCAGTTCCTGTGTAGCCAAGTTTACATTCCGTGTATTACTGATATCTTATGATGTTTCTTTTTCTGTGTGACTTATTTCAGTTAGAATCATCATACCTGAATCCACTCATTGTGCTGCTAAGGGCCTGATGACACAGATTTCATTGCTGAGTGATATTGCTTTGTAAGTAAATACCACAACTTCTTTATCCATTTTTCACTTTCTGCGATGTTGAACTTGTACTGTAAACGAGGTTCTTGTAAACAGAGCCGTTCCAAACTTTGGGGTGGCTGTGTCTTTTTGATTTTAATTTCCCTAAGCTATAGGACCATAAGTGGAAGTGCCCTAGGTTCTGTTGCTTTGTTTTTTAGATGTTTCAGGAAACACCATACACTTCTCCCGAGTGGTTGTTGGCAATTTACATCCCGCCCATCATCATAACAAGGCTCCCAATTCTCCATGGCCTGTCCTGCCTTTCTGGATTTTACACTTTTTTCAGATGGCCCTTTTGACCGGGGGGAAGTGAGACTTCATTGTAGTACAGATTTCCTTTGCAAGCTTGCTTGGTTGGCCAAAAAGGGCGTATGCGTTTTTTCCTGAATATATTCAGGAAAAAACGCATACGCCCTTTTTGGCCAAGTGCATCATTGTGGACGTTCTGCCTCTTTTCCTATGCTTTCAATGCAATTCCAGTCTACCTCCTGAAATCGGTTTCCTGCAATTCTGCCCCGCTTTCAAGTCCTCTTGGCAGCCTTACTTCAGTATATTTTTGGACGATAGCTGTCATTTATAACTCTGCAGGTTTGTGAATTATAGTGCCCCTGAGCTCCTTTCTTCAACTCGGTTTCTTTTGAGCTGGCCGCAACACCGCAAGATGGCTTCAGGCCCTAATCTGGTTCCGGTACGGCACGCTGAGCCTTTGGTTATTTCCTCTTCCTGTTGGGAAATGAGAGTTAAATTTGCCCGTCCAGACACCTCCAGCTAGTCTCTCATTGGTTCTCGCTATTCCTGTTCATCTTCCGCTGAAATTGCAAACTGGGCCAAACAGGAGGTTAAAGGGACTGACTCTCCAAGTGGGGAGAGTGTTAGTAAAGCGTCTGGAATGTTGCACCCGAGTACCAGGGGAGGAAAACTGAGACATATTTGAACACGTCTCCCGATCACATGGTTGATCATACTCTGGGTTCCACATGCATATTTTAGCTGAAGGAAGAATACCTAAAACCTGGGCAGTTGAAACCCGTGGAATGGGTACCATGCAATATGACTTCAAAGGGTCTTCATTTGCTCACCGAACCTCTCCAATCCTATCACTGCTGCGTTTATGCCCCTGTACACATGCTTGATTCTCTTTCGGAGACATAGCAATCCATAGGTTTTAAGATACTTACTAGTCAGGTACATTGTTATGCGTTTAATATGGGGTGTTGAGTCCATTTCGTTGAGCAAGGAGTAGCTCTTGTCTATTCCATATTTGGCTTAAGGAACTTTATCTGTGCTCATTTCAATCTCTGGTTTTATGCAGCACCCCAACTCACCTTTCCCCTTAAGCAAGCATAAGTTGGTTTTCTAAATTTGAGACCCTGTTCTGTTTTAGAATTCAGTTCCTGTGTAGCCAAGTTTACATTCCGTGTATTAGTGATATCTTATGATGTTTCTTTTTCTGTGTGACTTATTTCAGTTAGAATCATCGTACCTGAATCTACTCATTATGCTGCTACGGGCCTGATGACATAGATTTCATTGCTGAGTGATACTGCATTGTACGTAAGTACCACAAGTTCTTTATCCATTTTTCACTTTCTGCGATGTTGAACTTGTACTGTAAACGAGGTTCTTGTAAACAGAGCCGTTCCAAACTTTGGGGTGGCTGTGTCTTTTTGATTTTAATTTCCCTAAGCTATAGGACCATAAGTGGAAGTGCCCTAGGCTCTGTTGCTTTGTTTTTTAGATGTTTCAGGAAACACCATACACTTCTCCCGAGTGGTTGTTGGCAATTTACATCCCGCCCATCAGCATAACAAGGCTCCCAGTTCTCCATGGCCTGTCCTGCCTTTCTGGATTTTACACTTTTTTCAGATGGCCCTTTTGACCGGGGGGAAGTGAGACTTCATTTTAGTGCAGATTTCCTTTGCAAGCTTGCTTGGTTGGCCAAAAAGGGCGTATGCGTTTTTTCCTGAATATATTCAGGAAAAAACGCATACGCCCTTTTTGGCCAAGTGCATCATTGTGGACGTTCTGCCTCTTTTCCTATGCTTTCAATGCAATTCCAGTCTACCTCCTGAAATCGGTTTCCTGCAATTCTGCCCCGCTTTCAAGTCCTCTTGGCAGCCTTACTTCAGTCTATTTTTGGACGATAGCTGTCATTTATAACTCTGCAGGTTTGTGAATTACAGTGCCCCTGAGCTCCTTTCTTCAACTCGCTTTCTTGTGACCTGGCCGCAACACCGCAGGATGGCTTCAGGCCCTAATCTTGTTCCGGCACGGCACGCTGAGCCTTTGGTTAATTCCTCTTCCTGGTGGGAAATGAGAGTTAAATTTGCCCGTCCAGACACCTCCAGCTAGTCTCTCATTGGTTCTCACTATTCCTGTTCATCTTCCGCAGAAATTGCAAACTGGGCCAAAGAGGAGGTTAAAGGGACTAACTCTCCAAGTGGGGAGAGTGTTAGTAAAGCGTCTGGAATGTTGCACCCGAGTACCAGGGTACGAAAACTGAGACATATTTGAACACGTCTCCCGATCACATGGTTGATCATACTCTGGGTTCCACATGCATGTTTTAGCTGAAGGAAGAATACCTGAAACCTGGGTAGTTGAAACCCGTGGAATGGGTACCATGCAATATGACTTCAAAGGGTCTTCATTTGCTCACCGAACCTCTCCAATCCTATCACTGCTGCGTTTATGCCCCTGTACACATGCTTGATTCTCTTTCGGAGACATAGCAATCCATAGGTTTTAAGATACTTTCTAGTCAGGAACATTCTTAGGCGTTTAATATGGGGTGTTGAGTCCATTTCGTTGAGCAAGGAGTAGCTCTTGTCTATTCCATATTTGGCTTAAGGAACTTTATCTGTGCTCATTTCAATCTCTGGTTTTATGCAGCACCCCAACTCACCTTTCCCCTTAAGCAAGCATAAGTTGGTTTTCTAAATTTGAGACCCTGTTCTGTTCTGTAATTCAGTTCCTGTGTAGCCAAGTTTACATTCCGTGTATTACTGATATCTTATGATGTTTCTTTTTCTGTGTGACTTATTTCAGTTAGAATCATCATACCTGAATCCACTCATTGTGCTGCTAAGGGCCTGATGACACAGATTTCATTGCTGAGTGATATTGCTTTGTAAGTAAATACCACAACTTCTTTATCCATTTTTCACTTTCTGCGATGTTGAACTTGTACTGTAAACGAGGTTCTTGTAAACAGAGGCGTCCCAAACTTTGGGGTGGCTGTGTCTTTTTGATTGTAATTTCCCTAAGCTATAGGACCATAAGTGGCAGTGCCCTAGGCTCTGTTGCTTTGTTTTTTAGATGTTTCAGGAAACACCATACACTTCTCCCGAGTGTCTGTTGGCAATTTACATCCCGCCCATCAGCATAACAAGGCTCCCAGTTCTCCATGGCCTGTCCTGCCTTTCTGGATTTTACACTTTTTTCAGATGACCCTTTTGACCGGGGGGAAGTGAGACTTCATTGTAGTGCAGATTTCCTTTGCAAGCTTGCTTGGTTGGCCAAAAAGGGCGTATGCGTTTTTTCCTGAATATATTCAGGAAAAAACGCATACGCCCTTTTTGGCCAAGTGCATCATTGTGGACGTTCTGCCTCTTTTCCTATGTTTTCAATGCAATTCCAGTCTAACTCCTGAAATCGGTTTCCTGCAATTCTGCCCCGCTTTCAAGTCCTCTTGGCAGCCTTACTTCAGTCTATTTTTGGACAATAGCTGTCATTTATAACTCTGCAGGTTTGTGAATTACAGTGCCCCTGAGCTCCTTTCTTCAACTCGCTTTCTTGTGACCTGGCCGCAACACCGCAGGATGGCTTCAGGCCCTAATCTGGTTCCGGCCCGGCATGCTGAGCCTTAGGTTAATTCCTCTTCCTGGTGGGAAATGAGAGTTAAATTTGCCCGTCCAGACACCTCCAGCTAGTCTCTCATTGGTTCTCGCTATTCCTGTTCATCTTCTGCAGAAATTGCAAACTGGGCCAAACAGGAGGTTAAAGGCGCTGACTCTCCTAGTGGGGAGAGTGTTAGTAAAGCGTCTGGAATGTTGCACCCGAGTACCAGGGGAGGAAAACTGAGACATATTTGAACACGTCTCCCGTTCACATGGTTGATCATACTTGGGTTCCACATGCATGTTTTAGCTGAAGGAAGAATACCTTAAACCTGGAGAGTTGAGACCCGTGTAATGGGTACCATGCAATATGACTTCAAAGGGTCTTCATTTGCTCACCGAACCTCTCCAATCCTATCACTGCTGCGTTTATTCCCCTGTACACACGCTTGATTCTCTTTTGGAGACATAGCAATCCATAGGTTTTAAGATACTTACTAGTCAGGTACATTCTTAGGGGATTAATATGGGGTTTTGAGTCCATTTCGCTGAGCAAGGAGTAGCTCTTGCCTATTCCATATTTGGCTTAAGGAACTTTATCTGTGCTCATTTCAATCTCTGGTTTTATGCAGCACCCCAACTCACCTTTACCCTTAAGCAAGCATAAGTTGGTTTTCTAAATTTGAGACCCTGTTCTGTTCTGTAATGCAGTTCCTGTGTAGCCAAGTTTACATTCCGTGTATTACTGATATCTTAAGATGTTTCTTTTTCTGTGTGACTTATTTCAGTTAGAATCATCATACCTGAATCCACTCATTGTGATGCTAAGGGCCTGATGACATAGATTTCATTGCTGAGTGATATTGCTTTGTAAGTAAATACCACAACTTCTTTATCCATTTTTCACTTTCTGCGATGTTGAACTTGTACTGTAAACGAGGTTCTTGTAAACAGAGGCGTCCCAAACTTTGGGGTGGCTGTGTCTTTTTGATTGTAATTTCCCTAAGCTATAGGACCATAAGTGGCAGTGCCCTAGGCTCTGTTGCTTTGTTTTTTAGATGTTTCAGGAAACACCATACACTTCTCCCGAGTGTCTGTTGGCAATTTACATCCCGCCCATCAGCATAACAAGGCTCCCAGTTCTCCATGGCCTGTCCTGCCTTTCTGGATTTTACACTTTTTTCAGATGGCCCTTTTGACCGGGGGGAAGTGAGACCTCATTGTAGTGCAGATTTCCTTTGCAAGCTTGCTTGGTTGGCCAAAAAGGGCGTATGCGTTTTTTCCTGAATATATTCAGGAAAAAACGCATACGCCCTTTTTGGCCAAGTGCATCATTGTGGACGTTCTGCCTCTTTTCCTATGCTTTCAATGCAATTCCAGTCTACCTCCTGAAATCGGTTTCCTGCAATTCTGCCCCGCTTTCAAGTCCTCTTGGCAGCCTTACTTCAGTCTATTTTTGGACGATAGCTGTCATTTATAACTCTGCAGGTTTGTGAATTACAGTGCCCCTGAGCTCCTTTCTTCAACTCGCTTTCTTGTGACCTGGCCGCAACACCGCAGGATGGCTTCAGGCCCTAATCTGGTTCCGGCACGGCACGCTGAGCTTTTGGTTATTTCCTCTTCCTGGTGGGAAATGAGAGTTAAATTTGCCCGTCCAGACACCTCCAGCTAGTCTCTCATTGGTTCTCGCTATTCCTGTTCATCTTCCGCAGAAATTGCAAACTGGGCCAAACAGGAGGTTAAAGGGACTGACTCTCCAAGTCGAGAGTGTTAGTAAAGCGTCTGGAATGTTGCACCCGAGTAACAGGGTACAAAAACTGAGACATATTTGAACACGTCTCCCTATCACATGGTTGATCATACTCTAGGTTCCACATGCATGTTTTAGCTGAAGGAAGAATACCTTAAACCTGGGTTGTTGAAACCCGTGGAATGGGTACCATGCAATATGACTTCAAAGGGTCTTCATTTGCTCACCGAACCTCTCCAATCCTATCACTGCTGCGTTTATGCCCCTGTACACATGCTTGATTCTCTTTTGGAGACATAGCAATACATAGGTTTTCCGATACTTACAAGTCAGGTACATTCTTAGGCGTTTAATATGCGGTGTTGAGTCCATTTCGTTGAGCAAGGAGTAGCTCTTGTCTATTCCATATTTGACTTAAGGAACTTTATCTGTGCTCATTTCAATCTCTGGTTTTATGCAGCACCCCAACTCACCTTTACCCTTAAGCAAGCATAAGTTGGTTTTCTAAATTTGAGACCCTGTTCTGTTCTTTAATTCAGTTCCTGTGTAGCCAAGTTTAATTCCGTGTATTACTGATATCTTATGATGTTTCTTTTCTGTGTGACTTATTTCAGTTAGAATCATCATACCTGAATCCACTCATTGTGCTGCTACGGGCCTGATGACACAGATTTCATTGCTGAGTGATATTGCTTTGTAAGTAAATACCACAACTTCTTTATCCATTTTTCACTTTCTGCGATGTTGAACTTGTACTGTAAATGAGGTTCTTGTAAACAGAGCCGTTCCAAACTTTGGGGTGGCTGTGTCTTTTTGATTTTAATTTCCCTAAGCTATAGGACCATAAGTGGAAGTGCCCTAGGCTCTGTTGCTTTGTTTTTTAGATGTTTCAGGAAACACCATACACTTCTCCCGAGTGTCTGTTGGCAATTTACATCCCGCCCATCAGCATAACAAGGCTCCCAGTTCTCCATGGCCTGTCCTGCCTTTCTGGATTTTACACTTTTTTCAGATGGCCCTTTTGACCGGGGGGAAGTGAGACTTCATTGTAGTGCAGATTTCCTTTGCAAGCTTGCTTGGTTGGCCAAAAAGGGCGTATGCGTTTTTTCCTGAATATATTCAGGAAAAAACGCATATGCCCTTTTTGGCCAAGTGCATCATTGTGGACGTTCTGCCTCTTTTCCTATGCTTTCAATGCAATTCCAGTCTACCTCCTGAAATCGGTTTCCTGCAATTCTGCCCCGCTTTCAAGTCCTCTTGGCAGCCTTACTTCAGTCTATTTTTGGACGATAGCTGTCATTTATAACTCTGCAGGTTTGTGAATTACAGTGCCCCTGAGCTCCTTTCTTCAACTCGCTTTCTTTTGAGCTGGCCGCAACACCGCAGGATGGCTTCAGGCCCTAATCTGGTTCCGGCATGGCACGCTGATCCTTTGGTTATTTCCTCTTCCTGGTGGGAAATGAGAGTTAAATTTGCCCGTCCAGACACCTCCAGCTAGTCTCTCATTGGTTCTCGCTATTCCTGTTCATCTTCTGCAGAAATTGCAAACTGGGCCAAACAGGAGGTTAAAGGCGCTGACTCTCCTAGTGGGGAGAGTGTTAGTAAAGCGTCTGTAATGTTGCACCCGAGTACCAGGGGAGGAAAACTGAGACATATTTGAACACGTCTCCCGTTCACATGGTTGATCATACTTGGGTTCCACATGCATGTTTTAGCTGAAGGAAGAATACCTTAAACCTGGAGAGTTAAGACCCGTGTAATGGGTACCATGCAATATGACTTCAAAGGCTCTTCATTTGCTCACCAAACCTCTCCAATCCTATCACTGCTGCGTTTATGCCCCTGTACACATGCTTGATTCTCTTTCGGAGACATAGCAATCCATAGGTTTTAAGATACTTACTAGTCAGGTACATTCTTAGGCGTTTAATATGCGGTGTTGAGTCCATTTCGTTGAGCAAGGAGTAGCTCTTGTCTATTCCATATTTGACTTAAGGAACTTTATCTGTGCTCATTTCAATCTCTGGTTTTATGCAGCACCCCAACTCACCTTTACCCTTAAGCAAGCATAAGTTGGTTTTCTAAATTTGAGACCCTGTTCTGTTCTGTAATTCAGTTCCTGTGTAGCCAAGTTTACATTCCGTGTATTACTGATATCTTATTATGTTTCTTTTTCTGTGTGACTTACTTCAGTTAGAATCATCATACCTGAATCCACTCATTGTGCTGCTAAGGGCCTGATGACACAGATTTCATTGCTGAGTGATATTGCTTTGTAAGTAAATACCACAACTTCTTTATCCATTTTTCACTTTCTGCGATGTTGAACTTGTACTGTAAACGAGGTTCTTGTAAACAGAGGCGTCCCAAACTTTGGGGTGGCTGTGTCTTTTTGATTTTAATTTCCCTAAGCTATAGGACCATAAGTGGAAGTGCCCTAGGCTCTGTTGCTTTGTTTTTTAGATGTTTCAGGAAACACCATACACTTCTCCCAAGTGTCTGTTGGCAATTTACATCCCGCCCATCAGCATAACAAGGCTCCCAGTTCTCAATGGCCTGTTGCCTTTCTGGATTTTACACTTTTTTCAGATGGCCCTTTTGACCGGGGGGGAAGTGAGACTTCATTGTAGTGCAGATTTCCTTTGCAAGCTTGCTTGGTTGGCCAAAAAGGGCGTATGCGTTTTTTCCTGAATATATTCAGGAAAAAACGCATACGCCCTTTTTGGCCAAGTGCATCATTGTGGACGTTCTGCCTCTTTTCCTATGCTTTCAATGCAATTCCAGTCTACCTCCTGAAATCGGTTTCCTGCAATTCTGCCCCGCTTTCAAGTCCTCTTGGCAGCCTTACTTCAGTCTATTTTTGGACGATAGCTGTCATTTATAACTCTGCAGGTTTGTGAATTACAGTGCCCCTGAGCTCCTTTCTTCAACTCGCTTTCTTGTGACCTGGCCGCAACACCGCAGGATGGCTTCAGGCCCTAATCTGGTTCCGGCACGGCACGCTGAGCCTTTGGTTAATTCCTCTTCCTGGTGGGAAATGAGAGTTAAATTTGCCCGTCCAGACACCTCCAGCTAGTCTCTCATTGGTTCTCACTATTCCTGTTCATCTTCCGCAGAAATTGCAAACTGGGTCAAACAGGAGGTTAAAGGGACTGACTCTCCAAGTGGGGAGAGTGTTAGTAAAGCGTCTGGAATGTTGGACCCAAGTACCAGCGTACGAAAACTGAGACATATTTGAACACGTCTCCCGATCACATGGTTGATCATACTCTAGGTTCCACATGCATGTTTTAGCTGAAGGAAGAATACCTTAAACCTGGGTAGTTGAAACCCGTGGAATGGGTACCATGCAATATGACTTCAAAGGGTCTTCATTTGCTCACCGAACCTCTCCAATCCTATCACTGCTGTGTTTATGCCCCTGTACACATGCTTGATTCTCTTTCGGAGACATAGCAATCCATAGGTTTTAAGATACTTACAAGTCAGGTACATTCTTAGGCGTTTAATATGCGGTGTTGAGTCCATTTTGTTGAGCAAGGAGTAGCTCTTGTCTATTCCATATTTGGCTTAAGGAACTTTATCTGTGCTCATTTCAATCTCTGGTTTTATGCAGCACCCCAACTCACCTTTCCCCTTAAGGAAGCATAAGTTGGTTTTCTAAATTTGAGACCCTGTTCTGTTCTGTAATTCAGTTCCTGTGTAGCCAAGTTTACATTCCGTGTATTACTGATATCTTGTGATGTTTCTTTTTCTGTGTGACTTATTTCAGTTAGAATCATCATACCTGAATCCACTCATTGTGCTGCTAAGGGCCTGATGACACAGATTTCATTGCTGAGTGATATTGCTTTGTAAGTAAATACCACAACTTCTTTATCCATTTTTCACTTTCTGCGATGTTGAACTTGTACTGTAAACGAGGTTCTTGTAAACAGAGCCGTTCCAAACTTTGGGGTGGCTGTGTCTTTTTGATTTTAATTTCCCTAAGCTATAGGACCATAAGTGGAAGTGCCCTAGGCTCTGTTGCTTTGTTTTTTAGATGTTTCAGGAAACACCATACACTTCTCCCAGGTGTCTGTTGGCAATTTACATCCCGCCAATCAGCATAACAAGGCTCCCAGTTCTCCATGGCCTGTCCTGCCTTTCTGGATTTTACACTTTTTTCAGATGGCCCTTTTGACCGAGGGGAAGTGAGACTTCATTGTAGTGCAGATTTCCTTTGCAAGCTTGCTTGGTTGGCCAAAAAGGGCGTATGCGTTTTTTCCTGAATATATTTTTGGCCAAGTGCATCATTGTGGACGTTCTGCCTCTTTTCCTATGCTTTCAATGCAATTCCAGTCTACCTCCTGAAATCGGTTTCCTGCAATTCTGCCCCGCTTTCAAGTCCTCTTGGCAGCCTTACTTCAGTCTATTTTTGGACGATAGCTGTCATTTATAACTCTGCAGGTTTGTGAATTACAGTGCCCCTGAGCTCCTTTCTTCAACTCGCTTTCTTGTGACCTGGCCGCAACACCGCAGGATGGCTTCAGGCCCTAATCTGGTTCCGGCATGGCACGCTGAGCCTTTGGTTATTTCCTCTTCCTGGTGGGAAATGAGAGTTAAATTTGCCCGTCCAGACACCTCCAGCTAGTCTCTCATTGGTTCTCGCTATTCCTGTTCATCTTCCGCAGAAATTGCAAACTGGGCCAAACAGGAGGTTAAAGGGACTGACTCTCCAAGTCGGGAGAGTGTTAGTAAAGCGTCTGGAATGTTGCACCCGAGTACCAGGGTACGAAAACTGAGACATATTTGAACACGTCTCCCGATCACATGGTTGATCATACTCTAGGTTCCACATGCATGTTTTAGCTGAAGGAAGAATACATTAAACATGGAGGTTTGAGACCCGTGTAATGCGTACCATGCAATATGACTTCAAAGGGTCTTCATTTGCTCACCGAACCTCTCCAATCCTATCACTGCTGCGTTTATGCCCCTGTACACATGCTTGATTCTCTTTCGGAGACATAGCAATCCATAGGTTTTAAGATACTTACTAGTCAGGTACATTCTTAGGCGTTTAATATGCGGTGTTGAGTCCATTTCGTTGAGCAAGGAGTAGCTCTTGTCTATTCCATATTTGACTTAAGGAACTTTATCTTTGCTCATTTCAATCTCTGGTTTTATGCAGCACCCCAACTCACCTTTACCCTTAAGCAAGCATAAGTTGGTTTTCTAAATTTGAGACCCTGTTCTGTTCTGTAATTCAGTTCCTGTGTAGCCAAGTTTACATTCCGTGTATTACTGATATCTTATGATGTTTCTTTTCTGTGTGACTTATTTCAGTTAGAATGATCATACCTGAATCCACTCATTGTGATGCTAAGGGCCTGATGACATAGATTTCATTGTTGAGTGATATTGCTTTGTAAGTAAATACCACAACTTCTTTATCCATTTTTCACTTTCTGCGATGTTGAACTTGTACTGTAAACGAGGTTCTTGTAAACAGAGCCGTTCCAAACTTTGGGGTGGCTGTGTCTTTTTGACTTTAATTTCCCTAAGCTATAGGACCATAAGTGGAAGTGCCCTAGGCTCTGTTGCTTTGTTTTTTAGATGTTTCAGGAAACACCATACACTTCTCCCGAGTGTCTGTTGGCAATTTACATCCCGCCCATCAGCATAACAAGGCTCCTAGTTCTCCATGGCCTGTCCTGCCTTTCTGGATTTTACACTTTTTTCAAATGGCCCTTTTGACCGGGGGGAAGTGAGACTTCATTGTAGTGCAGATTTCCTTTGCAAGCTTGCTTGGTTGGCCAAAAAGGGCGTATGCGTTTTTTCCTGAATATATTCAGGAAAAAACGCATACGCCCTTTTTGGCCAAGTGCATCATTGTGGACGTTCTGCCTCATTTCCTATGCTTTCATTGCAATTCCAGTCTACCTCCTGAAATCGGTTTCCTGCAATTCTGCCCCGCTTTCAAGTCCTCTTGGCAGCCTTACTTCAGTCTATTTTTGGACGATAGCTGTCATTTATAACTCTGCAGGTTTGTGAATTACAGTGCCCCTGAGCTCCTTTCTTCAACTTGCTTTCTTGTGACCTGGCCGCAACACCGCAGGATGGCTTCAGGCCCTAATCTGGTTCCGGCACGGCACGCTGAGCCTTTGGTTATTTCCTCTTCCTGGTCGGAAATGAGAGTTAAATTTGCCCGTCCAGACACCTCCAGCTAGCCTCTCATTGGTTCTCGCTATTCCTGTTCATCTTCCGCAGAAATTGCAAACTGGGCCAAACAGGAGGTTAAAGGCGCTGACTCTCCAAGTGGGGAGAGTGTTAGTAAAGCGTCTGGAATGTTGCACCCGAGTACCAGGGGAGTAAAACTGAGACATATTTGAACACGTCTCCCGTTCACATGGTTGATCATACTTGGGTTCCACATGCATGTTTTAGCTGAAGGAAGAATACCTTAAACCTGGGTAGTTGAAACCCGTGGAATGGGTACCATGCAATATGACTTCAAAGGGTCTTCATTTGCTCACCGAACCTCTCCAATCCTATCACTGCTGCGTTTATGCCCCTGTACACATGCTTGATTCTCTTTCGGAGACATAGCAATCCATAGGTTTTAAGATACTTACTAGTCAGGTACATTCTTAGGCGTTTAATATGGGGTGTTGAGTCCATTTCGTTGAGCAAGGAGTAGCTCTTGTCTATTCCATATTTGACTTAAGGAACTTTATCTGTGCTCATTTCAATCTCTGGTTTTATGCAGCACCCCAACTCACCTTTCCCCTTAAGCAAGCATAAGTTGTTTTTCTAAATTTGAGACCCTGTTCTGTTCTGTAATTCAGTTCCTGTGTAGCCAAGTTTACATTCCATGTATTACTGATATCTTATGATGTTTCTTTTTCTGTGTGACTTATTTCAGTTAGAATCATCATACCTGAATCCACTCATTGTGCTGCTAAGGGCCTGATGACGCAGATTTCATTGCTGAGTGATATTGCTTTGTAAGTAAATACCACAACTTCTTTATCCATTTTTCACTTTCTGCGATGTTGAACTTGTACTGTAAGCGAGGTTCTTGTAAACAGAGCTGTTCCAAACTTTGGGGTGGCTGTGTCTTTTTGATTTTAATTTCCCTAAGCTATAGGACCATAAGTGGAAGTGCCCTAGGTTCTGTTGCTTTGTTTTTTAGATGTTTCAGGAAACACCATACACTTCTCCCGAGTGGTTGTTGGCAATTTACATCCCGCCCATCAGCATAACAAAGCTCCCAGTTCTCCATGGCCTGTCCTGCCTTTCTGGATTTTACACTTTTTTCAGATGGCCCTTTTGACCGGGGGGAAGTGAGACTTCATTGTAGTGCAGATTTCCTTTGCAAGCTTGCTTGGTTGGCCAAAAAGGGCGTATGCGTTTTTTCCTGAATATATTCAGGAAAAAACGCATATGCCCTTTTTGGCCAAGTGCATCATTGTGGACGTTCTGCCTCTTTTCCTATGCTTTCAATGCAATTCCAGTCTACCTCCTGAAATCGGTTTCCTGCAATTCTGCCCCGCTTTCAAGTCCTCTTGGCAGCCTTACTTCAGTCTATTTTTGGACGATAGCTGTCATTTATAACTCTGCAGGTTTGTGAATTACAGTGCCCCTGAGCTCCTTTCTTCAACTCGCTTTCTTTTGAGCTGGCCGCAACACCGCAGGATGGCTTCAGGCTCTAATCTGGTTCCGGTACGGCACACTGAGCCTTTGGTTATTTCCTCTTCCTGGTGGGAAATGAGAGTTAAATTTGCCCGTCCAGACACCTCCAGCTAGCCTCTCATTGGTTCTCGCTATTCCTGTTCATCTTCCGCAGAAATTGCAAACTGGGCCAAACAGGAGGTTAAAGGCGCTGACTCTCCAAGTGGGGAGAGTGTTAGTAAAGCGTCTGGAATGTTGCACCCGAGTACCAGGGGAGGAAAACTGAGACATATTTGAACACGTCTCCCGTTCACATGGTTGATCATACTCTGGGTTCCACATGCATGTTTTAGCTGAAGGAAGAATACCTTAAACCTGGAGAGTTGAGACCCGTGTAATGGGTACCATGCAATATGACTTCAAAGGGTCTTCATTTGCTCACCGAACCTCTCCAATCCTATCACTGCTGGGTTTATGCCCCTGTACACACGCTTGATTCTCTTTTGGAGACATAGCAATCCATAGGTTTTAAGATACTTACTAGTCAGGTACATTCTTAGGGGTTTAATATGGGGTTTTGAGTCCATTTCGTTGAGCAAGGAGTAGCTCTTGTCTATTCCATATTTGGCTTAAGGAACTTTATCTGTGCTCATTTCAATCTCTGGTTTTATGCAGCACCCCAACTCACCTTTCCCCTTAAGCAAGCATAAGTTGGTTTTCTAAATTTGAGACCCTGTTCTGTTTTGGAATGCAGTTCCTGTGTAGCCAAGTTTACATTCCGTGTATTAGTGATATCTTATGATGTTTCTTTTTCTGTGTGACTTATTTCAGTTAGAATCATCGTACCTGAATCTACTCATTGTGCTGCTACGGGCCTGATGACACAGATTTCATTGCTGAGTGATATTGCTTTGTAAGTAAATACCACAACTTCTTTATCCATTTTTCACTTTCTGCGATGTTGAACTTGTACTGTAAACGAGGTTCTTGTAAACAGAGCCGTTCCAAACTTTGGGGTGGCTGTGTCTTTTTGATTTTAATTTCCCTAAGCTATAGGACCATAAGTGGCAGTGCCCTAGGCTCTGTTGCTTTGTTTTTTAGATGTTTCAGGAAACACCATACACTTCTCCCGAGTGTCTGTTGGCAATTTACATCCCGCCCATCAGCATAACAAGGCTCCCAGTTGTCCATGGCCTGTCCTGCCTTTCTGGATTTTACACTTTTTTCAGATGGCCCTTTTGACCGGGGGGAAGTGAGACTTCATTGTAGTGCAGATTTCCTTTGCAAGCTTGCTTGGTTGGCCAAAAAGGGCGTATGCGTTTTTTCCTGAATATATTCAGGAAAAAACGCATACGCCCTTTTTGGCCAAGTGCATCATTGTGGACGTTCTGCCTCTTTTCCTATGCTTTCAATGCAATTCCAGTCTACCTCCTGAAATCGGTTTCCTGCAATTCTGCCCCGCTTTCAAGTCTTCTTGGCAGCCTTACTTCAGTCTATTTTTGGACGATAGCTGTCATTTATAACTCTGCAGGTTTGTGAATTACAGTGCCCCTGAGCTCCTTTCTTCAACTCGCTTTCTTTTGAGCTGGCCGCAACACCGCAGGATGGCTTCAGGCCCTAATCTGGTTCCGGTACGGCACGCTGAGCCTTTGCTTATTTCCTCTTCCTGGTGGGAAATGAGAGTTAAATTTGCCCGTCCAGACACCTCCAGCTAGCCTCTCATTGGTTCTCGCTATTCCTGTTCATCTTCCGCAGAAATTGCAAACTGGACCAAACAGGAGGTTAAAGGCGCTGACTCTCCAAGTGGGGAGAGTGTTAGTAAAGCGTCTGGAATGTTGCACCCGAGTACCAGGGGAGGAAAACTGAGACATATTTGAACACGTCTCCCGTTCACATGGTTGATCATACTTGGGTTCCACATGCATGTTTTAGCTGAAGGAAGAATACCTTAAACCTGGGTAGTTGAAACCCGTGGAATGGGTACCATGCAATATGACTTCAAAGGGTCTTCATTTGCTCACCGAACCTCTCCAATCCTATCACTGCTGCGTTTATGCCCCTGTACACATGCTTGATTCTCTTTCGGAGACATAGCAATCCATAGGTTTTAAGATACTTACTAGTCAGGTACATTCTTAGGCGTTTAATATGCGGTGTTGAGTCCATTTCGTTGAGCAAGGAGTAGCTCTTGTCTATTCCATATTTGGCTTAAGGAACTTTATCTGTGCTCATTTCAATCTCTGGTTTTATGCAGCACCCCAACTCACCTTTCCCCTTAAGCAAGCATAAGTTGGTTTTCTAAATTTGAGACACTGTTCTGTTTTGGAATTCAGTTCCTGTGTAGCCAAGTTTACATTCCGTGTATTAGTGATATCTTATGATGTTTCTTTTTCTGTGTGACTTATTTCAGTTAGAATCATCGTACCTGAATCCACTCATTGTGCTGCTAAGGGCCTGAAGACACAGATTTCATTGCTGAGTGATATTGATTTGTAAGTAAATACCACAACTTCTTTATCCATTTTTCTCTTTCTGCGATGTTGAACTTGTAGTGTAAACGAGGTTCTTGTAAACAGAGCCGTTCCAAACTTTGGGGTGGCGGTGTCTTTTTGATTTTAATTTCCCTAAGCTATAGGACCATAAGTGGAAGTGCCCTAGGTTCTGTTGCTTTGTTTTTTAGATGTTTCAGGAAACACCATACACTTCTCCCGAGTGGTTGTTGGCAATTTACATCCCGCCCATCAGCATAACAAGGCTCCCAGTTCTCCATGGCCTGTCTTGTCTTTCTGGATTTTATACTTTTTTCAGATGGCCCTTTTGACCGGGGGGAAGTGAGACTTCATTGTAGTGCAGATTTCCTTTGCAAGCTTGCTTGGTTGGCCAAAAAGGGCGTATGCGTTTTTTCCTGAATATATTCAGGAAAAAATGCATACGCCCTTTTTGGCCAAGTGCATCATTGTGGACGTTCTGCCTCTTTTCCTATGCTTTCAATGCAATTCCAGTCTACCTCCTGAAATCGGTTTCCTGCAATTCTGCCCCGCTTTCAAGTCCTCTTGGCAGCCTTACTTCAGTCTATTTTTGGACGATAGCTGTCATTTATAACTCTGCAGGTTTGTGAATTACAGTGCCCCTGAGCTCCTTTCTTCAACTCGCTTTCTTGTGACCTGGCCGCAACACCGCAGGATGGCTTCAGGCCCTAATCTGGTTCCGGCATGGCACACTGAGCCTTTGGTTATTTCCTCTTCCTGGTGGGAAATGAGAGTTAAATTTGCCCGTCCAGACACCTCCAGCTAGTCTCTCATTGGTTCTCGCTATTCCTGTTCATCTTCCGCAGAAATTGCAAACTGGGCCAAACAGGAGGTTAAAGGGACTGACTCTCCAAGTCGGGAGAGTGTTAGTAAAGCGTCTGGAATGTTGCACCCGAGTACCAGGGTACGAAAACTGAGACATATTTGAACACGTCTCCCGATCACATGGTTGATCATACTCTAGGTTCCACATGCATGTTTTAGCTGAAGGAAGAATACATTAAACATGGAGGGTTGAGACCCATGTAATGCGTACCATGCAATATGACTTCAAAGGGTCTTCATTTGCTCACCGAACCTCTCCAATCCTATCACTGCTGCGTTTATGCCCCTGTACACATGCTTGATTCTCTTTCGGAGACATAGCAATCCATAGGTTTTAAGATACTTACTAGTCAGGTACATTCTTAGGCGTTTAATATGCGGTGTTGAGTCCATTTCGTTGAGCAAGGAGTAGCTCTTGTCTATTCCATATTTGACTTAAGGAACTTTATCTTTGCTCATTTCAATCTCTGGTTTTATGCAGCACCCCAACTCACCTTTACCCTTAAGCAAGCATAAGTTGGTTTTCTAAATTTGAGACCCTGTTCTGTTCTGTAATTCAGTTCCTGTGTAGCCAAGTTTACATTCCGTGTATTACTGATATCTTATGATGTTTCTTTTCTGTGTGACTTATTTCAGTTAGAATGATCATACCTGAATCCACTCATTGTGATGCTAAGGGCCTGATGACATAGATTTCATTGTTGAGTGATATTGCTTTGTAAGTAAATACCACAACTTCTTTATCCATTTTTCACTTTCTGCGATGTTGAACTTGTACTGTAAACGAGGTTCTTGTAAACAGAGCCGTTCCAAACTTTGGGGTGGCTGTGTCTTTTTGACTTTAATTTCCCTAAGCTATAGGACCATAAGTGGAAGTGCCCTAGGCTCTGTTGCTTTGTTTTTTAGATGTTTCAGGAAACACCATACACTTCTCCCGAGTGTCTGTTGGCAATTTACATCCCGCCCATCAGCATAACAAGGCTCCTAGTTCTCCATGGCCTGTCCTGCCTTTCTGGATTTTACACTTTTTTCAAATGGCCCTTTTGACCGGGGGGAAGTGAGACTTCATTGTAGTGCAGATTTCCTTTGCAAGCTTGCTTGGTTGGCCAAAAAGGGCGTATGCGTTTTTTCCTGAATATATTCAGGAAAAAACGCATACGCCCTTTTTGGCCAAGTGCATCATTGTGGACGTTCTGCCTCATTTCCTATGCTTTCATTGCAATTCCAGTCTACCTCCTGAAATCGGTTTCCTGCAATTCTGCCCCGCTTTCAAGTCCTCTTGGCAGCCTTACTTCAGTCTATTTTTGGACGATAGCTGTCATTTATAACTCTGCAGGTTTGTGAATTACAGTGCCCCTGAGCTCCTTTCTTCAACTTGCTTTCTTGTGACCTGGCCGCAACACCGCAGGATGGCTTCAGGCCCTAATCTGGTTCCGGCACGGCACACTGAGCCTTTGGTTATTTCCTCTTCCTGGTCGGAAATGAGAGTTAAATTTGCCCGTCCAGACACCTCCAGCTAGCCTCTCATTGGTTCTCGCTATTCCTGTTCATCTTCCGCAGAAATTGCAAACTGGGCCAAACAGGAGGTTAAAGGCGCTGACTCTCCAAGTGGGGAGAGTGTTAGTAAAGCGTCTGGAATGTTGCACCCGAGTACCAGGGGAGTAAAACTGAGACATATTTGAACACGTCTCCCGTTCACATGGTTGATCATACTTGGGTTCCACATGCATGTTTTAGCTGAAGGAAGAATACCTTAAACCTGGGTAGTTGAAACCCGTGGAATGGGTACCATGCAATATGACTTCAAAGGGTCTTCATTTGCTCACCGAACCTCTCCAATCCTATCACTGCTGCGTTTATGCCCCTGTACACATGCTTGATTCTCTTTCGGAGACATAGCAATCCATAGGTTTTAAGATACTTACTAGTCAGGTACATTCTTAGGCGTTTAATATGGGGTGTTGAGTCCATTTCGTTGAGCAAGGAGTAGCTCTTGTCTATTCCATATTTGACTTAAGGAACTTTATCTGTGCTCATTTCAATCTCTGGTTTTATGCAGCACCCCAACTCACCTTTCCCCTTAAGCAAGCATAAGTTGGTTTTCTAAATTTGAGACCCTGTTCTGTTCTGTAATTCAGTTCCTGTGTAGCCAAGTTTACATTCCATGTATTACTGATATCTTATGATGTTTCTTTTTCTGTGTGACTTATTTCAGTTAGAATCATGATACCTGAATCCACTCATTGTGCTGCTAAGGGCCTGATGACACAGATTTCATTGCTGAGTGATATTGCTTTGTAAGTAAATACCACAACTTCTTTATCCATTTTTCACTTTCTGCGATGTTGAACTTGTACTGTAAGCGAGGTTCTTGTAAACAGAGCTGTTCCAAACTTTGGGGTGGCTGTGTCTTTTTGATTTTAATTTCCCTAAGCTATAGGACCATAAGTGGAAGTGCCCTAGGTTCTGTTGCTTTGTTTTTTAGATGTTTCAGGAAACACCATACACTTCTCCCGAGTGGTTGTTGGCAATTTACATCCCGCCCATCAGCATAACAAAGCTCCCAGTTCTCCATGGCCTGTCCTGCCTTTCTGGATTTTACACTTTTTTCAGATGGCCCTTTTGACCGGGGGGAAGTGAGACTTCATTGTAGTGCAGATTTCCTTTGCAAGCTTGCTTGGTTGGCCAAAAAGGGCGTATGCGTTTTTTCCTGAATATATTCAGGAAAAAACGCATATGCCCTTTTTGGCCAAGTGCATCATTGTGGACGTTCTGCCTCTTTTCCTATGCTTTCAATGCAATTCCAGTCTACCTCCTGAAATCGGTTTCCTGCAATTCTGCCCCGCTTTCAAGTCCTCTTGGCAGCCTTACTTCAGTCTATTTTTGGACGATAGCTGTCATTTATAACTCTGCAGGTTTGTGAATTACAGTGCCCCTGAGCTCCTTTCTTCAACTCGCTTTCTTTTGAGCTGGCCGCAACACCGCAGGATGGCTTCAGGCTCTAATCTGGTTCCGGTACGGCACACTGAGCCTTTGGTTATTTCCTCTTCCTGGTGGGAAATGAGAGTTAAATTTGCCCGTCCAGACACCTCCAGCTAGCCTCTCATTGGTTCTCGCTATTCCTGTTCATCTTCCGCAGAAATTGCAAACTGGGCCAAACAGGAGGTTAAAGGCGCTGACTCTCCAAGTGGGGAGAGTGTTAGTAAAGCGTCTGGAATGTTGCACCCGAGTACCAGGGGAGGAAAACTGAGACATATTTGAACACGTCTCCCGTTCACATGGTTGATCATACTCTGGGTTCCACATGCATGTTTTAGCTGAAGGAAGAATACCTTAAACCTGGAGAGTTGAGACCCGTGTAATGGGTACCATGCAATATGACTTCAAAGGGTCTTCATTTGCTCACCGAACCTCTCCAATCCTATCACTGCTGCGTTTATGCTGCTGTACACACGCTTGATTCTCTTTTGGAGACATAGCAATCCATAGGTTTTAAGATACTTACTAGTCAGGTACATTCTTAGGCGTTTAATATGGGGTGTTGAGTCCATTTCGTTGAGCAAGGAGTAGCTCTTGTCTATTCCATATTTGGCTTAAGGAACTTTATCTGTGCTCATTTCAATCTGTGGTTTTATGCAGCACCCCAACTCACCTTTCCCCTTAAGCAAGCATAAGTTGTTTTTCTAAATTTGAGACCCTGTTCTGTTTTGGAATGCAGTTCCTGTGTAGCCAAGTTTACATTCCGTGTATTAGTGATATCTTATGATGTTTCTTTTTCTGTGTGACTTATTTCAGTTAGAATCATCGTACCTGAATCCACTCATTATGCTGCTACGGGCCTGATGACATAGATTTCATTGCTGAGTGATACTGCATTGTACGTAAGTACCACAAGTTCTTTATCCATTTTTCACTTTCTGTGATATTGAACTTGTACGATAAACGAGGTTCTTGTAAACGGAGGCGTCCCAAACTTTGGGGTGGCTGTGTCTTTTTGATTTTAATTTCCCTAAGCTATAGGACCATAAGTGGCAGTGCCCTAGGCTCTGTTGCTTTGTTTTTTAGATGTTTCAGGAAACACCATAAACTTCTCCTGAGTGTCTGTTGGCAATTTACATCCCGCCCATCAGCATAACAAGGCTCCCAGTTCTCCATGGCCTGTCCTGCCTTTCTGGATTTTACACTTTTTTCAGATGGCCCTTTTGACCGGGGGGAAGTGAGACTTCATTGTAGTGCAGATTTCCTTTGCAAGTTTGCTTGGTTGGCCAAAAAGGGCGTATGCGTTTTTTCCTGAATATATTCAGGAAAAAACGCATACGCCCTTTTTGGCCAAGTGCATCATTGTGGACGTTCTGCCTCTTTTCCTATGCTTTCAATGCAATTCCAGTCTACCTCCTGAAATCGGTTTCCTGCAATTCTGCCCCGCTTTCAAGTCCTCTTGGCAGCCTTACTTCAGTCTATTTTTGGACGATAGCTGTCATTTATAACTCTGCAGGTTTGTGAATTACAGTGCCCCTGAGCTCCTTTCTTCAACTCGCTTTCTTGTGACCTGGCCGCAACACCGCAGGATGGCTTCAGGCCCTAATCTGGTTCCGGCATGGCACGCTGAGCCTTTGGTTATTTCCTCTTCCTGGTGGGAAATGAGAGTTAAATTTGCCCGTCCAGACACCTCCAGCTAGCCTCTCATTGGTTCTCGCTATTCCTGTTCATCTTCCGCAGAAATTGCAAACTGGGCCAAACAGGAGGTTAAAGGCGCTGACTCTCCAAGTGGGGAGAGTGTTAGTAAAGCATCTGGAATGTTGCACCCGAGTACCAGGGGAGGAAAACTGAGACATATTTGAACACGTCTCCCATTCACATGGTTGATCATACTTGGGTTCCACATGCATGTTTTAGCTGAAGGAAGAATACCTTAAACCTGGAGAGTTGAGACCCGTGGAATGGGTACCATGCAATATGACTTCAAAGGGTCTTCATTTGCTCACCGAACCTCTCCAATCCTATCACTGCTGCGTTTATGCCCCTGTACACATGCTTGATTCTCTTTCGGAGACATAGCAATCCATAGGTTTTACGATACTTACTAGTCAGGTACATTCTTAGGCGTTTAATATGCGGTGTTGAGTCCATTTCGTTGAGCAAGGAGTAGCTCTTGTCTATTCCATATTTGACATAAGGAACTTTATCTGTGCTCATTTCAATCTCTGGTTTTATGCAGCACCCCAACTCACCTTTCCCCTTAAGCAAGCATAAGTTGGTTTTCTAAATTTGAGACCCTGTTCTGTTCTGTAATTCAGTTCCTGTGTAGCCAAGTTTACATTCCGTGTATTACTGATATCTTATGATGTTTCTTTTTCTGTGTGACTTATTTCAGTTAGAATCATCATACCTGAATCCACTCATTGTGATGCTAAGGGCCTGATGACATAGATTTCATTGCTGAGTGATACTGCATTGTACGTAAGTACCACAAGTTCTTTATCCATTTTTCACTTTCTGCGATGTTGAACTTGTACTGTAAACGAGGTTCTTGTAAACAGAGGCGTCCCAAACTTTGGGGTGGCTGTGTCTTTTTGATTTTAATTTCCCTAAGCTATAGGACCATAAGTGGAAGTGCCCTAGGCTCTGTTGCGTTGTTTTTTAGATGTTTCAGGAAACACCATACACTTCTCCCGAGTGTCTGTTGGCAATTTACATCCCGCCCATCAGCATAACAAGGCTCCCAGTTCTCCATGGCCTGTTGCCTTTCTGGATTTTACACTTTTTTCAGATGGCCCTTTTGACCGGGGGGAAGTGAGACTTCATTGTAGTGCAGATTTCCTTTGCAAGCTTGCTTGGTTGGCCAAAAAGGGCGTATGCGTTTTTTCCTGAATTCAGGAAAAAACGCATACGCCCTTTTTGGCCAAGTGCATCATTGTGGACGTTCTGCCTCTTTTCCTATGCTTTCAGTGCAATTCCAGTCTACCTCCTGAAATCGGTTTCCTGCAATTCTGCCCTGCTTTCAAGTCCTCTTGGCAGCCTTACTTCAGTCTATTTTTGGACGATAGCTGTCATTTATAACTCTGCAGGTTTGTGAATTACAGTGCCCCTGAGCTCCTTTCTTCAACTCGCTTTCTTGTGAACTGGCCGCAACACCGCAGGATGGCTTCAGGCCCTAATCTGGTTCCGGCACGGCACGCTGAGCCTTTGGTTAATTCCTCTTCCTGGTGGGAAATGAGAGTTAAATTTGCCCGTCCAGACACCTCCAGCTAGTCTCTCATTGGTTCTCGCTATTCCTGTTCATCTTCCGCAGAAATTGCAAACTGGGCCAAACAGGAGGTTAAAGACACTGACTCTCCAAGTCGGGAGAGTGTTAGTAAAGCGTCTGGAATGTTGCACCCGAGTACCAGGGTACGAAAACTGAGACATATTTGAACACGTCTCCCGATCACATGGTTGATCATACTCTGGGTTCCACATGCATGTTTTAGCTGAAGGAAGAATACCTAAAACCTGGGTATTTGAAACCCGTGGAATGGGTACCATGCAATATGACTTCAAAGGGTCTTCATTTGCTCACCGAACCTCTCCAATCCTATCACTGCTGCGTTTATGCCCCTGTACACATGCTTGATTCTCTTTCAGAGACATAGCAATCCATAGGTTTTAAGATACTTACTAGTCAGGTACATTCTTAGGCGTTTAATATGCGGTGTTGAGTCCATTTCTTTGAGCAAGGAGTAGCTCTTGTCTATTCCATATTTGGCTTAAGGAACTTTATCTGTGCTCATTTCAATCTCTGGTTTTATGCAGCACCCCAACTCACCTTTCCCCTTAAGCAAGCATAAGTTGGTTTTCTAAATTTGAGACCCTGTCCTGTTCTGTAATTCAGTTCCTGTGTAGCCAAGTTTACATTCCGTGTATTACTGATATCTTATGATGTTTCTTTTTCTGTGTGACTTATTTCAGTTAGAATCATCATACCTGAATCCACTCATTGTGCTGCTAAGGGCCTGATGACACAGATTTCATTGCTGAGTGATATTGCTTTGTAAGTAAATACCACAACTTCTTTATCCATTTTTCACTTTCTGCGATGTTGAACTTATACTGTAAACGAGGTTCTTGTAAACAGAGGCGTCCCAAACTTTGGGGTGGCTGTGTCTTTTTGATTTTAATTTCCCTAAGCTATAGGACCATAAGTGGCAGTGCCCTAGGCTCTGTTGCTTTGTTTTTTAGATATTTCAGGAAACACCATAACACTTCTCCCGAGTGTCTGTTGGCAATTTACATCCCGCCCATCAGCATAACAAGGCTCCCAGTTCTCCATGGCCTGTCCTGCCTTTCTGGATTTTACACTTTTTTCAGATGGCTCTTTTGACCGGGGGGAAGTGAGACTTCATTGTAGTGCAGATTTCCTTTGCAAGCTTGCTTGGTTGGCCAAAAAGGGCGTATGCGTTTTTTCCTGAATATATTCAGGAAAAAACGCATACGCCCTTTTTGGCCAAGTGCATCATTGTGGACGTTCTGCCTCTTTTCCTATGCTTTCAATGCAATTCCAGTCTACCTCCTGAAATCGGTTTCCTGCAATTCTGCCCCGCTTTCAAGTCCTCTTGGCAGCCTTACTTCAGTCTATTTTTGGACGATAGCTGTCATTTATAACTCTGCAGGTTTGTGAATTACAGTGCCCCTGAGCTCCTTTCTTCAACTCGCTTTCTTGTGACCTGGCCGCAACACCGCAGGATGGCTTCAGGCCCTAATCGGGTTCCGGCACGGCATGCTGAGCCTTTGGTTAATTCCTCTTCCTGGTGGGAAATGAGGGTTAAATTTGCCCGTCCAGACACCTCCAGCTAGCCTCTCATTGGTTCTCACTATTCCTGTTCATCTTCCGCAGAAATTGCAAACTGGGCCAAACAGGAGGTTAAAGGGACTGACTCTCCAAGTGGGGAGAGTGTTAGTAAAGCGTCTGGAATGTTGCACCCGAGTACAAGGGGAGGAAAACTGAGACATATTTGAACACGTCTCCCGATCACATGGTTGATCATACTCTAGGTTCCACATGCATGTTTTAGCTGAAGGAAGAATACCTTAAACCTGGGTAGTTCAAACCCGTGGAATGGGTACCATGCAATATGACTTCAAAGGGTCTTCATTTGCTCACCGAACCTCTCCAATCCTATCACTGCTGCGTTTATGCCCCTGTACACATGCTTGATTCTCTTTCGGAGACATAGCAATCCATAGGTTTTAAGATACTTACAAGTCAGGTACATTCTTAGGCGTTTAATATGCGGTGTTGAGTCCATTTCATTGAGCAAGGAGTAGCTCTTGTCTATTCCATATTTGGCTTAAGGAACTTTATCTGTGCTCATTTCAATCTCTGGTTTTATGCAGCACCCCAACTCACCTTTACCCTTAAGCAAGCATAAGTTGTTTTTCTAAATTTGAGACCCTGTTCTGTTCTGTAATTCAGTTCCTGTGTAGCCAAGTTTACATTCCGTGTAGTACTGATATCTTATGATGTTTCTTTTTCTGTGTGACTTATTTCAGTTAGAATCATCATACCTGAATCCACTCATTGTGCTGCTAAGGGCCTGATGACATAGATTTCATTGCTGAGTGATATTGCTTTGTAAGTGAATACCACAACTTCTTTATCCATTTTTCACTTTCTGCGATGTTGAACTTGTACTGTAAACGAGGTTCTTGTAAACAGAGCCGTTCCAAACTTTGGGGTGGCTGTGTCTTTTTGATTTTAATTTCCCTAAGCTATAGGACCATAAGTGGAAGTGCCCTAGGCTCTGTTGCTTTGTTTTTTAGATGTTTCAGGAAACACCATACACTTCTCCCAAGTGTCAGTTGGCAATTTACATCCCACCCATCAGCATAACAAGGCTCCCAGTTCTCAATGGCCTGTTGCCTTTCTGGATTTTACACTTTTTTCAGATGGCCCTTTTGACCGGGGGGAAGTGAGACTTCATTGTAGTGCAGATTTCCTTTGCAAGCTTGCTTGGTTGGCCAAAAAGGGCGTATGCGTTTTTTCCTGAATATATTCAGGAAAAAACGCATACGCCCTTTTTGGCCAAGTGCATCATTGTGGACGTTCTGCCTCTTTTCCTATGCTTTCAATGCAATTCCAGTCTACCTCCTGAAATCGGTTTCCTGCAATTCTGCCCCGCTTTCAAGTCCTCTTGGCAGCCTTACTTCAGTCTATTGTTGGACGATAGCTGTCATTTATAACTCTGCAGGTTTGTGAATTACAGTGCCCCTGAGCTCCTTTCTTCAACTCGCTTTCTTGTGACCTGGCCGCAACACCGCAGGATGGCTTCAGGCCCTAATCTGGTTCCGGCACGGCACGCTGAGCCTTTGGTTATTTCCTCTTCCTGGTGGGAAATGAGAGTTAAATTTGCCCGTCCAGACACCTCCAGCTAGTCTCTCATTGGTTCTTGCTATTCCTGTTCATCTTCCGCAGAAATTGCAAACTGGGCCAAACAGGAGGTTAAAGGCGCTGACTCTCCAAGTGGGGAGAGTGTTAGTAAAGCGTCTGGAATGTTGCACCCGAGTACCAGGGGAGGAAAACTGAGACATATTTGAACACGTCTCCCGTTCACATGGTTGATCATACTTGGGTTCCACATGCATGTTTTAGCTGAAGGAAGAATACCTTAAACCTGGAGAGTTGAGACCCGTGTAATGGGTACCATGCAATATGACTTCAAAGGGTCTTCATTTGCTCACCGAACCTCTCCAATCCTATCACTGCTGCGTTTATGCCCCTGTACACATGCTTGATTCTCTTTCAGAGACATAGCAATCCATAGGTTTTAAGATACTTACTAGTCAGGTACATTCTTAGGCGTTTAATATGCGGTGTTGAGTCCATTTCGTTGAGCAAGGAGTAGCTCTTGTCTATTCCATATTTGGCTTAAGGAACTTTATCTGTGCTCATTTCAATCTCTGGTTTTATGCAGCACCCCAACTCACCTTTCCCCTTAAGCAAGCATAAGTTGGTTTTCTAAATTTGAGACCCTGTCCTGTTCTGTAATTCAGTTCCTGTGTAACCAAGTTTACATTCCGTGTATTACTGATATCTTATGATGTTTCTTTTTCTGTGTGACTTATTTCAGTTAGAATCATCATACCTGAATCCACTCATTGTGCTGCTAAGGGCCTGATGACACAGATTTCATTGCTGAGTGATATTGCTTTGTAAGTAAATACCACAACTTCTTTATCCATTTTTCACTTTCTGCGATGTTGAACTTGTACTGTAAACGAGGTTCTTGTAAACAGAGGCGTCCCAAACTTTGGGGTGGCTGTGTCTTTTTGATTTTAATTTCCCTAAGCTATAGGACCATAAGTGGAAGTGCCCTAGGCTCTGTTGCTTTGTTTTTTAGATATTTCAGGAAACACCATAACACTTCTCCCGAGTGTCTGTTGGCAATTTACATCCCGCCCATCAGCATAACAAGGCTCCCAGTTCTCCATGGCCTGTCCTGCCTTTCTGGATTTTACACTTTTTTCAGATGGCTCTTTTGACCGGGGGGAAGTGAGACTTCATTGTAGTGCAGATTTCCTTTGCAAGCTTGCTTGGTTGGCCAAAAAGGGCGTATGCGTTGTTTCCTGAATATATTCAGGAAAAAACGCATACGCCCTTTTTGGCCAAGTGCATCATTGTGGACGTTCTGCCTCTTTTCCTATGCTTTCAATGCAATTCCAGTCTACCTCCTGAAATCGGTTTCCTGCAATTCTGCCCCGCTTTCAAGTCCTCTTGGCAGCCTTACTTCAGTCTATTTTTGGACGATAGCTGTCATTTATAACTCTGCAGGTTTGTGAATTACAGTGCCCCTGAGCTCCTTTCTTCAACTCGCTTTCTTGTGACCTGGCCGCAACACTGCAGGATGGCTTCAGGCCCTAATCTGGTTCCGGCCCGGCATGCTGAGCCTTTTGTTAATTCCTCTTCCTGGTGGGAAATGAGAGTTAAATTTGCCCGTCCAGACACCTCCAGCTAGCCTCTCATTGGTTCTCACTATTCCTGTTCATCTTCCGCAGAAATTGCAAACTGGGCCAAACAGGAGGTTAAAGGGACTGACTCTCCAAGTGGGGAGAGTGTTAGTAAAGTGTCTGGAATGTTGCACCCGAGTACCAGGGGAGGAAAACTGAGACATATTTGAACACGTCTCCTGATCACATGGTTAATCATACTCTAGGTTACACATGCATGTTTTAGCTGAAGGAAGAATACCTTAAACCTGGGTAGTTGAAACCCGTGGAATGGGTACCATGCAATATGACTTCAAAGGGTCTTCATTTGCTCACCGAACCTCTCCAATCCTATCACTGCTGCGTTTATGCCCCTGTACACATGCTTGATTCTCTTTCGGAGACATAGCAATCCATAGGTTTTAAGATACTTACAAGTCAGGTACATTCTTAGGCGTTTAATATGCGGTGTTGAGTCCATTTCGTTGAGCAAGGAGTAGCTCTTGTCTATTCCATATTTGGCTTAAGGAACTTTATCTGTGCTCATTTCAATCTCTGGTTTTATGCAGCACCCCAACTCACCTTTACCCTTAAGCAAGCATAAGTTGTTTTTCTAAATTTGAGACCCTGTTCTATTCTGTAATTCAGTTCCTGTGTAGCCAAGTTTCCATTCCGTGTATTACTGATATCTTATGATGTTTCTTTTTCTGTGTGACTTATTTCAGTTAGAATCATCATACCTGAATCCACTCATTGTGCTGCTAAGGGCCTGATGACACAGATTTCATTGCTGAGTGATATTGCTTTGTAAGTAAATACCACAACTTCTTTATCCATTTTTCACTTTCTGCGATGTTGAACTTGTACTGTAAACGAGGTTCTTGTAAACAGAGCCGTTCCAAACTTTGGGGTGGCTGTGTCTTTTTGATTTTAATTTCCCTAAGCTATAGGACCATAAGTGGAAGTGCCCTAGGCTCTGTTGCTTTGTTTTTTAGATGTTTCAGGAAACACCATACACTTCTCCCGAGTGGTTGTTGGCAATTTACATCCCGCCCATCAGCATAACAAGGCTCCCAGTTCTCCATGGCCTGTCCTGCCTTTCTGGATTTTACACTTTTTTCAGATGGCTCTTTTGACCGGGGGGAAGTGAGACTTCATTGTAGTGCAGATTTCCTTTGCAAGCTTGCTTGGTTGGCCAAAAAGGGCGTATGCGTTTTTTCCTGAATATATTCAGGAAAAAACGCATACGCCCTTTTTGGCCAAGTGCATCATTGTGGACGTTCTGCCTCTTTTCCTATGCTTTCAATGCAATTCCAGTCTACCTCCTGAAATCGGTTTCCTGCAATTCTGCCCCGCTTTCAAGTCCTCTTGGCAGCCTTACTTCAGTATATTTTTGGACGATAGCTGTCATTTATAACTCTGCAGGTTTGTGAATTACAGTGCCCCTGAGCTCCTTTCTTCAACTCGCTTTCTTTTGAGCTGGCCGCAACACCGCAGGATGGCTTCAGGCTCTAATCTGGTTCCGGTACGGCACGCTGAGCCTTTGGTTATTTCCTCTTCCTGTTGGGAAATGAGAGTTAAATTTGCCCGTCCAGACACCTCCAGCTAGCCTCTCATTGGTTCTCGCTATTCCTGTTCATCTTCCGCAGAAATTGCAAACTGTGCCAAACAGGAGGTTAAAGGCGCTGACTCTCCAAGTGGGGAGAGTGTTAGTAAAGCGTCTGGAATGTTGCACCCGAGTACCAGGGGAGGAAAACTTAAACATATTTGAACACGTCTCCCGATCACATGGTTGATCATACTCTGGGTTCCACATGCATATTTTAGCTGAAGGAAGAATACCTAAAACCTGGGTAGTTGAAACCCTTGGAATGGGTACCATGCAATATGACTTCAAAGGGTCTTCATTTGCTCACCGAACCTCTCCAATCCTATCACTGCTGCGTTTATGCCCCTGTACACATGCTTGATTCTCTTTCGGAGACATAGCAATCCATAGGTTTTAAGATACTTACTAGTCAGGTACATTCTTAGGCGTTTAATATGCGGTGTTGAGTCCATTTCGTTGAGCAAGGAGTAGCTCTTGTCTATTCCATATTTGGCTTAAGGAACTTTATCTGTGCTCATTTCAATCTCTGGTTTTATGCAGCACCCCAACTCACCTTTCCCCTAAGCAAGCGTAAGTTGGTTTTCTAAATTTGAGACCCTGTTCTGTTTTGGAATGCAGTTCCTGTGTAGCCAAGTTTACATTCCGTGTATTAGTGATATCTTATGATGTTTCTTTTTCTGTGTGACTTATTTCAGTTAGAATCATCGTACCTGAATCCACTCATTATGCTGCTACGGGCCTGATGACATAGATTTCATTGCTGAGTGATACTGCATTGTACGTAAGTACCACAAGTTCTTTATCCATTTTTCACTTTCTGTGATATTGAACCTGTACGGTAAACGAGGTTCTTGTAAACGGAGGCGTCCCAAACTTTGGGGTGGCTGTGTCTTTTTGATTTTAATTTCCCTAAGCTATAGGACCATAAGTGGAAGTGCCCTAGGCTCTTTTGCTTTGTTTTTTAGATGTTTCAGGAAACACCATACACTTCTCCCGAGTGGTTGTTGGCAATTTACATCCCGCCCATCAGCATAACAAGGCTCCCAGTTCTCCATGGCCTGTCCTGCCTTTCTGGATTTTACACTTTTTTCAGATGGCCCTTTTGACCGGGGGGAAGTGAGACTTCATTGTAGTGCAGATTTCCTTTGCAAGCTTGCTTGGTTGGCCAAAAAGGGCGTATGCGTTTTTTCCTGAATATATTCAGGAAAAAACGCATACGCACTTTTTGGCCAAGTGCATCATAGTGGACGTTCTGCCTCTTTTCCTATGCTTTCAATGCAATTCCAGTCTACCTCCTGAAATCGGTTTCCTGCAATTCTGCCCCGCTTTCAAGTCCTCTTGGCAGCCTTACTTCAGTCTATTTTTGGACGATAGCTGTCATTTATAACTCTGCAGGTTTGTGAATTACAGTGCCCCTGAGCTCCTTTCTTCAACTCGCTTTCTTGTGACCTGGCCGCAACACCGCAGGATGGCTTCAGGCCCTAATCTGGTTCCGGCACGGCACGCTGAGCCTTTGGTTATTTCCTCTTCCTGGTGGGAAATGAGAGTTAAATTTGCCCGTCCAGACACCTCCAGCTAGTCTCTCATTGGTTCTCGCTATTCCTGTTCATCTTCCGCAGAAATTGCAAACTGGGCCAAACAGGAGGTTAAAGGCGCTGACTCTCCAAGTGGGGAGAGTGTTAGTAAAGCGTCTGGAATGTTGCACCCGAGTACCAGGGGAGGAAAACTGAGACATATTTGAACACGTCTCCCGTTCACATGGTTGATCATACTTGGGTTCCACATGCATGTTTTAGCTGAAGGAAGAATACCTTAAACCTGGAGAGTTAAGACCCGTGTAATGGGTACCATGCAATATGACTTCAAAGGGTCTTCATTTGCTCACCAAACCTCTCCAATCCTATCACTGCTGCGTTTATGCCCCTGTACACATGCTTGATTCTCTTTCGGAGACATAGCAATCCATAGGTTTTAAGATACTTACTAGTCAGGTACATTCTTAGGCGTTTAATATGCGGTGTTGAGTCCATTTCGTTGAGCAAGGAGTAGCTCTTGTCTATTCCATATTTGGCTTAAGGAACTTTATCTGTGCTCATTTCAATCTCTGGTTTTATGCAGCAACCCAACTCACCTTTCCCCTTAAGCAAGCATAAGTTGGTTTTCTAAATTTGAGACCCTGTTCTGTTCTGTAATTCAAGTCCTGTGTAGCCAAGTTTACATTCCGTGTATTACTGATATCTTATGATGTTTCTTTTTCTGTGTGACTTACTTCAGTTAGAATCATCATACCTGAATCCACTCATTGTGCTGCTAAGGGCCTGATGACATAGATTTCATTGCTGAGTGATATTGCTTTGTAAGTAAATACCACAACTTCTTTATCCATTTTTCACTTTCTGCGATGTTGAACTTGTACTGTAAACGAGGTACTTGTAAACAGAGGCGTCCCAAACTTTGGGGTGGCTGTGTCTTTTTGATTTTAATTTCCCTAAGCTATAGGACCATAAGTGGCAGTGCCCTAGGCTCTGTTGCTTTGTTTTCTAGATGTTTCAGGAAACACCATACACTTCTCCCGAGTGTCTGTTGGCAATTTACATCCCGCCCATCAGCATAACAAGGCTCCCAGTTCTCCATGGCCTGTCCTGCCTTTCTGGATTTTACACTTTTTTCAGATGGCCCTTTTGACCGGGGGGAAGTGAGACTTCATTGTAGTGCAGATTTCCTTTGCAAGCTTGCTTGGTTGGCCAAAAAGGGCGTATGCGTTTTTTCCTGAATATATTCAGGAAAAAACGCATACGCCCTTTTTGGCCAAGTGCATCATTGTGGACGTTCTGCCTCTTTTCCTATGCTTTCAATGCAATTCCAGTCTACCTCCTGAAATCGGTTTCCTGCAATTCTGCCCCGCTTTCAAGTCCTCTTGGCAGCCTTACTTCAGTCTATTTTTGGACGATAGCTGTCATTTATAACTCTGCAGGTTTGTGAATTACAGTGCCCCTGAGCTCCTTTCTTCAACTCGCTTTCTTGTGACCTGGCCGCAACACCGCAGGATGGCTTCAGGCCCTAATCTGGTTCCGGCACGGCACGCTGAGCCTTTGGTTATTTCCTCTTCCTGGTCGGAAATGAGAGTTAAATTTGCCCGTCCAGACACCTCCAGCTAGTCTCTCATTGGTTCTCGCTATTCCTGTTCATCTTCCGCAGAAATTGCAAACTGGGCCAAACAGGAGGTTAAAGGCGCTGACTCTCCAAGTGGGGAGAGTGTTAGTAAAGCGTCTGGAATGTTGCACCCGAGTACCAGGGGAGGAAAACTGAGACATATTTGAACACGTCTCCTGTTCACATGGTTGATCATACTTGGGTTCCACATGCATGTTTTAGCTGAAGGAAGAATACCTTAAACCTGGAGAGTTGAGACCCGTGTAATGGGTACCATGCAATATGACTTCAAAGGGTCTTCATTTGCTCACCGAACCTCTCCAATCCTATCACTGCTGCGTTTATGCCCCTGTACACATGCTTGATTCTCTTTTGGAGACATAGCAATCCATAGGTTTTACGATACTTACTAGTCAGGTACATTCTTAGGCGTTTAATATGCGGTGTTGAGTCCATTTCGTTGAGCAAGGAGTAGCTCTTGTCTATTCCATATTTGGCTTAAGGAACTTTATCTGTGCTCATTTCAATCTCTGGTTTTATGCAGCAACCCAACTCACCTTTCCCCTTAAGCAAGCATAAGTTGGTTTTCTAAATTTGAGAACCTGTTCTGTTTTGGAATTCAGTTCCTGTGTAGCCAAGTTTACATTCCGTGTATTAGTGATATCTTATGATGTTTCTTTTTCTGTGTGACTTATTTCAATTAGAATCATCGTACCTGAATCTACTCATTATGCTGCTATGGGCCTGATGACATAGATTTCATTGCTGAGTGATACTGCATTGTACGTAAGTACCACAAGTTCTTTATCCATTTTTCACTTTCTGCGATGTTGAACTTGTACTGTAAACGAGGTTCTTGTAAACAGAGCCATTGCAAACTTTGGGGTGGCTGTGTCTTTTTGATTTTAATTTCCCTAAGCTATAGGACCATAAGTGGAAGTGCCCTAGGCTCTGTTGCTTTGTTTTTTAGATGTTTCAGGAAACACCATACACTTCTCCCCAGTGGTTGTTGGCAATTTACATCCCGCCCATCAGCATAACAAGGCTCCCAGTTCTCCATGGCCTGTCCTGCCTTTCTGGATTTTACACTTTTTTCAGATGGCCCTTTTGACCGGGGGGAAGTGAGACTTCATTGTAGTGCAGATTTCCTTTGCAAGCTTGCTTGGTTGGCCAAAAAGGGCGTATGCGTTTTTTCCTGAATATATTCAGGAAAAAACGCATACGCCCTTTTTGGCCAAGTGCATCATTGTGGACGTTCTGCCTCTTTTCCTATGCTTTCAATGCAATTCCAGTCTACCTCCTGAAATCGGTTTCCTGCAATTCTGCCCCGCTTTCAAGTCCTCTTGGCAGCCTTACTTCAGTCTATTTTTGGACGATAGCTGTCATTTATATCTCTGCAGGTTTGTGAATTACAGTGCCCCTGAGCTCCTTTCTTCAACTCGCTTTCTTGTGACCTGGCCGCAACACCGCAGGATGGCTTCAGGCCCTAATCTGGCTCCGGCACGGCACGCTGAGCCTTTGGTTAATTCCTCTTCCTGGTGGGAAATGAGAGTTAAATTTGCCCGTCCAGACACCTCCAGCTAGTCTCTCATTGGTTCTCGCTATTCCTGTTCATCTTCCGCAGAAATTGCAAACTGGGCCAAACAGGAGGTTAAAGGGACTGACTCTCCAAGTGGGGAGAGTGTTAGTAAAGCGTCTGGAATGTTGCACCCGAGTACCAGGGTACGAAAACTGAGACATATTTAACACGTCTCCCGATCACATGGTTGATCATACTCTAGGTTCCACATGCATGTTTTAGCTGAAGGAAGAATACCTTAAACCTGGGTAGTTGAAACCCGTGGAATGGGTACCATGCAATATGACTTCAAAGGGTCTTCATTTGCTCACCGAACCTCTCCAATCCTATCACTGCTGCGTTTATGCCCCTGTACACATGCTTGATTCTCTTTCGGAGACATAGCAATCCATAGGTTTTAAGATACTTACTAGTCAGGTACATTCTTAGGCGTTTAATATGCGGTGTTGAGTCCATTTCGTTGAGCAAGGAGTAGCTCTTGTCTATTCCATATTTGGCTTAAGGAACTTTATCTGTGCTCATTTCAATCTCTGGTTTTATGCAGCAACCCAACTCACCTTTCCCCTTAAGCAAGCATAAGTTGGTTTTCTAAATTTGAGACCCTGTTCTGTTCTGTAATTCAAGTCCTGTGTAGCCAAGTTTACATTCCGTGTATTACTGATATCTTATGATGTTTCTTTTTCTGTGTGACTTACTTCAGTTAGAATCATCATACCTGAATCCACTCATTGTGCTGCTAAGGGCCTGATGACATAGATTTCATTGCTGAGTGATATTGCTTTGTAAGTAAATACCACAACTTCTTTATCCATTTTTCACTTTCTGCGATGTTGAACTTGTACTGTAAACGAGGTACTTGTAAACAGAGGCGTCCCAAACTTTGGGGTGGCTGTGTCTTTTTGATTTTAATTTCCCTAAGCTATAGGACCATAAGTGGCAGTGCCCTAGACTCTGTTGCTTTGTTTTCTAGATGTTTCAGGAAACACCATACACTTCTCCCGAGTGTCTGTTGGCAATTTACATCCCGCCCATCAGCATAACAAGGCTCCCAGTTCTCCATGGCCTGTCCTGCCTTTCTGGATTTTACACTTTTTTCAGATGGCCCTTTTGACCGGGGGGAAGTGAGACTTCATTGTAGTGCAGATTTCCTTTGCAAGCTTGCTTGGTTGGCCAAAAAGGGCGTATGCGTTTTTTCCTGAATATATTCAGGAAAAAACGCATACGCCCTTTTTGGCCAAGTGCATCATTGTGGACGTTCTGCCTCTTTTCCTATGCTTTCAATGCAATTCCAGTCTACCTCCTGAAATCGGTTTCCTGCAATTCTGCCCCGCTTTCAAGTCCTCTTGGCAGCCTTACTTCAGTCTATTTTTGGACGATAGCTGTCATTTATAACTCTGCAGGTTTGTGAATTACAGTGCCCCTGAGCTCCTTTCTTCAACTCGCTTTCTTGTGACCTGGCCGCAACACCGCAGGATGGCTTCAGGCCCTAATCTGGTTCCGGCACGGCACGCTGAGCCTTTGGTTATTTCCTCTTCCTGGTCGGAAATGAGAGTTAAATTTGCCCGTCCAGACACCTCCAGCTAGTCTCTCATTGGTTCTCGCTATTCCTGTTCATCTTCCGCAGAAATTGCAAACTGGGCCAAACAGGAGGTTAAAGGCGCTGACTCTCCAAGTGGGGAGAGTGTTAGTAAAGCGTCTGGAATGTTGCACCCGAGTACCAGGGGAGGAAAACTGAGACATATTTGAACACGTCTCCTGTTCACATGGTTGATCATACTTGGGTTCCACATGCATGTTTTAGCTGAAGGAAGAATACCTTAAACCTGGAGAGTTGAGACCCGTGTAATGGGTACCATGCAATATGACTTCAAAGGGTCTTCATTTGCTCACCGAACCTCTCCAATCCTATCACTGCTGCGTTTATGCCCCTGTACACATGCTTGATTCTCTTTTGGAGACATAGCAATCCATAGGTTTTACGATACTTACTAGTCAGGTACATTCTTAGGCGTTTAATATGCGGTGTTGAGTCCATTTCGTTGAGCAAGGAGTAGCTCTTGTCTATTCCATATTTGGCTTAAGGAACTTTATCTGTGCTCATTTCAATCTCTGGTTTTATGCAGCAACCCAACTCACCTTTCCCCTTAAGCAAGCATAAGTTGGTTTTCTAAATTTGAGAACCTGTTCTGTTTTGGAATTCAGTTCCTGTGTAGCCAAGTTTACATTCCGTGTATTAGTGATATCTTATGATGTTTCTTTTTCTGTGTGACTTATTTCAATTAGAATCATCGTACCTGAATCTACTCATTATGCTGCTATGGGCCTGATGACATAGATTTCATTGCTGAGTGATACTGCATTGTACGTAAGTACCACAAGTTCTTTATCCATTTTTCACTTTCTGCGATGTTGAACTTGTACTGTAAACGAGGTTCTTGTAAACAGAGCCATTCCAAACTTTGGGGTGGCTGTGTCTTTTTGATTTTAATTTCCCTAAGCTATAGGACCATAAGTGGAAGTGCCCTAGGCTCTGTTGCTTTGTTTTTTAGATGTTTCAGGAAACACCATACACTTCTCCCCAGTGGTTGTTGGCAATTTACATCCCGCCCATCAGCATAACAAGGCTCCCAGTTCTCCATGGCCTGTCCTGCCTTTCTGGATTTTACACTTTTTTCAGATGGCCCTTTTGACCGGGGGGAAGTGAGACTTCATTGTAGTGCAGATTTCCTTTGCAAGCTTGCTTGGTTGGCCAAAAAGGGCGTATGCGTTTTTTCCTGAATATATTCAGGAAAAAACGCATACGCCCTTTTTGGCCAAGTGCATCATTGTGGACGTTCTGCCTCTTTTCCTATGCTTTCAATGCAATTCCAGTCTACCTCCTGAAATCGGTTTCCTGCAATTCTGCCCCGCTTTCAAGTCCTCTTGGCAGCCTTACTTCAGTCTATTTTTGGACGATAGCTGTCATTTATATCTCTGCAGGTTTGTGAATTACAGTGCCCCTGAGCTCCTTTCTTCAACTCGCTTTCTTGTGACCTGGCCGCAACACCGCAGGATGGCTTCAGGCCCTAATCTGGCTCCGGCACGGCACGCTGAGCCTTTGGTTAATTCCTCTTCCTGGTGGGAAATGAGAGTTAAATTTGCCCGTCCAGACACCTCCAGCTAGTCTCTCATTGGTTCTCGCTATTCCTGTTCATCTTCCGCAGAAATTGCAAACTGGGCCAAACAGGAGGTTAAAGGGACTGACTCTCCAAGTGGGGAGAGTGTTAGTAAAGCGTCTGGAATGTTGCACCCGAGTACCAGGGTACGAAAACTGAGACATATTTAACACGTCTCCCGATCACATGGTTGATCATACTCTAGGTTCCACATGCATGTTTTAGCTGAAGGAAGAATACCTTAAACCTGGGTAGTTGAAACCCGTGGAATGGGTACCATGCAATATGACTTCAAAGGGTCTTCATTTGCTCACCGAACCTCTCCAATCCTATCACTGCTGCGTTTATGCCCCTGTACACATGCTTGATTCTCTTTTGGAGACATAGCAATCCATAGGTTTTAAGATACTTACTAGTCAGGAACATTCTTAGGCGTTTAATATGGGGTGTTGAGTCCATTTCGTTGAGCAAGGAGTAGCTCTTGTCTATTGCATATTTGGCTTAAGGAACTTTATCTGTGCTCATTTCAATCTCTGGTTTTATGCAGCACCCCAACTCACCTTTACCCTTAAGCAAGCATAAGTTGGTTTTCTAAATTTGAGACCCTGTTCTGTTCTGTAATTCAGTTCCTGTGTAGCCAAGTTTACATTCCGTGTATTACTGATATCTTATGATGTTTCTTTTTCTGTGTGACTTATTTCAGTTAGAATCATCATACCTGAATCCACTCATTGTGCTGCTAAGGGCCTGATGACACAGATTTCATTGCTGAGTGATATTGCTTTGTAAGTAAATACCACAACTTCTTTATCCATTTTTCACTTTCTGCGATGTTCAACTTGTACTGTAAACGAGGTTCTTGTAAACAGAGCCGTTCCAAACTTTGGGGTGGCTGTGTCTTTTTGATTTTAATTTCCCTAAGCTATAGGACCATAAGTGGAAGTGCCCTAGGCTCTGTTGCTTTGTTTTTTAGATGTTTCAGGAAACACCATACACTTCTCCCGAGTGGTTGTTGGCAATTCACATCCCGCCCATCATCATAACAAGGCTCCCAATTCTCCATGGCCTGTCCTGCCTTTCTGGATTTTACACTTTTTTCAGATGGCCCTTTTGACCGGGGGGAAGTGAGACTTCATTGTAGTACAGATTTCCTTTGCAAGCTTGCTTGGTTGGCCAAAAAGGGCGTATGCGTTTTTTCCTGAATATATTCAGGAAAAAACGCATACGCCCTTTTTGGCCAAGTGCATCATTGTGGACGTTCTGCCTCTTTTCCTATGCTTTCAATGCAATTCCAGTCTACCTCCTGAAATCGGTTTCCTGCAATTCTGCCCCGCTTTCAAGTCCTCTTGGCAGCCTTACTTCAGTCTATTTTTGGACGATAGCTGTCATTTATAACTCTGCAGGTTTGTGAATTACAGTGCCCCTGAGCTCCTTTCTTCAACTCGCTTTCTTGTGACCTGGCCGCAACACCGCAGGATGGCTTCAGGCCCTAATCTGGTTCCGCCACGGCACGCTGAGCCTTTGGTTATTTCCTCTTCCTGGTGGGAAATGAGAGTTAAATTTGCCCGTCCAGACACCTCCAGCTAGTCTCTCATTGGTTCTCACTATTCCTGTTCATCTTCCGCAGAAATTGCAAACTGGGCCAAACAGGAGGTTAAAGGCGCTGACTCTCCAAGTGGGGAGAGTGTTAGTAAAGCGTCTGGAATGTTGCACCCGAGTACCAGGGGAGGAAAACTGAGACATATTTGAACACGTCTCCCGTTCACATGGTTGATCATACTTGGGTTCCACATGCATGTTTTAGCTGAAGGAAGAATACCTTAAACCTGGAGAGTTAAGACCCGTGTAATGGGTACCATGCAATATGACTTCAAAGGGTCTTCATTTGCTCACCAAACCTCTCCAATCCTATCACTGCTGCGTTTATGCCCCTGTACACATGCTTGATTCTCTTTCGGAGACATAGCAATCCATAGGTTTTAAGATACTTACTAGTCAGGTACATTCTTAGGCGTTTAATATGCGGTGTTGAGTCCATTTCGTTGAGCAAGGAGTAGCTCTTGTCTATTCCATATTTGACTTAAGGAACTTTATCTGTGCTCATTTCAATCTCTGGTTTTATGCAGCACCCCAACTCACCTTTACCCTTAAGCAAGCATAAGTTGGTTTTCTAAATTTGAGACCCTGTTCTGTTCTGTAATTCAAGTCCTGTGTAGCCAAGTTTACATTCCGTGTATTACTGATATCTTATGATGTTTCTTTTTCTGTGTGACTTACTTCAGTTAGAATCATCATACCTGAATCCACTCATTGTGCTGCTAAGGGCCTGATGACATAGATTTCATTGCTGAGTGATATTGCTTTGTAAGTAAATACCACAACTTCTTTATCCATTTTTCACTTTCTGCGATGTTGAACTTGTACTGTAAACGAGGTACTTGTAAACAGAGGCGTCCCAAACTTTGGGGTGGCTGTGTCTTTTTGATTTTAATTTCCCTAAGCTATAGGACCATAAGTGGCAGTGCCCTAGGCTCTGTTGCTTTGTTTTTTAGATGTTTCAGGAAACACCATACACTTCTCCCGAGTGTCTGTTGGCAATTTACATCCCGCCCATCAGCATAACAAGGCTCCCAGTTCTCCATGGCCTGTCCTGCCTTTCTGGATTTTACACTTTTTTCAGATGGCCCTTTTGACCGGGGGGAAGTGAGACTTCATTGTAGTGCAGATTTCCTTTGCAAGCTTGCTTGGTTGGCCAAAAAGGGCGTATGCGTTTTTTCCTGAATATATTCAGGAAAAAACGCATACGCCCTTTTTGGCCAAGTGCCTCATTGTGGACGTTCTGCCTCTTTTCCTATGCTTTCAATGCAATTCCAGTCTACCTCCTGAAATCGGTTTCCTGCAATTCTGCCCCGCTTTCAAGTCCTCTTGGCAGCCTTACTTCAGTCTATTTTTGGATGATAGCTGTCATTTATAACTCTGCAGGTTTGTGAATTACAGTGCCCCTGAGCTCCTTTCTTCAACTCGCTTTCTTGTGACCTGGCCGCAACACCGCAGGATGGCTTCAGGCCCTAATCTGGTTCCGGCACGGCACGCTGAGCCTTTGGTTATTTCCTCTTCCTGGTCGGAAATGAGAGTTAAATTTGCCCGTCCAGACACCTCCAGCTAGTCTCTCATTGGTTCTCGCTATTCCTGTTCATCTTCCGCAGAAATTGCAAACTGGGCCTAACAGGAGGTTAAAGGCGCTGACTCTCCAAGTGGGGAGAGTGTTAGTAAAGCGTCTGGAATGTTGCACCCGAGTACCAGGGGAGGAAAACTGAGACATATTTGAACACGTCTCCTGTTCACATGGTTGATCATACTTGGGTTCCACATGCATGTTTTAGCTGAAGGAAGAATACCTCAAACCTGGAGAGTTGAGACCCGTGTAATGGGTACCATGCAATATGACTTCAAAGGGTCTTCATTTGCTCACCGAACCTCTCCAATCCTATCACTGCTGCGTTTATGCCCCTGTACACATGCTTGATTCTCTTTTGGAGACATAGCAATCCATAGGTTTTACGATACTTACTAGTCAGGTACATTCTTAGGCGTTTAATATGCGGTGTTGAGTCCATTTCGTTGAGCAAGGAGTAGCTCTTGTCTATTCCATATTTGGCTTAAGGAACTTTATCTGTGCTCATTTCAATCTCTGGTTTTATGCAGCACCCCAACTCACCTTTCCCCTTAAGCAAGCATAAGTTGGTTTTCTAAATTTGAGAACCTGTTCTGTTTTGGAATTCAGTTCCTGTGTAGCCAAGTTTACATTCCGTGTATTAGTGATATCTTATGATGTTTCTTTTTCTGTGTGACTTATTTCAATTAGAATCATCGTACCTGAATCTACTCATTATGCTGCTATGGGCCTGATGACATAGATTTCATTGCTGAGTGATACTGCATTGTACGTAAGTACCACAAGTTCTTTATCCATTTTTCACTTTCTGCGATGTTGAACTTGTACTGTAAACGAGGTTCTTGTAAACAGAGCCATTCCAAACATTGGGGTGGCTGTGTCTTTTTGATTTTAATTTCCCTAAGCTATAGGACCATAAGTGGAAGTGCCCTAGGCTCTGTTGCTTTGTTTTTTAGATGTTTCAGGAAACACCATCCACTTCTCCCCAGTGGTTGTTGGCAATTTACATCCCGCCCATCAGCATAACAAGGCTCCCAGTTCTCCATGGCCTGTCCTGCCTTTCTGGATTTTACACTTTTTTCAGATGGCCCTTTTGACCGGGGGGAAGTGAGACTTCATTGTAGTGCAGATTTCCTTTGCAAGCTTGCTTGGTTGGCCAAAAAGGGCGTATGCGTTTTTTCCTGAATATATTCAGGAAAAAACGCATACGCGCTTTTTGGCCAAGTGCATCATTGTGGACGTTCTGCCTCTTTTCCTATGCTTTCAATGCAATTCCAGTCTACCTCCTGAAATCGGTTTCCTGCAATTCTGCCCCGCTTTCAAGTCCTCTTGGCAGCCTTACTTCAGTCTATTTTTGGACGATAGCTGTCATTTATAACTCTGCAGGTTTGTGAATTACAGTGCCCCTGAGCTCCTTTCTTCAACTCGCTTTCTTTTGAGCTGGCCACAACACCGCAGGATGGCTTCAGGCCCTAATCTGGTTCCGGCACGGCACGCTGAGCCTTTGGTTATTTCCTCTTCCTGGTGGGAAATGAGAGTTAAATTTGCCCGTCCAGACACCTCCAGCTAGTCTCTCATTGGTTCTCGCTATTCCTGTTCATCTTCCGCAGAAATTGCAAACTGGGCCAAACAGGAGGTTAAAGGCGCTGACTCTCCAAGTGGGGAGAGTGTTAGTAAAGCGTCTGGAATGTTGCACCCGAGTACCAGGGGAGGAAAACTGAGACATATTTGAACACGTCTCCCGTTCACATGGTTGATCATACTTGGGTTCCACATGCATGTTTTAGCTGAAGGAAGAATACCTTAAACCTGGAGAGTTAAGACCCGTGTAATGGGTACCATGCAATATGACTTCAAAGGGTCTTCATTTGCTCACCGAACCTCTCCAATCCTATCACTGCTGCGTTTATGCCCCTGTACACATGCTTGATTCTCTTTCGGAGACATAGCAATCCATAGGTTTTAAGATACTTACTAGTCAGGTACATTCTTAGGCGTTTAATATGCGGTGTTGAGTCCAATTCGTTGAGCAAGGAGTAGCTCTTGTCTATTCCATATTTGGCTTAAGGAACTTTATCTGTGCTCATTTCAATCTCTGGTTTTATGCAGCACCCCAACTCACCTTTCCCCTTAAGCAAGCATAAGTTGGTTTTCTAAATTTGAGACCCTGTTCTGTTTTAGAATTCAGTTCCTGTGTAGCCAAGTTTACATTCCGTGTATTAGTGATATCTTATGATGTTTCTTTTTCTGTGTGACTTATTTCAGTTAGAATCATCGTACCTGAATCTACTCATTATGCTGCTACGGGCCTGATGACATAGATTTCATTGCTGAGTGATACTGCATTGTACGTAAGTACCACAAGTTCTTTATCCATTTTTCACTTTCTGCGATGTTGAACTTGTACTGTAAACGAGGTTCTTGTAAACAGAGCCGTTCCAAACTTTGGGGTGGCTGTGTCTTTTTGATTTTAATTTCCCTAAGCTATAGGACCATAAGTGGAAGTGCCCTAGGCTCTGTTGCTTTGTTTTTTAGATGTTTCAGGAAACACCATACACTTCTCCCGAGTGGTTGTTGGCAATTTACATCCCGCCCATCAGCATAACAAGGCTCCCAGTTCTCCATGGCCTGTCCTGCCTTTCTGGATTTTACACTTTTTTCAGATGGCCCTTTTGACCGGGGGGAAGTGAGACTTCATTTTAGTGCAGATTTCCTTTGCAAGCTTGCTTGGTTGGCCAAAAAGGGCGTATGCGTTTTTTCCTGAATATATTCAGGAAAAAACGCATACGCCCTTTTTGGCCAAGTGCATCATTGTGGACGTTCTGCCTCTTTTCCTATGCTTTCAATGCAATTCCAGTCTACCTCCTGAAATCGGTTTCCTGCAATTCTGCCCCGCTTTCAAGTCCTCTTGGCAGCCTTACTTCAGTCTATTTTTGGACGATAGCTGTCATTTATAACTCTGCAGGTTTGTGAATTACAGTGCCCCTGAGCTCCTTTCTTCAACTCGCTTTCTTGTGACCTGGCCGCAACACCGCAGGATGGCTTCAGGCCCTAATCTTGTTCCGGCACGGCACGCTGAGCCTTTGGTTAATTCCTCTTCCTGGTGGGAAATGAGAGTTAAATTTGCCCGTCCAGACACCTCCAGCTAGTCTCTCATTGGTTCTCGCTATTCCTGTTCATCTTCCGCAGAAATTGCAAACTGGGCCAAAGAGGAGGTTAAAGGGACTAACTCTCCAAGTGGGGAGAGTGTTAGTAAAGCGTCTGGAATGTTGCACCCGAGTACCAGGGTACGAAAACTGAGACATATTTGAACACGTCTCCCGATCACATGGTTGATCATACTCTAGGTTCCACATGCATGTTTTAGCTGAAGGAAGAATACCTTAAACCTGGGTAGTTGAAACCCGTGGAATGGGTACCATGCAATATGACTTCAAAGGGTCTTCATTTGCTCACCGAACCTCTCCAATCCTATCACTGCTGCGTTTATGCCCCTGTACACATGCTTGATTCTCTTTCGGAGACATAGCAATCCATAGGTTTTAAGATACTTTCTAGTCAGGAACATTCTTAGGCGTTTAATATGGGGTGTTGAGTCCATTTCGTTGAGCAAGGAGTAGCTCTTGTCTATTCCATATTTGGCTTAAGGAACTTTATCTGTGCTCATTTCAATCTCTGGTTTTATGCAGCACCCCAACTCACCTTTACCCTTAAGCAAGCATAAGTTGGTTTTCTAAATTTGAGACCCTGTTCTGTTCTGTAATTCAGTTCCTGTGTAGCCAAGTTTACATTCCGTGTATTACTGATATCTTATGATGTTTCTTTTTCTGTGTGACTTATTTCAGTTAGAATCATCATACCTGAATCCACTCATTGTGATGCTAAGGGCCTGATGACATAGATTTCATTGCTGAGTGATATTGCTTTGTAAGTGAATACCACAACTTCTTTATCCATTTTTCACTTTCTGCGATGTTGAACTTGTACTGTAAACGAGGTTCTTGTAAACAGAGCCATTCCAAACTTTGGGGTGGCTGTGTCTTTTTGATTTTAATTTCCCTAAGCTATAGGACCATAAGTGGAAGTGCCCTAGGCTCTGTTGCTTTGTTTTTTAGATGTTTCAGGAAACACCATACACTTCTCCCGAGTGGTTGTTGGCAATTTACATCCCGCCCATCAGCATAACAAGGCTCCCAGTTCTCCATGGCCTGTCCTGCCTTTCTGGATTTTACACTTTTTTCAGATGGCCCTTTTGACCGGGGGGAAGTGTGACTTCATTTTAGTGCAGATTTCCTTTGCAAGCTTGCTTGGTTGGCCAAAAAGGGCGTATGCGTTTTTTCCTGAATATATTCAGGAAAAAACGCATACGCCCTTTTTGGCCAAGTGCATCATTGTGGACGTTCTGCCTCTTTTCCTATGCTTTCAATGCAATTCCAGTCTACCTCCTGAAATCGGTTTCCTGCAATTCTGCCCCGCTTTCAAGTCCTCTTGGCAGCCTTACTTCAGTCTATTTTTGGACGATAGCTGTCATTTATAACTCTGCAGGTTTGTGAATTACAGTGCCCCTGAGCTCCTTTCTTCAACTCGCTTTCTTGTGACCTGGCCGCAACACCGCAGGATGGCTTCAGGCCCTAATCTGGTTCCGGCACGGCACGCTGAGCCTTTGGTTATTTCCTCTTCCTGGTCGGAAATGAGAGTTAAATTTGCCCGTCCAGACACCTCCAGCTAGTCTCTCATTGGTTCTCGCTATTCCTGTTCATCTTCCGCAGAAATTGCAAACTGGGCCTAACAGGAGGTTAAAGGCGCTGACTCTCCAAGTGGGGAGAGTGTTAGTAAAGCGTCTGGAATGTTGCACCCGAGTACCAGGGGAGGAAAACTGAGACATATTTGAACACGTCTCCTGTTCACATGGTTGATCATACTTGGGTTCCACATGCATGTTTTAGCTGAAGGAAGAATACCTCAAACCTGGAGAGTTGAGACCCGTGTAATGGGTACCATGCAATATGACTTCAAAGGGTCTTCATTTGCTCACCGAACCTCTCCAATCCTATCACTGCTGCGTTTATGCCCCTGTACACATGCTTGATTCTCTTTCGGAGACATAGCAATCCATAGGTTTTAAGATACTTACTAGTCAGGTACATTCTTAGGCGTTTAATATGCGGTGTTGAGTCCATTTCGTTGAGCAAGGAGTAGCTCTTGTCTATTCCATATTTGGCTTAAGGAACTTTATCTGTGCTCATTTCAATCTCTGGTTTTATGCAGCACCCCAACTCACCTTTCCCCTTAAGCAAGCATAAGTTGGTTTTCTAAATTTGAGAACCTGTTCTGTTTTGGAATTCAGTTCCTGTGTAGCCAAGTTTACATTCCGTGTATTAGTGATATCTTATGATGTTTCTTTTTCTGTGTGACTTATTTCAATTAGAATCATCGTACCTGAATCTACTCATTATGCTGCTATGGGCCTGATGACATAGATTTCATTGCTGAGTGATACTGCATTGTACGTAAGTACCACAAGTTCTTTATCCATTTTTCACTTTCTGCGATGTTGAACTTGTACTGTAAACGAGGTTCTTGTAAACAGAGCCATTCCAAACTTTGGGGTGGCTGTGTCTTTTTGATTTTAATTTCCCTAAGCTATAGGACCATAAGTGGAAGTGCCCTAGGCTCTGTTGCTTTGTTTTTTAGATGTTTCAGGAAACACCATCCACTTCTCCCCAGTGGTTGTTGGCAATTTACATCCCGCCCATCAGCATAACAAGGCTCCCAGTTCTCCATGGCCTGTCCTGCCTTTCTGGATTTTACACTTTTTTCAGATGGCCCTTTTGACCGGGGGGAAGTGAGACTTCATTGTAGTGCAGATTTCCTTTGCAAGCTTGCTTGGTTGGCCAAAAAGGGCGTATGCGTTTTTTCCTGAATATATTCAGGAAAAAACGCATACGCGCTTTTTGTCCAAGTGCATCATTGTGGACGTTCTGCCTCTTTTCCTATGCTTTCAATGCAATTCCAGTCTACCTCCTGAAATCGGTTTCCTGCAATTCTGCCCCGCTTTCAAGTCCTCTTGGCAGCCTTACTTCAGTCTATTTTTGGACGATAGCTGTCATTTATAACTCTGCAGGTTTGTGAATTACAGTGCCCCTGAGCTCCTTTCTTCAACTCGCTTTCTTTTGAGCTGGCCGCAACACCGCAGGATGGCTTCAGGCCCTAATCTGGTTCCGGCACGGCACGCTGAGCCTTTGGTTATTTCCTCTTCCTGGTGGGAAATGAGAGTTAAATTTGCCCGTCCAGACACCTCCAGCTAGTCTCTCATTGGTTCTCGCTATTCCTGTTCATCTTCCGCAGAAATTGCAAACTGGGCCAAACAGGAGGTTAAAGGCGCTGACTCTCCAAGTGGGGAGAGTGTTAGTAAAGCGTCTGGAATGTTGCACCCGAGTACCAGGGGAGGAAAACTGAGACATATTTGAACACGTCTCCCGTTCACATGGTTGATCATACTTGGGTTCCACATGCATGTTTTAGCTGAAGGAAGAATACCTTAAACCTGGAGAGTTAAGACCCGTGTAATGGGTACCATGCAATATGACTTCAAAGGGTCTTCATTTGCTCACCGAACCTCTCCAATCCTATCACTGCTGCGTTTATGCCCCTGTACACATGCTTGATTCTCTTTCGGAGACATAGCAATCCATAGGTTTTAAGATACTTACTAGTCAGGTACATTCTTAGGCGTTTAATATGCGGTGTTGAGTCCAATTCGTTGAGCAAGGAGTAGCTCTTGTCTATTCCATATTTGGCTTAAGGAACTTTATCTGTGCTCATTTCAATCTCTGGTTTTATGCAGCACCCCAACTCACCTTTCCCCTTAAGCAAGCATAAGTTGGTTTTCTAAATTTGAGACCCTGTTCTGTTTTAGAATTCAGTTCCTGTGTAGCCAAGTTTACATTCCGTGTATTAGTGATATCTTATGATGTTTCTTTTTCTGTGTGACTTATTTCAGTTAGAATCATCGTACCTGAATCTACTCATTATGCTGCTACGGGCCTGATGACATAGATTTCATTGCTGAGTGATACTGCATTGTACGTAAGTACCACAAGTTCTTTATCCATTTTTCACTTTCTGCGATGTTGAACTTGTACTGTAAACGAGGTTCTTGTAAACAGAGCCGTTCCAAACTTTGGGGTGGCTGTGTCTTTTTGATTTTAATTTCCCTAAGCTATAGGACCATAAGTGGAAGTGCCCTAGGCTCTGTTGCTTTGTTTTTTAGATGTTTCAGGAAACACCATACACTTCTCCCAAGTGTCAGTTGGCAATTTACATCCCACCCATCAGCATAACAAGGCTCCCAGTTCTCAATGGCCTGTTGCCTTTCTGGATTTTACACTTTTTTCAGATGGCCCTTTTGACCGGGGGGAAGTGAGACTTCATTGTAGTGCAGATTTCCTTTGCAAGCTTGCTTGGTTGGCCAAAAAGGGCGTATGCGTTTTTTCCTGAATATATTCAGGAAAAAACGCATACGCCCTTTTTGGCCAAGTGCATCATTGTGGACGTTCTGCCTCTTTTCCTATGCTTTCAATGCAATTCCAGTCTACCTCCTGAAATCGGTTTCCTGCAATTCTGCCCCGCTTTCAAGTCCTCTTGGCAGCCTTACTTCAGTCTATTGTTGGACGATAGCTGTCATTTATAACTCTGCAGGTTTGTGAATTACAGTGCCCCTGAGCTCCTTTCTTCAACTCGCTTTCTTGTGACCTGGCCGCAACACCGCAGGATGGCTTCAGGCCCTAATCTGGTTCCGGCACGGCACGCTGAGCCTTTGGTTATTTCCTCTTCCTGGTGGGAAATGAGAGTTAAATTTGCCCGTCCAGACACCTCCAGCTAGTCTCTCATTGGTTCTTGCTATTCCTGTTCATCTTCCGCAGAAATTGCAAACTGGGCCAAACAGGAGGTTAAAGGCGCTGACTCTCCAAGTGGGGAGAGTGTTAGTAAAGCGTCTGGAATGTTGCACCCGAGTACCAGGGGAGGAAAACTGAGACATATTTGAACACGTCTCCCGTTCACATGGTTGATCATACTTGGGTTCCACATGCATGTTTTAGCTGAAGGAAGAATACCTTAAACCTGGAGAGTTGAGACCCGTGTAATGGGTACCATGCAATATGACTTCAAAGGGTCTTCATTTGCTCACCGAACCTCTCCAATCCTATCACTGCTGCGTTTATGCCCCTGTACACATGCTTGATTCTCTTTCAGAGACATAGCAATCCATAGGTTTTAAGATACTTACTAGTCAGGTACATTCTTAGGCGTTTAATATGCGGTGTTGAGTCCATTTCGTTGAGCAAGGAGTAGCTCTTGTCTATTCCATATTTGGCTTAAGGAACTTTATCTGTGCTCATTTCAATCTCTGGTTTTATGCAGCACCCCAACTCACCTTTCCCCTTAAGCAAGCATAAGTTGGTTTTCTAAATTTGAGACCCTGTCCTGTTCTGTAATTCAGTTCCTGTGTAACCAAGTTTACATTCCGTGTATTACTGATATCTTATGATGTTTCTTTTTCTGTGTGACTTATTTCAGTTAGAATCATCATACCTGAATCCACTCATTGTGCTGCTAAGGGCCTGATGACACAGATTTCATTGCTGAGTGATATTGCTTTGTAAGTAAATACCACAACTTCTTTATCCATTTTTCACTTTCTGCGATGTTGAACTTGTACTGTAAACGAGGTTCTTGTAAACAGAGGCGTCCCAAACTTTGGGGTGGCTGTGTCTTTTTGATTTTAATTTCCCTAAGCTATAGGACCATAAGTGGAAGTGCCCTAGGCTCTGTTGCTTTGTTTTTTAGATATTTCAGGAAACACCATAACACTTCTCCCGAGTGTCTGTTGGCAATTTACATCCCGCCCATCAGCATAACAAGGCTCCCAGTTCTCCATGGCCTGTCCTGCCTTTCTGGATTTTACACTTTTTTCAGATGGCTCTTTTGACCGGGGGGAAGTGAGACTTCATTGTAGTGCAGATTTCCTTTGCAAGCTTGCTTGGTTGGCCAAAAAGGGCGTATGCGTTGTTTCCTGAATATATTCAGGAAAAAACGCATACGCCCTTTTTGGCCAAGTGCATCATTGTGGACGTTCTGCCTCTTTTCCTATGCTTTCAATGCAATTCCAGTCTACCTCCTGAAATCGGTTTCCTGCAATTCTGCCCCGCTTTCAAGTCCTCTTGGCAGCCTTACTTCAGTCTATTTTTGGACGATAGCTGTCATTTATAACTCTGCAGGTTTGTGAATTACAGTGCCCCTGAGCTCCTTTCTTCAACTCGCTTTCTTGTGACCTGGCCGCAACACCGCAGGATGGCTTCAGGCCCTAATCTTGTTCCGGCACGGCACGCTGAGCCTTTGGTTAATTCCTCTTCCTGGTGGGAAATGAGAGTTAAATTTGCCCGTCCAGACACCTCCAGCTAGTCTCTCATTGGTTCTCGCTATTCCTGTTCATCTTCCGCAGAAATTGCAAACTGGGCCAAAGAGGAGGTTAAAGGGACTAACTCTCCAAGTGGGGAGAGTGTTAGTAAAGCGTCTGGAATGTTGCACCCGAGTACCAGGGTACGAAAACTGAGACATATTTGAACACGTCTCCCGATCACATGGTTGATCATACTCTAGGTTCCACATGCATGTTTTAGCTGAAGGAAGAATACCTTAAACCTGGGTAGTTGAAACCCGTGGAATGGGTACCATGCAATATGACTTCAAAGGGTCTTCATTTGCTCACCGAACCTCTCCAATCCTATCACTGCTGCGTTTATGCCCCTGTACACATGCTTGATTCTCTTTCGGAGACATAGCAATCCATAGGTTTTAAGATACTTTCTAGTCAGGAACATTCTTAGGCGTTTAATATGGGGTGTTGAGTCCATTTCGTTGAGCAAGGAGTAGCTCTTGTCTATTCCATATTTGGCTTAAGGAACTTTATCTGTGCTCATTTCAATCTCTGGTTTTATGCAGCACCCCAACTCACCTTTACCCTTAAGCAAGCATAAGTTGGTTTTCTAAATTTGAGACCCTGTTCTGTTCTGTAATTCAGTTCCTGTGTAGCCAAGTTTACATTCCGTGTATTACTGATATCTTATGATGTTTCTTTTTCTGTGTGACTTATTTCAGTTAGAATCATCATACCTGAATCCACTCATTGTGATGCTAAGGGCCTGATGACATAGATTTCATTGCTGAGTGATATTGCTTTGTAAGTGAATACCACAACTTCTTTATCCATTTTTCACTTTCTGCGATGTTGAACTTGTACTGTAAACGAGGTTCTTGTAAACAGAGCCATTCCAAACTTTGGGGTGGCTGTGTCTTTTTGATTTTAATTTCCCTAAGCTATAGGACCATAAGTGGAAGTGCCCTAGGCTCTGTTGCTTTGTTTTTTAGATGTTTCAGGAAACACCATACACTTCTCCCGAGTGGTTGTTGGCAATTTACATCCCGCCCATCAGCATAACAAGGCTCCCAGTTCTCCATGGCCTGTCCTGCCTTTCTGGATTTTACACTTTTTTCAGATGGCCCTTTTGACCGGGGGGAAGTGAGACTTCATTTTAGTGCAGATTTCCTTTGCAAGCTTGCTTGGTTGGCCAAAAAGGGCGTATGCGTTTTTTCCTGAATATATTCAGGAAAAAACGCATACGCCCTTTTTGGCCAAGTGCATCATTGTGGACGTTCTGCCTCTTTTCCTATGCTTTCAATGCAATTCCAGTCTACCTCCTGAAATCGGTTTCCTGCAATTCTGCCCCGCTTTCAAGTCCTCTTGGCAGCCTTACTTCAGTCTATTTTTGGACGATAGCTGTCATTTATAACTCTGCAGGTTTGTGAATTACAGTGCCCCTGAGCTCCTTTCTTCAACTCGCTTTCTTGTGACCTGGCCGCAACACCGCAGGATGGCTTCAGGCCCTAATCTGGTTCCGGCACGGCACGCTGAGCCTTTGGTTATTTCCTCTTCCTGGTCGGAAATGAGAGTTAAATTTGCCCGTCCAGACACCTCCAGCTAGTCTCTCATTGGTTCTCGCTATTCCTGTTCATCTTCCGCAGAAATTGCAAACTGGGCCTAACAGGAGGTTAAAGGCGCTGACTCTCCAAGTGGGGAGAGTGTTAGTAAAGCGTCTGGAATGTTGCACCCGAGTACCAGGGGAGGAAAACTGAGACATATTTGAACACGTCTCCTGTTCACATGGTTGATCATACTTGGGTTCCACATGCATGTTTTAGCTGAAGGAAGAATACCTCAAACCTGGAGAGTTGAGACCCGTGTAATGGGTACCATGCAATATGACTTCAAAGGGTCTTCATTTGCTCACCGAACCTCTCCAATCCTATCACTGCTGCGTTTATGCCCCTGTACACATGCTTGATTCTCTTTTGGAGACATAGCAATCCATAGGTTTTACGATACTTACTAGTCAGGTACATTCTTAGGCGTTTAATATGCGGTGTTGAGTCCATTTCGTTGAGCAAGGAGTAGCTCTTGTCTATTCCATATTTGGCTTAAGGAACTTTATCTGTGCTCATTTCAATCTCTGGTTTTATGCAGCACCCCAACTCACCTTTCCCCTTAAGCAAGCATAAGTTGGTTTTCTAAATTTGAGAACCTGTTCTGTTTTGGAATTCAGTTCCTGTGTAGCCAAGTTTACATTCCGTGTATTAGTGATATCTTATGATGTTTCTTTTTCTGTGTGACTTATTTCAATTAGAATCATCGTACCTGAATCTACTCATTATGCTGCTATGGGCCTGATGACATAGATTTCATTGCTGAGTGATACTGCATTGTACGTAAGTACCACAAGTTCTTTATCCATTTTTCACTTTCTGCGATGTTGAACTTGTACTGTAAACGAGGTTCTTGTAAACAGAGCCATTCCAAACTTTGGGGTGGCTGTGTCTTTTTGATTTTAATTTCCCTAAGCTATAGGACCATAAGTGGAAGTGCCCTAGGCTCTGTTGCTTTGTTTTTTAGATGTTTCAGGAAACACCATCCACTTCTCCCCAGTGGTTGTTGGCAATTTACATCCCGCCCATCAGCATAACAAGGCTCCCAGTTCTCCATGGCCTGTCCTGCCTTTCTGGATTTTACACTTTTTTCAGATGGCCCTTTTGACCGGGGGGAAGTGAGACTTCATTGTAGTGCAGATTTCCTTTGCAAGCTTGCTTGGTTGGCCAAAAAGGGCGTATGCGTTTTTTCCTGAATATATTCAGGAAAAAACGCATACGCGCTTTTTGGCCAAGTGCATCATTGTGGACGTTCTGCCTCTTTTCCTATGCTTTCAATGCAATTCCAGTCTACCTCCTGAAATCGGTTTCCTGCAATTCTGCCCCGCTTTCAAGTCCTCTTGGCAGCCTTACTTCAGTCTATTTTTGGACGATAGCTGTCATTTATAACTCTGCAGGTTTGTGAATTACAGTGCCCCTGAGCTCCTTTCTTCAACTCGCTTTCTTTTGAGCTGGCCGCAACACCGCAGGATGGCTTCAGGCCCTAATCTGGTTCCGGCACGGCACGCTGAGCCTTTGGTTATTTCCTCTTCCTGGTGGGAAATGAGAGTTAAATTTGCCCGTCCAGACACCTCCAGCTAGTCTCTCATTGGTTCTCGCTATTCCTGTTCATCTTCCGCAGAAATTGCAAACTGGGCCAAACAGGAGGTTAAAGGCGCTGACTCTCCAAGTGGGGAGAGTGTTAGTAAAGCGTCTGGAATGTTGCACCCGAGTACCAGGGGAGGAAAACTGAGACATATTTGAACACGTCTCCCGTTCACATGGTTGATCATACTTGGGTTCCACATGCATGTTTTAGCTGAAGGAAGAATACCTTAAACCTGGAGAGTTAAGACCCGTGTAATGGGTACCATGCAATATGACTTCAAAGGGTCTTCATTTGCTCACCGAACCTCTCCAATCCTATCACTGCTGCGTTTATGCCCCTGTACACATGCTTGATTCTCTTTCGGAGACATAGCAATCCATAGGTTTTAAGATACTTACTAGTCAGGTACATTCTTAGGCGTTTAATATGCGGTGTTGAGTCCAATTCGTTGAGCAAGGAGTAGCTCTTGTCTATTCCATATTTGGCTTAAGGAACTTTATCTGTGCTCATTTCAATCTCTGGTCTTATGCAGCACCCCAACTCACCTTTCCCCTTAAGCAAGCATAAGTTGGTTTTCTAAATTTGAGACCCTGTTCTGTTTTAGAATTCAGTTCCTGTGTAGCCAAGTTTACATTCCGTGTATTAGTGATATCTTATGATGTTTCTTTTTCTGTGTGACTTATTTCAGTTAGAATCATCGTACCTGAATCTACTCATTATGCTGCTACGGGCCTGATGACATAGATTTCATTGCTGAGTGATACTGCATTGTACGTAAGTACCACAAGTTCTTTATCCATTTTTCACTTTCTGCGATGTTGAACTTGTACTGTAAACGAGGTTCTTGTAAACAGAGCCGTTCCAAACTTTGGGGTGGCTGTGTCTTTTTGATTTTAATTTCCCTAAGCTATAGGACCATAAGTGGAAGTGCCCTAGGCTCTGTTGCTTTGTTTTTTAGATGTTTCAGGAAACACCATACACTTCTCCCGAGTGGTTGTTGGCAATTTACATCCCGCCCATCAGCATAACAAGGCTCCCAGTTCTCCATGGCCTGTCCTGCCTTTCTGGATTTTACACTTTTTTCAGATGGCCCTTTTGACCGGGGGGAAGTGAGACTTCATTTTAGTGCAGATTTCCTTTGCAAGCTTGCTTGGTTGGCCAAAAAGGGCGTATGCGTTTTTTCCTGAATATATTCAGGAAAAAACGCATACGCCCTTTTTGGCCAAGTGCATCATTGTGGACGTTCTGCCTCTTTTCCTATGCTTTCAATGCAATTCCAGTCTACCTCCTGAAATCGGTTTCCTGCAATTCTGCCCCGCTTTCAAGTCCTCTTGGCAGCCTTACTTCAGTCTATTTTTGGACGATAGCTGTCATTTATAACTCTGCAGGTTTGTGAATTACAGTGCCCCTGAGCTCCTTTCTTCAACTCGCTTTCTTGTGACCTGGCCGCAACACCGCAGGATGGCTTCAGGCCCTAATCTTGTTCCGGCACGGCACGCTGAGCCTTTGGTTAATTCCTCTTCCTGGTGGGAAATGAGAGTTAAATTTGCCCGTCCAGACACCTCCAGCTAGTCTCTCATTGGTTCTCGCTATTCCTGTTCATCTTCCGCAGAAATTGCAAACTGGGCCAAAGAGGAGGTTAAAGGGACTAACTCTCCAAGTGGGGAGAGTGTTAGTAAAGCGTCTGGAATGTTGCACCCGAGTACCAGGGTACGAAAACTGAGACATATTTGAACACGTCTCCCGATCACATGGTTGATCATACTCTAGGTTCCACATGCATGTTTTAGCTGAAGGAAGAATACCTTAAACCTGGGTAGTTGAAACCCGTGGAATGGGTACCATGCAATATGACTTCAAAGGGTCTTCATTTGCTCACCGAACCTCTCCAATCCTATCACTGCTGCGTTTATGCCCCTGTACACATGCTTGATTCTCTTTCGGAGACATAGCAATCCATAGGTTTTAAGATACTTTCTAGTCAGGAACATTCTTAGGCGTTTAATATGGGGTGTTGAGTCCATTTCGTTGAGCAAGGAGTAGCTCTTGTCTATTCCATATTTGGCTTAAGGAACTTTATCTGTGCTCATTTCAATCTCTGGTTTTATGCAGCACCCCAACTCACCTTTACCCTTAAGCAAGCATAAGTTGGTTTTCTAAATTTGAGACCCTGTTCTGTTCTGTAATTCAGTTCCTGTGTAGCCAAGTTTACATTCCGTGTATTACTGATATCTTATGATGTTTCTTTTTCTGTGTGACTTATTTCAGTTAGAATCATCATACCTGAATCCACTCATTGTGATGCTAAGGGCCTGATGACACAGATTTCATTGCTGAGTGATATTGCTTTGTAAGTGAATACCACAACTTCTTTATCCATTTTTCACTTTCTGCGATGTTGAACTTGTACTGTAAACGAGGTTCTTGTAAACAGAGCCATTCCAAACTTTGGGGTGGCTGTGTCTTTTTGATTTTAATTTCCCTAAGCTATAGGACCATAAGTGGAAGTGCCCTAGGCTCTGTTGCTTTGTTTTTTAGATGTTTCAGGAAACACCATACACTTCTCCCGAGTGGTTGTTGGCAATTTACATCCCGCCCATCAGCATAACAAGGCTCCCAGTTCTCCATGGCCTGTCCTGCCTTTCTGGATTTTACACTTTTTTCAGATGGCCCTTTTGACCGGGGGGAAGTGAGACTTCATTTTAGTGCAGATTTCCTTTGCAAGCTTGCTTGGTTGGCCAAAAAGGGCGTATGCGTTTTTTCCTGAATATATTCAGGAAAAAACGCATACGCCCTTTTTGGCCAAGTGCATCATTGTGGACGTTCTGCCTCTTTTCCTATGCTTTCAATGCAATTCCAGTCTACCTCCTGAAATCGGTTTCCTGCAATTCTGCCCCGCTTTCAAGTCCTCTTGGCAGCCTTACTTCAGTCTATTTTTGGACGATAGCTGTCATTTATAACTCTGCAGGTTTGTGAATTACAGTGCCCCTGAGCTCCTTTCTTCAACTCGCTTTCTTGTGACCTGGCCGCAACACCGCAGGATGGCTTCAGGCCCTAATCTGGTTCCGGCACGGCACGCTGAGCCTTTGGTTATTTCCTCTTCCTGGTCGGAAATGAGAGTTAAATTTGCCCGTCCAGACACCTCCAGCTAGTCTCTCATTGGTTCTCGCTATTCCTGTTCATCTTCCGCAGAAATTGCAAACTGGGCCTAACAGGAGGTTAAAGGCGCTGACTCTCCAAGTGGGGAGAGTGTTAGTAAAGCGTCTGGAATGTTGCACCCGAGTACCAGGGTACGAAAACTGAGACATATTTGAACACGTCTCCCGATCACATGGTTGATCATACTCTAGGTTCCACATGCATGTTTTAGCTGAAGGAAGAATACCTTAAACCTGGGTAGTTGAAACCCGTGGAATGGGTACCATGCAATATGACTTCAAAGGGTCTTCATTTGCTCACCGAACCTCTCCAATCCTATCACTGCTGCGTTTATTCCCCTGTACACACGCTTGATTCTCTTTTGGAGACATAGCAATCCATAGGTTTTAAGATACTTACTAGTCAGGTACATTCTTAGGGGTTTAATATGGGGTTTTGAGTCCATTTCGTTGAGCAAGGAGTAGCTCTTGCCTATTCCATATTTGGCTTAAGGAACTTTATCTGTGCTCATTTCAATCTCTGGTTTTATGCAGCACCCCAACTCACCTTTACCCTTAAGCAAGCATAAGTTGGTTTTCTAAATTTGAGACCCTGTTCTGTTCTGTAATTCAGTTCCTGTGTAGCCAAGTTTACATTCCGTGTATTACTGATATCTTATGATGTTTCTTTTTCTGTGTGACTTACTTCAGTTAGAATCATCATACCTGAATCCACTCATTGTGCTGCTAATGGCCTGATGACACAGATTTCATTGCTGAGTGATATTGCTTTGTAAGTAAATACCACAACTTCTTTATCCATTTTTCACTTTCTGCGATGTTGAACTTGTACTGTAAACGAGGTTCTTGTAAACAGAGGCGTCCCAAACTTTGGGGTGGCTGTGTCTTTTTGATTTTAATTTCCCTAAGCTATAGGACCATAAGTGGCAGTGCCCTAGGCTCTGTTGCTTTGTTTTTTAGATGTTTCAGGAAACACCATACACTTCTCCCGAGTGTCTGTTGGCAATTTACATCCCGCCCATCAGCATAACAAGGCTCCCAGTTCTCCATGGCCTGTCCTGCCTTTCTGGATTTTACACTTTTTTCAGATGACCCTTTTGACCGGGGGGAAGTGAGACTTCATTGTAGTGCAGATTTCCTTTGCAAGCTTGCTTGGTTGGCCAAAAAGGGCGTATGCGTTTTTTCCTGAATATATTCAGGAAAAAACGCATACGCCCTTTTTGGCCAAGTGCATCATTGTGGACGTTCTGCCTCTTTTCCTATGTTTTCAATGCAATTCCAGTCTACCTCCTGAAATCGGTTTCCTGCAATTCTGCCCCGCTTTCAAGTCCTCTTGGCAGCCTTACTTCAGTCTATTTTTGGACAATAGCTCTCATTTATAACTCTGCAGGTTTGTGAATTACAGTGCCCCTGAGCTCCTTTCTTCAACTCGCTTTCTTGTGACCTGGCCGCAACACCGCAGGATGGCTTCAGGCCCTAATCTGGTTCCGGCCCGGCATGCTGAGCCTTTGGTTAATTCCTCTTCCTGGTGGGAAATGAGAGTTAAATTTGCCCGTCCAGACACCTCCAGCTAGTCTCTCATTGGTTCTCGCTATTCCTGTTCATCTTCTGCAGAAATTGCAAACTGGGCCAAACAGGAGGTTAAAGGCGCTGACTCTCCTAGTGGGGAGAGTGTTAGTAAAGCGTCTGGAATGTTGCACCCGAGTACCAGGGGAGGAAAACTGAGACATATTTGAACACGTCTCCCGTTCACATGGTTGATCATACTTGGGTTCCACATGCATGTTTTAGCTGAAGGAAGAATACCTTAAACCTGGAGAGTTGAGACCCGTGAAATGGGTACCATGCAATATGACTTCAAAGGGTCTTCATTTGCTCACCGAACCTCTCCAATCCTATCACTGCTGCGTTTATTCCCCTGTACACACGCTTGATTCTCTTTTGGAGACATAGCAATCCATAGGTTTTAAGATACTTACTAGTCAGGTACATTCTTAGGGGTTTAATATGGGGTTTTGAGTCCATTTCGTTGAGCAAGGAGTAGCTCTTGCCTATTCCATATTTGGCTTAAGGAACTTTATCTGTGCTCATTTCAATCTCTGGTTTTATGCAGCACCCCAACTCACCTTTACCCTTAAGCAAGCATAAGTTGGTTTTCTAAATTTGAGACCCTGTTCTGTTCTGTAATTCAGTTCCTGTGTAGCCAAGTTTACATTCCGTGTATTACTGATATCTTAAGATGTTTCTTTTTCTGTGTGACTTATTTCAGTTAGAATCATCATACCTGAATCCACTCATTGTGATGCTAAGGGCCTGATGACATAGATTTCATTGCTGAGTGATACTGCATTGTACGTAAGTACCACAAGTTCTTTATCCATTTTTCACTTTCTGCGATGTTGAACTTGTACTGTAAACGAGGTTCTTGTAAACAGAGCCGTTCCAAACTTTGGGGTGGCTGTGTCTTTTTGATTTTAATTTCCCTAAGCTATAGGACCATAAGTGGCAGTGCCCTAGGCTCTGTTGCTTTGTTTTTTAGATGTTTCAGGAAACACCATACACTTCTCCCGAGTGTCTGTTGGCAATTTACATCCCGCCCATCAGCATAACAAGGCTCCCAGTTCTCCATGGCCTGTCCTGCCTTTCTGGATTTTACACTTTTTTCAGATGGCCCTTTTGACCGGGGGGAAGTGAGACTTCATTGTAGTGCAGATTTCCTTTGCAAGCTTGCTTGGTTGGCCAAAAAGGGCGTATGCGTTTTTTCCTGAATATATTCAGGAAAAAACGCATACGCCCTTTTTGGCCAAGTGCATCATTGTGGACGTTCTGCCTCTTTTCCTATGCTTTCAATGCAATTCCAGTCTACCTCCTGAAATCGGTTTCCTGCAATTCTGCCCCGCTTTCAAGTCCTCTTGGCAGCCTTACTTCAGTCTATTTTTGGACGATAGCTGTCATTTATAACTCTGCAGGTTTGTGAATTACAGTGCCCCTGAGCTCCTTTCTTCAACTCGCTTTCTTGTGACCTGGCCGCAACACCGCAGGATGGCTTCAGGCCCTAATCTGGTTCCGGCACGGCACGCTGAGCCTTTGGTTATTTCCTCTTCCTGGTCGGAAATGAGAGTTAAATTTGCCCGTCCAGACACCTCCAGCTAGTCTCTCATTGGTTCTCGCTATTCCTGTTCATCTTCCGCAGAAATTGCAAACTGGGCCTAACAGGAGGTTAAAGGCGCTGACTCTCCAAGTGGGGAGAGTGTTAGTAAAGCGTCTGGAATGTTGCACCCGAGTACCAGGGGAGGAAAACTGAGACATATTTGAACACGTCTCCTGTTCACATGGTTGATCATACTTGGGTTCCACATGCATGTTTTAGCTGAAGGAAGAATACCTCAAACCTGGAGAGTTGAGACCCGTGTAATGGGTACCATGCAATATGACTTCAAAGGGTCTTCATTTGCTCACCGAACCTCTCCAATCCTATCACTGCTGCGTTTATGCCCCTGTACACATGCTTGATTCTCTTTTGGAGACATAGCAATCCATAGGTTTTACGATACTTACTAGTCAGGTACATTCTTAGGCGTTTAATATGCGGTGTTGAGTCCATTTCGTTGAGCAAGGAGTAGCTCTTGTCTATTCCATATTTGGCTTAAGGAACTTTATCTGTGCTCATTTCAATCTCTGGTTTTATGCAGCACCCCAACTCACCTTTCCCCTTAAGCAAGCATAAGTTGGTTTTCTAAATTTGAGAACCTGTTCTGTTTTGGAATTCAGTTCCTGTGTAGCCAAGTTTACATTCCGTGTATTAGTGATATCTTATGATGTTTCTTTTTCTGTGTGACTTATTTCAATTAGAATCATCGTACCTGAATCTACTCATTATGCTGCTACGGGCCTGATGACATAGATTTCATTGCTGAGTGATACTGCATTGTACGTAAGTACCACAAGTTCTTTATCCATTTTTCACTTTCTGCGATGTTGAACTTGTACTGTAAACGAGGTTCTTGTAAACAGAGCCGTTCCAAACTTTGGGGTGGCTGTGTCTTTTTGATTTTAATTTCCCTAAGCTATAGGACCATAAGTGGAAGTGCCCTAGGCTCTGTTGCTTTGTTTTTTAGATGTTTCAGGAAACACCATACACTTCTCCCGAGTGGTTGTTGGCAATTTACATCCCGCCCATCAGCATAACAAGGCTCCCAGTTCTCCATGGCCTGTCCTGCCTTTCTGGATTTTACACTTTTTTCAGATGGCCCTTTTGACCGGGGGGAAGTGAGACTTCATTTTAGTGCAGATTTCCTTTGCAAGCTTGCTTGGTTGGCCAAAAAGGGCGTATGCGTTTTTTCCTGAATATATTCAGGAAAAAACGCATACGCCCTTTTTGGCCAAGTGCATCATTGTGGACGTTCTGCCTCTTTTCCTATGCTTTCAATGCAATTCCAGTCTACCTCCTGAAATCGGTTTCCTGCAATTCTGCCCCGCTTTCAAGTCCTCTTGGCAGCCTTACTTCAGTCTATTTTTGGACGATAGCTGTCATTTATAACTCTGCAGGTTTGTGAATTACAGTGCCCCTGAGCTCCTTTCTTCAACTCGCTTTCTTGTGACCTGGCCGCAACACCGCAGGATGGCTTCAGGCCCTAATCTTGTTCCGGCACGGCACGCTGAGCCTTTGGTTAATTCCTCTTCCTGGTGGGAAATGAGAGTTAAATTTGCCCGTCCAGACACCTCCAGCTAGTCTCTCATTGGTTCTCGCTATTCCTGTTCATCTTCCGCAGAAATTGCAAACTGGGCCAAAGAGGAGGTTAAAGGGACTAACTCTCCAAGTGGGGAGAGTGTTAGTAAAGCGTCTGGAATGTTGCACCCGAGTACCAGGGTACGAAAACTGAGACATATTTGAACACGTCTCCCGATCACATGGTTGATCATACTCTAGGTTCCACATGCATGTTTTAGCTGAAGGAAGAATACCTTAAACCTGGGTAGTTGAAACCCGTGGAATGGGTACCATGCAATATGACTTCAAAGGGTCTTCATTTGCTCACCGAACCTCTCCAATCCTATCACTGCTGCGTTTATGCCCCTGTACACATGCTTGATTCTCTTTCGGAGACATAGCAATCCATAGGTTTTAAGATACTTTCTAGTCAGGAACATTCTTAGGCGTTTAATATGGGGTGTTGAGTCCATTTCGTTGAGCAAGGAGTAGCTCTTGTCTATTCCATATTTGGCTTAAGGAACTTTATCTGTGCTCATTTCAATCTCTGGTTTTATGCAGCACCCCAACTCACCTTTACCCTTAAGCAAGCATAAGTTGGTTTTCTAAATTTGAGACCCTGTTCTGTTCTGTAATTCAGTTCCTGTGTAGCCAAGTTTACATTCCGTGTATTACTGATATCTTATGATGTTTCTTTTTCTGTGTGACTTATTTCAGTTAGAATCATCATACCTGAATCCACTCATTGTGATGCTAAGGGCCTGATGACACAGATTTCATTGCTGAGTGATATTGCTTTGTAAGTGAATACCACAACTTCTTTATCCATTTTTCACTTTCTGCGATGTTGAACTTGTACTGTAAACGAGGTTCTTGTAAACAGAGCCATTCCAAACTTTGGGGTGGCTGTGTCTTTTTGATTTTAATTTCCCTAAGCTATAGGACCATAAGTGGAAGTGCCCTAGGCTCTGTTGCTTTGTTTTTTAGATGTTTCAGGAAACACCATACACTTCTCCCGAGTGGTTGTTGGCAATTTACATCCCGCCCATCAGCATAACAAGGCTCCCAGTTCTCCATGGCCTGTCCTGCCTTTCTGGATTTTACACTTTTTTCAGATGGCCCTTTTGACCGGGGGGAAGTGAGACTTCATTTTAGTGCAGATTTCCTTTGCAAGCTTGCTTGGTTGGCCAAAAAGGGCGTATGCGTTTTTTCCTGAATATATTCAGGAAAAAACGCATACGCCCTTTTTGGCCAAGTGCATCATTGTGGACGTTCTGCCTCTTTTCCTATGCTTTCAATGCAATTCCAGTCTACCTCCTGAAATCGGTTTCCTGCAATTCTGCCCCGCTTTCAAGTCCTCTTGGCAGCCTTACTTCAGTCTATTTTTGGACGATAGCTGTCATTTATAACTCTGCAGGTTTGTGAATTACAGTGCCCCTGAGCTCCTTTCTTCAACTCGCTTTCTTGTGACCTGGCCGCAACACCGCAGGATGGCTTCAGGCCCTAATCTGGTTCCGGCACGGCACGCTGAGCCTTTGGTTATTTCCTCTTCCTGGTCGGAAATGAGAGTTAAATTTGCCCGTCCAGACACCTCCAGCTAGTCTCTCATTGGTTCTCGCTATTCCTGTTCATCTTCCGCAGAAATTGCAAACTGGGCCTAACAGGAGGTTAAAGGCGCTGACTCTCCAAGTGGGGAGAGTGTTAGTAAAGCGTCTGGAATGTTGCACCCGAGTACCAGGGTACGAAAACTGAGACATATTTGAACACGTCTCCCGATCACATGGTTGATCATACTCTAGGTTCCACATGCATGTTTTAGCTGAAGGAAGAATACCTTAAACCTGGGTAGTTGAAACCCGTGGAATGGGTACCATGCAATATGACTTCAAAGGGTCTTCATTTGCTCACCGAACCTCTCCAATCCTATCACTGCTGCGTTTATTCCCCTGTACACACGCTTGATTCTCTTTTGGAGACATAGCAATCCATAGGTTTTAAGATACTTACTAGTCAGGTACATTCTTAGGGGTTTAATATGGGGTTTTGAGTCCATTTCGTTGAGCAAGGAGTAGCTCTTGCCTATTCCATATTTGGCTTAAGGAACTTTATCTGTGCTCATTTCAATCTCTGGTTTTATGCAGCACCCCAACTCACCTTTACCCTTAAGCAAGCATAAGTTGGTTTTCTAAATTTGAGACCCTGTTCTGTTCTGTAATTCAGTTCCTGTGTAGCCAAGTTTACATTCCGTGTATTACTGATATCTTATGATGTTTCTTTTTCTGTGTGACTTACTTCAGTTAGAATCATCATACCTGAATCCACTCATTGTGCTGCTAATGGCCTGATGACACAGATTTCATTGCTGAGTGATATTGCTTTGTAAGTAAATACCACAACTTCTTTATCCATTTTTCACTTTCTGCGATGTTGAACTTGTACTGTAAACGAGGTTCTTGTAAACAGAGGCGTCCCAAACTTTGGGGTGGCTGTGTCTTTTTGATTTTAATTTCCCTAAGCTATAGGACCATAAGTGGCAGTGCCCTAGGCTCTGTTGCTTTGTTTTTTAGATGTTTCAGGAAACACCATACACTTCTCCCGAGTGTCTGTTGGCAATTTACATCCCGCCCATCAGCATAACAAGGCTCCCAGTTCTCCATGGCCTGTCCTGCCTTTCTGGATTTTACACTTTTTTCAGATGACCCTTTTGACCGGGGGGAAGTGAGACTTCATTGTAGTGCAGATTTCCTTTGCAAGCTTGCTTGGTTGGCCAAAAAGGGCGTATGCGTTTTTTCCTGAATATATTCAGGAAAAAACGCATACGCCCTTTTTGGCCAAGTGCATCATTGTGGACGTTCTGCCTCTTTTCCTATGTTTTCAATGCAATTCCAGTCTACCTCCTGAAATCGGTTTCCTGCAATTCTGCCCCGCTTTCAAGTCCTCTTGGCAGCCTTACTTCAGTCTATTTTTGGACAATAGCTGTCATTTATAACTCTGCAGGTTTGTGAATTACAGTGCCCCTGAGCTCCTTTCTTCAACTCGCTTTCTTGTGACCTGGCCGCAACACCGCAGGATGGCTTCAGGCCCTAATCTGGTTCCGGCCCGGCATGCTGAGCCTTTGGTTAATTCCTCTTCCTGGTGGGAAATGAGAGTTAAATTTGCCCGTCCAGACACCTCCAGCTAGTCTCTCATTGGTTCTCGCTATTCCTGTTCATCTTCTGCAGAAATTGCAAACTGGGCCAAACAGGAGGTTAAAGGCGCTGACTCTCCTAGTGGGGAGAGTGTTAGTAAAGCGTCTGGAATGTTGCACCCGAGTACCAGGGGAGGAAAACTGAGACATATTTGAACACGTCTCCCGTTCACATGGTTGATCATACTTGGGTTCCACATGCATGTTTTAGCTGAAGGAAGAATACCTTAAACCTGGAGAGTTGAGACCCGTGAAATGGGTACCATGCAATATGACTTCAAAGGGTCTTCATTTGCTCACCGAACCTCTCCAATCCTATCACTGCTGCGTTTATTCCCCTGTACACACGCTTGATTCTCTTTTGGAGACATAGCAATCCATAGGTTTTAAGATACTTACTAGTCAGGTACATTCTTAGGGGTTTAATATGGGGTTTTGAGTCCATTTCGTTGAGCAAGGAGTAGCTCTTGCCTATTCCATATTTGGCTTAAGGAACTTTATCTGTGCTCATTTCAATCTCTGGTTTTATGCAGCACCCCAACTCACCTTTACCCTTAAGCAAGCATAAGTTGGTTTTCTAAATTTGAGACCCTGTTCTGTTCTGTAATTCAGTTCCTGTGTAGCCAAGTTTACATTCCGTGTATTACTGATATCTTAAGATGTTTCTTTTTCTGTGTGACTTATTTCAGTTAGAATCATCATACCTGAATCCACTCATTGTGATGCTAAGGGCCTGATGACATAGATTTCATTGCTGAGTGATATTGCTTTGTAAGTAAATACCACAACTTCTTTATCCATTTTTCACTTTCTGCGATGTTGAACTTGTACTGTAAACGAGGTTCTTGTAAACAGAGGCGTCCCAAACTTTGGGGTGGCTGTGTCTTTTTGATTGTAATTTCCCTAAGCTATAGGACCATAAGTGGCAGTGCCCTAGGCTCTGTTGCTTTGTTTTTTAGATGTTTCAGGAAACACCATACACTTCTCCCGAGTGTCTGTTGGCAATTTACATCCCGCCCATCAGCATAACAAGGCTCCCAGTTGTCCATGGCCTGTCCTGCCTTTCTGGATTTTACACTTTTTTCAGATGGCCCTTTTGACCGGGGGGAAGTGAGACTTCATTGTAGTGCAGATTTCCTTTGCAAGCTTGCTTGGTTGGCCAAAAAGGGCGTATGCGTTTTTTCCTGAATATATTCAGGAAAAAACGCATACGCCCTTTTTGGCCAAGTGCATCATTGTGGACGTTCTGCCTCTTTTCCTATGCTTTCAATGCAATTCCAGTCTACCTCCTGAAATCGGTTTCCTGCAATTCTGCCCCGCTTTCAAGTCCTCTTGGCAGCCTTACTTCAGTCTATTTTTGGACGATAGCTGTCATTTATAACTCTGCAGGTTTGTGAATTACAGTGCCCCTGAGCTCCTTTCTTCAACTCGCTTTCTTGTGACCTGGCCGCAACACCGCAGGATGGCTTCAGGCCCTAATCTGGTTCCGGCACGGCACGCTGAGCTTTTGGTTATTTCCTCTTCCTGTTGGGAAATGAGAGTTAAATTTGCCCGTCCAGACACCTCCAGCTAGTCTCTCATTGGTTCTCGCTATTCCTGTTCATCTTCCGCAGAAATTGCAAACTGGGCCAAACAGGAGGTTAAAGGGACTGACTCTCCAAGTCGGGAGAGTGTTAGTAAAGCGTCTGGAATGTTGCACCCGAGTACCAGGGTACGAAAACTGAGACATATTTGAACACGTCTCCCGATCACATGGTTGATCATACTCTAGGTTCCACATGCATGTTTTAGCTGAAGGAAGAATACCTTAAACCTGGGTAGTTGAAACCCGTGGAATGGGTACCATGCAATATGACTTCAAAGGGTCTTCATTTGCTCACCGAACCTCTCCAATCCTATCACTGCTGCGTTTATGCCCCTGTACACATGCTTGATTCTCTTTTGGAGACATAGCAATACATAGGTTTTCCGATACTTACTAGTCAGGTACATTCTTAGGCGTTTAATATGCGGTGTTGAGTCCATTTCGTTGAGCAAGGAGTAGCTCTTGTCTATTCCATATTTGACTTAAGGAACTTTATCTGTGCTCATTTCAATCTCTGGTTTTATGCAGCACCCCAACTCACCTTTACCCTTAAGCAAGCATAAGTTGGTTTTCTAAATTTGAGACCCTGTTCTGTTCTGTAATTCAGTTCCTGTGTAGCCAAGTTTAATTCCGTGTATTACTGATATCTTATGATGTTTCTTTTCTGTGTGACTTATTTCAGTTAGAATCATCATACCTGAATCCACTCATTGTGCTGCTACGGGCCTGATGACACAGATTTCATTGCTGAGTGATATTGCTTTGTAAGTAAATACCACAACTTCTTTATCCATTTTTCACTTTCTGCGATGTTGAACTTGTACTGTAAATGAGGTTCTTGTAAACAGAGCCGTTCCAAACTTTGGGGTGGCTGTGTCTTTTTGATTTTAATTTCCCTAAGCTATAGGACCATAAGTGGAAGTGCCCTAGGCTCTGTTGCTTTGTTTTTTAGATGTTTCAGGAAACACCATACACTTCTCCCGAGTGTCTGTTGGCAGTTTACATCCCGCCCATCAGCATAACAAGGCTCCCAGTTCTCCATGGCCTGTCCTGCCTTTCTGGATTTTACACTTTTTTCAGATGGCCCTTTTGACCGGGGGGAAGTGAGACTTCATTGTAGTGCAGATTTCCTTTGCAAGCTTGCTTGGTTGGCCAAAAAGGGCGTATGCGTTTTTTCCTGAATATATTCAGGAAAAAACGCATACGCCCTTTTTGGCCAAGTGCATCATTGTGGACGTTCTGCCTCTTTTCCTATGCTTTCAATGCAATTCCAGTCTACCTCCTGAAATCGGTTTCCTGCAATTCTGCCCCGCTTTCAAGTCCTCTTGGCAGCCTTACTTCAGTCTATTGTTGGACGATAGCTGTCATTTATAACTCTGCAGGTTTGTGAATTACAGTGCCCCTGAGCTCCTTTCTTCAACTCGCTTTCTTGTGACCTGGCCGCAACACCGCAGGATGGCTTCAGGCCCTAATCTGGTTCCGGCCCGGCATGCTGAGCCTTTGGTTAATTCCTCTTCCTGGTGGGAAATGAGAGTTAAATTTGCCCGTCCAGACACCTCCAGCTAGCCTCTCATTGGTTCTCGCTATTCCTGTTCATCTTCCGCAGAAATTGCAAACTGGGCCAAACAGGAGGTTAAAGGGACTGACTCTCCAAGTCGGGAGAGTGTTAGTAAAGCGTCTGGAATGTTGCACCCGAGTACCAGGGGAGGAAAACTGAGACATATTTGAACACGTCTCCCGTTCACATGGTTGATCATACTCTGGGTTCCACATGCATGTTTTAGCTGAAGGAAGAATACCTTAAACCTGGAGAGTTGAGACCCGTGTAATGGGTACCATGCAATATGACTTCAAAGGGTCTTCATTTGCTCACCGAACCTCTCCAATCCTATCACTGCTGGGTTTATGCCCCTGTACACACGCTTGATTCTCTTTTGGAGACATAGCAATCCATAGGTTTTAAGATACTTACTAGTCAGGTACATTCTTAGGGGTTTAATATGGGGTTTTGAGTCCATTTCGTTGAGCAAGGAGTAGCTCTTGTCTATTCCATATTTGGCTTAAGGAACTTTATCTGTGCTCATTTCAATCTCTGGTTTTATGCAGCACCCCAACTCACCTTTCCCCTTAAGCAAGCATAAGTTGATTTTCTAAATTTGAGACCCTGTTCTGTTTTGGAATGCAGTTCCTGTGTAGCCAAGTTTACATTCCGTGTATTAGTGATATCTTATGATGTTTCTTTTTCTGTGTGACTTATTTCAGTTAGAATCATCGTACCTGAATCTACTCATTGTGCTGCTACGGGCCTGATGACACAGATTTCATTGCTGAGTGATATTGCTTTGTAAGTAAATACCACAACTTCTTTATCCATTTTTCACTTTCTGCGATGTTGAACTTGTACTGTAAACGAGGTTCTTGTAAACAGAGCTGTTCCAAACTTTGGGGTGGCTGTGTCTTTTTGATTTTAATTTCCCTAAGCTATAGGACCATAAGTGGCAGTGCCCTAGGCTCTGTTGCTTTGTTTTTTAGATGTTTCAGGAAACACCATACACTTCTCCCGAGTGTCTGTTGGCAATTTACATCCCGCCCATCAGCATAACAAGGCTCCCAGTTGTCCATGGCCTGTCCTGCCTTTCTGGATTTTACACTTTTTTCAGATGGCCCTTTTGACCGGGGGGAAGTGAGACTTCATTGTAGTGCAGATTTCCTTTGCAAGCTTGCTTGGTTGGCCAAAAAGGGCGTATGCGTTTTTTCCTGAATATATTCAGGAAAAAACGCATACGCCCTTTTTGGCCAAGTGCATCATTGTGGACGTTCTGCCTCTTTTCCTATGCTTTCAATGCAATTCCAGTCTACCTCCTGAAATCGGTTTCCTGCAATTCTGCCCCGCTTTCAAGTCCTCTTGGCAGCCTTACTTCAGTCTATTTTTGGACGATAGCTGTCATTTATAACTCTGCAGGTTTGTGAATTACAGTGCCCCTGAGCTCCTTTCTTCAACTCGCTTTCTTTTGAGCTGGCCGCAACACCGCAGGATGGCTTCAGGCCCTAATCTGGTTCCGGTACGGCACGCTGAGCCTTTGGTTATTTCCTCTTCCTGGTGGGAAATGAGAGTTAAATTTGCCCGTCCAGACATCTCCAGCTAGCCTCTCATTGGTTCTCGCTATTCCTGTTCATCTTCCGCAGAAATTGCAAACTGGGCCAAACAGGAGGTTAAAGGCGCTGACTCTCCAAGTGGGGAGAGTGTTAGTAAAGCGTCTGGAATGTTGCACCCGAGTACCAGGGGAGGAAAACTGAGACATATTTGAACACGTCTCCCGTTCACATGGTTGATCATACTCTGGGTTCCACATGCATGTTTTAGCTGAAGGAAGAATACCTTAAACCTGGGTAGTTGAAACCCGTGGAATGGGTACCATGCAATATGACTTCAAAGGGTCTTCATTTGCTCACCGAACCTCTCCAATCCTATCACTGCTGCGTTTATGCCCCTGTACACATGCTTGATTCTCTTTCGGAGACATAGCAATCCATAGGTTTTAAGATACTTACTAGTCAGGTACATTCTTAGGCGTTTAATATGCGGTGTTGAGTCCATTTCGTTGAGCAAGGAGTAGCTCTTGTCTATTCCATATTTGACTTAAGGAACTTTATCTGTGCTCATTTCAATCTCTGGTTTTATGCAGCACCCCAACTCACCTTTCCCCTTAAGCAAGCATAAGTTGGTTTTCTAAATTTGAGACACTGTTCTGTTTTGGAATTCAGTTCCTGTGTAGCCAAGTTTACATTCCGTGTATTAGTGATATCTTATGATGTTTCTTTTTCTGTGTGACTTATTTCAGTTAGAATCATCATACCTGAATCCACTCATTGTGCTGCTAAGGGCCTGATGACACAGATTTCATTGCTGAGTGATATTGCTTTGTAAGTAAATACCACAACTTCTTTATCCATTTTTCTCTTTCTGCGATGTTGAACTTGTAGTGTAAACGAGGTTCTTGTAAACAGAGCCGTTCCAAACTTTGGGGTGGCGGTGTCTTTTTGATTTTAATTTCCCTAAGCTATAGGACCATAAGTGGAAGTGCCCTAGGTTCTGTTGCTTTGTTTTTTACATGTTTCAGGAAACACCATACACTTCTCCCGAGTGGTTGTTGGCAATTTACATCCCGCCCATCAGCATAACAAGGCTCCCAGTTCTCCATGGCCTGTCTTGTCTTTCTGGATTTTATACTTTTTTCAGATGGCCCTTTTGACCGGGGGGAAGTGAGACTTCATTGTAGTGCAGATTTCCTTTGCAAGCTTGCTTGGTTGGCCAAAAAGGGCGTATGCGTTTTTTCCTGAATATATTCAGGAAAAAACGCATACGCCCTTTTTGGCCAAGTGCATCATTGTGGACGTTCTGCCTCTTTTCCTATGCTTTCAATGCAATTCCAGTCTACCTCCTGAAATCGGTTTCCTGCAATTCTGCCCCGCTTTCAAGTCCTCTTGGCAGCCTTACTTCAGTCTATTTTTGGACGATAGCTGTCATTTATAAGTCTGCAGGTTTGTGAATTACAGTGCCCCTGAGCTCCTTTCTTCAACTCGCTTTCTTGTGACCTGGCCGCAACACCGCAGGATGGCTTCAGGCCCTAATCTGGTTCCGGCACGGCACGCTGAGCCTTTGGTTAATTCCTCTTCCTGGTGGGAAATGAGAGTTAAATTTGCCCGTCCAGACACCTCCAGCTAGTCTCTCATTGGTTCTCGCTATTCCTGTTCATCTTCCGCAGAAATTGCAAACTGGGCCAAACAGGAGGTTAAAGGGACTGACTCTCCAAGTCGGGAGAGTGTTAGTAAAGCGTCTGGAATGTTGCACCCGAGTACCAGGGTACGAAAACTGAGACATATTTGAACACGTCTCCCGATCACATGGTTGATCATACTCTAGGTTCCACATGCATGTTTTAGCTGAAGGAAGAATACATTAAACATGGAGGGTTGAGACCCGTGTAATGCGTACCATGCAATATGACTTCAAAGGGTCTTCATTTGCTCACCGAACCTCTCCAATCCTATCACTGCTGCGTTTATGCCCCTGTACACATGCTTGATTCTCTTTCGGAGACATAGCAATCCATAGGTTTTAAGATACTTACTAGTCAGGTACATTCTTAGGCGTTTAATATGCGGTGTTGAGTCCATTTCGATGAGCAAGGAGTAGCTCTTGTCTATTCCATATTTGACTTAAGGAACTTTATCTTTGCTCATTTCAATCTCTGGTTTTATGCAGCACCCCAACTCACCTTTACCCTTAAGCAAGCATAAGTTGGTTTTCTAAATTTGAGACCCTGTTCTGTTCTGTAATTCAGTTCCTGTGTAGCCAAGTTTACATTCCGTGTATTACTGATATCTTATGATGTTTCTTTTCTGTGTGACTTATTTCTGTTAGAATGATCATACCTGAATCCACTCATTGTGATGCTACGGGCCTGATGACATAGATTTCATTGCTGAGTGATATTGCTTTGTAAGTAAATACCACAACTTCTTTATCCATTTTTCACTTTCTGCGATGTTGAACTTGTACTGTAAACGAGGTTCTTGTAAACAGAGCTGTTCCAAACTTTGGGGTGGCTGTGTCTTTTTGACTTTAATTTCCCTAAGCTATAGGACCATAAGTGGAAGTGCCCTAGGCTCTGTTGCTTTGTTTTTTAGATGTTTCAGGAAACACCATACACTTCTCCCGAGTGTCTGTTGGCAATTTACATCCCGCCCATCAGCATAACAAGGCTCCTAGTTCTCCATGGCCTGTCCTGCCTTTCTGGATTTTACACTTTTTTCAAATGGCCCTTTTGACCGGGGGGAAGTGAGACTTCATTGTAGTGCAGATTTCCTTTGCAAGCTTGCTTGGTTGGCCAAAAAGGGCGTATGCGTTTTTTCCTGAATATATTCAGGAAAAAACGCATACGCCCTTTTTGGCCAAGTGCATCATTGTGGACGTTCTGCCTCATTTCCTATGCTTTCAATGCAATTCCAGTCTACCTCCTGAAATCGGTTTCCTGCAATTCTGCCCCGCTTTCAAGTCCTCTTGGCAGCCTTACTTCAGTCTATTTTTGGACGATAGCTGTCATTTATAACTCTGCAGGTTTGTGAATTACAGTGCCCCTGAGCTCCTTTCTTCAACTTGCTTTCTTGTGACCTGGCCGCAACACCGCAGGATGGCTTCAGGCCCTAATCTGGTTCCGGCACGGCACGCTGAGCCTTTGGTTATTTCCTCTTCCTGGTGGGAAATGAGAGTTAAATTTGCCCGTCCAGACACCTCCAGCTAGCCTCTAATTGCTTCTCGCTATTCCTGTTCATCTTCCGCAGAAATTGCAAACTGGGCCAAACAGGAGGTTAAAGGCGCTGACTCTCCAAGTGGGGAGAGTGTTAGTAAAGCGTCTGGAATGTTGCACCCGAGTACCAGGGGAGTAAAACTGAGACATATTTGAACACGTCTCCCGTTCACATGGTTGATCATACTTGGGTTCCACATGCATGTTTTAGCTGAAGGAAGAATACCTTAAACCTGGGTAGTTGAAACCCGTGGAATGGGTACCATGCAATATGACTTCAAAGGGTCTTCATTTGCTCACCGAACCTCTCCAATCCTATCACTGCTGCGTTTATGCCCCTGTACACATGCTTGATTCTCTTTCGGAGACATAGCAATCCATAGGTTTTAAGATACTTACTAGTCAGGTACATTCTTAGGCGTTTAATATGGGGTGTTGAGTCCATTTCGTTGAGCAAGGAGTAGCTCTTGTCTATTCCATATTTGACTTAAGGAACTTTATCTGTGCTCATTTCAATCTCTGGTTTTATGCAGCACCCCAACTCACCTTTCCCCTTAAGCAAGCATAAGTTGTTTTTCTAAATTTGAGACCCTGTTCTGTTCTGTAATTCAGTTCCTGTGTAGCCAAGTTTACATTCCATGTATTACTGATATCTTATGATGTTTCTTTTTCTGTGTGACTTATTTCAGTTAGAATCATCATACCTGAATCCACTCATTGTGCTGCTAAGGGCCTGATGACACAGATTTCATTGCTGAGTGATATTGCTTTGTAAGTAAATACCACAACTTCTTTATCCATTTTTCACTTTCTGCGATGTTGAATTTGTACTGTAAGCGAGGTTCTTGTAAACAGAGCTGTTCCAAACTTTGGGGTGGCTGTGTCTTTTTGATTTTAATTTCCCTAAGCTATAGGACCATAAGTGGAAGTGCCCTAGGTTCTGTTGCTTTGTTTTTTAGATGTTTCAGGAAACACCATACACTTCTCCCGAGTGGTTGTTGGCAATTTACATCCCGCCCATCAGCATAACAAAGCTCCCAGTTCTCCATGGCCTGTCCTGCCTTTCTGGATTTTACACTTTTTTCAGATGGCCCTTTTGACCGGGGGGAAGTGAGACTTCATTGTAGTGCAGATTTCCTTTGCAAGCTTGCTTGGTTGGCCAAAAAGGGCGTATGCGTTTTTTCCTGAATATATTCAGGAAAAAACGCATACGCCCTTTTTGGCCAAGTGCATCATTGTGGACGTTCTGCCTCTTTTCCTATGCTTTCAATGCAATTCCAGTCTACCTCCTGAAATCGGTTTCCTGCAATTCTGCCCCGCTTTCAAGTCCTCTTGGCAGCCTTACTTCAGTCTATTTTTGGACGATAGCTGTCATTTATAACTCTGCAGGTTTGTGAATTACAGTGCCCCTGAGCTCCTTTCTTCAACTCGCTTTCTTTTGAGCTGGCCGCAACACCGCAGGATGGCTTCAGGCTCTAATCTGGTTCCGGTACGGCACACTGAGCCTTTGGTTATTTCCTCTTCCTGGTGGGAAATGAGAGTTAAATTTGCCCGTCCAGACACCTCCAGCTAGCCTCTCATTGGTTCTCGCTATTCCTGTTCATCTTCCGCAGAAATTGCAAACTGGGCCAATCAGGAGGTTAAAGGCGCTGACTCTCCAAGTGGGGAGAGTGTTAGTAAAGCGTCTGGAATGTTGCACCCGAGTACCAGGGGAGGAAAACTGAGACATATTTGAACACGTCTCCCGTTCACATGGTTGATCATACTCTGGGTTCCACATGCATGTTTTAGCTGAAGGAAGAATACCTTAAACCTGGAGAGTTGAGACCCGTGTAATGGGTACCATGCAATATGACTTCAAAGGGTCTTCATTTGCTCACCGAACCTCTCCAATCCTATCACTGCTGCGTTTATGCTGCTGTACACACGCTTGATTCTCTTTTGGAGACATAGCAATCCATAGGTTTTAAGATACTTACTAGTCAGGTACATTCTTAGGCGTTTAATATGGGGTGTTGAGTCCATTTCGTTGAGCAAGGAGTAGCTCTTGTCTATTCCATATTTGGCTTAAGGAACTTTATCTGTGCTCATTTCAATCTCTGGTTTTATGCAGCACCCCAACTCACCTTTCCCCTTAAGCAAGCATAAGTTGTTTTTCTAAATTTGAGACCCTGTTCTGTTTTGGAATGCAGTTCCTGTGTAGCCAAGTTTACATTCCGTGTATTACTGATATCTTATGATGTTTCTTTTTCTGTGTGACTTATTTCAGTTAGAATCATCGTACCTGAATCCACTCATTATGCTGCTACGGGCCTGATGACATAGATTTCATTGCCGAGTGATACTGCATTGTACGTAAGTACCACAAGTTCTTTATCCATTTTTCACTTTCTGTGATATTGAACTTGTACGATAAACGAGGTTCTTGTAAACGGAGGCGTCCCAAACTTTGGGGTGGCTGTGTCTTTTTGATTTTAATTTCCCTAAGCTATAGGACCATAAGTGGAAGTGCCCTAGGCTCTGTTGCTTTGTTTTTTAGATGTTTCAGGAAACACCATACACTTCTCCTGAGTGTCTGTTGGCAATTTACATCCCGCCCATCAGCATAACAAGGCTCCCAGTTCTCCATGGCCTGTCCTGCCTTTCTGGATTTTACACTTTTTTCAGATGGCCCTTTTGACCGGGGGGAAGTGAGACTTCATTGTAGTGCAGATTTCCTTTGCAAGTTTGCTTGGTTGGCCAAAAAGGGCGTATGCGTTTTTTCCTGAATATATTCAGGAAAAAACGCATACGCCCTTTTTGGCCAAGTGCATCATTGTGGACGTTCTGCCTCTTTTCCTATGCTTTCAATGCAATTCCAGTCTACCTCCTGAAATCGGTTTCCTGCAATTCTGCCCCGCTTTGAAGTCCTCTTGGCAGCCTTACTTCAGTCTATTTTTGGACGATAGCTGTCATTTATAACTCTGCAGGTTTGTGAATTACAGTGCCCCTGAGCTCCTTTCTTCAACTCGCTTTCTTGTGACCTGGCCGCAACACCGCAGGATGTCTTCAGGCCCTAATCTGGTTCTGGCACGGCACGCTGAGCCTTTGGTTAATTCCTCTTCCTGGTGGGAAATGAGAGTTAAATTTTCCATCCAGACACCTCCAGCTAGTCTCTCATTGGTTCTCGCTATTCCTGTTCATCTTCCACAGAAATTGCAAACTGGGCCAAACAGGAGGTTAAAGGGACTGACTCTCCAAGTGGGGAGAGTGTTAGTAAAGCGTCTGGAATGTTGCACCCGAGTACCAGGGGAGGAAAACTGAGACATATTTGAACACGTCTCCCGTTCACATGGTTGATCATACTTGGGTTCCACATGCATGTTTTAGCTGAAGGAAGAATACGTTAAACCTGGAGAGTTAAGACCCGTGTAATGGGTACCATGCAATATGACTTCAAAGGGTCTTCATTTGCTCACCGAACCTCTCCAATCCTATCACTGCTGCGTTTATGCCCCTGTACACACGCTTGATTCTCTTTTGGAGACATAGCAATCCATAGGTTTTAAGATACTTACTAGTCAGGTACATTCTTAGGCGTTTAATATGGGGTGTTGAGTCCATTTCGTTGAGCAAGGAGTAGCTCTTGTCTATTCCATATTTGGCTTAAGGAACTTTATCTGTGCTCATTTCAATCTCTGGTTTTATGCAGCACCCCAACTCACCTTTACCCTTAAGCAAGCATAAGTTGGTTTTCTAAATTTGAGACCCTGTTCTGTTCTGTAATTCAGTTCCTGTGTAGCCAAGTTTACATTCCGTGTATTACTGATATCTTATGATGTTTCTTTTTCTGTGTGACTTATTTCAGTTAGAATCATCATACCTGAATCCACTCATTGTGCTGCTAAGGGCCTTGTGACACAGATTTCATTTCTGAGTGATATTGCTTTGTAAGTAAATACCACAACTTCTTTATCCATTTTTCACTTTCTGCAATGTTGAACTTGTACTGTAAACGAGGTTCTTGTAAACAGAGCCGTTCCAAACTTTGGGGTGGCTGTGTCTTTTTGATTTTAATTTCCCTAAGCTATAGGACCATAAGTGGAAGTGCCCTAGGTTCTGTTGCTTTGTTTTTTAGATGTTTCAGGAAACACCATACACTTCTCCCGAGTGGTTGTTGGCAATTTACATCCTGCCCATCAGCATAACAAGGCTCCCAGTTCTCCATGGCCTGTCCTGCCTTTCTGGATTTTACACTTTTTTCAGATGGCCCTTTTGACCGGGGGGAAGTGAGACTTCATTGTAGTGCAGATTTCCTTTGCAAACTTGCTTGGTTGGCCAAAAAGGGCGTATGCGTTTTTTCCTGAATATATTCAGGAAAAAACGCATACGCCCTTTTTGGCCAAGTGCATCATTGTGGACGTTCTGCCTCTTTTCCTATGCTTTCAATGCAATTCCAGTCTACCTCCTGAAATCGGTTTCCTGCAATTCTGCCCCGCTTTCAAGTCCTCTTGGCAGCCTTACTTCAGTCTATTTTTGGACGATAGCTGTCATTTATAACTCTGCAGGTTTGTGAATTACAGTGCCCCTGAGCTCCTTTCTTCAACTCGCTTTCTTGTGACCTGGCCGCAACACCGCAGGATGGCTTCAGGCCCTAATCTGGTTCCGGCATGGCACGCTGAGCCTTTGGTTATTTCCTCTTCCTGGTGGGAAATGAGAGTTAAATTTGCCCGTCCAGACACCTCCAGCTAGCCTCTCATTGGTTCTCGCTATTCCTGTTCATCTTCCGCAGAAATTGCAAACTGGGCCAAACAGGAGGTTAAAGGCGCTGACTCTCCAAGTGGGGAGAGTGTTAGTAAAGCATCTGGAATGATGCACCCGAGTACCAGGGGAGGAAAACTGAGACATATTTGAACACGTCTCCCATTCACATGGTTGATCATACTTGGGTTCCACATGCATGTTTTAGCTGAAGGAAGAATACCTTAAACCTGGAGAGTTGAGACCCGTGGAATGGGTACCATGCAATATGACTTCAAAGGGTCTTCATTTGCTCACCGAACCTCTCCAATCCTATCACTGCTGCGTTTATGCCCCTGTACACATGCTTGATTCTCTTTCGGAGACATAGCAATCCATAGGTTTTACGATACTTACTAGTCAGGTACATTCTTAGGCGTTTAATATGCGGTGTTGAGTCCATTTCGTTGAGCAAGGAGTAGCTCTTGTCTATTCCATATTTGACATAAGGAACTTTATCTGTGCTCATTTCAATCTCTGGTTTTATGCAGCACCCCAACTCACCTTTACCCTTAAGCAAGCATAAGTTGGTTTTCTAAATTTGAGACCCTGTTCTGTTCTGTAATTCAGTTCCTGTGTAGCCAAGTTTACATTCCGTGTATTACTGATATCTTATGATGTTTCTTTTTCTGTGTGACTTATTTCAGTTAGAATCATCATACCTGAATCCACTCATTGTGATGCTAAGGGCCTGATGACATAGATTTCATTGCTGAATGATATTGCTTTGTAAGTAAATACCACAACTTCTTTATCCATTTTTCACTTTCTGCGATGTTGAACTTGTACTGCAAACGAGGTTCTTGAAAACAGAGTCGTCCCAAACTTTGGGATGGCTGTGTCTTTTTGATTTTAATTTCCCTAAGCTATAGGACCATAAGTGGCAGTGCCCTAGGCTCTGTTGCTTTGTTTTTTAGATGTTTCAGGAAACACCATACACTTCTCCCAAGTGTCTGTTGGCAATTTACATCCCGCCCATCAGCATAACAAGGCTCCCAGTTCTCCATGGCCTGTCCTGCCTTTCTGGATTTTACACTTTTTTCAGATGGCCCTTTTGACCGGGGGGAAGTGAGACTTCATTGTAGTGCAGATTTCCTTTGCAAGCTTGCTTGGTTGGCCAAAAAGGGCGTATGCGTTTTTTCCTGAATATATTCAGGAAAAAACGCATACGCCCTTTTTGGCCAAGTGCATCATTGTGGACGTTCTGCCTCTTTTCCTATGCTTTCAATGCAATTTCAGTCTGCCTCCTGAAATCGGTTTCCTGCAATTCTGCCCCGCTTTCAAGTCCTCTTGGCAGCCTTACTTCAGTCTATTTTTGGACGATAGCTGTCATTTATAACTCTGCAGGTTTGTGAATTACAGTGCCCCTGAGCTCCTTTCTTCAACTCGCTTTCTTGTGACCTGGCCGCAACACCGCAGGATGGCTTCAGGCCCTAATCTGGTTCCGGCCCGGCATGCTGAGCCTTTGGTTAATTCCTCTTCCTGGTGGGAAATGAGAGTTAAATTTGCCCGTCCAGACACCTCCAGCTAGCCTCTCATTGGTTCTCGCTATTCCTGTTCATCTTCCGCAGAAATTGCAAACTGGGCCAAACAGGAGGTTAAAGGGACTGACTCTCCAAGTGGGGAGAGTGTTAGTAAAGTGTCTGGAATGTTGCACCCGAGTACCAGGGGAGGAAAACTGAGACATATTTGAACACGTCTCCCGATCACATGGTTGATCATACTCTAGGTTCCACATGCATGTTTTAGCTGAAGGAAGAATACCTGAAACCTGGGTAGTTGAAACCCTTGGAATGGGTACCATGCAATATGACTTCAAAGGGTCTTCATTTGCTCACCGAACCTCTCCAATCCTATCACTGCTGCGTTTATGCCCCTGTACACATGCTTGATTCTCTTTCGGAGACATAGCAATCCATAGGTTTTAAGATACTTACAAGTCAGGTACATTCTTAGGCGTTTAATATGCGGTGTTGAGTCCATTTCGTTGAGCAAGGAGTAGCTCTTGTCTATTCCATATTTGGCTTAAGGAACTTTATCTGTGCTCATTTCAATCTCTGGTTTTATGCAGCACCCCAACTCACCTTTACCCTTAAGCAAGCATAAGTTGTTTTTCTAAATTTGAGACCCTGTTCTGTTCTGTAATTCAGTTCCTGTGTAGCCAAGTTTACATTCCGTGTATTACTGATATCTTATGATGTTTCTTTTTCTGTGTGACTTATTTCAGTTAGAATCATCATACCTGAATCCACTCATTGTGCTGCTAAGGGCCTGATGATATAGATTTCATTGCTGAGTGATATTGCTTTGTAAGTGAATACCACAACTTCTTTATCCATTTTTCACTTTCTGTGATGTTGAACTTGTACTGTAAACGAGGTTCTTGTAAACAGAGCCGTTCCAAACATTGGGATGACGGTGTCTTTTAGATTTTAATTTCCCTAAGCTATAGGACCATAAGTGGAAGTGCCCTAGGCTCTGTTGCTTTGTTTTTTAGATGTTTCAGGAAACACCATACACTTCTCCCGAGTGTCTGTTGGCAATTTACATCCCGCCCTTCAGCATAACAAGGCTCCCAGTTCTCAATGGCCTGTTGCCTTTCTGGATTTTACACTTTTTTCAGATGGCCCTTTTGACCGGGGGGAAGTGAGACTTCATTGTAGTGCAGATTTCCTTTGCAAGCTTGCTTGGTTGGCCAAAAAGGGCGTATGCGTTTTTTCCTGAATATATTCAGGAAAAAACGCATACGCCCTTTTTGGCCAAGTGCATCATTGTGGACGTTCTGCCTCTTTTCCTATGCTTTCAATGCAATTCCAGTCTACCTCCTGAAATCGGTTTCCTGCAATTCTGCCCCGCTTTCAAGTCCTCTTGGCAGCCTTACTTCAGTCTATTTTTGGACGATAGCTGTCATTTATAACTCTGCAGGTTTGTGAATTACAGTGCCCCTGAGCTCCTTTCTTCAACTCGCTTTCTTGTGACCTGGCCGCAACACCGCAGGATGGCTTCAGGCCCTAATCTGGTTCCGGCACGGCACGCTGAGCCTTTGGTTATTTCCTCTTCCTGGTGGGAAATGAGAGTTAAATTTGCCCGTCCAGACACCTCCAGCTAGTCTCTCATTGGTTCTCGCTATTCCTGTTCATCTTCCGCAGAAATTGCAAACTGTGCCAAACAGGAGGTTAAAGGGACTGACTCTCCAAGTCGGGAGAGTGTTAGTAAAGCGTCTGGAATGTTGCACCCGAGTACCAGGGGAGGAAAACTGAGACATATTTGAACACGTCTCCCGTTCACATGGTTGATCATACTTGGGTTCCACATGCATGTTTTAGCTGAAGGAAGAATACCTTAAACCTGGAGAGTTGAGACCCGTGTAATGGGTACCATGCAATATGACTTCAAAGGGTCTTCATTTGCTCACCGAACCTCTCCAATCCTATCACTGCTGCGTTTATGCCCCTGTACACATGCTTGATTCTCTTTCGGAGACATAGCAATCCATAGGTTTTAAGATACTTACTAGTCAGGTACATTCTTAGGCGTTTAATATGCGGTGTTGAGTCCATTTCGTTGAGCAAGGAGTAGCTCTTGTCTATTCCATATTTGGCTTAAGGAACTTTATCTGTGCTCATTTCAATCTCTGGTTTTATGCAGCACCCCAACTCACCTTTCCCCTTAAGCAAGCATAAGTTGGTTTTCTAAATTTGAGACCCTGTTCTGTTTTGGAATTCAGTTCCTGTGTAGCCACGTTTACATTCCGTGTATTAGTGATATCTTATGATGTTTCTTTTTCTGTGTGACTTATTTCAGTTAGAATCATCGTACCTGAATCTACTCATTATGCTGCTACGGGCCTGATGACATAGATTTCATTGCTGAGTGATACTGCATTGTACGTAAGTACCACAAGTTCTTTATCCATTTTTCACTTTCTGCGATGTTGAACTTGTACTGTAAACGAGGTTCTTGTAAACAGAGGCGTCCCAAACTTTGGGGTGGCTGTGTCTTTTTGATTTTAATTTCCCTAAGCTATAGGACCATAAGTGGAAGTGCCCTAGGCTCTGTTGCGTTGTTTTTTAGATGTTTCAGGAAACACCATACACTTCTCCCGAGTGTCTGTTGGCAATTTACATCCCGCCCATCAGCATAACAAGGCTCCCAGTTCTCCATGGCCTGTTGCCTTTCTGGATTTTACACTTTTTTCAGATGGCCCTTTTGACCGGGGGGAAGTGAGACTTCATTGTAGTGCAGATTTCCTTTGCAAGCTTGCTTGGTTGGCCAAAAAGGGCGTATGCGTTTTTTCCTGAATTCAGGAAAAAACGCATACGCCCTTTTTGGCCAAGTGCATCATTGTGGACGTTCTGCCTCTTTTCCTATGCTTTCAGTGCAATTCCAGTCTACCTCCTGAAATCGGTTTCCTGCAATTCTGCCCCGCTTTCAAGTCCTCTTGGCAGCCTTACTTCAGTCTATTTTTGGACGATAGCTGTCATTTATAACTCTGCAGGTTTGTGAATTACAGTGCCCCTGAGCTCCTTTCTTCAACTCGCTTTCTTGTGACCTGGCCGCAACACCGCAGGATGGCTTCAGGCCCTAATCTGGTTCCGGCACGGCACGCTGAGCCTTTGGTTAATTCCTCTTCCTGGTGGGAAATGAGAGTTAAATTTGCCCGTCCAGACACCTCCAGCTAGTCTCTCATTGGTTCTCGCTATTCCTGTTCATCTTCCGCAGAAATTGCAAACTGGGCCAAACAGGAGGTTAAAGACACTGACTCTCCAAGTCGGGAGAGTGTTAGTAAAGCGTCTGGAATGTTGCACCCGAGTACCAGGGTACGAAAACTGAGACATATTTGAACACGTCTCCCGATCACATGGTTGATCATACTCTGGGTTCCACATGCATGTTTTAGCTGAAGGAAGAATACCTAAAACCTGGGTATTTGAAACCCGTGGAATGGGTACCATGCAATATGACTTCAAAGGGTCTTCATTTGCTCACCGAACCTCTCCAATCCTATCACTGCTGCGTTTATGCCCCTGTACACATGCTTGATTCTCTTTCAGAGACATAGCAATCCATAGGTTTTAAGATACTTACTAGTCAGGTACATTCTTAGGCGTTTAATATGCGGTGTTGAGTCCATTTCGTTGAGCAAGGAGTAGCTCTTGTCTATTCCATATTTGGCTTAAGGAACTTTATCTGTGCTCATTTCAATCTCTGGTTTTATGCAGCACCCAAACTCACCTTTCCCCTTAAGCAAGCATAAGTTGGTTTTCTAAATTTGAGACCCTGTCCTGTTCTGTAATTCAGTTCCTGTGTAGCCAAGTTTACATTCCGTGTATTACTGATATCTTATGATGTTTCTTTTTCTGTGTGACTTATTTCAGTTAGAATCATCATACCTGAATCCACTCATTGTGCTGCTAAGGGCCTGATGACACAGATTTCATTGCTGAGTGATATTGCTTTGTAAGTAAATACCACAACTTCTTTATCCATTTTTCACTTTCTGCGATGTTGAACTTATACTGTAAACGAGGTTCTTGTAAACAGAGGCGTCCCAAACTTTGGGGTGGCTGTGTCTTTTTGATTTTAATTTCCCTAAGCTATAGGACCATAAGTGGCAGTGCCCTAGGCTCTGTTGCTTTGTTTTTTAGATATTTCAGGAAACACCATAACACTTCTCCCGAGTGTCTGTTGGCAATTTACATCCCGCCCATCAGCATAACAAGGCTCCCAGTTCTCCATGGCCTGTCCTGCCTTTCTGGATTTTACACTTTTTTCAGATGGCTCTTTTGACCGGGGGGAAGTGAGACTTCATTGTAGTGCAGATTTCCTTTGCAAGCTTGCTTGGTTGGCCAAAAAGGGCGTATGCGTTTTTTCCTGAATATATTCAGGAAAAAACGCATACGCCCTTTTTGGCCAAGTGCATCATTGTGGACGTTCTGCCTCTTTTCCTATGCTTTCAATGCAATTCCAGTCTACCTCCTGAAATCGGTTTCCTGCAATTCTACCCCGCTTTCAAGTCCTCTTGGCAGCCTTACTTCAGTCTATTTTTGGACGATAGCTGTCATTTATAACTCTGCAGGTTTGTGAATTACAGTGCCCCTGAGCTCCTTTCTTCAACTCGCTTTCTTGTGACCTGGCCGCAACACCGCAGGATGGCTTCAGGCCCTAATCTGGTTCCGGCCCGGCATGCTGAGCCTTTGGTTAATTCCTCTTCCTGGTGGGAAATGAGAGTTAAATTTGCCCGTCCAGACACCTCCAGCTAGCCTCTCATTGGTTCTCGCTATTCCTGTTCATCTTCCGCAGAAATTGCAAACTGGGCCAAACAGGAGGTTAAAGGGACTGACTCTCCAAGTGGGGAGAGTGTTAGTAAAGCGTCTGGAATGTTGCACCCGAGTACAAGGGGAGGAAAACTGAGACATATTTGAACACGTCTCCCGATCACATGGTTGATCATACTCTAGGTTCCACATGCATGTTTTAGCTGAAGGAAGAATACCTTAAACCTGGGTAGTTCAAACCCGTGGAATGGGTACCATGCAATATGACTTCAAAGGGTCTTCATTTGCTCACCGAACCTCTCCAATCCTATCACTGCTGCGTTTATGCCCCTGTACACATGCTTGATTCTCTTTCGGAGACATAGCAATCCATAGGTTTTAAGATACTTACAAGTCAGGTACATTCTTAGGCGTTTAATATGCGGTGTTGAGTCCATTTCATTGAGCAAGGAGTAGCTCTTGTCTATTCCATATTTGGCTTAAGGAACTTTATCTGTGCTCATTTCAATCTCTGGTTTTATGCAGCACCCCAACTCACCTTTACCCTTAAGCAAGCATAAGTTGTTTTTCTAAATTTGAGACCCTGTTCTGTTCTGTAATTCAGTTCCTGTGTAGCCAAGTTTCCATTCCGTGTAGTACTGATATCTTATGATGTTTCTTTTTCTGTGTGACTTATTTCAGTTAGAATCATCATACCTGAATCCACTCATTGTGCTGCTAAGGGCCTGATGACATAGATTTCATTGCTGAGTGATATTGCTTTGTAAGTGAATACCACAACTTCTTTATCCATTTTTCACTTTCTGCGATGTTGAACTTGTACTGTAAACGAGGTTCTTGTAAACAGAGCCGTTCCAAACTTTGGGGTGGCTGTGTCTTTTTGATTTTAATTTCCCTAAGCTATAGGACCATAAGTGGAAGTGCCCTAGGCTCTGTTGCTTTGTTTTTTAGATGTTTCAGGAAACACCATACACTTCTCCCAAGTGTCAGTTGGCAATTTACATCCCACCCATCAGCATAACAAGGCTCCCAGTTCTCAATGGCCTGTTGCCTTTCTGGATTTTACACTTTTTTCAGATGGCCCTTTTGACCGGGGGGAAGTGAGACTTCATTGTAGTGCAGATTTCCTTTGCAAGCTTGCTTGGTTGGCCAAAAAGGGCGTATGCGTTTTTTCCTGAATATATTCAGGAAAAAACGCATACGCCCTTTTTGGCCAAGTGCATCATTGTGGACGTTCTGCCTCTTTTCCTATGCTTTCAATGCAATTCCAGTCTACCTCCTGAAATCGGTTTCCTGCAATTCTGCCCCGCTTTCAAGTCCTCTTGGCAGCCTTACTTCAGTCTATTTTTGGACGATAGCTGTCATTTATAACTCTGCAGGTTTGTGAATTACAGTGCCCCTGAGCTCCTTTCTTCAACTCGCTTTCTTGTGACCTGGCCGCAACACCGCAGGATGGCTTCAGGCCCTAATCTGGTTCCGGCACGGCACGCTGAGCCTTTGGTTAATTCCTCTTCCTGGTGGGAAATGAGAGTTAAATTTGCCCGTCCAGACACCTCCAGCTAGTCTCTCATTGGTTCTCGCTATTCCTGTTCATCTTCCGCAGAAATTGCAAACTGGGCCAAACAGGAGGTTAAAGGCGCTGACTCTCCAAGTGGGGAGAGTGTTAGTAAAGCGTCTGGAATGTTGCACCCGAGTACCAGGGGAGGAAAACTGAGACATATTTGAACACGTCTCCCGTTCACATGGTTGATCATACTTGGGTTCCACATGCATGTTTTAGCTGAAGGAAGAATACCTTAAACCTGGAGAGTTGAGACCCGTGTAATGGGTACCATGCAATATGACTTCAAGGGGTCTTCATTTGCTCACCGAACCTCTCCAATCCTATCACTGCTGCGTTTATGCCCCTGTACACATGCTTGATTCTCTTTCGGAGACATAGCAATCCATAGGTTTTAAGATACTTACTAGTCAGGTACATTCTTAGGCGTTTAATATGGGGTGTTGAGTCCATTTCGTTGAGCAAGGAGTAGCTCTTGTCTATTCCATATTTGGCTTAAGGAACTTTATCTGTGCTCATTTCAATCTCTGGTTTTATGCAGCACCCCAACTCACCTTTCCCCTTAAGCAAGAATAAGTTGGTTTTCTAAATTTGAGACCCTGTTCTGTTCTGTAATTCAGTTCCTGTGTAGCCACGTTTACATTCCGTGTATTACTGATATCTTATGATGTTTCTTTTTCTGTGTGACTTATTTCAGTTAGAATCATCATACCTGAATCCACTCATTGTGCTGCTAAGGGCCTGATGACACAGATTTCATTGCTGAGTGATATTGCTTTGTAAGTAAATACCACAACTTCTTTATCCATTTTTCACTTTCTGCGATGTTGAACTTGTACTGTAAACGAGGTTCTTGTAAACAGAGCCATTCCAAACTTTGGGGTGGCTGTGTCTTTTTGATTTTAATTTCCCTAAGCTATAGGACCATAAGTGGAAGTGCCCTAGGTTCTGTTGCTTTGTTTTTTAGATGTTTCAGGAAACACCATACACTTCTCCCGAGTGGTTGTTGGCAATTTACATCCCGCCCATCAGCATAACAAGGCTCCCAGTTCTCCATGGCCTGTCCTGCCTTTCTGGATTTTACACTTTTTTCAGATGGCCCTTTTGACCGGGGGGAAGTGAGACTTCATTGTAGTGCAGATTTCCTTTGCAAGCTTGCTTGGTTGGCCAAAAAGGGCGTATGCGTTTTTTCCTGAATATATTCAGGAAAAAACGCATACGCCCTTTTTGGCCAAGTGCATCATTGTGGACGTTCTGCCTCTTTTTCTATGCTTTCAATGCAATTCCAGTCTACCTCCTGAAATCGGTTTCCTGCAATTCTGCCCCGCTTTCAAGTCCTCTTGGCAGCCTTACTTCAGTCTATTTTTGGACGATAGCTGTCATTTATAACTCTGCAGGTTTGTGAATTACAGTGCCCCTGAGCTCCTTTCTTCAACTCGCTTTCTTGTGACCTGGCCGCAACACCGCAGGATGGCTTCAGGCCCTAATCTGGTTCCGGCACGGCACGCTGAGCCTTTGGTTATTTCCTCTTCCTGGTGGGAAATGAGAGTTAAATTTGCCCGTCCAGACACCTCCAGCTAGTCTCTCATTGGTTCTCGCTATTCCTGTTCATCTTCCGCAGAAATTGCAAACTGGGCCAAACAGGAGGTTAAAGGCGCTGACTCTCCAAGTGGGGAGAGTGTTAGTAAAGCGTCTGGAATGTTGCACCCGAGTACCAGGGGAGGAAAACTGAGACATATTTGAACACGTCTCCCGTTCACATGGTTGATCATACTTGGGTTCCACATGCATGTTTTAGCTGAAGGAAGAATACCTTAAACCTGGAGAGTTGAGACCCGTGTAATGGGTACCATGCAATATGACTTCAAAGGGTCTTCATTTGCTCACCGAACCTCTCCAATCCTATCACTGCTGCGTTTATGCCCCTGTACACATGCTTGATTCTCTTTCGGAGACATAGCAATCCATAGGTTTTAAGATACTTACTAGTCAGGTACATTCTTAGGCGTTTAATATGCGGTGTTGAGTCCATTTCGTTGAGCAAGGAGTAGCTCTTGTGTATTCCATATTTGGCTTAAGGAACTTTATCTGTGCTCATTTCAATCTCTGGTTTTATGCAGCACCCCAACTCACCTTTCCCCTTAAGCAAGCATAAGTTGGTTTTCTAAATTTGAGAACCTGTTCTGTTTTGGAATTCAGTTCCTGTGTAGCCACGTTTACATTCCGTGTATTAGTGATATCTTATGATGTTTCTTTTTCTGTGTGACTTATTTCAGTTAGAATCATCGTACCTGAATCTACTCATTATGCTGCTACGGGCCTGATGACATAGATTTCATTGCTGAGTGATACTGCATTGTACGTAAGTACCACAAGTTCTTTATCCATTTTTCACTTTCTGCGATGTTGAACTTGTACTGTAAACGAGGTTCTTGTAAACAGAGGCGTCCCAAACTTTGGGGTGGCTGTGTCTTTTTGATTTTAATTTCCCTAAGCTATAGGACCATAAGTGGAAGTGCCCTAGGCTCTGTTGCGTTGTTTTTTAGATGTTTCAGGAAACACCATACACTTCTCCCGAGTGGTTGTTGGCAATTTACATCCCGCCCATCAGCATAACAAGGCTCCCAGTTCTCCATGGCCTGTTGCCTTTCTGGATTTTACACTTTTTTCAGATGGCCCTTTTGACCGGGGGGAAGTGAGACTTCATTGTAGTGCAGATTTCCTTTGCAAGCTTGCTTGGTTGGCCAAAAAGGGCGTATGCGTTTTTTCCTGAATTCAGGAAAAAACGCATACGCCCTTTTTGGCCAAGTGCATCATTGTGGACGTTCTGCCTCTTTTCCTATGCTTTCAGTGCAATTCCAGTCTACCTCCTGAAATCGGTTTCCTGCAATTCTGCCCCGCTTTCAAGTCCTCTTGGCAGCCTTACTTCAGTCTATTTTTGGACGATAGCTGTCATTTATAACTCTGCAGGTTTGTGAATTACAGTGCCCCTGAGCTCCTTTCTTCAACTCGCTTTCTTGTGACCTGGCCGCAACACCGCAGGATGGCTTCAGGCCCTAATCTGGTTCCGGCACGGCACGCTGAGCCTTTGGTTAATTCCTCTTCCTGGTGGGAAATGAGAGTTAAATTTGCCCGTCCAGACACCTCCAGCTAGTCTCTCATTGGTTCTCGCTATTCCTGTTCATCTTCCGCAGAAATTGCAAACTGGGCCAAACAGGAGGTTAAAGGGACTGACTCTCCAAGTGGGGAGAGTGTTAGTAAAGCGTCTGGAATGTTGCACCCGAGTGCCAGGGTACGAAAACTGAGACATATTTGAACACGTCTCCCGATCACATGGTTGATCATACTCTGGGTTCCACATGCATGTTTTAGCTGAAGGAAGAATACCTAAAACCTGGGTATTTGAAACCCGTGGAATGGGTACCATGCAATATGACTTCAAAGGGTCTTCATTTGCTCACCGAACCTCTCTAATCCTATCACTGCTGCGTTTATGCCCCTGTACACATGCTTGATTCTCTTTCAGAGACATAGCAATCCATAGGTTTTAAGATACTTACTAGTCAGGTACATTCTTAGGCGTTTAATATGCGGTGTTGAGTCCATTTCGTTGAGCAAGGAGTAGCTCTTGTCTATTCCATATTTGGCTTAAGGAACTTTATCTGTGCTCATTTCAATCTCTGGTTTTATGCAGCACCCCAACTCACCTTTCCCCTTAAGCAAGCATAAGTTGGTTTTCTAAATTTGAGACCCTGTCCTGTTCTGTAATTCAGTTCCTGTGTAGCCAAGTTTACATTCCGTGTATTACTGATATCTTATGATGTTTCTTTTTCTGTGTGACTTATTTCAGTTAGAATCATCATACCTGAATCCACTCATTGTGCTGCTAAGGGCCTGATGACACAGATTTCATTGCTGAGTGATATTGCTTTGTAAGTAAATACCACAACTTCTTTATCCATTTTTCACTTTCTGCGATGTTGAACTTATACTGTAAACGAGGTTCTTGTAAACAGAGGCGTCCCAAACTTTGGGGTGGCTGTGTCTTTTTGATTTTAATTTCCCTAAGCTATAGGACCATAAGTGGCAGTGCCCTAGGCTCTGTTGCTTTGTTTTTTAGATATTTCAGGAAACACCATAACACTTCTCCGGAGTGTCTGTTGGCAATTTACATCCCGCCCATCAGCATAACAAGGCTCCCAGTTCTCCATGGCCTGTCCTGCCTTTCTGGATTTTACACTTTTTTCAGATGGCTCTTTTGACCGGGGGGAAGTGAGACTTCATTGTAGTGCAGATTTCCTTTGCAAGCTTGCTTGGTTGGCCAAAAAGGGCGTATGCGTTTTTTCCTGAATATATTCAGGAAAAAATGCATACGCCCTTTTTGGCCAAGTGCATCATTGTGGACGTTCTGCCTCTTTTCCTATGCTTTCAATGCAATTCCAGTCTACCTCCTGAAATCGGTTTCCTGCAATTCTGCCCCGCTTTCAAGTCCTCTTGGCAGCCTTACTTCAGTCTATTTTTGGACGATAGCTGTCATTTATAACTCTGCAGGTTTGTGAATTACAGTGCCCCTGAGCTCCTTTCTTCAACTCGCTTTCTTGTGACCTGGCCGCAACACCGCAGGATGGCTTCAGGCCCTAATCTGGTTCCGGCACGGCATGCTGAGCCTTTGGTTAATTCCTCTTCCTGGTGGGAAATGAGAGTTAAATTTGCCCGTCCAGACACCTCCAGCTAGCCTCTCATTGGTTCTCGCTATTCCTGTTCATTTTCCGCAGAAATTGCAAACTGGGCCAAACAGGAGGTTAAAGGGACTGACTCTCCAAGTGGGGAGAGTGTTAGTAAAGCGTCTGGAATGTTGCACCCGAGTACAAGGGGAGGAAAACTGAGACATATTTGAACACGTCTCCCGATCACATGGTTGATCATACTCTAGGTTCCACATGCATGTTTTAGCTGAAGGAAGAATACCTTAAACCTGGGTAGTTCAAACCCGTGGAATGGGTACCATGCAATATGACTTCAAAGGGTCTTCATTTGCTCACCGAACCTCTCCAATCCTATCACTGCTGCGTTTATGCCCCTGTACACATGCTTGATTCTCTTTCGGAGACATAGCAATCCATAGGTTTTAAGATACTTACAAGTCAGGTACATTCTTAGGCGTTTAATATGCGGTGTTGAGTCCATTTCATTGAGCAAGGAGTAGCTCTTGTGTATTCCATATTTGGCTTAAGGAACTTTATCTGTGCTCATTTCAATCTCTGGTTTTATGCAGCACCCCAACTCACCTTTACCCTTAAGCAAGCATAAGTTGTTTTTCTAAATTTGAGACCCTGTTCTGTTCTGTAATTCAGTTCCTGTGTAGCCAAGTTTCCATTCCGTGTAGTACTGATATCTTATGATGTTTCTTTTTCTGTGTGACTTATTTCAGTTAGAATCATCATACCTGAATCCACTCATTGTGCTGCTAAGGGCCTGATGACATAGATTTCATTGCTGAGTGATATTGCTTTGTAAGTGAATACCACAACTTCTTTATCCATTTTTCACTTTCTGCGATGTTGAACTTGTACTGTAAACGAGGTTCTTGTAAACAGAGCCGTTCCAAACTTTGGGGTGGCTGTGTCTTTTTGATTTTAATTTCCCTAAGCTATAGGACCATAAGTGGAAGTGCCCTAGGCTCTGTTGCTTTGTTTTTTAGATGTTTCAGGAAACACCATACACTTCTCCCAAGTGTCAGTTGGCAATTTACATCCCACCCATCAGCATAACAAGGCTCCCAGTTCTCAATGGCCTGTTGCCTTTCTGGATTTTACACTTTTTTCAGATGGCCCTTTTGACCGGGGGGAAGTGAGACTTCATTGTAGTGCAGATTTCCTTTGCAAGCTTGCTTGGTTGGCCAAAAAGGGCGTATGCGTTTTTTCCTGAATATATTCAGGAAAAAACGCATACGCCCTTTTTGGCCAAGTGCATCATTGTGGACGTTCTGCCTCTTTTCCTATGCTTTCAATGCAATTCCAGTCTACCTCCTGAAATCGGTTTCCTGCAATTCTGCCCCGCTTTCAAGTCCTCTTGGCAGCCTTACTTCAGTCTATTTTTGGACGATAGCTGTCATTTATAACTCTGCAGGTTTGTGAATTACAGTGCCCCTGAGCTCCTTTCTTCAACTCGCTTTCTTGTGACCTGGCCGCAACACCGCAGGATGGCTTCAGGCCCTAATCTGGTTCCGGCACGGCACGCTGAGCCTTTGGTTAATTCCTCTTCCTGGTGGGAAATGAGAGTTAAATTTGCCCGTCCAGACACCTCCAGCTAGTCTCTCATTGGTTCTCGCTATTCCTGTTCATCTTCCGCAGAAATTGCAAACTGGGCCAAACAGGAGGTTAAAGGGACTGACTCTCCAAGTGGGGAGAGTGTTAGTAAAGCGTCTGGAATGTTGCACCCGAGTGCCAGGGTACGAAAACTGAGACATATTTGAACACGTCTCCCGATCACATGGTTGATCATACTCTGGGTTCCACATGCATGTTTTAGCTGAAGGAAGAATACCTAAAACCTGGGTATTTGAAACCCGTGGAATGGGTACCATGCAATATGACTTCAAAGGGTCTTCATTTGCTCACCGAACCTCTCTAATCCTATCACTGCTGCGTTTATGCCCCTGTACACATGCTTGATTCTCTTTCAGAGACATAGCAATCCATAGGTTTTAAGATACTTACTAGTCAGGTACATTCTTAGGCGTTTAATATGCGGTGTTGAGTCCATTTCGTTGAGCAAGGAGTAGCTCTTGTCTATTCCATATTTGGCTTAAGGAACTTTATCTGTGCTCATTTCAATCTCTGGTTTTATGCAGCACCCCAACTCACCTTTCCCCTTAAGCAAGCATAAGTTGGTTTTCTAAATTTGAGACCCTGTCCTGTTCTGTAATTCAGTTCCTGTGTAGCCAAGTTTACATTCCGTGTATTACTGATATCTTATGATGTTTCTTTTTCTGTGTGACTTATTTCAGTTAGAATCATCATACCTGAATCCACTCATTGTGCTGCTAAGGGCCTGATGACACAGATTTCATTGCTGAGTGATATTGCTTTGTAAGTAAATACCACAACTTCTTTATCCATTTTTCACTTTCTGCGATGTTGAACTTATACTGTAAACGAGGTTCTTGTAAACAGAGGCGTCCCAAACTTTGGGGTGGCTGTGTCTTTTTGATTTTAATTTCCCTAAGCTATAGGACCATAAGTGGCAGTGCCCTAGGCTCTGTTGCTTTGTTTTTTAGATATTTCAGGAAACACCATAACACTTCTCCGGAGTGTCTGTTGGCAATTTACATCCCGCCCATCAGCATAACAAGGCTCCCAGTTCTCCATGGCCTGTCCTGCCTTTCTGGATTTTACACTTTTTTCAGATGGCTCTTTTGACCGGGGGGAAGTGAGACTTCATTGTAGTGCAGATTTCCTTTGCAAGCTTGCTTGGTTGGCCAAAAAGGGCGTATGCGTTTTTTCCTGAATATATTCAGGAAAAAACGCATACGCCCTTTTTGGCCAAGTGCATCATTGTGGACGTTCTGCCTCTTTTCCTATGCTTTCAATGCAATTCCAGTCTACCTCCTGAAATCGGTTTCCTGCAATTCTGCCCCGCTTTCAAGTCCTCTTGGCAGCCTTACTTCAGTCTATTTTTGGACGATAGCTGTCATTTATAACTCTGCAGGTTTGTGAATTACAGTGCCCCTGAGCTCCTTTCTTCAACTCGCTTTCTTGTGACCTGGCCGCAACACCGCAGGATGGCTTCAGGCCCTAATCTGGTTCCGGCACGGCATGCTGAGCCTTTGGTTAATTCCTCTTCCTGGTGGGAAATGAGAGTTAAATTTGCCCGTCCAGACACCTCCAGCTAGCCTCTCATTGGTTCTCGCTATTCCTGTTCATTTTCCGCAGAAATTGCAAACTGGGCCAAACAGGAGGTTAAAGGGACTGACTCTCCAAGTGGGGAGAGTGTTAGTAAAGCGTCTGGAATGTTGCACCCGAGTACAAGGGGAGGAAAACTGAGACATATTTGAACACGTCTCCCGATCACATGGTTGATCATACTCTAGGTTCCACATGCATGTTTTAGCTGAAGGAAGAATACCTTAAACCTGGGTAGTTCAAACCCGTGGAATGGGTACCATGCAATATGACTTCAAAGGGTCTTCATTTGCTCACCGAACCTCTCCAATCCTATCACTGCTGCGTTTATGCCCCTGTACACATGCTTGATTCTCTTTCGGAGACATAGCAATCCATAGGTTTTAAGATACTTACAAGTCAGGTACATTCTTAGGCGTTTAATATGCGGTGTTGAGTCCATTTCATTGAGCAAGGAGTAGCTCTTGTGTATTCCATATTTGGCTTAAGGAACTTTATCTGTGCTCATTTCAATCTCTGGTTTTATGCAGCACCCCAACTCACCTTTACCCTTAAGCAAGCATAAGTTGTTTTTCTAAATTTGAGACCCTGTTCTGTTCTGTAATTCAGTTCCTGTGTAGCCAAGTTTCCATTCCGTGTAGTACTGATATCTTATGATGTTTCTTTTTCTGTGTGACTTATTTCAGTTAGAATCATCATACCTGAATCCACTCATTGTGCTGCTAAGGGCCTGATGACATAGATTTCATTGCTGAGTGATATTGCTTTGTAAGTGAATACCACAACTTCTTTATCCATTTTTCACTTTCTGCGATGTTGAACTTGTACTGTAAACGAGGTTCTTGTAAACAGAGCCGTTCCAAACTTTGGGGTGGCTGTGTCTTTTTGATTTTAATTTCCCTAAGCTATAGGACCATAAGTGGAAGTGCCCTAGGCTCTGTTGCTTTGTTTTTTAGATGTTTCAGGAAACACCATACACTTCTCCCAAGTGTCAGTTGGCAATTTACATCCCACCCATCAGCATAACAAGGCTCCCAGTTCTCAATGGCCTGTTGCCTTTCTGGATTTTACACTTTTTTCAGATGGCCCTTTTGACCGGGGGGAAGTGAGACTTCATTGTAGTGCAGATTTCCTTTGCAAGCTTGCTTGGTTGGCCAAAAAGGGCGTATGCGTTTTTTCCTGAATATATTCAGGAAAAAACGCATACGCCCTTTTTGGCCAAGTGCATCATTGTGGACGTTCTGCCTCTTTTCCTATGCTTTCAATGCAATTCCAGTCTACCTCCTGAAATCGGTTTCCTGCAATTCTGCCCCGCTTTCAAGTCCTCTTGGCAGCCTTACTTCAGTCTATTTTTGGACGATAGCTGTCATTTATAACTCTGCAGGTTTGTGAATTACAGTGCCCCTGAGCTCCTTTCTTCAACTCGCTTTCTTGTGACCTGGCCGCAACACCGCAGGATGGCTTCAGGCCCTAATCTGGTTCCGGCACGGCACGCTGAGCCTTTGGTTAATTCCTCTTCCTGGTGGGAAATGAGAGTTAAATTTGCCCGTCCAGACACCTCCAGCTAGTCTCTCATTGGTTCTCGCTATTCCTGTTCATCTTCCGCAGAAATTGCAAACTGGGCCAAACAGGAGGTTAAAGGGACTGACTCTCCAAGTGGGGAGAGTGTTAGTAAAGCGTCTGGAATGTTGCACCCGAGTGCCAGGGTACGAAAACTGAGACATATTTGAACACGTCTCCCGATCACATGGTTGATCATACTCTGGGTTCCACATGCATGTTTTAGCTGAAGGAAGAATACCTAAAACCTGGGTATTTGAAACCCGTGGAATGGGTACCATGCAATATGACTTCAAAGGGTCTTCATTTGCTCACCGAACCTCTCCAATCCTATCACTGCTGCGTTTATGCCCCTGTACACATGCTTGATTCTCTTTCGGAGACATAGCAATCCATAGGTTTTAAGATACTTACAAGTCAGGTACATTCTTAGGCGTTTAATATGCGGTGTTGAGTCCATTTCATTGAGCAAGGAGTAGCTCTTGTGTATTCCATATTTGGCTTAAGGAACTTTATCTGTGCTCATTTCAATCTCTGGTTTTATGCAGCACCCCAACTCACCTTTACCCTTAAGCAAGCATAAGTTGTTTTTCTAAATTTGAGACCCTGTTCTGTTCTGTAATTCAGTTCCTGTGTAGCCAAGTTTCCATTCCGTGTAGTACTGATATCTTATGATGTTTCTTTTTCTGTGTGACTTATTTCAGTTAGAATCATCATACCTGAATCCACTCATTGTGCTGCTAAGGGCCTGATGACATAGATTTCATTGCTGAGTGATATTGCTTTGTAAGTGAATACCACAACTTCTTTATCCATTTTTCACTTTCTGCGATGTTGAACTTGTACTGTAAACGAGGTTCTTGTAAACAGAGCCGTTCCAAACTTTGGGGTGGCTGTGTCTTTTTGATTTTAATTTCCCTAAGCTATAGGACCATAAGTGGAAGTGCCCTAGGCTCTGTTGCTTTGTTTTTTAGATGTTTCAGGAAACACCATACACTTCTCCCAAGTGTCAGTTGGCAATTTACATCCCACCCATCAGCATAACAAGGCTCCCAGTTCTCAATGGCCTGTTGCCTTTCTGGATTTTACACTTTTTTCAGATGGCCCTTTTGACCGGGGGGAAGTGAGACTTCATTGTAGTGCAGATTTCCTTTGCAAGCTTGCTTGGTTGGCCAAAAAGGGCGTATGCGTTTTTTCCTGAATATATTCAGGAAAAAACGCATACGCCCTTTTTGGCCAAGTGCATCATTGTGGACGTTCTGCCTCTTTTCCTATGCTTTCAATGCAATTCCAGTCTACCTCCTGAAATCGGTTTCCTGCAATTCTGCCCCGCTTTCAAGTCCTCTTGGCAGCCTTACTTCAGTCTATTTTTGGACGATAGCTGTCATTTATAACTCTGCAGGTTTGTGAATTACAGTGCCCCTGAGCTCCTTTCTTCAACTCGCTTTCTTGTGACCTGGCCGCAACACCGCAGGATGGCTTCAGGCCCTAATCTGGTTCCAGTACGGCATGCTGAGCCTTTGGTTATTTCCTCTTCCTGTTGGGAAATGAGAGTTAAATTTGCCCGTCCAGACACCTCCAGCTAGCCTCTCATTGGTTCTCGCTATTCCTGTTCATCTTCCGAAGAAATTGCAAACTGGGCCAAACAGGAGGTTAAAGGGACTGACTCTCCAAGTGGGGAGAGTGTTAGTAAAGCGTCTGGAATGTTGCACCCGAGTACCAGGGGAGGAAAACTGAGACATATTTGAACACGTCTCCCGATCACATGGTTGATCATACTCTGGGTTCCACATGCATGTTTTAGCTGAAGGAAGAATACCTTAAACCTGGAGAGTTAAGACCCGTGTAATGGGTACCATGCAATATGACTTCAAAGGGTCTTCATTTGCTCACCGAACCTCTCCAATCCTATCACTGCTGCGTTTATGCCCCTGTACACATGCTTGATTCTCTTTCGGAGACATAGCAATCCATAGGTTTTAAGATACTTACTAGTCAGGTACATACTTAGGCGTTTAATATGCGGTGTTGAGTCCATTTCGTTGAGCAAGGAGTAGCTCTTGTCTATTCCATATTTGACTTAAGGAACTTTATCTGTGCTCATTTCAATCTCTGGTTTTATGCAGCACCCCAACTCACCTTTACCCTTAAGCAAGCATAAGTTGGTTTTCTAAATTTGAGACCCTGTTCTGTTCTGTAATTCAGTTCCTGTGTAGCCAAGTTTACATTCCGTGTATTACTGATATCTTATGATGTTTCTTTTTCTGTGTGACTTACTTCAGTTAGAATCATCATACCTGAATCCACTCATTGTGCTGCTAAGGGCCTGATGACACAGATTTCATTGCTGAGTGATATTGCTTTGTAAGTAAATACCACAACTTCTTTATCCATTTTTCACTTTCTGCGATGTTGAACTTGTACTGTAAACGAGGTTCTTGTAAACAGAGCCGTTCCAAACTTTGGGGTGGCTGTGTCTTTTTGATTTTAATTTCCCTAAGCTATAGGACCATAAGTGGAAGTGCCCTAGGTTCTGTTGCTTTGTTTTTTAGATGTTTCAGGAAACACCATACACTTCTCCCGAGTGGTTGTTGGCAATTTACATCCCGCCCATCAGCATAACAAGGCTCCCAGTTCTCCATGGCCTGTCCTGCCTTTCTGGATTTTACACTTTTTTCAGATGGCCCTTTTGACCGGGGGGAAGTGAGACTTCATTGTAGTGCAGATTTCCTTTGCAAGCTTGCTTGGTTGGCCAAAAAGGGCGTATGCGTTTTTTCCTGAATATATTCAGGAAAAAACGCATACGCCCTTTTTGGCCAAGTGCATCATTGTGGACGTTCTGCCTCTTTTCCTATGCTTTCAATGCAATTCCAGTCTACCTCCTGAAATCGGTTTCCTGCAATTCTGCCCCGCTTTCAAGTCCTCTTGGCAGCCTTACTTCAGTCTATTTTTGGACGATAGCTGTCATTTATAACTCTGCAGGTTTGTGAATTACAGTGCCCCTGAGGTCCTTTCTTCAACTCGCTTTCTTGTGACCTGGCCGCAACACCGCAGGATGGCTTCAGGCCCTAATCTGGTTCCGGCACGGCACGCTGAGCCTTTGGTTATTTCCTCTTCCTGGTGGGAAATGAGAGTTAAATTTGCCCGTCCAGACACCTCCAGCTAGTCTCTCATTGGTTCTCGCTATTCCTGTTCATCTTCCGCAGAAATTGCAAACTGGGCCAAACAGGAGGTTAAAGGCGCTGACTCTCCAAGTGGGGAGAGTGTTAGTAAAGCGTCTGGAATGTTGAACCCGAGTACCAGGGGAGGAAAACTGAGACATATTTGAACACGTCTCCCGTTCACATGGTTGATCATACTTGGGTTCCACATGCATGTTTTAGCTGAAGGAAGAATACCTTAAACCTGGAGAGTTGAGACCCGTGTAATGGGTACCATGCAATATGACTTCAAAGGGTCTTCATTTGCTCACCGAACCTCTCCAATCCTATCACTGCTGCGTTTATGCCCCTGTACACATGCTTGATTCTCTTTCAGAGACATAGCAATAAATAGGTTTTAAGATACTTACTAGTCAGGTACATTCTTAGGCGTTTAATATGCGGTGTTGAGTCCATTTCGTTGAGCAAGGAGTAGCTCTTGTCTATTCCATATTTGGCTTAAGGAACTTTATCTGTGCTCATTTCAATCTCTGGTTTTATGCAGCACCCCAACTCACCTTTCCCCTTAAGCAAGCATAAGTTGGTTTTCTAAATTTGAGACCCTGTCCTGTTCTGTAATTCAGTTCCTGTGTAACCAAGTTTACATTCCGTGTATTACTGATATCTTATGATGTTTCTTTTTCTGTGTGACTTATTTCAGTTAGAATCATCATACCTGAATCCACTCATTGTGCTGCTAAGGGCCTGATGACACAGATTTCATTGCTGAGTGATATTGCTTTGTAAGTAAATACCACAACTTCTTTATCCATTTTTCACTTTCTGCGATGTTGAACTTGTACTGTAAACGAGGTTCTTGTAAACAGAGGCGTCCCAAACTTTGGGGTGGCTGTGTCTTTTTGATTTTAATTTCCCTAAGCTATAGGACCATAAGTGGAAGTGCCCTAGGCTCTGTTGCTTTGTTTTTTAGATATTTCAGGAAACACCATAACACTTCTCCGGAGTGTCTGTTGGCAATTTACATCCCGCCCATCAGCATAACAAGGCTCCCAGTTCTCCATGGCCTGTCCTGCCTTTCTGGATTTTACACTTTTTTCAGATGGCTCTTTTGACCGGAGGGAAGTGAGACTTCATTGTAGTGCAGATTTCCTTTGCAAGCTTGCTTGGTTGGCCAAAAAGGGCGTATGCGTTTTTTCCTGAATATATTCAGGAAAAAACGCATATGCCCTTTTGGGCCAAGTGCATCATTGTGGACGTTCTGCCTCTTCTCCTATGCTTTCAATGCAATTCCAGTCTACCTCCTGAAATTGGTTTCCTGCAATTCTGCCCCGCTTTCAAGTCCTCTTGGCAGCCTTACTTCAGTCTATTTTTGGACGATAGCTGTCATTTATAACTCTGCAGGTTTGTGAATTACAGTGCCCCTGAGCTCCTTTCTTCAACTCGCTTTCTTGTGACCTAGCCGCAACACCGCAGGATGGCTTCAGGCCCTAATCCGGTTCCGGCCCGGCATGCTGAGCCTTTTGTTAATTCCTCTTCCTGGTGGGAAATGAGAGTTAAATTTGCCCGTCCAGACACCTCCAGCTAGCCTCTCATTGGTTCTCGCTATTCCTGTTCATCTTCCGCAGAAATTGCAAACTGGGCCAAACAGGAGGTTAAAGGGACTGACTCTCCAAGTGGGGAGAGTGTTAGTAAAGTGTCTGGAATGTTGCACCCGAGTACAAGGGGAGGAAAACTGAGACATATTTGAACACGTCTCCCGATCACATGGTTGATCATACTCTAGCTTACACATGCCTGTTTTAGCTGAAGGAAGAATACCTTAAACCTGGGTAGTTGAGACCCGTGGAATGGGTACCATGCAATATGACTTCAAAGGGTCTTCATTTGCTCACCGAACCTCTCCAATCCTATCACTGCTGCGTTTATGCCCCTGTACACATGCTTGATTCTCTTTCGGAGACATAGCAATCCATAGGTTTTAAGATACTTACAAGTCAGGTACATTCTTAGGCGTTTAATATGGGGTGTTGAGTCCATTTCGTTGAGAAAGGAGTAGCTCTTGTCTATTCCATATTTGGCTTAAGGAACTTTATCTGTGCTCATTTCAATCTCTGGTTTTATGCAGCACCCCAACTCACCTTTACCCTTAAGCAAGCATAAGTTGTTTTTCTAAATTTGAGACCCTGTTCTGTTCTGTAATTCAGTTCCTGTGTAGCCAAGTTTCCATTCCGTGTATTACTGATATCTTATGATGTTTCTTTTTCTGTGTGACTTATTTCAGTTAGAATCATCATACCTGAATCCACTCATTGTGCTGCTAAGGGCCTGATGACATACATTTCATTGCTGAGTGATATTGCTTTGTAAGTGAATACCACAACTTCTTTATCCATTTTTCACTTTCTGCGATGTTGAACTTGTACTGTAAACGAGGTTCTTGTAAACAGAGCCGTTCCAAACTTTGGGGTGGCTGTGTCTTTTTGATTTTAATTTCCCTAAGCTATAGGACCATAAGTGGAAGTGCCCTAGGCTCTGTTGCTTTGTTTTTTAGATGTTTCAGGAAACACCATACACTTCTCCCGAGTGTCTGTTGGCAATTTACATCCCACCCATCAGCATAACAAGGCTCCCAGTTCTCAATGGCCTGTTGCCTTTCTGGATTTTACACTTTTTTCAGATGGCCCTTTTGACCGGGGGGAAGTGAGACTTCATTGTAGTGCAGATTTCCTTTGCAAGCTTGCTTGGTTGGCCAAAAAGGGCGTATGCGTTTTTTCCTGAATATATTCAGGAAAAAACGCATACGCCCTTTTTGGCCAAGTGCATCATTGTGGACGTTCTGCCTCTTTTCCTATGCTTTCAATGCAATTCCAGTCTACCTCCTGAAATCGGTTTCCTGCAATTCTGCCCCGCTTTCAAGTCCTCTTGGCAGCCTTACTTCAGTATATTTTTGGACGATAGCTGTCATTTATAACTCTGCAGGTTTGTGAATTACAGTGCCCCTGAGCTCCTTTCTTCAACTCGCTTTCTTTTGAGCTGGCCGCAACACCGCAGGATGGCTTCAGGCTCTAATCTGGTTCCGGTACGGCACGCTGAGCCTTTGGTTATTTCCTCTTCCTGTTGGGAAATGAGAGTTAAATTTGCCCGTCCAGACACCTCCAGCTAGCCTCTCATTGGTTCTCGCTATTCCTGTTCATCTTCCGCAGAAATTGCAAACTGTGCCAAACAGGAGGTTAAAGGCGCTGACTCTCCAAGTGGGGAGAGTGTTAGTAAAGCGTCTGGAATGTTGCACCCGAGTACCAGGGGAGGAAAACTTAAACATATTTGAACACGTCTCCCGATCACATGGTTGATCATACTCTGGGTTCCACATGCATATTTTAGCTGAAGGAAGAATACCTAAAACCTGGGTAGTTGAAACCCTTGGAATGGGTACCATGCAATATGACTTCAAAGGGTCTTCATTTGCTCACCGAACCTCTCCAATCCTATCACTGCTGCGTTTATGCCCCTGTACACATGCTTGATTCTCTTTCGGAGACATAGCAATCCATAGGTTTTAAGATACTTACTAGTCAGGTACATTCTTAGGCGTTTAATATGCGGTGTTGAGTCCATTTCGTTGAGCAAGGAGTAGCTCTTGTCTATTCCATATTTGGCTTAAGGAACTTTATCTGTGCTCATTTCAATCTCTGGTTTTATGCAGCACCCCAACTCACCTTTCCCCTTAAGCAAGCATAAGTTGGTTTTCTAAATTTGAGACCCTGTTCTGTTTTGGAATGCAGTTCCTGTGTAGCCAAGTTTACATTCCGTGTATTAGTGATATCTTATGATGTTTCTTTTTATGTGTGACTTATTTCAGTTAGAATCATCGTACCTGAATCCACTCATTATGCTGCTACGGGCCTGATGACATAGATTTCATTGCTGAGTGATACTGCATTGTACGTAAGTACCACAAGTTCTTTATCCATTTTTCACATTCTGTGATATTGAACTTGTACGGTAAACGAGGTTCTTGTAAACGGAGGCGTCCCAAACTTTGGGGTGGCTGTGTCTTTTTGATTTTAATTTCCCTAAGCTATAGGACCATAAGTGGAAGTGCCCTAGACTCTTTTGCTTTGTTTTTTAGATGTTTCAGGAAACACCATACACTTCTCCCGAGTGGTTGTTGGCAATTTACATCCCGCCCATCAGCATAACAAGGCTCCCAGTTCTCCATGGCCTGTCCTGCCTTTCTGGATTTTACACTTTTTTCAGATGGCCCTTTTGACCGGGGGGAAGTGAGACTTCATTGTAGTGCAGATTTCCTTTGCAAGCTTGCTTGGTTGGCCAAAAAGGGCGTATGCGTTTTTTCCTGAATATATTCAGGAAAAAACGCATACGCCCTTTTTGGCCACGTGCATCATAGTGGACGTTCTGCCTCTTTTCCTATGCTTTCAATGCAATTCCAGTCTACCTCCTGAAATCGGTTTCCTGCAATTCTGCCCCGCTTTCAAGTCCTCTTGGCAGCCTTACTTCAGTCTATTTTTGGACGATAGCTGTCATTTATAACTCTGCAGGTTTGTGAATTACAGTGCCCCTGAGCTCCTTTCTTCAACTCGCTTTCTTGTGACCTGGCCGCAACACCGCAGGATGGCTTCAGGCCCTAATCTAGTTCCCGCCCGGCACACTGAGCCTTTGGTTAATTCCTCTTCCTGGTGGGAAATGAGAGTTAAATTTGCCCGTCCAGACACCTCCAGCTAGCCTCTCATTGGTTCTCGCTATTCCTGTTCATCTTCCGCAGAAATTGCAAACTGGGCCAAACAGGAGGTTAAAGGGACTGACTCTCCAAGTGGGGAGAGTGTTAGTAAAGCGTCTGGAATGTTGCACCCGAGTACCAGGGGAGGAAAACTGAGACATATTTGAACACATCTCCCGATCACATGGTTGATCATACTCTAGGTTCCACATGCATGTTTTACCTGAAGGAAGAATACCTTAAACCTGGGTAGTTGAAACCCGTGGAATGGGTACCATGCAATATGACTTCAAAGGGTCTTCATTTGCTCACCGAACCTCTCCAATCCTATCACTGCTGCGTTTATGCCCCTGTACACATGCTTGATTCTCTTTTGGAGACATAGCAATCCATAGGTTTTAAGATACTTACTAGTCAGGAACATTCTTAGGCGTTTAATATGGGGTGTTGAGTCCATTTCGTTGAGCAAGGAGTAGCTCTTGTCTATTCCATATTTGGCTTAAGGAACTTTATCTGTGCTCATTTCAATCTCTGGTTTTATGCAGCACCCCAACTCACCTTTACCCTTAAGCAAGCATAAGTTGGTTTTCTAAATTTGAGACCCTGTTCTGTTCTGTAATTCAGTTCCTGTGTAGCCAAGTTTACATTCCGTGTATTACTGATATCTTATGATGTTTCTTTTTCTGTGTGACTTATTTCAGTTAGAATCATCATACCTGAATCCACTCATTGTGCTGCTAAGGGCCTGATGACACAGATTTCATTGCTGAGTGATATTGCTTTGTAAGTAAATACCACAACTTCTTTATCCATTTTTCACTTTCTGCGATGTTGAACTTGTACTGTAAACGAGGTTCTTGTAAACAGAGCCGTTCCAAACTTTGGGGTGGCTGTGTCTTTTTGATTTTAATTTCCCTAAGCTATAGGACCATAAGTGGAAGTGCCCTAGGTTCTGTTGCTTTGTTTTTTAGATGTTTCAGGAAACACCATACACTTCTCCCGAGTGGTTGTTGGCAATTTACATCCCGCCCATCATCATAACAAGGCTCCCAATTCTCCATGGCCTGTCCTGCCTTTCTGGATTTTACACTTTTTTCAGATGGCCCTTTTGACCGGGGGGAAGTGAGACTTCATTGTAGTACAGATTTCCTTTGCAAGCTTGCTTGGTTGGCCAAAAAGGGCGTATGCGTTTTTTCCTGAATATATTCAGGAAAAAACGCATACGCCCTTTTTGGCCAAGTGCATCATTGTGGACGTTCTGCCTCTTTTCCTATGCTTTCAATGCAATTCCAGTCTACCTCCTGAAATCGGTTTCCTGCAATTCTGCCCCGCTTTCAAGTCCTCTTGGCAGCCTTACTTCAGTCTATTTTTGGACGATAGCTGTCATTTATAACTCTGCAGGTTTGTGAATTACAGTGCCCCTGAGCTCCTTTCTTCAACTCGCTTTCTTGTGACCTGGCCGCAACACCGCAGGATGGCTTCAGGCCCTAATCTGGTTCCGGCACGGCACGCTGAGCCTTTGGTTATTTCCTCTTCCTGGTGGGAAATGAGAGTTAAATTTGCCCGTCCAGACACCTCCAGCTAGCCTCTCATTGGTTCTCGCTATTCCTGTTCATCTTCCGCAGAAATTGCAAACTGGGCCAAACAGGAGGTTAAAGGCGCTGACTCTCCAAGTGGGGAGAGTGTTAGTAAAGCGTCTGGAATGTTGCACCCGAGTACCAGGGGAGGAAAACTGAGACATATTTGAACACGTCTCCCGTTCACATGGTTGATCATACTTGGGTTCCACATGCATGTTTTAGCTGAAGGAAGAATACCTTAAACCTGGAGAGTTAAGACCCGTGTAATGGGTACCATGCAATATGACTTCAAAGGGTCTTCATTTGCTCACCAAACCTCTCCAATCCTATCACTGCTGCGTTTATGCTCCTGTACACATGCTTGATTCTCTTTCGGAGACATAGCAATCCATAGGTTTTAAGATACTTACTAGTCAGGTACATTCTTAGGCGTTTAATATGCGGTGTTGAGTCCATTTCGTTGAGCAAGGAGTAGCTCTTGTCTATTCCATATTTGACTTAAGGAACTTTATCTGTGCTCATTTCAATCTCTGGTTTTATGCAGCACCCCAACTCACCTTTACCCTTAAGCAAGCATAAGTTGGTTTTCTAAATTTGAGACCCTGTTCTGTTCTGTAATTCAAGTCCTGTGTAGCCAAGTTTACATTCCGTGTATTACTGATATCTTATGATGTTTCTTTTTCTGTGTGACTTACTTCAGTTAGAATCATCATACCTGAATCCACTCATTGTGCTGCTAAGGGCCTGATGACATAGATTTCATTGCTGAGTGATATTGCTTTGTAAGTAAATACCACAACTTCTTTATCCATTTTTCACTTTCTGCGATGTTGAACTTGTACTGTAAACGAGGTACTTGTAAACAGAGGCGTCCCAAACTTTGGGGTGGCTGTGTCTTTTTGATTTTAATTTCCCTAAGCTATAGGACCATAAGTGGCAGTGCCCTAGGCTCTGTTGCTTTGTTTTTTAGATGTTTCAGGAAACACCATACACTTCTCCCGAGTGTCTGTTGGCAATTTACATCCCGCCCATCAGCATAACAAGGCTCCCAGTTCTCCATGGCCTGTCCTGCCTTTCTGGATTTTACACTTTTTTCAGATGGCCCTTTTGACCGGGGGGAAGTGAGACTTCATTGTAGTGCAGATTTCCTTTGCAAGCTTGCTTGGTTGGCCAAAAAGGGCGTATGCGTTTTTTCCTGAATATATTCAGGAAAAAACGCATACGCCCTTTTTGGCCAAGTGCATCATTGTGGACGTTCTGCCTCTTTTCCTATGCTTTCAATGCAATTCCAGTCTACCTCCTGAAATCGATTTCCTGCAATTCTGCCCCGCTTTCAAGTCCTCTTGGCAGCCTTACTTCAGTCTATTTTTGGATGATAGCTGTCATTTATAACTCTGCAGGTTTGTGAATTACAGTGCCCCTGAGCTCCTTTCTTCAACTCGCTTTCTTGTGACCTGGCCGCAACACCGCAGGATGGCTTCAGGCCCTAATCTGGTTCCGGCACGGCACGCTGAGCCTTTGGTTATTTCCTCTTCCTGGTGGGAAATGAGAGTTAAATTTGCCCGTCCAGACACCTCCAGCTAGTCTCTCATTGGTTCTCGCTATTCCTGTTCATCTTCCGCAGAAATTGCAAACTGGGCGTAACAGGAGGTTAAAGGCGCTGACACTCCAAGTGGGGAGAGTGTTAGTAAAGCGTCTGGAATGTTGCACCCGAGTACCAGGGGAGGAAAACTGAGACATATTTGAACACGTCTCCTGTTCACATGGTTGATCATACTTGGGTTTCACATGCATGTTTTAGCTGAAGGAAGAATACCTTAAACCTGGAGAGTTGAGACCCGTGGAATGGGTACCATGCAATATGACTTCAAAGGGTCTTCATTTGCTCACCGAACCTCTCCAATCCTATCACTGCTGCGTTTATGCCCCTGTACACATGCTTGATTCTCTTTTGGAGACATAGCAATCCATAGGTTTTACGATACTTACTAGTCAGGTACATTCTTAGGCGTTTAATATGCGGTGTTGAGTCCATTTCGTTGAGCAAGGAGTAGCTCTTGTCTATTCCATATTTGGCTTAAGGAACTTTATCTGTGCTCATTTCAATCTCTGGTTTTATGCAGCAACCCAACTCACCTTTCCCCTTAAGCAAGCATAAGTTGGTTTTCTAAATTTGAGACCCTGTTCTGTTCTGTAATTCAGTTCCTGTGTAGCCAAGTTTACATTCCGTGTATTACTGATATCTTATGATGTTTCTTTTTCTGTGTGACTTATTTCAGTTAGAATCATCATACCTGAATCCACTCATTGTGCTGCTAAGGGCCTGATGACACAGATTTCATTGCTGAGTGATATTGCTTTGTAAGTAAATACCACAACTTCTTTATCCATTTTTCACTTTCTGCGATGTTGAACTTGTACTGTAAACGAGGTTCTTGTAAACAGAGCCGTTCCAAACTTTGGGGTGGCTGTGTCTTTTTGATTTTAATTTCCCTAAGCTATAGGACCATAAGTGGAAGTGCCCTAGGTTCTGTTGCTTTGTTTTTTAGATGTTTCAGGAAACACCATACACTTCTCCCGAGTGGTTGTTGGCAATTTACATCCCGCCCATCATCATAACAAGGCTCCCAATTCTCCATGGCCTGTCCTGCCTTTCTGGATTTTACACTTTTTTCAGATGGCCCTTTTGACCGGGGGGAAGTGAGACTTCATTGTAGTACAGATTTCCTTTGCAAGCTTGCTTGGTTGGCCAAAAAGGGCGTATGCGTTTTTTCCTGAATATATTCAGGAAAAAACGCATACGCCCTTTTTGGCCAAGTGCATCATTGTGGACGTTCTGCCTCTTTTCCTATGCTTTCAATGCAATTCCAGTCTACCTCCTGAAATCGGTTTCCTGCAATTCTGCCCCGCTTTCAAGTCCTCTTGGCAGCCTTACTTCAGTCTATTTTTGGACGATAGCTGTCATTTATAACTCTGCAGGTTTGTGAATTACAGTGCCCCTGAGCTCCTTTCTTCAACTCGCTTTCTTGTGACCTGGCCGCAACACTGCAGGATGGCTTCAGGCCCTAATCTGGTTCCGGCACGGCACGCTGAGCCTTTGGTTATTTCCTCTTCCTGGTGGGAAATGAGAGTTAAATTTGCCCGTCCAGACACCTCCAGCTAGTCTCTCATTGGTTCTCGCTATTCCTGTTCATCTTCCGCAGAAATTGCAAACTGGGCCAAACAGGAGGTTAAAGGCGCTGACTCTCCAAGTGGGGAGAGTGTTAGTAAAGCGTCTGGAATGTTGCACCCGAGTACCAGGGGAGGAAAACTGAGACATATTTGAACACGTCTCCCGTTCACATGGTTGATCATACTTGGGTTCCACATGCATGTTTTAGCTGAAGGAAGAATACCTTAAACCTGGAGAGTTAAGACCCGTGTAATGGGTACCATGCAATATGACTTCAAAGGGTCTTCATTTGCTCACCGAACCTCTCCAATCCTATCACTGCTGCGTTTATGCTCCTGTACACATGCTTGATTCTCTTTCGGAGACATAGCAATCCATAGGTTTTAAGATACTTACTAGTCAGGTACATTCTTAGGCGTTTAATATGCGGTGTTGAGTCCATTTCGTTGAGCAAGGAGTAGCTCTTGTCTATTCCATATTTGACTTAAGGAACTTTATCTGTGCTCATTTCAATCTCTGGTTTTATGCAGCACCCCAACTCACCTTTACCCTTAAGCAAGCATAAGTTGGTTTTCTAAATTTGAGACCCTGTTCTGTTCTGTAATTCAAGTCCTGTGTAGCCAAGTTTACATTCCGTGTATTACTGATATCTTATGATGTTTCTTTTTCTGTGTGACTTACTTCAGTTAGAATCATCATACCTGAATCCACTCATTGTGCTGCTAAGGGCCTGATGACATAGATTTCATTGCTGAGTGATATTGCTTTGTAAGTAAATACCACAACTTCTTTATCCATTTTTCACTTTCTGCGATGTTGAACTTGTACTGTAAACGAGGTACTTGTAAACAGAGGCGTCCCAAACTTTGGGGTGGCTGTGTCTTTTTGATTTTAATTTCCCTAAGCTATAGGACCATAAGTGGCAGTGCCCTAGGCTCTGTTGCTTTGTTTTTTAGATGTTTCAGGAAACACCATACACTTCTCCCGAGTGTCTGTTGGCAATTTACATCCCGCCCATCAGCATAACAAGGCTCCCAGTTCTCCATGGCCTGTCCTGCCTTTCTGGATTTTACACTTTTTTCAGATGGCCCTTTTGACCGGGGGGAAGTGAGACTTCATTGTAGTGCAGATTTCCTTTGCAAGCTTGCTTGGTTGGCCAAAAAGGGCGTATGCGTTTTTTCCTGAATATATTCAGGAAAAAACGCATACGCCCTTTTTGGCCAAGTGCATCATTGTGGACGTTCTGCCTCTTTTCCTATGCTTTCAATGCAATTCCAGTCTACCTCCTGAAATCGGTTTCCTGCAATTCTGCCCCGCTTTCAAGTCCTCTTGGCAGCCTTACTTCAGTCTATTTTTGGATGATAGCTGTCATTTATAACTCTGCAGGTTTGTGAATTACAGTGCCCCTGAGCTCCTTTCTTCAACTCGCTTTCTTGTGACCTGGCCGCAACACCGCAGGATGGCTTCAGGCCCTAATCTGGTTCCGGCACGGCACGCTGAGCCTTTGGTTATTTCCTCTTCCTGGTGGGAAATGAGAGTTAAATTTGCCCGTCCAGACACCTCCAGCTAGTCTCTCATTGGTTCTCGCTATTCCTGTTCATCTTCCGCAGAAATTGCAAACTGGGCCAAACAGGAGGTTAAAGGCGCTGACTCTCCAAGTGGGGAGAGTGTTAGTAAAGCGTCTGGAATGTTGCACCCGAGTACCAGGGGAGGAAAACTGAGACATATTTGAACACGTCTCCCGATCACATGGTTGATCATACTCTGGGTTCCACATGCATATTTTAGCTGAAGGAAGAATACCTAAAACCTGGGTAGTTGAAACCCGTGGAATGGGTACCATGCAATATGACTTCAAAGGGTCTTCATTTGCTCACCGAACCTCTCCAATCCTATCACTGCTGCGTTTATGCCCCTGTACACATGCTTGATTCTCTTTCGGAGACATAGCAATCCATAGGTTTTAAGATACTTACTAGTCAGGTACATTCTTATGCGTTTAATATGGGGTGTTGAGTCCATTTCGTTGAGCAAGGAGTAGCTCTTGTCTATTCCATATTTGGCTTAAGGAACTTTATCTGTGCTCATTTCAATCTCTGGTTTTATGCAGCACCCCAACTCACCTTTCCCCTTAAGCAAGCATAAGTTGGTTTTCTAAATTTGAGAACCTGTTCTGTTTTGGAATGCAGTTCCTGTGTAGCCAAGTTTACATTCCGTGTATTAGTGATATCTTATGATGTTTCTTTTTCTGTGTGACTTATTTCAGTTAGAATCATCGTACCTGAATCCACTCATTATGCTGCTACGGGCCTGATGACATAGATTTCATTGCTGAGTGATACTGCATTGTACGTAAGTACCACAAGTTCTTTATCCATTTTTCACTTTATGTGATATTGAACTTGTACGGTAAACGAGGTTCTTGTAAACGGAGGCGTCCCAAACTTTGGGGTGGCTGTGTCTTTTTGATTTTAATTTCCCTAAGCTATAGGACCATAAGTGGCAGTGCCCTAGGCTCTGTTGCTTTGTTTTTTAGATGTTTCAGGAAACACCATCCACTTCTCCCGAGTGGTTGTTGGCAATTTACATCCCGCCCATCAGCATAACAAGGCTCCCAGTTCTCCATGGCCTGTCCTGCCTTTCTGGATTTTACACTTTTTTCAGATGGCCCTTTTGACCGGGGGGAAGTGAGACTTCATTGTAGTGCAGATTTCCTTTGCAAGCTTGCTTGGTTGGCCAAAAAGGGCGTATGCGTTTTTTCCTGAATATATTCAGGAAAAAACGCATACGCCCTTTTTGGCCAAGTGCATCATTGTGGACGTTCTGCCTCTTTTCCTATGCTTTCAATGCAATTCCAGTCTACCTCCTGAAATCGGTTTCCTGCAATTCTGCCCCGCTTTCAAGTCCTCTTGGCAGCCTTACTTCAGTCTATTTTTGGACGATAGCTGTCATTTATAACTCTGCAGGTTTGTGAATTACAGTGCCCCTGAGCTCCTTTCTTCAACTCGCTTTCTTTTGAGCTGGCCGCAACACCGCAGGATGGCTTCAGGCCCTAATCTGGTTCCGGCACGGCATGCTGAGCCTTTGGTTATTTCCTCTTCCTGGTGGGAAATGAGAGTTAAATTTGCCCGTCCAGACACCTCCAGCTAGTCTCTCATTGGTTCTCGCTATTCCTGTTCATCTTCCGCAGAAATTGCAAACTGGGCCAAACAGGAGGTTAAAGGCGGTGACTCTCCAAGTGGGAAGAGTGTTAGTAAAGCGTCTGGAATGTTGCACCCGAGTACCAGGGGAGGAAAACTGAGACATATTTGAACACGTCTCCCGTTCACATGGTTGATCATACTTGGGTTCCACATGCATGTTTTAGCTGAAGGAAGAATACCTTAAACCTGGAGAGTTAAGACCCGTGTAATGGGTACCATGCAATATGACTTCAAAGGGTCTTCATTTGCTCACCGAACCTCTCCAATCCTATCACTGCTGCGTTTATGCCCCTGTACACATGCTTGATTCTCTTTCGGAGACATAGCAATCCATAGGTTTTAAGATACTTACTAGTCAGGTACATTCTTAGGCGTTTAATATGCGGTGTTGAGTCCAATTCGTTGAGCAAGGAGTAGCTCTTGTCTATTCCATATTTGGCTTAAGGAACTTTATCTGTGCTCATTTCAATCTCTGGTTTTATGCAGCACCCCAACTCACCTTTACCCTTAAGCAAGCATAAGTTGGTTTTCTAAATTTGAGACCCTGTTCTGTTCTGTAATTCAGTTCCTGTGTAGCCAAGTTTACATTCCGTGTATTACTGATATCTTATGATGTTTCTTTTTCTGTGTGACTTATTTCAGTTAGAATCATCATACCTGAATCCACTCATTGTGCTGCTAAGGGCCTGATGACACAGATTTCATTGCTGAGTGATATTGCTTTGTAAGTAAATACCACAACTTCTTTATCCATTTTTCACTTTCTGCGATGTTGAACTTGTACTGTAAACGAGGTTCTTGTAAACAGAGGCGTCCCAAACTTTGGGGTGGCTGTGTCTTTTTGATTTTAATTTCCCTAAGCTATAGGACCATAAGTGGCAGTGCCCTAGGCTCTGTTGCTTTGTTTTTTAGATGTTTCAGGAAACACCATACACTTCTCCCGAGTGTCTGTTGGCAATTTACATCCCGCCCATCAGCATAACAAGGCTCCCAGTTCTCCATGGCCTGTCCTGCCTTTCTGGATTTTACACTTTTTTCAGATGGCCCTTTTGACCGGGGGGAAGTGAGACTTCATTGTAGTGCAGATTTCCTTTGCAAGCTTGCTTGGTTGGCCAAAAAGGGCGTATGCGTTTTTTCCTGAATATATTCAGGAAAAAACGCATACGCCCTTTTTGGCCAAGTGCATCATTGTGGACGTTCTGCCTCTTTTCCTATGCTTTCAATGCAATTCCAGTCTACCTCCTGAAATCGGTTTCCTGCAATTCTGCCCCGCTTTCAAGTCCTCTTGGCAGCCTTACTTCAGTCTATTTTTGGACGATAGCTGTCATTTATAACTCTGCAGGTTTGTGAATTACAGTGCCCCTGAGCTCCTTTCTTCAACTCGCTTTCTTGTGACCTGGCCGCAACACCGCAGGATGGCTTCAGGCCCTAATCTGGTTCCGGCACGGCACGCTGAGCTTTTGGTTATTTCCTCTTCCTGTTGGGAAATGAGAGTTAAATTTGCCCGTCCAGACACCTCCAGCTAGTCTCTCATTGGTTCTCGTTTTCCTGTTCATCTTCCGCAGAAATTGCAAACTGGGCCAAACAGGAGGTTAAAGGGACTGACTCTCCAAGTCGGGAGAGTGTTAGTAAAGCGTCTGGAATGTTGCACCCGAGTACCAGGGTACGAAAACTGAGACATATTTGAACACGTCTCCCGATCACATGGTTGATCATACTCTAGGTTCCACATGCATGTTTTAGCTGAAGGAAGAATACCTTAAACCTGGGTAGTTGAAACCCGTGGAATGGGTACCATGCAATATGACTTCAAAGGGTCTTCATTTGCTCACCGAACCTCTCCAATCCTATCACTGCTGCGTTTATGCCCCTGTACACATGCTTGATTCTCTTTTGGAGACATAGCAATCCATAGGTTTTAAGATACTTACTAGTCAGGTACATTCTTAGGCATTTAATATGCGGTGTTGAGTCCATTTCGCTGAGCAAGGAGTAGCTCTTGTCTATTCCATATTTGACTTAAGGAACTTTATCTGTGCTCATTTCAATCTCTGGTTTTATGCAGCACCCCAACTCACCTTTACCCTTAAGCAAGCATAAGTTGTTTTTCTAAATTTGAGACCCTGTTCTGTTCTGTAATTCAGTTCCTGTGTAGCCAAGTTTACATTCCGTGTATTACTGATATCTTATGATGTTTCTTTTTCTGTGTGACTTACTTCAGTTAGAATCATCATACCTGAATCCACTCATTGTGCTGCTAAGGGCCTGATGACACAGATTTCATTGCTGAGTGATATTGCTTTGTAAGTAAATACCACAACTTCTTTATCCATTTTTCACTTTCTGCGATGTTGAACTTGTACTGTAAACGAGGTTCTTGTAAACAGAGGCGTCCCAAACTTTGGGGTGGCTGTGTCTTTTTGATTTTAATTTCCCTAAGCTATAGGACCATAAGTGGCAATGCCCTAGGCTCTGTTGCTTTGTTTTTTAGATGTTTCAGGAAACACCATACACTTCTCCCGAGTGTCTGTTGGCAATTTACATGCCGCCCATCAGCATAACAAGGCTCCCAGCTCTCCATGGCCTGTCCTGCCTTTCTGGATTTTACACTTTTTTCAGATGGCCCTTTTGACCGGGGGGAAGTGAGACTTCATTGTAGTGCAGATTTCCTTTGCAAGCTTGCTTGGTTGGCCAAAAAGGGCGTATGCGTTTTTTCCTGAATATATTCAGGAAAAAACGCATACGCCCTTTTTGGCCAAGTGCATCATTGTGGACGTTCTGCCTCTTTTCCTATGCTTTCAATGCAATTCCAGTCTACCTCCTGAAATCGGTTTCCTGCAATTCTGCCCCGCTTTCAAGTCCTCTTGGCAGCCTTACTTCAGTCTATTTTTGGACGATAGCTGTCATTTATAACTCTGCAGGTTTGTGAATTACAGTGCCCCTGAGCTCCTTTCTTCAACTCGCTTTCTTTTGAGCTGGCCGCAACACCGCAGGATGGCTTCAGGCCCTAATCTGGTTCCGGCACGGCACGCTGAGCCTTTGGTTATTTCCTCTTCCTGGTGGGAAATGAGAGTTAAATTTGCCCGTCCAGACACCTCCAGCTAGTCTCTCATTGGTTCTCGCTATTCCTGTTCATCTTCCGCAGAAATTGCAAACTGGGCCAAACAGGAGGTTAAAGGCGCTGACTCTCCAAGTGGGGAGAGTGTTAGTAAAGCGTCTGGAATGTTGCACCCGAGTACCAGGGGAGGAAAACTGAGACATATTTGAACACGTCTCCCGTTCACATGGTTGATCATACTTGGGTTCCACATGCATGTTTTAGCTGAAGGAAGAATACCTTAAACCTGGAGAGTTAAGACCCGTGTAATGGGTACCATGAAATATGACTTCAAAGGGTCTTCACTTGCTCACCAAACCTCTCCAATCCTATCACTGCTGCGTTTATGCCCCTGTACACATGCTTGATTCTCTTTCGGAGACATAGCAATCCATAGGTTTTAAGATACTTACTAGTCAGGTACATTCTTAGGCGTTTAATATGCGGTGTTGAGTCCATTTCGTTGAGCAAGGAGTAGCTCTTGTCTATTCCATATTTGACTTAAGGAACTTTATCTGTGCTCATTTCAATCTCTGGTTTTATGCAGCACCCCAACTCACCTTTACCCTTAAGCAAGCATAAGTTGGTTTTCTAAATTTGAGACCCTGTTCTGTTCTGTAATTCAGTTCCTGTGTAGCCAAGTTTACATTCCGTGTATTACTGATATCTTATGATGTTTCTTTTTCTGTGTGACTTACTTCAGTTAGAATCATCATACCTGAATCCACTCATTGTGCTGCTAAGGGCCTGATGACACAGATTTCATTGCTGAGTGATATTGCTTTGTAAGTAAATACCACAACTTCTTTATCCATTTTTCACTTTCTGCGATGTTGAACTTGTACTGTAAACGAGGTTCTTGTAAACAGAGGCGTCCCAAACTTTGGGGTGGCTGTGTCTTTTTGATTTTAATTTCCCTAAGCTATAGGACCATAAGTGGCAGTGCCCTAGGCTCTGTTGCTTTGTTTTTTAGATGTTTCAGGATACACCATACACTTCTCCCAAGTGTCTGTTGGCAATTTACATCCCGCCCATCAGCATAACAAGGCTCCCAGTTCTCCATGGCCTGTCCTGCCTTTCTGGATTTTACACTTTTTTCAGATGGCCCTTTTGACCGGGGGGAAGTGAGACTTCATTGTAGTGCAGATTTCCTTTGCAAGCTTGCTTGGTTGGCCAAAAAGGGCGTATGCGTTTTTTCCTGAATATATTCAGGAAAAAACGCATACGCCCTTTTTGGCCAAGTGCATCATTGTGGACGTTCTGCCTCTTTTCCTATGCTTTCAATGCAATTCCAGTCTACCTCCTGAAATCGGTTTCCTGCAATTCTGCCCCGCTTTCAAGTCCTCTTGGCAGCCTTACTTCAGTCTATTTTTGGACGATAGCTGTCATTTATAACTCTGCAGGTTTGTGAATTACAGTGCCCCTGAGCTCCTTTCTTCAACTCGCTTTCTTGTGACCTGGCCGCAACACCGCAGGATGGCTTCAGGCCCTAATCTGGTTCCGGCATGGCACGCTGATCCTTTGGTTATTTCCTCTTCCTGGTGGGAAATGAGAGTTAAATTTGCCCGTCCAGACACCTCCAGCTAGTCTCTCATTGGTTCTCGCTATTCCTGTTCATCTTCCGCAGAAATTGCAAACTGGGCCAAACAGGAGGTTAAAGGCGCTGACTCTCCAAGTGGGGAGAGTGTTAGTAAAGCGTCTGGAATGTTGCACCCGAGTACCAGGGGAGGAAAACTGAGACATATTTGAACACGTCTCCCGTTCACATGGTTGATCATACTTGGGTTCCACATGCATGTTTTAGCTGAAGGAAGAATACCTTAAACCTGGAGAGTTAAGCCCCGTGTAATGGGTACCATGCAATATGACTTCAAAGGGTCTTCATTTGCTCACCAAACCTCTCCAATCCTATCACTGCTGCGTTTATGCCCCTGTACACATGCTTGATTCTCTTTTGGAGACATAGCAATCCATAGGTTTTAAGATACTTACTAGTCAGGTACATTCTTAGGCGTTTAATATGCGGTGTTGAGTCCATTTCGTTGAGCAAGGAGTAGCTCTTGTCTATTCCATATTTGACTTAAGGAACTTTATCTGTGCTCATTTCAATCTCTGGTTTTATGCAGCACCCCAACTCACCTTTACCCTTAAGCAAGCATAAGTTGGTTTTCTAAATTTGAGACCCTGTTCTGTTCTGTAATTCAGTTCCTGTGTAGCCAAGTTTACATTCCGTGTATTAGTGATATCTTATGATGTTTCTTTTTCTGTGTGACTTATTTCAGTTAGAATCATCATACCTGAATCCACTCATTGTGATGCTAAGGGCCTGATGACATAGATTTCATTGCTGAGTGATACTGCATTGTACGTAAGTACCACAAGTTCTTTATCCATTTTTCACTTTCTGGGATGTTGAACTTGTACTGTAAACGAGGTTCTTGTAAACAGAGCCGTTCCAAACTTTGGGGTGGCTGTGTCTTTTTGATTTTAATTTCCCTAAGCTATAGGACCATAAGTGGAAGTGCCCTAGGCTCTGTTGCTTTGTTTTTTAGATGTTTCAGGAAACACCATACACTTCTCCCAAGTGTCTGTTGGCAATTTACATCCCGCCCATCAGCATAACAAGGCTCCCAGTTCTCAATGGCCTGTTGCCTTTCTGGATTTTACACTTTTTTCAGATGGCCCTTTTGACCGGGGGGGAAGTGAGACTTCACTGTAGTGCAGATTTCCTTTGCAAGCTTGCTTGGTTGGCCAAAAAGGGCGTATGCGTTTTTTCCTGAATATATTCAGGAAAAAACGCATACGCCCTTTTTGGCCAAGTGCATCATTGTGGACGTTCTGCCTCTTTTCCTATGCTTTCAATGCAATTCCAGTCTACCTCTTGAAATCGGTTTCCTGCAATTCTGCCCCGCTTTCAAGTCCTCTTGGCAGCCTTACTTCAGTCTATTTTTGGACGATAGCTGTCATTTATAACTCTGCAGGTTTGTGAATTACAGTGCCCCTGAGCTCCTTTCTTCAACTCGCTTTCTTTTGAGCTGGCCGCAACACCGCAGGATGGCTTCAGGCCCTAATCTGGTTCCGGTACGGCACGCTGAGCCTTTGGTTATTTCCTCTTCCTGTTGGGAAATGAGAGTTAAATTTGCCCGTCCAGACACCTCCAGCTAGCCTCTCATTGGTTCTCGCTATTCCTGTTCATCTTCCGCAGAAATTGCAAACTGTGCCAAACAGGAGGTTAAAGGCGCTGACTCTCCAAGTGGGGAGAGTGTTAGTAAAGCGTCTGGAATGTTGCACCCTAGTACCAGGGGAGGAAAACTGAGACATATTTGAACACGTCTCCCGATCACATGGTTGATCATACTCTGGGTTCCACATGCATGTTTTAGCTGAAGGAAGAATACCTAAAACCTGGGTAGTTGAAACCCGTGGAATGGGTACCATGCAATATGACTTCAAAGGGTCTTCATTTGCTCACCGAACCTCTCCAATCCTATCACTGCTGCGTTTATGCCCCTGTACACATGCTTGATTCTCTTTCGGAGACATAGCAATCCATAGGTTTTAAGATACTTACTAGTCAGGTACATTCTTAGGCGTTTAATATGCGGTGTTGAGTCCATTTCGTTTAGCAAGGAGTAGCTCTTGTCTATTCCATATTTGGCTTAAGGAACTTTATCTGTGCTCATTTCAATCTCTGGTTTTATGCAGCACCCCAACTCACCTTTACCCTTAAGCAAGCATAAGTTGGTTTTCTAAATTTAAGACCCTGTTCTGTTCTGTAATTCAGTTCCTGTGTAGCCAAGTTTACATTCCGTGTATTACTGATATCTTATGATGTTTCTTTTTCTGTGTGACTTATTTCAGTTAGAATCATCGTACCTGAATCTACTCATTATGCTGCTACGGGCCTGATGACATAGATTTCATTGCTGAGTGATACTGCATTGTACGTAAGTACCACAAGTTCTTTATCCATTTTTCACTTTCTGCGATGTTGAACTTGTACTGTAAACGAGGTTCTTGTAAACAGAGCCGTTCCAAACTTTGGGGTGGCTGTGTCTTTTTGATTTTAATTTCCCTAAGCTATAGGACCATAAGTGGCAGTGCCCTAGGCTCTGTTGCTTTGTTTTTTAGATGTTTCAGGAAACACCATACACTTCTCCCAAGTGTCTGTTGGCAATTTACATCCCGCCCATCAGCATAACAAGGCTCCCAGTTCTCCATGGCCTGTCCTGCCTTTCTGGATTTTACACTTTTTTCAGATGGCCCTTTTGACCGAGGGGAAGTGAGACTTCATTGTAGTGCAGATTTCCTTTGCAAGCTTGCTTGGTTGGCCAAAAAGGGCGTATGCGTTTTTTCCTGAATATATTTTTGGCCAAGTGCATCATTGTGGACGTTCTGCCTCTTTTCCTATGCTTTCAATGCAATTCCAGTCTACCTCCTGAAATCGGTTTCCTGCAATTCTGCCCCGCTTTCAAGTCCTCTTGGCAGCCTTACTTCAGTCTATTTTTGGACGATAGCTGTCATTTATAACTCTGCAGGTTTGTGAATTACAGTGCCCCTGAGCTCCTTTCTTCAACTCGCTTTCTTGTGAGCTGGCCGCAACACCGCAGGATGGCTTCAGGCCCTAATCTGGTTCCGGCCCGGCATGCTGAGCCTTTGGTTAATTCCTCTTCCTGGTGGGAAATGAGAGTTAAATTTGCCCGTCCAGACACCTCCAGCTAGCCTCTCATTGGTTCTCGCTATTCCTGTTCATCTTCCGCAGAAATTGCAAACTGGGCCAAACAGGAGGTTAAAGGGACTGACTCTCCAAGTCGGGAGAGTGTTAGTAAAGCGTCTGGAATGTTGCACCCGAGTACCAGGGGAGGAAAACTGAGACATATTTGAACACGTCTCCCGTTCACATGGTTGATCATACTCTGGGTTCCACATGCATGTTTTAGCTGAAGGAAGAATACCTTAAACCTGGAGAGTTGAGACCCGTGTAATGGGTACCATGCAATATGACTTCAAAGGGTCTTCATTTGCTCACCGAACCTCTCCAATCCTATCACTGCTGGGTTTATTCCCCTGTACACACGCTTGATTCTCTTTTGGAGACATAGCAATCCATAGGTTTTAAGATACTTACTAGTCAGGTACATTCTTAGGGGTTTAATATGGGGTTTTGAGTCCATTTCGTTGAGCAAGGAGTAGCTCTTGTCTATTCCATATTTGGCTTAAGGAACTTTATCTGTGCTCATTTCAATCTCTGGTTTTATGCAGCACCCCAACTCACCTTTCCCCTTAAGCAAGCATAAGTTGGTTTTCTAAATTTGAGACCCTGTTCTGTTTTGGAATGCAGTTCCTGTGTAGCCAAGTTTACATTCCGTGTATTAGTGATATCTTATGATGTTTCTTTTTCTGTGTGACTTATTTCAGTTAGAATCATCGTACCTGAATCTACTCATTGTGCTGCTACGGGCCTGATGACACAGATTTCATTGCTGAGTGATATTGCTTTGTAAGTAAATACCACAACTTCTTTATCCATTTTTCACTTTCTGCGATGTTGAACTTGTACTGTAAACGAGGTTCTTGTAAACAGAGCCGTTCCAAACTTTGGGATGGCTGTGTCTTTTTGATTTTAATTTCCCTAAGCTATAGGACCATAAGTGGCAGTGCCCTAGGCTCTGTTGCTTTGTTTTTTAGATGTTTCAGGAAACACCATACACTTCTCCCGAGTGTCTGTTGGCAATTTACATCCCGCCCATCAGCATAACAAGGCTCCCAGTTGTCCATGGCCTGTCCTGCCTTTCTGGATTTTACACTTTTTTCAGATGGCCCTTTTGACCGGGGGGAAGTGAGACTTCATTGTAGTGCAGATTTCCTTTGCAAGCTTGCTTGGTTGGCCAAAAAGGGCGTATGCGTTTTTTCCTGAATATATTCAGGAAAAAACGCATACGCCCTTTTTGGCCAAGTGCATCATTGTGGACGTTCTGCCTCTTTTCCTATGCTTTCAATGCAATTCCAGTCTACCTCCTGAAATCGGTTTCCTGCAATTCTGCCCCGCTTTCAAGTCCTCTTGGCAGCCTTACTTCAGTCTATTTTTGGACGATAGCTGTCATTTATAACTCTGCAGGTTTGTGAATTACAGTGCCCCTGAGCTCCTTTCTTCAACTCGCTTTCTTTTGAGCTGGCCGCAACACCGCAGGATGGCTTCAGGCCCTAATCTGGTTCCGGTACGGCACGCTGAGCCTTTGGTTATTTCCTCTTCCTGGTGGGAAATGAGAGTTAAATTTGCCCGTCCAGACACCTCCAGCTAGCCTCTCATTGGTTCTCGCTATTCCTGTTCATCTTCCGCAGAAATTGCAAACTGGGCCAAACAGGAGGTTAAAGGCGCTGACTCTCCAAGTGGGGAGAGTGTTAGTAAAGCGTCTGGAATGTTGCACCCGAGTACCAAGGGAGGAAAACTGAGACATATTTGAACACGTCTCCCGATCACATGGTTGATCATACTCTAGGTTCCACATGCATGTTTTAGCTGAAGGAAGAATACATTAAACCTGGAGGGTTGAGACCCGTGTAATGCGTACCATGCAATATGACTTCAAAGGGTCTTCATTTGCTCACCGAACCTCTCCAATCCTATCACTGCTGCGTTTATGCCCCTGTACACATGCTTGATTCTCTTTCGGAGACATAGCAATCCATAGGTTTTAAGATACTTACTAGTCAGGTACATTCTTAGGCGTTTAATATGCGGTGTTGAGTCCATTTCGTTGAGCAAGGAGTAGCTCTTGTCTATTCCATATTTGACTTAAGGAACTTTATCTTTGCTCATTTCAATCTCTGGTTTTATGCAGCACCCCAACTCACCTTTACCCTTAAGCAAGAATAAGTTGGTTTTCTAAATTTGAGACCCTGTTCTGTTCTGTAATTCAGTTCCTGTGTAGCCAAGTTTACATTCCGTGTATTACTGATATCTTATGATGTTTCTTTTCTGTGTGACTTATTTCAGTTAGAATGATCATACCTGAATCCACTCATTGTGATGCTAAGGGCCTGATGACATAGATTTCATTGCTGAGTGATATTGCTTTGTAAGTAAATACCACAACTTCTTTATCCATTTTTCACTTTCTGCGATGTTGAACTTGTACTGTAAACGAGGTTCTTGTAAACAGAGCCGTTCCAAACTTTGGGGTGGCTGTGTCTTTTTGACTTTAATTTCCCTAAGCTATAGGACCATAAGTGGAAGTGCCCTAGACTCTGTTGCTTTGTTTTTTAGATGTTTCAGGAAACACCATACACTTCTCCCGAGTGTCTGTTGGCAATTTACATCCCGCCCATCAGCATAACAAGGCTCCTAGTTCTCCATGGCCTGTCCTGCCTTTCTGGATTTTACACTTTTTCAAATGGCCCTTTTGACCGGGGGGAAGTGAGACTTCATTGTAGTGCAGATTTCCTTTGCAAGCTTGCTTGGTTGGCCAAAAAGGGCGTATGCGTTTTTTCCTGAATATATTCAGGAAAAAACGCATACGCCCTTTTTGGCCAAGTGCATCATTGTGGACGTTCTGCCTCATTTCCTATGCTTTCAATGCAATTCCAGTCTACCTCCTGAAATCGGTTTCCTGCAATTCTGCCCCGCTTTCAAGTCCTCTTGGCAGCCTTACTTCAGTCTATTTTTGGACGATAGCTGTCATTTATAACTCTGCAGGTTTGTGAATTACAGTGCCCCTGAGCTCCTTTCTTCAACTCGCTTTCTTGTGACCTGGCCGCAACACCGCAGGATGGCTTCAGGCCCTAATCTGGTTCCGGCACGGCACGCTGAGCCTTTGGTTATTTCCTCTTCCTGGTCGGAAATGAGAGTTAAATTTGCCCGTCCAGACACCTCCAGCTAGCCTCTCATTGGTTCTCGCTATTCCTGTTCATCTTCCGCAGAAATTGCAAACTGGGCCAAACAGGAGGTTAAAGGCGCTGACTCTCCAAGTGGGGAGAGTGTTAGTAAAGCGTCTGGAATGTTGCACCCGAGTACCAGGGGAGGAAAACTGAGACATATTTGAACACGTCTCCCGTTCACATGGTTGATCATACTTGGGTTCCACATGCATGTTTTAGCTGAAGGAAGAATACCTTAAACCTGGGTAGTTGAAACCCGTGGAATGGGTACCATGAAATATGACTTCAAAGGGTCTTCAGTTGCTCACCGAACCTCTCCAATCCTATCACTGCTGCGTTTATGCCCCTGTACACATGCTTGATTCTCTTTCGGAGACATAGCAATCCATAGGTTTTAAGATACTTACTAGTCAGGTACATTCTTAGGCGTTTAATATGGGGTGTTGAGTCCATTTCGTTGAGCAAGGAGTAGCTCTTGTCTATTCCATATTTGACTTAAGGAACTTTATCTGTGCTCATTTCAATCTCTGGTTTTATGCAGCACCCCAACTCACCTTTCCCCTTAAGCAAGCATAAGTTGGTTTTCTAAATTTTAGACCCTGTTCTGTTCTGTAATTCAGTTCCTGTGTAGCCAAGTTTACATTCCATGTATTACTGATATCTTATGATGTTTCTTTTTCTGTGTGACTTATTTCAGTTAGAATCATCATACCTGAATCCACTCATTGTGCTGCTAAGGGCCTGATGACACAGATTTCATTGCTGAGTGATATTGCTTTGTAAGTAAATACCACAACTTCTTTATCCATTTTTCACTTTCTGCGATGTTGAACTTGTACTGTAAACGCGGTTCTTGTAAACAGAGCTGTTCCAAACATTGGGGTGGCTGTGTCTTTTTGATTTTAATTTCCCTAAGCTATAGGACCATAAGTGGAAGTGCCCTAGGTTCTGTTGCTTTGTTTTTTAGATGTTTCAGGAAACACCATACACTTCTCCCGAGTGGTTGTTGGCAATTTACATCCCGCCCATCAGCATAACAAAGCTCCCAGTTCTCCATGGCCTGTCCTGCCTTTCTGGATTTTACACTTTTTTCAGATGGCCCTTTTGACCGGGGGGAAGTGAGACTTCATTGTAGTGCAGATTTCCTTTGCAAGCTTGCTTGGTTGGCCAAAAAGGGCGTATGCGTTTTTTCCTGAATATATTCAGGAAAAAACGCATACGCCCTTTTTGGCCAAGTGCATCATTGTGGACGTTCTGCCTCTTTTCCTATGCTTTCAATGCAATTCCAGTCTACCTCCTGAAATCGGTTTCCTGCAATTCTGCCCCGCTTTCAAGTCCTCTTGGCAGCCTTACTTCAGTCTATTTTTGGACGATAGCTGTCATTTATAACTCTGCAGGTTTGTGAATTACAGTGCCCCTGAGCTCCTTTCTTCAACTCGCTTTCTTTTGAGCTGGCCGCAACACCGCAGGATGGCTTCAGGCTCTAATCTGGTTCCGGTAGGGCACACTGAGCCTTTGGTTATTTCCTCTTCCTGGTGGGAAATGAGAGTTAAATTTGCCCGTCCAGACACCTCCAGCTAGCCTCTCATTGGTTCTCGCTATTCCTGTTCATCTTCCGCAGAAATTGCAAACTGGGCCAAACAGTAGGTTAAAGGCGCTGACTCTCCAAGTGGGGAGAGTGTTAGTAAAGCGTCTGGAATGTTGCACCCGAGTACCAGGGGAGGAAAACTGAGACATATTTGAACACGTCTCCCGTTCACATGGTTGATCATACTCTGGGTTCCACATGCATGTTTTAGCTGAAGGAAGAATACCTTAAACCTGGAGAGTTGAGACCCGTGTAATGGGTACCATGCAATATGACTTCAAAGGGTCTTCATTTGCTCACCGAACCTCTCCAATCCTATCACTGCTGCGTTTATGCTGCTGTACACACGCTTGATTCTCTTTTGGAGACATAGCAATCCATAGGTTTTAAGATACTTACTAGTCAGGTACATTCTTAGGCGTTTAATATGGGGTGTTGAGTCCATTTCGTTGAGCAAGGAGTAGCTCTTGTCTATTCCATATTTGGCTTAAGGAACTTTATCTGTGCTCATTTCAATCTCTGGTTTTATGCAGCACCCCAACTCACCTTTCCCCTTAAGCAAGCATAAGTTGTTTTTCTAAATTTGAGACCCTGTTCTGTTTTGGAATGCAGTTCCTGTGTAGCCAAGTTTACATTCCGTGTATTAGTGATATCTTATGATGTTTCTTTTTCTGTGTGACTTATTTCAGTTAGAATCATCATACCTGAATCCACTCATTATGCTGCTACGGGCCTGATGACATAGATTTCATTGCTGAGTGATACTGCATTGTACGTAAGTACCACAAGTTCTTTATCCATTTTTCACTTTCTGTGATATTGAACTTGTACGGTAAACGAGGTTCTTGTAAACGGAGGCGTCCCAAACTTTGGGGTGGCTGTGTCTTTTTGATTTTAATTTCCCTAAGCTATAGGACCATAAGTGGAAGTGCCCTAGGCTCTGTTGCTTTGTTTTTTAGATGTTTCAGGAAACACCATACACTTCTCCTGAGTGTCTGTTGGCAATTTACATCCCGCCCATCAGCATAACAAGGCTCCCAGTTCTCCATGGCCTGTCCTGCCTTTCTGGATTTTACACTTTTTTCAGATGGCCCTTTTGACCGGGGGGAAGTGAGACTTCATTGTAGTGCAGATTTCCTTTGCAAGTTTGCTTGGTTGGCCAAAAAGGGCGTATGCGTTTTTTCCTGAATATATTCAGGAAAAAACGCATACGCCCTTTTTGGCCAAGTGCATCATTGTGGACGTTCTGCCTCTTTTCCTATGCTTTCAATGCAATTCCAGTCTACCTCCTGAAATCGGTTTCCTGCAATTCTGCCCCGCTTTGAAGTCCTCTTGGCAGCCTTACTTCAGTCTATTTTTGGACGATAGCTGTCATTTATAACTCTGCAGGTTTGTGAATTACAGTGCCCCTGAGCTCCTTTCTTCAACTCGCTTTCTTGTGAACTGGCCGCAACACCGCAGGATGTCTTCAGGCCCTAATCTGGTTCCGGCACGGCACGCTGAGCCTTTGGTTAATTCCTCTTCCTGCTGGGAAATGAGAGTTAAATTTCCCATCCAGACACCTCCAGCTAGTCTCTCATTGGTTCTCGCTATTCCTGTTCATCTTCCGCAGAAATTGCAAACTGGGCCAAACAGGAGGTTAAAGGGACTGACTCTCCAAGTGGGGAGAGTGTTAGTAAAGCGTCTGGAATGTTGCACCCGAGTACCAGGGGAGGAAAACTGAGACATATTTGAACACGTCTCCCGTTCACATGGTTGATCATACTTGGGTTCCACATGCATGTTTTAGCTGAAGGAAGAATACGTTAAACCTGGAGAGTTAAGACCCGTGTAATGGGTACCATGCAATATGACTTCAAAGGGTCTTCATTTGCTCACCGAACCTCTCCAATCCTATCACTGCTGCGTTTATGCCCCTGTACACACGCTTGATTCTCTTTTGGAGACATAGCAATCCATAGGTTTTAAGATACTTACTAGTCAGGTACATTCTTAGGTGTTTAATATGGGGTGTTGAGTCCATTTCGTTGAGCAAGGAGTAGCTCTTGTCTATTCCATATTTGGCTTAAGGAACTTTATCTGTGCTCATTCCAATCTCTGGTTTTATGCAGCACCCCAACTCACCTTTCCCCTTAAGCAAGCATAAGTTGGTTTTCTAAATTTGAGACCCTGTTCTGTTCTGTAATTCAGTTCCTGTGTAGCCAAGTTTCCATTCCGTGTATTACTGATATCTTATGATGTTTCTTTTTCTGTGTGACTTATTTCAGTTAGAATCATCATACCTGAATCCACTCATTGTGCTGCTAAGGGCCTGATGACACAGATTTCATTGCTGAGTGATATTGCTTTGTAAGTAAATACCACAACTTCTTTATCCATTTTTCACTTTCTGCGATGTTGAACTTGTACTGTAAACGAGGTTCTTGTAAACAGAGCCGTTCCAAACTTTGGGGTGGCTGTGTCTTTTTCATTTTAATTTCCCTAAGCTATAGGACCATAAGTGGAAGTGCCCTAGGTTCTGTTGCTTTGTTTTTTAGTTGTTTCAGGAAACACCATACACATCTCCCAAGTGGTTCTTGGCAATTTACATCCCGCCCATCAGCATAACAAGGCTCCCAGTTCTCCATGGCCTGTCCTGCCTTTCTGGATTTTACACTTTTTTCAGATGGCCCTTTTGACCGGGGGGAAGTGAGACTTCATTGTAGTGCAGATTTCCTTTGCACGCTTGCTTGGTTGGCCAAAAAGGGCATATGCGTTTTTTCCTGAATATATTCAGGAAAAAACGCATACGCCCTTTTTGGCCAAGTGCATCATTGTGGACGTTCTGCCTCTTTTCCTATGCTTTCAATGCAATTCCAGTCTACTTCCTGAAATCGGTTTCCTGCAATGCTGCCCCGCTTTCAAGTCCTCTTGGCAGCCTTACTTCAGTCTATTTTTGGACGATAGCTGTCATTTATAACTCTGCAGGTTTGTGAATTACAGTGCCCCTGAGCTCCTTTCTTCAACTCGCTTTCTTGTGACCTGGCCGCAACACCGCAGGATGGCTTCAGGCCCTAATCTGGTTCCGGCCCAGCATGCTGAGCCTTTGGTTAATTCCTCTTCCTGGTGGGAAATGAGAGTTAAATTTGCCCGTCCAGACACCTCCAGCTAGCCTCTCATTGGTTCTCGCTATTCCTGTTCATCTTCCGCAGAAATTGCAAACTGGGCCAAACAGGAGGTTAAAGGGACTGACTCTCCAAGTGGGGAGAGTGTTAGTAAAGCGTCTGGAATGTTGCACCCGAGTACCAGGGGAGGAAAACTGAGACATATTTGAACACATCTCCCGTTCACATGGTTGATCATACTTGGGTTCCACATGCATGTTTTAGCTGAAGGAAGAATACATTAAAGCTGGAGAGTTAAGACCCGTGGAATGGGTACCATGCAATATGACTTCAAAGGGTCTTCATTTGCTCACCGAACCTCTCCAATCCTATCACTGCTGCGTTTATGCCCCTGTACACATGCTTGATTCTCTTTCGGAGACATAGCAATCCATAGGTTTTAAGATACTTACTAGTCAGGTACATTCTTAGGCGTTTAATATGGGGTGTTGAGTCCATTTCGTTGAGCAAGGAGTAGCTCTTGTCTATTCCATATTTGACTTAAGGAACTTTATCTGTGCTCATTTCAATCTCTGGTTTTATGCAGCACCCCAACTCACCTTTCCCCTTAAGCAAGCATAAGTTGGTTTTCTAAATTGGAGACCCTGTTCTGTTCTGTAATTCAGTTCCTGTGTAGCCAAGTTTCCATTCCGTGTATTAGTGATATCTTATGATGTTTCTTTTTCTGTGTGACTTATTTCAGTTAGAATCATCATACCTGAATCCACTCATTGTGCTGCTAAGGGCCTTTTGACACAGATTTCATTTCTGAGTGATATTGCTTTCTAAGTAAATACCACAACTTCTTTATCCATTTTTCACTTTCTGCAATGTTGAACTTGTACTGTAAACGAGGTTCTTGTAAACAGAGCCGTTCCAAACTTTGGGGTGGCTGTGTCTTTTTGATTTTAATTTCCCTAAGCTATAGGACCATAAGTGGAAGTGCCCTAGGTTCTGTTGCTTTGTTTTTTAGATGTTTCAGGAAACACCATACACTTCTCCCCAGTGGTTGTTGGCAATTTACATCCCGCCCATCAGCATAACAAGGCTCCCAGTTCTCCATGGCCTGTCCTGCCTTTCTGGATTTTACACTTTTTTCAGATGGCCCTTTTGACCGGGGGGAAGTGAGACTTCATTGTAGTGCAGATTTCCTTTGCAAACTTGCTTGGTTGGCCAAAAAGGGCGTATGCGTTTTTTCCTGAATATATTCAGGAAAAAACGCATACGCCCTTTTTGGCCAAGTGCATCATTGTGGACGTTCTGCCTCTTTTCCTATGCTTTCAATGCAATTCCAGTCTACGTCCTGAAATCGGTTTCCTGCAATTCTGCCCCGCTTTCAAGTCCTCTTGGCAGCCTTACTTCAGTCTATTTTTGGACGATAGCTGTCATTTATAACTCTGCAGGTTTGTGAATTACAGCGCCCCTGAGCTCCTTTCTTCAACTCGCTTTCTTGTGACCTGGCCGCAACACCGCAGGATGGCTTCAGGCCCTAATCTGGTTCTGGCACGGTACGCTGAGCCTTTGGTTAATTCCTCTTCCTGGTGGGAAATGAGAGTTAAATTTGCCCATCCAGACACCTCCAGCTAGTCTCTCTTTGGTTCTCGCTATTCCTGTTCATCTTCCACAGAAATTGCAAACTGGGCCAAACAGGAGGTTAAAGGGACTGACTCTCCAAGTGGGGAGAGTGTTAGTAAAGCGTCTGGAATGTTGCACCCGAGTACCAGGGTACGAAAACTGAGACATATTTGAACACGTCTCCCGATCACATGGTTGATCATACTCTAGGTTCCACATGCATGTTTTAGCTGAAGGAAGAATACCTTAAACCTGGGTAGTTGAAACCCGTGGAATGGGTACCATGCAATATGACTTCAAAGGGTCTTCATTTGCTCACGAACCTCTCCAATCCTATCACTGCTGCGTTTATGTCCCTGTACACATGCTTGATTCTCTTTCGGAGACATAGCAATCCATAGGTTTTAAGATACTTACTAGTCAGGTACATTCTTAGGCGTTTAATATGCGGTGTTGAGTCCATTTCGTTGAGCAAGGAGTAGCTCTTGTCTATTCCATATTTGGCTTAAGGAACTTTATCTGTGCTCATTTCAATCTCTGGTTTTATGCAGCACCCCGACTCACCTTTCCCCTTAAGCAAGCATAAGTTAGTTTTCTAAATTTGAGACCCTGTTCTGTTCTGTAATTCAGTTCCTGTGTAGCCAAGTTTACATTCCGTGTATTACTGATATCTTATGATGTTTCTTTTTCTGTGTGACTTATTTCAGTTAGAATCATCATACCTGAATCCACTCATTGTGCTGCTAAGGGCCTGATGACACAGATTTCATTGCTGAGTGATATTGCTTTGTAAGTAAATACCACAACTTCTTTATCCATTTTTCACTTTCTGCGATGTTGAACTTGTACTGTAAACGAGGTTCTTGTAAACAGAGCCGTTCCAAGCTTTGGGGTGGCTGTGTCTTTTTGATTTTAATTTCCCTAAGCTATAGGACCATAAGTGGAAGTGCCCTAGGTTCTGTTGCTTTGTTTTTTAGTTGTTTCAGGAAACACCATACACGTCTCCCAAGTGGTTCTTGGCAATTTACATCCCGCTCATCAGCATAACAAGGCTCCCAGTTCTCCATGGCCTGTCCTGCCTTTCTGGATTTTACACTTTTTTCAGATGGCCCTTTTGACCGGGGGGAAGTGAGACTTCATTGTAGTGCAGATTTCCTTTGCAAGCTTGCTTGGTTGGCCAAAAAGGGCGTATGCGTTTTTTCCTGAATATATTCAGGAAAAAACGCATACGCCCTTTTTGGCCAAGTGCATCATTGTGGACGTTCTGCCTCTTTTCCTATGCTTTCAATGCAATTCCAGTCTACCTCCTGAAATCGGTTTCCTGCAATTCTGCCCCGCTTTCAAGTCCTCTTGGCAGCCTTACTTCAGTCTATTTTTGGACGATAGCTGTCATTTATAACTCTGCAGGTTTGTGAATTACAGTGCCCCTGAGCTCCTTTCTTCAACTCGCTTTCTTGTGACCTGGCCGCAACACCGCAGGATGGCTTCAGGCCCTAATCTGGTTCCGGCCCGGCACGCTGAGCCTTTGGTTAATTCCTCTTCTTGGTGGGAAATGAGAGTTAAATTTGCCCGTCCAGACACCTCCAGCTAGCCTCTCATTGGTTCTCGCTATTCCTGTTCATCTTCCGCAGAAATTGCAAACTGTGCCAAACAGGAGGTTAAAGGGACTGACTCTCCAAGTCGGGAGAGTGTTAGTAAAGCGTCTGGAATGTTGCACCCGAGTACCAGGGGAGGAAAACTGAGACATATTTGAACACGTCTCCCGTTCACATGGTTGATCATACTCTGGGTTCCACATGCATGTTTTAGCTGAAGGAAGAATACCTTAAACCTGGAGAGTTGAGACCCGTGGAATGGGTACGATGCAATATGACTTCAAAGGGTCTTCATTTGCTCACCGAACCTCTCCAATCCTATCACTGCTGCGTTTATGCCCCTGTACACATGCTTGATTCTCTTTCGGAGACATAGCAATCCATAGGTTTTAAGATACTTACTAGTCAGGTACATCCTTAGGCGTTTAATATGCGGTGTTGAGTCCATTTCGTGAGCAAGGAGTAGCTCTTGTCTATTCCATATTTGACTTAAGGAACTTTATCTGTGCTCATTTCAATCTCTGGTTTTATGCAGCACCCCAACTCACCTTTACCCTTAAGCAAGCATAAGTTGGTTTTCTAAATTTGAGACCCTGTTCTGTTCTGTAATTCAGTTCCTGTGTAGCCAAGTTTACATTCCGTGTATTAGTGATATCTTATGATGTTTCTTTTTCTGTGTGACTTATTTCAGTTAGAATCATCATACCTGAATCCACTCATTGTGCTGCTAAGGGCCTGATGACACAGATTTCATTGCTGAGTGATATTGCTTTGTAAGTAAATACCACAACTTCTTTATCCATTTTTCACTTTCTGCGATGTTGAACTTGTACTGTAAACGAGGTTCTTGTAAACAGAGGCGTCCCAAACTTTGGGGTGGCTGTGTGTTTTTGATTTTAATTTCCCTAAGCTATAGGACCATAAGTGGAAGTGCCCTAGGTTCTGTTGCTTTGTTTTTTAGATGTTTCAGGAAACACCATACACTTCTCCGGAGTGGTTGTTGGCAATTTACATCCCGCCCATCAGCATAACAAGGCTCCCAGTTCTCCATGGCCTGTCCTGCCTTTCTGGATTTTACACTTTTTTCAGATGGCCCTTTTGACCGGGGGGAAGTGAGACTTCATTGTAGTGCAGATTTCCTTTGCAAGCTTACTTGGTTGGCCAAAAAGGGCGTATGCGTTTTTTCCTGAATATATTCAGGAAAAAACGTATACGCCCTTTTTGGCCAAGTGCATCATTGTGGACGTTCTGCCTCTTTTCCTATGCTTTCAATGCAATTCCAGTCTACCTCCTGAAATCGGTTTCCTGCAATTCTGCCCCGCTTTCAAGTCCTCTTGGCAGCCTTACTTCAGTCTATTTTTCGACGATAGCTGTCATTTATAACTCTGCAGGTTTGTGAATTACAGTGCCCCTGAGCTCCTTTCTTCAACTCGCTTTCTTGTGACCTGGCCGCAACACCGCAGGATGGCTTCCGGCCCTAATCTGGTTCCGGCACGGCACGCTGAGTCTTTGGTTATTTCCTCTTCCTGGTGGGAAATGAGAGTTAAATTTGCCCGTCCAGACACCTCCAGCTAGTCTCTCATTGGTTCTCGCTATTCCTGTTCATCTTCCGCAGAAATTGCAAACTGGGCCAAACAGGCGGTTAAAGGGACTGACTCTCCAAGTGGGGAGAGTGTTAGTAAAGCGTCTGGAATGTTGCACCCGAGTACCAGGGGAGTAAAACTGAGACATATTTGAACACGTCTCCCGTTCACATGGTTGATCATACTTGGGTTCCACATGCATGTTTTAGCTGAAGGAAGAATACCTTAAACCTGGAGAGTTGAGACCCGTGAAATGGGTACCATGCAATATGACTTCAAAGGGTCTTCATTTTCTCACTGAACCTCTCCAATCCTATCACTGCTGCGTTTATGCCCCTGTACACATGCTTGATTCTCTTTCGGAGACATAGCAATCCATAGGTTTTACGATACTTACTAGTCAGGTACATTCTTAGGCGTTTAATATGCGGTGTTGAGTCTATTTCGTTGAGCAAGTAGTAGCTCTTGTCTATTCCATATTTGACTTAAGGAACTTTATCTGTGCTCATTTCAATCTCTGGTTTTATGCAGCACCCCAACTCACCTTTACCCTTAAGCAAGCATAAGTTGGTTTTCTAAATTTGAGACCCTGTTCTGTTCTGTAATTCAGTTCCTGTGTAGCCAAGTTTACATTCCGTGTATTACTGATATCTTATGATGTTTCTTTTTCTGTGTGACTTACTTCAGTTAGAATCATCATACCTGAATCCACTCATTGTGCTGCTAAGGGCCTGATGACACAGATTTCATTGCTGAGTGATATTGCTTTGTAAGTAAATACCACAACTTCTTTATCCATTTTTCACTTTCTGCGATGTTGAACTTGTACTGTAAACGAGGTTCTTGTAAACAGAGCCGTTCCAAACTTTGGGGTGGCTGTGTCTTTTTGATTTTAATTTCCCTAAGCTATAGGACCATAAGTGGAAGTGCCCTAGGTTCTGTTGCTTTGTTTTTTAGATGTTTCAGGAAACACCATACACTTCTCCCGAGTGGTTGTTGGCAATTTACAACCCGCCCATCAGCATAACAAGGCTCCCAGTTCTCCATGGCCTGTCCTGCCTTTCTGGATTTTACACTTTTTTCAGATGGCCCTTTTGACCGGGGGGAAGTGAGACTTCATTGTAGTGCAGATTTCCTTTGCAAGCTTGCTTGGTTGGCCAAAAAGGGCGTATGCGTTTTTTCCTGAATATATTCAGGAAAAAACGCATACGCCCTTTTTGGCCAAGTGCATCATTGTGGACGTTCTGCCTCTTTTCCTATGCTTTCAATGCAATTCCAGTCTACCTTCTGAAATCGGTTTCCTGCAATTCTGCCCCGCTTTCAAGTCCTCTTGGCAGCCTTACTTCAGTCTATTTTTCGACGATAGCTGTCATTTATAACTCTGCAGGTTTGTGAATTACAGTGCCCCTGAGCTCCTTTCTTCAACTCGGTTTCTTTTGAGCTGGCCGCAACACCGCAGGATGGCTTCAGGCCCTAATCTGGTTCCGGTACGGCAGGCTGAGCCTTTGGTTATTTCCTCTTCCTGTTGGGAAATGAGAGTTAAATTTGCCCGTCCAGACACCTCCAGCTAGCCTCTCATTGGTTCTCGCTATTCCTGTTCATCTTCCGCAGAAATTGCAAACTGGGCCAAACAGGAGTTTAAAGGGACTGACTCTCCAAGTCGGGAGAGTGTTAGTAAAGCGTCTGGAATGTTGCACCCGAGTACCAGGGGAGGAAAACTGAGACATATTTGAACACGTCTCCCGTTCACATGGTTGATGATACTCTGGGTTCCACATGCATGTTTTAGCTGAAGGAAGAATACCTTAAACCTGGAGAGTTGAGACCCGTGTAATGGGTACCATGCAATATGACTTCAAAGGGTCTTCATTTGCTCACCGAACCTCTCCAATCCTATCACTGCTGCGTTTATGCCCCTGTACACACGCTTGATTGTCTTTTGGAGACATAGCAATCCATAGGTTTTACGATACTTACTAGTCAGGTACATTCTTAGGGGTTTAATATGGGGTTTTGAGTCCATTTCGTTGAGCAAGGAGTAGCTCTTGTCTATTCCATATTTGGCTTAAGGAACTTTATCTGTGCTCATTTCAATCTCTGGTTTTATGCAGCACCCCAACTCACCTTTCCCCTTAAGCAAGCATAAGTTGGTTTTCTAAATTTGAGACCCTGTTCTGTTTTGGAATGCAGTTCCTGTGTAGCCAAGTTTACATTCCGTGTATTAGTGATATCTTATGATGTTTCTTTTTCTGTGTGACTTATTTCAGTTAGAATCATCATACCTGAATCCACTCATTGTGATGCTAAGGGCCTCATGACATAGATTTCATTGCTGAGTGATATTGCTTTGTAAGTAAATACCACAACTTCTTTATCCATTTTTCACTTTCTGCGATGTTGAACTTGTACTGTAAATGAGGTTCTTGTAAACAGAGGCGTCCCAAACTTTGGGGTGGCTGTGTCTTTTTGATTTTAATTTCCCTAAGCTATAGGACCATAAGTGGCAGTGCCCTAGGCTCTGTTGCTTTGTTTTTTAGATGTTTCAGGAAACACCATACACTTCTCCCGAGTGTCTGTTGGCAATTTAAATCCCGCCCATCAGCATAACAAGGCTCCCAGTTCTCCATGGCCTGTCCTGCCTTTCTATATTTTACACTTTATTCAGATGGCCCTTTTGACCGGGGGGAAGTGAGACTTCATTGTAGTGCAGATTTCCTTTGCAAGCTTGCTTGGTTGGCCAAAAAGGGCGTATGCGTTTTTTCCTGAATATATTCAGGAAAAAACGCATACGCCCTTTTTGGCCAAGTGCATCATTGTGGACGTTCTGCCTCTTTTCCTATGCTTTCAATGCAATTCCAGTCTACCTCCTGAAATCGGTTTCCTGCAATTCTGCCCCGCTTTCAAGTCCTCTTGGCAGCCTTACTTCAGTCTATTTTTGGACGATAGCTGTCATTTATAACTCTGCAGGTTTGTCAATTACAGTGCCCCTGAGCTCCTTTCTTCAACTCGCTTTCTTGTGACCTGGCCGCAACACCGCAGGATGGCTTCAGGCCCTAATCTGGTTCCGGGACGGCATGCTGAGCCTTTGGTTAATTCCTCTTCCTGGTGGGAAATGAGAGTTAAATTTGCCCGTCCAGACACCTCCAGCTAGCCTCTCATTGGTTCTCGCTATTCCTGTTCATCTTCCGCAGAAATTGCAAACTGGGCCAAACAGGAGGTTAAAGGGACTGACTCTCCAAGTAGGGAGAGTGTTAGTAAAGCGTCTGGAATGTTGCACCCGAGTACCAGGGGAGGAAAACTGAGACATATTTGAACACGTCTCCTGATCACATGGTTGATCATACTCTAGGTTCCACATGCATGTTTTAGCTGAAGGAAGAATACCTTAAACCTGGGTAGTTGAAACCCGTGGAATGGGTACCATGCAATATGACTTCAAAGGGTCTTCATTTGCTCACCGAACCTCTCCAATCCTATCACTGCTGCGTTTATGCCCCTGTACACATGCTTGATTCTCTTTCGGAGACATAGCAATCCATAGGTTTTAAGATACTTACAAGTCAGGTACATTCTTAGGCGTTTAATATGGGGTGTTGAGTCCATTTCGTTGAGCAAGGAGTAGCTCTTGTCTATTCCATATTTGACTTAAGGAACTTTATCTGTGCTCATTTCAATCTCTCATTTTATGCAGCACCCCAACTCACCTTTCCCCTTAAGCAAGCATAAGTTGGTTTTCTAAATTTGAGACCCTGTTCTGTTCTGTAATTCAGTTCCTGTGTAGCCAAGTTTACATTCCGTGTATTACTGATATCTTATGATGTTTCTTTTTCTGTGTGACTTATTTCAGTTAGAATCATCATACCTGAATCCACTCATTGTGCTGCTAAGGGCCTGATGACACAGATTTCATTGCTGTGTGATATTGCTTTGTAAGTAAATACCACAACTTCTTTATCCATTTTTCACTTTCTGCGATGTTGAACTTGTACTGTAAACGAGGTTCTTGTAAACAGAGCCGTTCCAAACTTTGGGGTGGCTGTGTCTTTTTGATTTTAATTTCCCTAAACTATAGGACCATAAGTGGAAGTGCCCTAGGTTCTGTTGCTTTGTTTTTTAGATGTTTCAGGAAACACCATACACTTCTCCCTAGTGGTTGTTGGCAATTTACATCCCGCCCATCAGCATAACAAGGCTCCCAGTTCTCCATGGCCTGTCCTGCCTTTCTGGATTTTACACTTTTTTCAGATGGCCCTTTTGACCGGGGGGAAGTGAGACTTCATTGTAGTGCAGATTTCCTTTGCAAGCTTGCTTGGTTGGCCAAAAAGGGCGTATGCGTTTTTTCCTGAATATATTCAGGAAAAAACGCATACGCCCTTTTTGGCCAAGTGCATCATTGTGGACGTTCTGCCTCTTTTCCTATGCTTTCAATGCAATTCCAGTCTACCTCCTGAAATCGGTTTCCTGCAATTCTGCCCCGCTTTCAAGTCCTCTTGGCAGCCTTACTTCAGTCTATTTTTGGACGATAGCTGTCATTTATAACTCTGCAGGTTTGTGAATTACAGTGCCCCTGAGCTTCTTTCTTCAACTCGCTTTCTTTTGAGCTGGCCGCAACACCGCAGGATGGCTTCAGGCCCTAATCTGGTTCCGGCACGGCACGCTGAGCCTTTGGTTATTTACTCTTCCTGTTGGGAAATGAGAGTAAAATTTGCCCATCCAGACACCTCCAGCTAGCCTCTCATTGGTTCTCGCTATTCCTGTTCATCTTCCGCAGAAATTGCAAACTGGGCCAAACAGGAGGTTAAAGGCGCTGACTCTCCAAGTGGGGAGAGTGTTAGTAAAGCGTCTGGAATGTTGCACCCGAGTACCAGGGGAGGAAAACTGAGACATATTTGAACACGTCTCCCGATCACATGGTTGATCATACTCTGGGTTCCACATGCATGTTTTAGCTGAAGGAAGAATACCTAAAACCTGGGTAGTTGAAACCCGTGGAGTGGGTACCATGCAATATGACTTCAAAGGGTCTTCATTTGCTCACCGAACCTCTCCAATCCTATCACTGCTGCGTTTATGCCCCTGTACACATGCTTGATTCTCTTTCGGAGACATAGCAATCCATAGGTTTTAAGATACTTACTAGTCAGGTACATTCTTAGGCGTTTAATATGCGGTGTTGAGTCCATTTTGTTGAGCAAGGAGTAGCTCTTGTCTATTCCATATTTGGCTTAAGGAACTTTATCTGTGCTCATTTCAATCTCTGGTTTTATGCAGCACCCCAACTCACCTTTCCCCTTAAGCAAGCATAAGTTGGTTTTCTAAATTTGAGAACCTGTTCTGTTTTGGAATTCAGTTCCTGTGTAGCCAAGTTTACATTCCGTGTATTACTGATATCTTATGATGTTTCTTTTTCTGTGTGACTTATTTCAGTTAGAATCATCGTACCTGAATCTACTCATTATGCTGCTACGGGCCTGATGACATAGATTTCATTGCTGAGTGATACTGCATTGTACGTAAGTACCACAAGTTCTTTATCCATTTTTCACTTTCTGCGATGTTGAACTTGTACTGTAAACGAGGTTCTTGTAAACAGAGCCGTTCCAAACTTTGGGGTGGCTGTGTCTTTTTGATTTTAATTTCCCTAAGCTATAGGACCATAAGTGGAAGTGCCCTAGGCTCTGTTGCTTTGTTTTTTAGATGTTTCAGGAAACACCATACACTTCTCCCAAGTGTCTGTTGGCAATTTACATCCCGCCCATCAGCATAACAAGGCTCCCAGTTCTCAATGGCCTGTTGCCTTTCTGGATTTTACACTTTTTTCAGATGGCCCTTTTGACCGGGGGGAAGTGAGACTTTATTGTAGTGCAGATTTCCTTTGCAAGCTTGCTTGGTTGGCCAAAAAGGGCGTATGCGTTTTTTCCTGAATATATTCAGGAAAAAACGCATACGCCCTTTTTGGCCAAGTGCATCACTGTGGACGTTCTGCCTCTTTTCCTATGCTTTCAATGCAATTCCAGTCTACGTCCTGAAATCGGTTTCCTGCAATTCTGCCCCGCTTTCAAGTCCTCTTGGCAGCCTTACTTCAGTCTATTTTTGGACGATAGCTGTCATTTATAACTCTGCAGGTTTGTGAATTACAGTGCCCCTGAGCTCCTTTCTTCAACTCGCTTTCTTGTGACCTGGCCGCAACACCGCAGAATGGCTTCAGGCCCTAATCTGGTTCCGGCCCGGCATGCTGAGCCTTTGGTTAATTCCTATTCCTGGTGGAAATGAGAGTTAAATTTGCCCGTTCAGACACCTCCAGCTAGTCTCTCATTGGTTCTCGCTATTCCTGTTCATCTTCCGCAGAAATTGCAAACTGGGCCAAACAGGAGGTTAAAGGGACTGACTCTCCAAGTCGGGAGAGTGTTAGTAAAGCGTCTGGAATGTTGCACCCGAGTACCAGGGGAGGAAAACTGAGACATATTTGAACACGTCTCCCGTTCACATGCTTGATCATACTCTGGGTTCCACATGAATGTTTTAGCTGAAGGAAGAATACCTTAAACAAGGAGAGTTGAGACCCGTGAAATGGGTACCATGCAATATGACTTCAAAGGGTCTTCATTTGCTCACCGAACCTCTCCAATCCTATCACTGCTGCGTTTATGCCCCTGTACACACGCTTGATTCTCTTTTGGAGACATAGCAATCCATAGGTTTTAAGATACTTACTAGTCAGGTACATTCTTAGGCGTTTAATATGGGGTGTTGAGTCCATTTCGTTGAGCAAGGAGTAGCTCTTGTCTAGTCCATATTTGGCTTAAGGAACTTTATCTGTGCTCATTTCAATCTCTGGTTTTATGCAGCACCCCAACTCACCTTTCCCCTTAAGCAAGCATAAGTTGGTTTTCTAAATTTGAGACCCTGTTCTGTTTTGGAATGCAGTTCCTGTGTAGCCAAGTTTACATTCCGTGTATTAGTGATATCTTATGATGTTTCTTTTTCTGTGTGACTTATTTCAGTTAGAATCATCGTACCTGAATCTACTCATTATGCTGCTACGGGCCTGATGACATAGATTTCATTGCTGAGTGATACTGCATTGTACGTAAGTACCACAAGTTCTTTATCCATTTTTCAATTTCTGTGATATTGAACTTGTACGGTAAACGAGGTTCTTGTAAACGGAGGCGTCCCAAACTTTGGGGTGGCTGTGTCTTTTTGATTTTAATTTCCCTAAGCTATAGGACCATAAGTGGAAGTGCCCTAGGCTCTGTTGCTTTGTTTTTTAGATGTTTCAGGAAACACCATACACTTCTCCCGAGTGGTTGTTGGCAATTTACATCCCGCCCATCAGCATAACAAGGCTCCCATTTCTCCATAGCCTGTTCTGCGTTTCTGGATTTTACACTTTTATCAGATGGCCCTTTTGACCGGGGGGAAGTGAGACTTCATTGTATTGCAGATTTCCTTTGCAAGCTTGCTTGGTTGGCCAAAAAGGGCGTATGCGTTTTTTCCTGAATATATTCAGGAAAAAACGCATACGCCCTTTTTGGCCAAGTGCATCATTGTGGACGTTCTGCCTCTTTTCCTATGCTTTCAATGCAATTCCAGTCTACCTCCTGAAATCGGTTTCCTGCAATTCTGCCCCGCTTTCAAGTCCTCTTGGCAGCCTTACTTCAGTCTATTTTTGGACGATAGCTGTCATTTATAACTCTGCAGGTTTGTGAATTACAGTGCCCCTGAGCTCCTTTCTTCAACTCGCTTTCTTTTGAGCTGGCCGCAACACCGCAGGATGGCTTCAGGCCCTAATCTGGTTCTGGCATGGCACGCTGAGCCTTTGGTTAATTCCTCTTCCTGGTAGGAAATGAGAGTTAAATTTGCCCGTCCAGACACCTCCAGCTAGTCTCCATTGGTTCTCGCTATTCCTGTTCATCTTCCGCAGAAATTGCAAACTGGGCCAAACAGGAGGTTAAAGGGACTGACTCTCCAAGTCGGGAGAGTGTTAGTAAAGCGACTGGAATGTTGCACCCGAGTACCAGGGGAGGAAAACTGAGACATATTTGAACACGTCTCCCGTTCACATGGTTGATCATACTTGGGTTCCACATGCATGTTTTAGCTGAAGGAAGAATACCTTAAACCTGGGTAGTTGAGACCCGTGTAATGGGTACCATGCAATATGATTTCAAAGGGTCTTCATTTGCTCACCGAACCTCTCCAATCCTATCACTGCTGCGTTTATGCCCCTGTACACATGCTTGATTCTCTTTCGGAGACATAGCAATCCATAGGTTTTAAGATACTTACTAGTCAGGTACATTCTTAGGCGTTTAATATGCGGTGTTGAGTCCATTTCGTTGAGCAAGGAGTAGCTCTTGTCTATTCCATATTTGACTTAAGGAACTTTATCTGTGCTCATTTCAATCTCTGGTTTTATGCAGCACCCCAACTCACTTTTACCCTTAAGCAAGCATAAGTTGGTTTTCTAAATTTGAGACCCTGTTCTGTTCTGTAATTCAGTTCCTGTGTAGCCAAGTTTACATTCCGTGTATTACTGATATCTTATGATGTTTCTTTTTCTGTGTGACTTATTTCAGTTAGAATCATCATACCTGAATCCACTCATTGTGATGCTAAGGGCCTGATGACATAGATTTCATTGCTGAGTGATATTGCTTTGTAAGTAAATACCACAACTTCTTTATCCATTTTTCACTTTCTGCGATGTTGAACTTGTACTGTAAACGAGGTTCTTGTAAACAGAGGCGTTCCAAACTTTGGGGTGGCTGTGTCTGTTTGATTTTAATTTCCCTAAGCTATAGGACCATAAGTGGCAGTGCCCTAGGCTCTGTTGCTTTGTTTTTTAGATGTTTCAGGAAACACCATACACTTCTCCCGAGTGTCTGTTGGCAGTTTACATCCCGCCCATCAGCATAACAAGGCTCCCAGTTCTCCATGGCCTGTCCTGCCTTTCTGGATTTTACACTTTTTTCAGAGGGCCCTTTTGACCGGGGGGAAGTGAGACTTCATTGTAGTGCAGATTTCCTTTGCAAGCTTGCTTGGTTGGCCAAAAAGGGCGTATGCGTTTTTTCCTGAATATATTCAGGAAAAAACGCATACGCCCTTTTTGGCCAAGTGCATCATTGTGGACGTTCTGCCTCTTTTCCTATGCTTTCAATGCAATTCCAGTCTACCTTCTGAAATCGGTTTCCTGCAATTCTGCCCCGCATTCAAGTCCTCTTGGCATCCTTACTTCAGTCTATTTTTGGACGATAGCTGTCATTTATAACTCTGCAGGTTTGTGAATTACAGTGCCCCTGAGCTCCTTTCTTCAACTCGCTTTCTTGTGACCTGGCCGCAACACCGCAGGATGGCTTCAGGCCCTAATCTGGTTCCGGCCCGGATGCTGAGCCTTTGGTTAATTCCTCTTCCTGGTGGGAAATGAGAGTTAAATTTGCCCGTCCAGACACCTCCAGCTAGCCTCTCATTGGTTCTCGCTATTCCTGTTCATCTTCCGCAGAAATTGCAAACTGGGCCAAACAGGAGGTTAAAGGGACTGACTCTCCAAGTGGGGAGAGTGTTAGTAAAGCGTCTGGAATGTTGCACCCGAGTACCAGGGGAGGAAAACTGAGACATATTTGAACATGTCTCCCGATCACATGATTGATCATACTCTAGGTTCCACATGCATGTTTTAGCTGAAGGAAGAATACCTTAAACCTGGGTAGTTGAAACCCGTGGAATGGGTACCATGCAATATGACTTCAAAGGGTCTTCATTTGCTCACCGAACCTCTCCAATCCTATCACTGCTGCGTTTATGCCCCTGTACACATGCTTGATTCTCTTTCGGAGACATAGCAATCCATAGGTTTTAAGATACTTACAAGTCAGGTACATTCTTAGGCGTTTAATATGGGGTGTTGAGTCCATTTCGTTGAGCAAGGAGTAGCTCTTGTCTATTCCATATTTGGCTTAAGGAACTTTATCTGTGCTCATTTCAATCTCTCATTTTATGCAGCACCCCAACTCACCTTTACCCTTAAGCAAGAATAAGTTGGTTTTCTAAATTTGAGACCCTGTTCTGTTCTGTAATTCAGTTCCTGTGTAGCCAAGTTTATATTCCGTGTATTACTGATATCTTATGATGTTTCTTTTTCTGTGTGACTTATTTCAGTTAGAATCATCATACCTGAATCCACTCATTGTGCTGCTAAGGGCCTGATGACACAGATTTCATTGCTGTGTGATATTGCTTTGTAAGTAAATACCACAACTTCTTTATCCATTTTTCACTTTCTGCGATGTTGAACTTGTACTGTAAACGAGGTTCTTGTAAACAGAGCCGTTCCAAACTTTGGGGTGGCTGTGTCTTTTTGATTTTAATTTCCCTAAACTATAGGACCATAAGTGGAAGTGCCCTAGGTTCTGCTGCTTTGTTTTTTAGATGTTTCAGGAAACACCATACACTTCTCCCGAGTGGTTGTTGGCAATTTACATCCCGCCCATCAGCATAACAAGGCTCCCAGTTCTCCATGGCCTGTCCTGCCTTTCTGGATTTTACACTTTTTTCAGATGGCCCTTTTGACCGGGGGGAAGTGAGACTTCATTGTAGTGCAGATTTCCTTTGCAAGCTTGCTTGGTTGGCCAAAAAGGGCGTATGCGTTTTTTCCTGAATATATTCAGGAAAAAACGCATACGCCCTTTTTGGCCAAGTGCATCATTGTGGACGTTCTGCCTTTTCTCCTATGCTTTCAATGCAATTCCAGTCTACCTCCTGAAATCGGTTTCCTGCAATTCTGCCCCGCTTTCAAGTCCTCTTGGCAGCCTTACTTCAGTCTATTTTTGGACGATAGCTGTCATTTATAACTCTGCAGGTTTGTGAATTACAGTGCCCCTGAGCTCCTTTCTTCAACTCGCTTTCTTGTGACCTGGCCGCAACACCGCAGAATGGCTTCAGGCCCTAATCTGGTTCCGGCCCGGCATGCTGAGCCTTTGGTTAATTCCTCTTCCTGTTGGGAAATGAGAGTTAAATTTGCCCGTCCACACACCTCCAGCTAGTCTCTCATTGGTTCTCGCTATTCCTGTTCATCTTCCGCAGAAATTGCAAACTGGGCCAAACAGGAGGTTAAAGGGACTGACTCTCCAAGTCGGGAGAGTGTTAGTAAAGCGTCTGGAATGTTGCACCCGAGTACCAGGGGAGGAAAACTGAGACATATTTGAACACGTCTCCCGTTCACATGCTTGATCATACTCTGGGTTCCACATGAATGTTTTAGCTGAAGGAAGAATACCTTAAACAAGGAGAGTTGAGACCCGTGGAATGGGTACCATGCAATATGACTTCAAAGGGTCTTCATTTGCTCACCGAACCTCTCCAATCCTATCACTGCTGCGTTTATGCCCCTGTACACACGCTTGATTCTCTTTTGGAGACATAGCAATCCATAGGTTTTAAGATACTTACTAGTCAGGTACATTCTTAGGCGTTTAATATGGGGTGTTGAGTCCATTTCGTTGAGCAAGGAGTAGCTCTTGTCTAGTCCATATTTGGCTTAAGGAACTTTATCTGTGCTCATTTCAATCTCTGGTTTTATGCAGCACCCCAACTCACCTTTCCCCTTAAGCAAGCATAAGTTGGTTTTCTAAATTTGAGACCCTCTTCTGTTTTGGAATGCAGTTCCTGTGTAGCCAAGTTTACATTCCGTGTATTAGTGATATCTTATGATGTTTCTTTTTCTGTGTGACTTATTTCAGTTAGAATCATCGTACCTGAATCTACTCATTATCCTGCTACGGGCCTGATGACATAGATTTCATTGCTGAGTGATACTGCATTGTACGTAAGTACCACAAGTTCTTTATCCATTTTTCACTTTCTGCGATGTTGAACTTGTACTGTAAATGAGGTTCTTGTAAACAGAGGTGTCCCAAACTTTGGGGTGGCTGTGTCTTTTTGATTTTAATTTCCCTAAGCTATAGGACCATAAGTGGCAGTGCCCTAGGCTCTGTTGCTTTGTTTTTTAGATGTTTCAGGAAACACAATACACTTCTCCCGAGTGTCTGTTGGCAATTTACATCCCGCCCATCAGCATAACAAGGCTCCCAGTTCTCCATGGCCTGTCCTGCCTTTCTGTATTTTACACTTTATTCAGATGGCCCTTTTGACCGGGGGGAAGTGAGACTTCATTGTAGAGCAGATTTCCTTTGCAAGCTTGCTTGGTTGGCCAAAAAGGGCGTATGCGTTTTTTCCTGAATATATTCAGGAAAAAACGCATACGCCCTTTTTAGCCAAGTGCATCATTGTGGACGTTCTGCCTCTTTTCCTATGCTTTCAATGCAATTCCAGTCTACCTCCTGAAATCGGTTTCCTGCAATTCTGCCCCGCTTTCAAGTCCTCTTGGCACCCTAACTTCAGTGTATTTTTGGACGATAGCTGTCATTTATAACTCTGCAGGTTTGTGAATTACAGTGCCCCTGAGCTCCTTTCTTCAACTAGCTTTCTTGTGACCTGGCCGCAACACCGCAGGATGGCTTCAGGCCCTAATCTGGTTCCGGTACGGCACGCTGAGCCTTTGGTTAATTCCTCTTCCTGGTGGGAAATGAGAGTTACATTTGCCCGTCCAGACACCTCCAGCTAGCCTCTCATTGGTTCTCGCTATTCCTGTTCATCTTCCGCAGAAATTGCAAACTGGGCCAAACAGGAGGTTAAAGGGACTGACTCTCCAAGTGGGGAGAGTGTTAGTAAAGCGTCTGGAATGTTGCACCCGAGTACCAGGGGAGGAAAACTGAGACATATTTGAACACGTCTCCCATTCACATGGTTGATCATACTTGGGTTCCACATGCATGTTTTAGCTGAAGGAAGAATACCTTAAATCTGGGTAGTTGAAACCCGTGGAATGGGTACCATGCAATATGACTTCAAAGGGTCTTCATTTGCTCACCGAACCTCTCCAATCCTATCACTGCTGCGTTTATGCCCCTGTACACATGCTTGATTCTCTTTTGGAGACATAGCAATCCATAGGTTTTAAGATACTTACTAGTCAGGTACATTCTTAGGCGTTTAATATGGGGTGTTGAGTCCATTTCGTTGAGCAAGGAGTAGCTCTTGTCTATTCCATATTTGGCTTAAGGAACTTTATCTGTGCTCATTTCAATCTCTGGTTTTATGCAGCACCCCAACTCACCTTTACCCTTAAGCAAGAATAAGTTGGTTTTCTAAATTTGAGACCCTGTTCTGATCTGTAATTCAGTTCCTGTGTAACCAAGTTTACATTCCGTGTATTACTGATATCTTATGATGTTTCTTTTTCTGTGTGACTTATTTCAGTTAGAATCATCATACCTGAATCCACTCATTGTGCTGCTAAGGGCCTGATGACACAGATTTCATTGCTGAGTGATATTGCTTTGTAAGTGAATACCACAACTTCTTTATCCATTTTTCACTTTCTGCGATGTTGAACTTGTACTGTAAACGAGGTTCTTGTAAACAGAGCCGTTCCAAACTTTGGGGTGGCTGTGTCTTTTTGATTTTAATTTCCCTAAGCTATAGGACCATAAGTGGAAGTACCCTAGGCTCTGTTGCTTTGTTTTTTAGATGTTTCAGGAAACACCATACACTTCTCCCGAGTGTCTGTTGGCAATTTACATCCCGCCCATCAGCATAACAAGGCTCCCAGTTCTCCATGGCCTGTCCTGCCTTTCTGGATTTTACACTTTTTTCAGATGGCCCTTTTGACCGGGGGGAAGTGAGACTTCATTGTAGTGCAGATTTCCTTTGCAAGCTTGCTTGGTTGGCCAAAAAGGGCGTATGCGTTTTTTCCTGAATATATTCAGGAAAAAACGCATACGCCCTTTTTGGCCAAGTGCATCATTGTGGACGTTCTGCCTCTTTTCCTATGCTTTCAATGCAATTCCAGTCTACCTCCTGAAATCGGTTTCCTGCAATTCTGCCCCGCTTTCAAGTCCTCTTGGCAGCCTTACTTCAGTCTATTTTTGGACGATAGCTGTCATTTATAACTCTGCAGGTTTGTGAATTACAGTGCCCCTGAGCTCCTTTCTTCAACTCGCTTTCATGTGACCTGGCCGCAACACCACAGGATGGCTTCAGGTCCTAATCTGGTTCCGCAACGGCACGCTGAGCCTTTGGTTATTTCCTCTTCCTGGTGGGAAATGAGAGTTAAATTTGCCCGTCCAGACACCTCCAGCTAGTCTCTCATTGGTTCTCGCTATTCCTGTTCATCTTCCGCAGAAATTGCAAACTGGGCCAAACAGGCGGTTAAAGGGACTGACTCTCCAAGTGGGGAGAGTGTTAGTAAAGCGTCTGGAATGTTGCACCCGAGTACCAGGGGAGGAAAACTGAGACATATTTGAACACGTCTCCTGATCACATGGTTGATCATACTTGGGTTCCACATGCATGTTTTAGCTGAAGGAAGAATACCTTAAACCTGGAGAGTTGAGACCCGTGTAATGGGTACCATGCAGTATGATTTCAAAGGGTCTTCATTTGCTCACCGAACCTCTCCAATCCTATCACTGCTGCGTTTATGCCCCTGTACACATGCTTGATTCTCTTTCGGAGACATAGCAATCCATAGGTTTTACGATACTTACTAGTCAGGTACATTCTTAGGCGTTTAATATGGGGTGTTGAGTCCATTTCGTTGAGCAAGGAGTAGCTCTTGTCTATTCCATATTTGACTTAAGGAACTTTATCTGTGCTCATTTCAATCTCTGGTTTTATGCAGCACCCCAACTCACCTTTACCCTTAAGCAAGCATAAGTTGTTTTTCTAAATTTGAGACACTGTTCTGTTCTGTAATTCAGTTCCTGTGTAGCCAAGTTTACATTCCGTGTATTACTGATATCTTATGATGTCTCTTTTTCTGTGTGACTTATTTCAGTTAGAATCATCATACCTGAATCCACTCATTGTGCTGCTAAGGGCCTGATGACACAGATTTCATTGCTGAGTGATATTGCTTTGTAAGTAAATACCACAACTTCTTTATCCATTTTTCACTTTCTGCGATGTTGAACTTGTACTGTAAACGAGGTTCTTGTAAACAGAGCCGTTCCAAACTTTGGGGTGGCTGTGTCTTTTTGATTTTAATTTCCCTAAGCTATAGGACCATAAGTGGAAGTGCCCTTGGCTCTGTTGCTTTGTTTTTTAGATGTTTCAGGAAACACCATACACTTCTCCCAAGTGTCTGTTGGCAATTTACATCCCGCCCATCAGCATAACAAGGCTCCCAGTTCTCAATGGCCTGTTGCCTTTCTGGATTTTACACTTTTTTCAGATGGCCCTTTTGACCGGGGGGAAGTGAGACTTCATTGTAGTGCAGATTTCCTTTGCAAGCTTGCTTGGTTGGCCAAAAAGGGCCTATGCGTTTTTTCCTGAATATATTCAGGAAAAAACGCATACGCCCTTTTTGGCCAAGTGCATCATTGTGGACGTTCTGCCTCTTTTCCTATGCTTTCAATGCAATTCCAGTCTACCTCCTGAAATCGGTTTCCTGCAATTCTGCCCCGCTTTCAAGTCCTCTTGGCAGCCTTACTTCAGTCTATTTTTGGACGATAGCTGTCATTTATAACTCTGCAGGTTTGTGAATTACAGTGCCCCTGAGCTCCTTTCTTCAACTTGCTTTCTTGTGACCTGGCCGCAACACCGCAGGATGGCTTCAGGCCCTAATCTGGTTCCGGCACGGCACGCTGAGCCTTTGGTTATTTCCTCTTCCTGGTGGGAAATGAGAGTTAAATTTGCCCGTCCAGACACCTCCAGCTAGTCTCTCATTGGTTCTCGCTATTCCTGTTCATCTTCCGCAGAAATTGCAAACTGAGCCAAACAGGAGGTTAAAGGCGCTGACTCTCCAAGTGGGGAGAGTGTTAGTAAAGCGTCTGGAATGTTGCACCCGAGTACCAGGGGAGGAAAACTGAGACATATTTGAACACGTCTCCCGTTCACATGGTTGATCATACTTGGGTTCCACATGCATGTTTTAGCTGAAGGAAGAATACCTTAAACCTGGAGAGTTGAGACCCGTGTAATGGGTACCATGCAGTATGACTTCAAAGGGTCTTCATTTGCTCACCGAACCTCTCCAATCCTATCACTGCTGCGTTTATGCCCCTGTACACATGCTTGATTCTCTTTTGGAGACATAGCAATCCATAGGTTTTACGATACTTACTAGTCAGGTACATTCTTAGGCGTTTAATATGGGGTGTTGAGTCCATTTCGTTGAGCAAGGAGTAGCTCTTGTCTATTCCATATTTGACTTAAGGAACTTTATCTGTGCTCATTTCAATCTCTGGTTTTATGCAGCACCCCAACTCACCTTTACCCTTAAGCAAGCATAAGTTGGTTTTCTAAATTTGAGACCCTGTTCTGTTCTGTAATTCAGTTCCTGTGTAGCCAAGTTTACATTCCGTGTATTACTGATATCTTATGATGTTTCTTTTTCTGTGTGACTTATTTCAGTTAGAATCATCATACCTGAATCCACTCATTGTGATGCTAAGGGCCTGATGACATAGATTTCATTGCTGAGTGATATTGCTTTGTAAGTAAATACCACAACTTCTTTATCCATTTTTCACTTTCTGCAATGTTGAACTTGTACTGTAAACGAGGTTCTTGTAAACAGAGGCGTCCCAAACTTTGGGGTGGCTGTGTCTTTTTCATTTTAATTTCCCTAAGCTATAGAACCATAAGTGGCAGTGCCCTAGGCTCTGTTGCTTTGTTTTTTAGATGTTTCAGGAAACACCATACACTTCTCCCGAGTGTCTGTTGGCAATTTACATCCCGCCCATCAGCATAACAAGGCTCCCAGTTCTCCATGGCCTGTCCTGCCTTTCCGGATTTTACACTTTTTTCAGATGGCCCTTTTGACCGGGGGGAAGTGAGACTTCATTGTAGTGCAGATTTCCTTTGCAAGCTTGCTTGGTTGGCCAAAAAGGGCGTATGCGTTTTTTCCTGAATATATTCAGGAAAAAACGCATACGCCCTTTTTGGCCAAGTGCATCATTGTGGACGTTCTGCCTCTTTTCCTATGCTTTCAATGCAATTCCAGTCTACTTCCTGAAATCGGTTTCCTGCAATTCTGCCCCGCTTTCAAGTCCTCTTGGCAGCCTTACTTCAGTCTATTTTTGGACGATAGCTGTCATTTATAACTCTGCAGGTTTGTGAATTACAGTGCCCCTGAGCTCCTTTCTTCAACTCGCTTTCTTGTGACCTGGCCGCAACACCGCAGGATGGCTTCAGGCCCTAATCTGGTTCCGGCACGGCACGCTGAGCCTTTGGTTATTTCCTCTTCCTGGTGGGAAATGAGAGTTAAATTTGCCCGTCCAGACACCTCCAGCTAGTCTCTCATTGGTTCTCGCTATTCCTGTTCATCTTCCGCAGAAATTGCAAACTGGACCAAACAGGAGGTTAAAGGGACTGACTCTCCAAGTGGGGAGAGTGTTAGTAAAGCGTCTGGAATGTTGCACCCGAGTACCAGGGGAGGAAAACTGAGACATATTTGAACACGTCTCCCGATCACATGGTTGATCATACTCTGGGTTCCACATGCATGTTTTAGCTGAAGGAAGAATACCTAAAACCTGGGTAGTTGAAACCCGTGGAATGGGTACCATGCAGTATGACTTCAAAGAGTCTTCATTTGCTCACCAAACCTCTCCAATCCTATCACTGCTGCGTTTATGCCCCTGTACACATGCTTGATTCTCTTTCGGAGACATAGCAATCCATAGGTTTTAAGATACTTACTAGTCAGGTACATTCTTAGGCGTTTAATATGCGGTGTTGAGTCCATTTCGTTGAGCAAGGAGTAGCTCTTGTCTATTCCATATTTGGCTTAAGGAACTTTATCTGTGCTCATTTCAATCTCTGGTTTTATGCAGCAACCCAACTCACCTTTCCCCTTAAGCAAGCATAAGTTGGTTTTCTAAATTTGAGAACCTGTTCTGTTTTGGAATTCAGTTCCTGTGTAGCCAAGTTTACATTCCGTGTATTAGTGATATCTTATGATGTTTCTTTTTCTCTGTGACTTATTTCAGTTAGAATCATCGTACCTGAATCTACTCATTATGCTGCTATGGGCCTGATGACATAGATTTCATTGTTGAGTGATACTGCATTGTACGTAAGTACAACAAGTTCTTTATCCATTTTTCACTTTCTGCGATGTTGAACTTGTACTGTAAACGAGGTTCTTGTAAACAGAGCCGTTCCAAACTTTGGGGTGGCTGTGTCTTTTTGATTTATTTTCCCTAAGCTATAGGACCATAAGTGGAAGTGCCCTTGGCTCTGTTGCTTTGTTTTTTAGATGTTTCAGGAAACACCATACACTTCTCCCAAGTGTCTGTTGGCAATTTACATCCCGCCCATCAGCATAACAAGGCTCCCAGTTCTCCATGGCCTGTTGCCTTTCTGGATTTTACACTTTTTTCAGATGGCCCTTTTGACCGGGGGGAAGTGAGACTTCATTGTAGTGCAGATTTCCTTTGCAAGCTTGCTTGGTTGGCCAAAAAGTGCCTATGCGTTTTTTCCTGAATATATTCAGGAAAAAACGCATACGCCCTTTTTGGCCAAGTGCATCATTGTGGACGTTCTGCCTCTTTTCCTATGCTTTCAATGCAATTCCAGTCTACCTCCTGAAATCGGTTTCCTGCAATTCTGCCCCGCTTTCAAGTCCTCTTGGCAGCCTTACTTCAGTCTATTTTTGGACGATAGCTGTCATTTATAACTCTGCAGGTTTGTGAATTACAGTGCCCCTGAGCTCCTTTCTTCAACTTGCTTTCTTGTGACCTGGCCGCAACACCGCAGGATGGCTTCAGGCCCTAATCTGGTTCCGGCACGGCACGCTGAGCCTTTGGTTATTTCCTCTTCCTGGTGGGAAATGAGAGTTAAATTTGCCCGTCCAGACACCTCCAGCTAGTCTCTCATTGGTTCTCGCTATTCCTGTTCATCTTCCGCAGAAATTGCAAACTGAGCCAAACAGGAGGTTAAAGGCGCTGACTCTCCAAGTGGGGAGAGTGTTAGTAAAGCGTCTGGAATGTTGCACCCGAGTACCAGGGGAGGAAAACTGAGACATATTTGAACACGTCTCCCGTTCACATGGTTGATCATACTTGGGTTCCACATGCATGTTTTAGCTGAAGGAAGAATACCTTAAACCTGGAGAGTTGAGACCCGTGTAATTGGTACCATGCAGTATGACTTCAAAGGGTCTTCATTTGCTCACCGAACCTCTCCAATCCTATCACTGCTGCGTTTATGGCCCTGTACACATGCTTGATTCTCTTTCGGAGACATAGCAATCCATAGGTTTTACGATACTTGCTAGTCAGGTACATTCTTTGGCGTTTAATATGGGGTGTTGAGTCCATTTCGTTGAGCAAGGAGTAGCTCTTGTCTATTCCATATTTGACTTAAGGAACTTTATCTGTGCTCATTTCAATCTCTGGTTTTATGCAGCACCCCAACTAACCTTTACCCTTAAGCAAGCATAAGTTGGTTTTCTAAATTTGAGACCCTGTTCTGTTCTGTAATTCAGTTCCTGTGTAGCCAAGTTTACATTCCGTGTATTACTGATATCTTATGATGTTTCTTTTTCTGTGTGACTTATTTCAGTTAGAATCATCATACCTGAATCCACTCATTGTGATGCTAAGGGCCTGATGACATAGATTTCATTGCTGAGTGATATTGCTTTGTAAGTAAATACCACAACTTCTTTATCCATTTTTCACTTTCTGCAATGTTGAACTTGTACTGTAAACGAGGTTCTTGTAAACAGAGGCGTCCCAAACTTTGGGGTGGCTGTGTCTTTTTCATTTTAATTTCCCTAAGCTATAGAACCATAAGTGGCAGTGCCCTAGGCTCTGTTGCTTTGTTTTTTAGATGTTTCAGGAAACACCATACACTTCTCCCGAGTGTCTGTTGGCAATTTACATCCCGCCCATCAGCATAACAAGGCTCCCAGTTCTCCATGGCCTGTCCTGCCTTTCCGGATTTTACACTTTTTTCAGATGGCCCTTTTGACCGGGGGGAAGTGAGACTTCATTGTAGTGCAGATTTCCTTTGCAAGCTTGCTTGGTTGGCCAAAAAGGGCGTATGCGTTTTTTCCTGAATATATTCAGGAAAAAACGCATACGCCCTTTTTGGCCAAGTGCATCATTGTGGACGTTCTGCCTCTTTTCCTATGCTTTCAATGCAATTCCAGTCTACTTCCTGAAATCGGTTTCCTGCAATTCTGCCCCGCTTTCAAGTCCTCTTGGCAGCCTTACTTCAGTCTATTTTTGGACGATAGCTGTCATTTATAACTCTGCAGGTTTGTGAATTACAGTGCCCCTGAGCTCCTTTCTTCAACTCGCTTTCTTGTGACCTGGCCGCAACACCGCAGGATGGCTTCAGGCCCTAATCTGGTTCCGGCACGGCACGCTGAGCCTTTGGTTATTTCCTCTTCCTGGTGGGAAATGAGAGTTAAATTTGCCCGTCCAGACACCTCCAGCTAGTCTCTCATTGGTTCTCGCTATTCCTGTTCATCTTCCGCAGAAATTGCAAACTGGACCAAACAGGAGGTTAAAGGGACTGACTCTCCAAGTGGGGAGAGTGTTAGTAAAGCGTCTGGAATGTTGCACCCGAGTACCAGGGGAGGAAAACTGAGACATATTTGAACACGTCTCCCGATCACATGGTTGATCATACTCTGGGTTCCACATGCATGTTTTAGCTGAAGGAAGAATACCTAAAACATGGGTAGTTGAAACCCGTGGAATGGGTACCATGCAATATGACTTCAAAGGGTCTTCATTTGCTCACCGAACCTCTCCAATCCTATCACTGCTGCGTTTATGCCCCTGTACACATGCTTGATTCTCTTTTGGAGACCTAGCAATCTATAGGTTTTAAGATACTTACTAGTCAGGTACATTCTTAGGCGTTTAATATGCGGTGTTGAGTCCATTTCGTTGAGCAAGGAGTAGCTCTTGTCTATTCCATATTTGGCTTAAGGAACTTTATCTGTGCTCATTTCAATCTCTGGTTTTATGCAGCACCCCAACTCACCTTTCCCCTTAAGCAAGCATAAGTTGGTTTTCTAAATTTGAGACCCTGTTCTGTTCTGTAATTCAGTTCCTGTGTAGCCAAGTTTACATTCCGTGTATTACTGATATCTTATGATGTTTCTTTTTCTGTGTGACTTACTTCAGTTAGAATCATCATACCTGAATCCACTCATTGTGCTGCTAAGGGCCTGATGACACAGATTTCATTGCTGAGTGATATTGCTTTGTAAGTAAATACCACAAATTCTTTATCCATTTTTCACTTTCTGCGATGTTGAACTTGTACTGTAAACGAGGTTCTTGTAAACAGAGCTGTTCCAAACTTTGGGGTGGCTGTTTCTTTTTGATTTTAATTTCCCTAATCTATAGGACCATAAGTGGAAGTGCCCTAGGCTCTGTTGCTTTGTTTTTTAGATGTTTCAGGAAACACCATACACTTCTCCCGAGTGGTTGTTGGCAATTTACATCCCGCCCATCAGCATAACAAGGCTCCCAGTTCTCCATGGCCTGTCCTGCCTTTCTGGATTTTACACTTTTTTCAGATGGCCCTTTTGACCGGGGGGAAGTGAGACTTCATTGTAGTGCAGATTTCCTTTGCAAGCTTGCTTGGTTGGCCAAAAAGGGCCTATGCGTTTTTTCCTGAATATATTCAGGAAAAAACGCATACGCCCTTTTTGGCCAAGTGCATCATTGTGGACGTTCTGCCTCTTTTCCTATGCTTTCAATGCAATTCCAGTCTACCTCCTGAAATCGGTTTCCTGCAATTCTGCCCCGCTTTCAAGTCCTCTTGGCAGCCTTACTTCAGTCTATTTTTGGACGATAGCTGTCATTTATAACTCTGCAGGTTTGTGAATTACAGTGCCCCTGAGCTCCTTTCTTCAACTCGCTTTCTTGTGACCTGGCCGCAACACCGCAGGATGGCTTCAGGCCCTAATCTGGTTCCGGCACGGCACGCTGAGCCTTTGGTTAATTCCTCTTCCTGGTGGGAAATGAGAGTTAAATTTGCCCGTCCAGACACCTCCAGCTAGTCTCTCATTGGTTCTCGCTATTCCTGTTCATCTTCCGCAGAAATTGCAAACTGGGCCAAACAGGAGGTTAAAGGGACTGACTCTCCAAGTCGGGAGAGTGTTAGTAAAGCGTCTGGAATGTTGCACCCGAGTACCAGGGTACGAAAACTGAGACATATTTGAACACGTCTCCCGATCACATGGTTGATCAAACTCTAGGTTCCACATGCATGTTTTAGCTGAAGGAAGAATACCTTAAACCTGGGTAGTTGAAACCCGTGGAATGGGTACCATGCAATATGACTTCAAAGGGTCTTCATTTGCTCACCGAACCTCTCCAATCCTATCACTGCTGCGTTTATGCCCCTGTACACATGCTTGATTCTCTTTCGGAGACATAGCAATCCATAGGTTTTAAGATACTTACTAGTCAGGAACATTCTTAGGCGTTTAATATGCGGTGTTGAGTCCATTTCGTTGAGCAAGGAGTAGCTCTTGTCTGTTCCATATTTGGCTTAAGGAACTTTATCTGTGCTCATTGCAATCTCTGGTTTTATGCAGCACCCCAACTCACCTTTACCCTTAAGCAAGAATAAGTTGGTTTTCTAAATTTGAGACCCTGTTCTGTTCTGTAATTCAGTTCCTGTGTAGCCAAGTTTACATTCCGTGTATTACTGATATCTTATGATGTTTCTTTTTCTGTGTGACTTACTTCAGTTAGAATCATCATACCTGAATCCACTCATTGTGCTGCTAAGGGCCTGATGACACAGATTTCATTGCTGAGTGATATTGCTTTGTAAGTAAATACCACAACTTCTTTATCCATTTTTCACTTTCTGCAATGTTGAACTTGTACTGTAAACGAGGTTCTTGTAAACAGAGCCGTTCCAAACTTTGGGGTGGCTGTGTCTTTTTGATTTTAATTTCCCTAAGCTATAGGACCATAAGTGGAAGTGCCCTAGGCTCTGTTGCTTTGTTTTTTAGATGTTTCAGGAAACACCATACACTTCTCCCGAGTGGTTGTTGGCAATTTACATCCCGCCCATCAACATAACAAGGCTCCCAGTTCTCCATGGCCTGTCCTGCCTTTCTGGATTTTACACTTTTTTCAGATGGCCCTTTTGACCGGAGGGAAGTGAGACTTCATTGTAGTGCAGATTTCCTTTGCAAGCTTGCTTGGTTGGCCAAAAAGGGCGTATGCGTTTTTTCCTGAATATATTCAGGAAAAAACGCATACGCCCTTTTTGGCCAAGTGCATCATTGTGGACGTTCTGCCTCTTTTCCTATGCTTTCAATGCAATTCCAGTCTACCTCCTGAAATCGGTTTCCTGCAATTCTGCCCCGCTTTCAAGTCCTCTTGGCAGCCTTACTTCAGTCTATTTTTGGACGATAGCTGTCATTTATAACTCTGCAGGTTTGTGAATTACAGTGCCCCTGAGCTCCTTTCTTCAACTCGCTTTCTTGTGACCTGGCCGCAACACCGCAGGATGGCTTCAGGCCCTAATCTGGTTCCGGCACGGCACGCTGAGCCTTTGGTTAATTCCTCTTCCTGGTGGGAAATGAGAGTTAAATTTGCCCGTCCAGACACCTCCAGCTAGTCTCTCATTGGTTCTCGCTATTCCTGTTCATCTTCCGCAGAAATTGCAAACTGGGCCAAACAGGAGGTTAAAGGGACTGACTCTCCAAGTCGGGAGAGTGTTAGTAAAGCGTCTGGAATGTTGCACCCGAGTACCAGGGTACGAAAACTGAGACATATTTGAACACGTCTCCCGATCACATGGTTGATCATACTCTAGGTTCCACATGCATGTTTTAGCTGAAGGAAGAATACCTTAAACCTGGGTAGTTGAAACCCGTGGAATGGGTACCATGCAATATGACTTCAAAGGGTCTTCATTTGCTCACCGAACCTCTCCAATCCTATCACTGCTGCGTTTATGCCCCTGTACACATGCTTGATTCTCTTTCGGAGACATAGCAATCCATAGGTTTTAAGATACTTACTAGTCAGGAACATTCTTAGGCGTTTAATATGCGGTGTTGAGTCCATTTCGTTGAGCAAGGAGTAGCTCTTGTCTGTTCCATATTTGGCTTAAGGAACTTTATCTGTGCTCATTGCAATCTCTGGTTTTATGCAGCACCCCAACTCACCTTTACCCTTAAGCAAGAATAAGTTGGTTTTCTAAATTTGAGACCCTGTTCTGTTCTGTAATTCAGTTCCTGTGTAGCCAAGTTTACATTCCGTGTATTACTGATATCTTATGATGTTTCTTTTTCTGTGTGACTTACTTCAGTTAGAATCATCATACCTGAATCCACTCATTGTGCTGCTGAGGGCCTGATGACACAGATTTCATTGCTGAGTGATATTGCTTTGTAAGTAAATACCACAACTTCTTTATCCATTTTTCACTTTCTGCAATGTTGAACTTGTACTGTAAACGAGGTTCTTGTAAACAGAGCCGTTCCAAACATTGGGGTGGCTGTGTCTTTTTGATTTTAATTTCCCTAAGCTATAGGACCATAAGTGGAAGTGCCCTAGGTTCTGTTGCTTTGTTTTTTAGATGTTTCAGGAAACACCATACACTTCTCCCAAGTGGTTGTTGGCAATTTACATCCCGCCCATCAACATAACAAGGCTCCCAGTTCTCCATGGCCTGTCCTGCCTTTCTGGATTTTACACTTTTTTCAGATGGCCCTTTTGACCGGAGGGAAGTGAGACTTCATTGTAGTGCAGATTTCCTTTGCAAGCTTGCTTGGTTGGCCAAAAAGGGCGTATGCGTTTTTTCCTGAATATATTCAGGAAAAAACGCATACGCCCTTTTTGGCCAAGTGCATCATTGTGGACGTTCTGCCTCTTTTCCTATGCTTTCAATGCAATTCCAGTCTACCTCCTGAAATCGGTTTCCTGCAATTCTGCCCCGCTTTCAAGTCCTCTTGGCAGCCTTACTTCAGTCTATTTTTGGACGATAGCTGTCATTTATAACTCTGCAGGTTTGTGAATTACAGTGCCCCTGAGCTCCTTTCTTCAACTCGCTTTCTTGTGACCTGGCCGCAACACTGCAAGATGGCTTCAGGCCCTAATCTGGTTCCGGTACGGCACGCTGAGCCTTTGGTTATTTCCTCTTCCTGGTGGGAAATGAGAGTTAAATTTGCCCGTCCAGACACCTCCAGCTAGCCTCTCATTGGTTCTCGCTATTCCTGTTCATCTTCCGCAGAAATTGCAAACTGGGCCAAACAGGAGGTTAAAGGCGCTGACTCTCCAAGTGGGGAGAGTGTTAGTAAAGCGTCTGGAATGTTGCACCCGAGTACCAGGGGAGGAAAACTGAGACATATTTGAACACGTCTCCCGATCACATGGTTGATCATACTCTGGGTTCCACATGCATGTTTTAGCTGAAGGAAGAATACCTAAAACCTGGGTAGTTGAAACCCGTGGAATGGGTACCATGCAGTATGACTTCAAAGAGTCTTCATTTGCTCACCAAACCTCTCCAATCCTATCACTGCTGCGTTTATGCCCTTGTACACATGCTTGATTCTCTTTCGGAGACATAGCAATCCATAGGTTTTAAGATACTTACTAGTCAGGTACATTCTTAGGCGTTTAATATGCGGTTTTGAGTCCATTTCGTTGAGCAAGGAGTAGCTCTTGTCTATTCCATATTTGGCTTAAGGAACTTTATCTGTGCTCATTTCAATCTCTGGTTTTATGCAGCAACCCAACTCACCTTTCCCCTTAAGCAAGCATAAGTTGGTTTTCTAAATTTGAGAACCTGTTCTGTTTTGGAATTCAGTTCCTGTGTAGCCAAGTTTACATTCCGTGTATTAGTGATATCTTATGATGTTTCTTTTTCTGTGTGACTTATTTCAGTTAGAATCATCGTACCTGAATCTACTCATTATGCTGCTATGGGCCTGATGACATAGATTTCATTGTTGAGTGATACTGCATTGTACGTAAGTACAACAAGTTCTTTATCCATTTTTCACTTTCTGCGATGTTGAACTTGTACTGTAAACGAGGTTCTTGTAAACAGAGCCGTTCCAAACTTTGGGGTGGTTGTGTCTTTTTGATTTATTTTCCCTAAGCTATAGGACCATAAGTGGAAGTGCCCTAGGCTCTGTTGCTTTGTTTTTTAGATGTTTCAGGAAACACCATACACTTCTCCCAAGTGTCTGTTGGCAATTTACATCCCGCCCATCAGCATAACAAGGCTCCCAGTTCTCAATGGCCTGTTGCCTTTCTGGATTTTACACTTTTTTCGGATGGCCCTTTTGACCAGGGGGAAGTGAGACTTCATTGTAGTGCAGATTTCCTTTGCAAGCTTGCTTGGTTGGCCAAAAAGGGCGTATGCGTTTTTTCCTGAATATATTCAGGAAAAAACGCATACGCCCTTTTTGGCCAAGTGCATCATTGTGGACGTTCTGCCTCTTTTCCTATGCTTTCAATGCAATTCCAGTCTACCTCCTGAAATCGGTTTCCTGCAATTCTGCCCCGCTTTCAAGTCCTCTTGGCAGCCTTACTTCAGTCTATTTTTGGACGATAGCTGTCATTTATAACTCTGCAGGTTTGTGAATTACAGTACCCCTGAGCTCCTTTCTTCAACTCGCTTTCTTGTGACCTGGCCGCAACACCGCAGGATGGCTTCAGGCCCTAATCTGGTTCCGGCACGGCACGCTGAGCCTTTGGTTAATTCCTCTTCCTGGTGGGAAATGAGAGTTAAATTTGCCGGTTCAGACACCTCCAGCTAGCCTCTCATTGGTTCTCGCTATTCCTGTTCATCTTCCGCAGAAATTGCAAACTGGGCCAAACAGGAGGTTAAAGGGACTGACTCTCCAAGTGGGGAGAGTGTTAGTAAAGCGTCTGGAATGTTGCACCCGAGTACCAGGGGAGGAAAACTGAGACATATTTGAATACGTCTCCCGATCACATGGTTGATCATACTCTAGGTTCCACATGCATGTTTTAGCTGAAGGAAGAATACCTTAAACCTGGGTAGTTGAAACCCGTGGAATGGGTACCATGCAATATGACTTCAAAGGGTCTTCATTTGCTCACCGAACCTCTCCAATCCTATCACTGCTGCGTTTATGCCCCTGTACACATGCTTGATTCTCTTTCAGAGACATAGCAATCCATAGGTTTTAAGATACTTACTAGTCAGGTACATTCTTAGGTGTTTAATATGGGGTGTTGAGTCCATTTCGTTGAGCAAGGAGTAGCTCTTGTCTATTCCATATTTGGCTTAAGGAACTTTATCTGTGCTCATTTCAATCTCTGGTTTTATGCAGCACCCCAACTCACCTTTACCCTTAAGCAAGAATAAGTTGGTTTTCTAAATTTGAGACCCTGTTCTGTTCTGTAATTCAGTTCCTGTGTAGCCAAGTTTACATTCTGTGTATTACTGATATCTTATGATGTTTCTTTTTCTGTGTGACTTATTTCAGTTAGAATCATCATACCTGAATCCACTCATTGTGCTGCTAAGGGCCTGATGACACAGATTTCATTGCTGAGTGATATTGCTTTGTAAGTAAATACCACAACTTCTTTATCCATTTTTCACTTTCTGCGATGTTGAACTTGTACTGTAAACGAGGTTCTTGTAAACAGAGCCGTTCCAAACTTTGGGGTGGCTGTGTCTTTTTGATTTTAATTTCACTAAGCTATAGGACCATAAGTGGAAGTGCCCTAGGCTCTGTTGCTTTGTTTTTTAGATGTTTCAGGAAACACCATACACTTCTCCCGAGTGGTTGTTGGCAATTTACATCCCGCCCATCAGCATAACAAGGCTCCCAGTTCTCCATGGCCTGTCCTGCCTTTCTGGATTTTACACTTTTTTCAGATGGCCCTTTTGACTGGGGGGAAGTGAGACTTCATTGTAGTGCAGATTTCCTTTGCAAGCTTGCTTGGTTGGCCAAAAAGGGCGTATGCGTTTTTTCCTGAATATATTCAGGAAAAAACGCATACGCCCTTTTTTGCCAAGTGCATCATTGTGGACGTTCTGCCTCTTCTCCTGTGCTTTCAATGCAATTCCAGTCTACCTCCTGAAATCGGTTTCCTGCAATTCTGCCCCGTTTTCAAGTCCTCTTGGCAGCCTTACTTCAGTCTATTTTTGGACGATAGCTGTCATTTATAACTCTGCAGGTTTGTGAATTACAGTGCCCCTGAGCTCCTTTCTTCAACTCGCTTTCTTGTGACCTGGCCGCAACACCGCAGGATGGCTTCAGGCCCTAATCTGGTTCCGGCACGGCACGCTGAGCCTTTGGTTATTTCCTCCTCCTGGTGGGAAATGTGAGTTAAATTTGCCCGTCCAGACACCTCCAGCTAGCCTCTCATTGGTTCTCGCTATTCCTGTTCATCTTCCGCAGAAATTGCAAACTGGACCAAACAGGAGGTTAAAGGGACTGACTCTCCAAGTGGGGAGAGTGTTAGTAAAGCGTCTGGAATGTTGCACCCGAGTACCAGGGGAGGAAAACTGAGACATATTTGAACACATCTCCCGATCACATGGTTGATCATACTCTAGGTTCCACATGCATGTTTTAGCTGAAGGAAGAATACCTTAAACCTGGGTAGTTGAAACCCGTGGAATGGGTACCATGCAATATGACTTCAAAGGGTCTTCATTTGCTCACCGAACCTCTCCAATCCTATCACTGCTGCGTTTATGCCCCTGTACACATGCTTGATTCTCTTTCGGAGACATAGCAATCCATAGGTTTTAAGATACTTACTAGTCAGGTACATTCTTAGGCGTTTAATATGGGGTTTTGAGTCCATTTCGTTGAGCAAGGAGTAGCTCTTGTCTATTCCATATTTGGCTTAAGGAACTTTATCTGTGCTCATTTCAATCTCTGGTTTTATGCAGCACCCCAACTCACCTTTCCCCTTAAGCAAGCATAAGTTGGTTTTCTAAATTTGAGACCCTGTTCTGTTCTGTAATTCAGTTCCTGTGTAGCCAAGTTTCCATTCCGTGTATTACTGATATCTTATGATGTTTCTTTTTCTGTGTGACTTATTTCAGTTAGAATCATCATACCTGAATCCACTCATTGTGCTGCTAAGGGCCTGATGACACAGATTTCATTGCTGAGTGATATTGCTTTGTAACTAAATACCACAACTTCTTTATCCATTTTTCACTTTCTGCGATGTTGAACTTGTACTGTAAACGAGGTTTTTGTAAACAGAGCCGTTCCAAACTTTGGGGTGGCTGTGTCTTTTTTATTTTAATTTCCCTAAGCTATAGGACCATAAGTGGAAGTGCCCTAGGTTCTGTTGCTTTGTTTTTTAGATGTTTCAGGAAACACCATACACTTCTCCTGAGTGTCTGTTGGCAATTTACATCCCGCCCATCAGCATAACAAGGCTCCCAGTTCTCCATGGCCTGTCCTGCCTTTCTGGATTTTACACTTTTTTCAGATGGCCCTTTTGACCGGGGGGAAGTAAGACTTCATTGTAGTGCAGATTTCCTTTGCAAGCTTGCTTGGTTGGCCAAAAAGGGCGTATGCGTTTTTTCCTGAATATATTCAGGAAAAAACGCATACGCCCTTTTTGGCCAAGTGCATCATTGTGGACGTTCTGCCTCTTTTCCTATGCTTTCAATGCAATTCCAGTCTACCTCCTGAAATCGGTTTCCTGCAATTCTGCCCCGCTTTCAAGTCCTCTTGGCAGCCTTACTTCAGTCTATTTTGGGACGATAGCTGTCATTTATAACTCTGCAGGTTTGTAAATTACAGTGCCCCTGAGCTCCTTTCTTCAACTCGCTTTCTTTTGAGCTGGCCGCAACACCGCAGGATGGCTTCAGGCCCTAATCTGGTTCCGGTACGGCATGCTGAGCCTTTGGTTATTTCCTCTTCCTGGTGGGAAATGAGAGTTAAATTTACCCGTCCAGACACCTTCAGCTAGCCTCTCATTGGTTCTCGCTATTCCTGTTCATCTTCCGCAGAAATTGCAAACTGGGCCAAACAGGAGGTTAAAGGGACTGACTCTCCAAGTGGGGAGAGTGTTAGTAAAGCGTCTGGACTGTTGCACCCGAGTACCAGGGGAGGAAAACTGAGACATATTTGAACACGTCTCCAGATCACATGGTTGATCATACTCTGGGTTCCACATGCATGTTTTAGTTGAAGGAAGAATACCTAAAATCTGCGTAGTTGAAACCCGTGGAATGGGTACCATGCAATATGACTTCAAAGGTCTTCATTTGCTCACTGAACCTCTCCAATCCTATCACTGCTGCGTTTATGCCCCTGTACACATGCTTGATTCTCTTTCGGAGACATAGCAATCTATAGGTTTTAAGATACTTACTAGTCAGGTACATTCTTAGGCGTTTAATATGGGGTGTTGAGTCCATTTCGTTGAGCAAGGAGTACCTCTTGTCTATTCCATATTTGGCTTAAGGAACTTTGTGCTCATTTCAATCTCTGGTTTTATGCAGCACCCCAACTCACCTTTACCCTTAAGCAAGCATACGTTGGTTTTCTAAATTTGAGACCCTGTTCTGTTCTGTAATTCAGTTCCTGTGTAGCCAAGTTTCCATTCCGTGTATTACTGATATCTTATGATGTTTCTTTTTCTGTGTGACTTACTTCAGTTAGAATCATCATACCTGAATCCACTCATTGTGCTGCTAAGGGCCTGATGACACAGATTTCATTGCTGAGTGATATTGCTTTGTAAGTAAATACCACAACTTCTTTATCCATTTTTCACTTTCTGCGATGTTGAACTTGTACTGTAAACGAGGTTCTTGTAAACAGAGCCGTTCGAAACTTTGGGGTGGCTGTGTCTTTTTGATTTTAAATTCCCTAAGCTATAGGACCATAAGTGGAAGTGCCCTAGGCTCTGTTGCTTTGTTTTTTAGATGTTTCAGGAAACACCATACAATTCTCCCGAGTGTTTGTTGGCAATTTATATCCCGCCCTTCAGCATAACAAGGCTCCCAGTTCTCCATGGCCTGTCCTGCCTTTCTGGATTTTACACTTTTTTCAGATGGCCCTTTTGACCGGGGGGAAGTGAGACTTCATTGTAGTGCAGATTTCCTTTGCAAGTTTGCTTGGTTGGCCAAAAAGGGCGTATGCGTTTTTTCCTGAATATATTCAGGAAAAAACGCATACGCCCTTTTTGGCCAAGTGCATCATTGTGGACGTTCTGCCTCTTTTCCTATGCTTTCAATGCAATTCCAGTCTACCTCCTGAAATCGGTTTCCTGCAATTCTGCCCCGCTTTCAAGTCCTCTTGGCAGCCTTACTTCAGTCTATTTTTGGACGATAGCTGTCATTTATAACTCTGCAGGTTTGTGAATTACAGTGCCCCTGAGCTCCTTTCTTCAACTCGCTTTCTTGTGACCTGTCCGCAACTCCGCAGGATGGCTTCAGGCCCTAATCTGGTTCCGGCCCGGCATGCTGAGCCTTTGGTTAATTCCTCTTCCTGGTGGGAAATGAGAGTTAAATTTGCCCGTCCAGACACCTCCAGCTAGCCTCTCATTGGTTCTCGCTATTCCTGTTCATCTTCCGCAGAAATTGCAAACTGGGCCAAACAGGAGGTTAAAGGGACTGACTCTCCAAGTGGGGAGAGTGTTAGTAAAGCGTCTGGACTGTTGCACCCGAGTACCAGGGGAGGAAAACTGAGACATATTTGAACACGTCTCCAGATCACATGGTTGATCATACTCTGGGTTCCACATGCATGTTTTAGCTGAAGGAAGAATACCTAAAATCTGCGTAGTTGAAACCCGTGGAATGGGTACCATGCAATATGACTTCAAAGGTCTTCATTTGCTCACTGAACCTCTCCAATCCTATCACTGCTGCGTTTATGCCCCTGTACACATGCTTGATTCTCTTTCGGAGACATAGCAATCTATAGGTTTTAAGATACTTACTAGTCAGGTACATTCTTAGGCGTTTAATATGCGGTGTTGAGTCCATTTCGTTGAGCAAGGAGTAGCTCTTGTCTATTCCATATTTGGCTTAAGGAACTTTGTGCTCATTTCAATCTCTGGTTTTATGCAGCACCCCAACTCACCTTTCCCCTTAAGCAAGCATACGTTGGTTTTCTAAATTTGAGACCCTGTTCTGTTCTGTAATTCAGTTCCTGTGTAGCCAAGTTTACATTCCGTGTATTACTGATATCTTATGATGTTTCTTTTTCTGTGTGACTTACTTCAGTTAGAATCATCATACCTGAATCCACTCATTGTGCTGCTAAGGGCCTGATGACATAGATTACATTGCTGAGTGATATTGCTTTGTAAGTAAATACCACAACTTTTTTATCCATTTTTCACTTTCTGCGATGTTGAACTTGTACTGTAAACGAGGTTCTTGTAAACCGAGCCGTTCCAAACTTTGGGGTGGCTGTGTCTTTTTGATTTTAATTTCCCTAAGCTATAGGACCATAAGTGGAAGTGCCCTAGGTTCTGTTGCTTTGTTTTTTAGATGTTTCAGGAAACACCATACACTTCTCCCGAGTGGTTGTTGGCAATTTACATCCCGCCCATCAGCATAACAAGGCTCCCAGTTCTCCATGGCCTGTCCTGCCTTTCTGGATTTTACACTTTTTTCAGATGGCCCTTTTGACCGGGGGGAAGTGAGACTTCATTGTAGTGCAGATTTCCTTTGCAAGCTTGCTTGGTTGGCCAAAAAGTGCGTATGCGTTTTTTCCTGAATATATTCAGGAAAAAACGCATACGCACTTTTTGGCCAAGTGCATCATTGTGGACGTTCTGCCTCTTTTCCTATGCTTTCAATGCAATTCCAGTCTACCTCCTGAAATTGGTTTCCTGCAATTCTGCCCCGCTTTCAAGTCCTCTTGGCAGCCTTACTTCAGTCTATTTTTGGACGATAGCTGTCATTTATAACTCTGCAGGTTTGTGAATTACAGTGCCCCTGAGCTCCTTTCTTCAACTCGCTTTATTTGAGCTGGTCGGAACACAGCAGGATGGCTTCAGGCCCTAATCTGGTTCCGGCACGGCATGATGAGCCTTTGGTTATTTCCTCTTCCTGGTGGGAAATGAGAGTTAAATTTGCCCGTCCAGACACCTCCAGCTAGCCTCTCATTGGTTCTCGCTATTCCTGTTCATCTTCCGCAGAAATTGCAAACTGTGCCAAACAGGAGGTTAAAGGCGCTGACTCTCCAAGTGGGGAGAGTGTTAGTAAAGCGTCTGGAATGTTGCACCCGAGTACCAGGGGAGGAAAACTGAGACATATTTGAACACGTCTCCCCTTCACATGGTTGATCATACTTGGGTTCCACATGCATGTTTTAGCTGAAGGAAGAATACCTTAAACCTGTGTATTTGAAACCCGTGGAATGGGTACCATGCAATATGACTTCAAAGGGTCTTCATTTGCTCTCCGAACCTCTCCAATCCTATCACTGCTGCATTTATGCCCCTGTACACATGCTTGATTCTCTTTCGGAGACATAAAATCCATAGGTTTTAAGATACTTACTAGTGAGGTACATTCTTAGGCATTTAATATGCGGTGTTGAGTCCATTTCGTTGAGCAAGGAGTAGCTCTTGTCTATTCCATATTTGGCTTAAGGAACTTTATCTGTGCTCATTTCAATCTCTGGTTTTATGCAGCACCCCAACTCACCTTTACCCTTAAGCAAGCATAAGTTGGTTTTCTAAGTTTGAGACCCTGTTCTGTTCTGTAATTCAGTTCCTGTGTAGCCAAGTTTACATTCCGTGTATTACTGATATCTTATGATGTTTCTTTTTCTGTGTGACTTATTTCAGTTAGAATCATCATACCTGAATCCACTCATTGTGCTGCTAAGGGCCTGATGACACAGATTTCATTGCTGAGTGATATTGCTTTGTAAGTAAATACCACAACTTCTTTATCCATTTTTCACTTTCTGCAATGTTGAACTTGTACTGTAAACGAGGTTCTTGTAAACAGAGCCGTTCCAAACTTTGGGGTGGCTGTGTCTTTTTGATTTTAATTTCCCTAAGCTATAGGACCATAAGTGGAAGTGCCCTAGGTTCTGTTGCTTTGTTTTTTAGATGTTTCAGGAAACACCATACACTTCTCCCTAGTGGTTGTTGGCAATTTACATCCCGCCCATCAGCATAACAAAGCTCCCAGTTCTCCATGGCCTGTCCTGCCTTTCTGGATTTTACACTTTTTTCAGATGGCCCTTTTGACCGGGGGGAAGTGAGACTTCATTGTAGTGCAGATTTCCTTTGCAAGCTTGCTTGGTTGGCCAAAAAGGGCGTATGCGTTTTTTCCTGAATATATTCAGGAAAAAACGCATACGCCCTTTTTGGCCAAGTGCATCATTGTGGACGTTCTGCCTCTTTTCCTATGCTTTCAATGCAATTCCAGTCTACCTCCTGAAATCGGTTTCCTGCAATTCTGCCCCGCTTTCAAGTCCTCTTGGCAGCCTTACTTCAGTCTATTTTTGGACGATAGCTGTCATTTATAACTCTGCAGGTTTGTGAATTACAGTGCCCCTGAGCTCCTTTCTTCAACTCGCTTTCTTTTGAGCTGGCCGCAACACCGCAGGATGGCTTCAGGCCCTAATCTGGTTCCGGTACGGCACGCTGAGCCTTTGGTTATTTCCTCTTCCTGGTGGGAAATGAGAGTTAAATTTGCCCGTCCAGACACCTCCAGCTAGCCTCTCATTGGTTCTCACTATTCCTGTTCATCTTCCGCAGAAATTGCAAACTGGGCCAAACAGGAGGTTAAAGGCGCTGACTCTCCAAGTGGGGAGAGTGTTAGTAAAGCGTCTGGAATGTTGCACCCGAGTACCAGGGGAGGAAAACTGAGACATATTTGAACACGTCTCCCGTTCACATGGTTGATCATACTCTGGGTTCCACATGCATGTTTTAGCTGAAGGAAGAATACCTTAAACCTGGAGAGTTGAGACCCGTGTAATGGGTACCATGCAATATGACTTCAAAGGGTCTTCATTTGCTCACCGAACCTCTCCAATCCTATCACTGCTGCGTTTATGCCCCTGTACACACGCTTGATTCTCTTTTGGAGACATAGCAATCCATAGGTTTTAAGATACTTACTAGTCAGGTACATTCTTAGGCGTTTAATATGGGGTGTTGAGTCCATTTCGTTGAGCAAGGAGTAGCTCTTGTCTATTCCATATTTGGCTTAAGGAACTTTATCTGTGCTCATTTCAATCTCTGGTTTTATGCAGCACCCCAACTCACCTTTCCCCTTAAGCAAGCATAAGTTGTTTTTCTAAATTTGAGACCCTGTTCTGTTTTGGAATGCAGTTCCTGTGTAGCCAAGTTTACATTCCGTGTATTAGTGATATCTTATGATGTTTCTTTTTCTGTGTGACGTATTTCAGTTAGAATCATCGTACCTGAATCCACTCATTATGCTGCTACGGACCTGATGACATAGATTTCATTGCTGAGTGATACTGCATTGTACGTAAGTACCTCAAGTTCTTTATCCATTTTTCACTTTCTGTGATATTGAACTTGTACGGTAAACGAGGTTCTTGTAAACGGAGGCGTCCCAAACTTTGGGGTGGCTGTGTCTTTTTGATTTTAATTTCCCTAAGCTATAGGACCATAAGTGGAAGTGCCCTAGGCTCTGTTGCTTCGTTTTTTAGATGTTTCAGGAAACACCATACACTTCTCCCGAGTGGTTGTTGGCAATTTACATCCCGCCCATCAGCATAACAAGGCTCCCAGTTCTCAATGGCCTGTTGCCTTTCTGGATTTTACACTTTTTTCAGATGGCCCTTTTGACCGGGGGGAAGTGAGACTTCATTGTAGTGCAGATTTCCTTTGCAAGCTTGCTTGGTTGGCCAAAAAGGGCGTATGCGTTTTTTCCTGAATATATTCAGGAAAAAACGCATACGCCCTTTTTGGCCAAGTGCATCATTGTGGACGTTCTGCCTCTTTTCCTATGCTTTCAATGCAATTCCAGTCTACCTCCTGAAATCGGTTTCCTGCAATTCTGCCCCGCTTTCAAGTCCTCTTGGCAGCCTTACTTCAGTCTATTTTTGGACGATAGCTGTCATTTATAACTCTGCAGGTTTGTGAATTGCAGTGCCCCTGAGCTCCTTTCTTCAACTCGCTTTCTTGTGACCTGGCCGCAACTCCGCAGGATGGCTTCAGGCCCTAATCTGGTTCCGGCACGGCACACTGAGCCTTTGGTTAATTCCTCTTCCTGTTGGGAAATGAGAGTTAAATTTGCCCGTCCAGACACCTCCAGCTAGCCTCTCATTGGTTCTCACTATTCCTGTTCATCTTCCGCAGAAATTGCAAACTGGGCCAAACAGGAGGTTAAAGGCGCTGACTCTCCAAGTGGGGAGAGTGTTAGTAAAGCGTCTGGAATGTTGCACCCGAGTACCAGGGGAGGAAAACTGAGACATATTTGAACACGTCTCCCGTTCACATGGTTGATCATACTCTGGGTTCCACACGCATGTTTTAGCTGAAGGAAGAATACCTTAAACCTGGAGAGTTGAGACCCGTGTAATGGGTACCATGCAATATGACTTCAAAGGGTCTTCATTTGCTCACCGAACCTCTCCAATCCTATCACTGCTGTGTTTATGCCCCTGTACACATGCTTGATTCTCTTTTGGAGGCATAGCAATCCATAGGTTTTAAGATACTTACTAGTCAGGTACATTCTTAGGCGTTTAATATGGGGTTTTGAGTCCATTTCGTTGAGCAAGGAGTAGCTCTTGTCTATTCCATATTTGGCTTAAGGAACTTTATCTGTGCTCATTTCAATCTCTGGTTTTATGCAGCACCCCAACTCACCTTTCCCTTTAAGCAAGCATAAGTTGGTTTTCTAAATTTGAGACCCTGTTCTGTTTTGGAATGCAGTTCCTGTGTAGCCAAGTTTACATTCCGTGTATTAGTGATATCTTATGATGTTTCTTTTTCTGTGTGACTTATTTCAGTTAGAATCATCGTACCTGAATCCACTCATTATGCTGCTATGGGCCTGATGACATAGATTTCATTGCTGAGTGATACTGCATTGTACGTAAGTACCACAAGTTCTTTATCCATTTTTCACTTTCTGCGATGTTGAACTTGTACTGTAAACGAGGTTCTTGTAAACAGAGCCGTTCCAAACTTTGGGGTGGCTGTGTCTTTTTGATTTTAATTTCCCTAAGCTATAGGACCATAAGTGGAAGTGCCCTAGGCTCTGTTGCTTTGTTTTTTAGATGTTTCAGGAAACACCATGCACTTCTCCCGAGTGGTTGTTGGCAATTTACATCCCGCCCATCACCATAACAAGGCTCCCAGTTCTCCATGGCCTGTCCTGCCTTTCTGGATTTTACACTTTTTTCAGATGGCCCTTTTGACCAGGGGGAAGTGAGACTTCATTGTAGTGCAGATTTCCTTTGCAAGCTTGCTTGGTTGGCCAAAAAGTGCGTATGCGTTTTTTCCTGAATATATTCAGGAAAAAACGCATACGCCCTTTTTGGCCAAGTGCATCATTGTGGACGTTCTGCCTCTTTTCCTATGCTTTCAATGCAATTCCAGTCTACCTCCTGAAATCAGTTTCCTGCAATTCTGCCCCGCTTTCAAGTCCTCTTGGCAGCCTTACTTCAGTCTATTTTTGGACGATAGCTGTCATTTATAACTCTGCAGGTTTGTGAATTACAGTGCCCCTGAGCTCCTTTCTTCAACTCGCTTTCTTTTGAGCTGGCCGCAACACCGCAGGATGGCTTCAGGCCCTAAACTGGTTCCGGCACGGCATGCTGAGCCTTTGGTTATTTCCTCTTCCTGGTGGGAAATGAGAGTTAAATTTGCCCATCCAGACACCTCCAGCTAGTCTCTCATTGGTTCTCGCTATTCCTGTTCATCTTCCGCAGAAATTGCAAACTGGGCCAAACAGGAGGTTAAAGGCGCTGACTCTCCAAGTGGGGAGAGTGTTAGTAAAGCGTCTGGAATGTTGCACCCGAGTACCAGGGGAGGAAAACTGAGACATATTTGAACACGTCTCCCCTTCACATGGTTGATCATACTTGGGTTCCACATGCATGTTTTAGCTGAAGGAAGAATACCTTAAACCTGTGTATTTGAAACCCGTGGAAAGGGTACCATGCAATATGACTTCAAAGGGTCTTCATTTGCTCTCCGAACCTCTCCAATCCTATCACTGCTGCGTTTATGCCCCTGTACACATGCTTGATTCTCTTTTGGAGACATAGCAATCCATAGGTTTTACGATACTTACTAGTCAGGTACATTCTTAGGCGTTTAATATGCGGTGTTGAGTCCATTTCGTTGAGCAAGGAGTAGCTCTTGTCTATTCCATATTTGACTTAAGGAACTTTATCTGTGCTCATTTCAATCTCTGGTTTTATGCAGCACCCCAACTCACCTTTACCCTTAAGCAAGCATAAGTTGGTTTTCTAAATTTGAGACCCTGTTCTGTTCTGTAATTCAGTTCCTGTGTAGCAAAGTTTACATTCCGTGTATTACTGATATCTTATGATGTTTCTTTTTCTGTGTGACTTATTTCAGTTAGAATCATCATACCTGAATCCACTCATTGTGCTGCTAAGGGCCTGATGACACAGATTTCATTGCTGAGTGATATTGCTTTGTAAGTAAATACCACAACTTCTTTATCCATTTTTCACTTTCTGCGATGTTGAACTTGTACTGTAAACGAGGTTCTTGTAAACAGAGCTGTTCCAAACTTTGGGGTGGCTGTGTCTTTTTGATTTTAATTTCCCTAAGCTATAGGACCATAAGTGGAAGTGCCCTAGGTTCTGTTGCTTTGTTTTTTAGATGTTTCAGGAAACACCATACACTTCTCCCCAGTGGTTGTTGGCAATTTACATCCCGCCCATCAGCATAACAAAGCTCCCAGTTCTCCATGGCCTGTCCTGCCTTTCTGGATTTTACACTTTTTTCAGATGGCCCTTTTGACCGGGGGGAAGTGAGACTTCATTGTAGTGCAGATTTCCTTTGCAAGCTTGCTTGGTTGGCCAAAAAGGGCGTATGCGTTTTTTCCTGAATATATTCAGGAAAAAACGCATACGCACTTTTTGGCCAAGTGCATCATTGTGGACGTTCTGTCTCTTTTCCTATGCTTTCAATGCAATTCCAGTCTACCTCCTGAAATCGGTTTCCTGCAATTCTGCCCCGCTTTCAAGTCCTCTTGGCAGCCTTACTTCAGTCTATTTTTGGACGATAGCTGTCATTTATAACTCTGCAGGTTTGTGAATTACAGTGCCCCTGAGCTCCTTTCTGCAACTCGCTTTCTTGTGACCTGGCCGCAACACCGCAGGATGGCTTCAGGCCCTAATCTGGTTCCGGTACAGCACACTGAGCCTTTGGTTATTTCCTCTTCCTGGTGGGAAATGAGAGTTAAATTTGCCCATCCAGACACCTCCAGCTAGCCTCTCATTGGTTCTCGCTATTCCTGTTCATCTTCCGCAGAAATTGCAAACTGGGCCAAACAGGAGGTTAAAGGCGCTGACTGTCCAAGTGGGGAAAGTGTTAGTAAAGCGTCTGGAATGTTGCACCCGAGTACCGGGGGAGGAAAACTGAGACATATTTGAACACGTCTCCCTTTCACATGGTTGATCATACTCTGGGTTCCACATGCATGTTTTAGCTGAAGGAAGAATACCTTAAACCTGGAGAGTTGAGACCCGTGTAATGGGTACCATGCAATATGACTTCAAAGGGTCTTCATTTGCTCACCGAACCTCTCCAATCCTATCACTGCTGCGTTTATGCCCCTGTACACACGCTTGATTCTCTTTTGGAGACATAGCAATCCATAGGTTTTAAGATACTTACTTGTCAGGTACATTCTTAGGCGTTTAATATGGGGTGTTGAGTCCATTTCGTTGAGCAAGGAGTAGCTCTTGTCTATTCCATATTTGGCTTAAGGAACTTTATCTGTGCTCATTTCAATCTCTGGTTTTATGCAGCACCCCAACTCACCTTTCCCCTTAAGCAAGCATAAGTTGGTTTTCTAAATTTGAGACCCTGTTCTGTTTTGGAATGCAGTTCCTGTGTAGCCAAGTTTACATTCCGTGTATTAGTGATATCTTATGATGTTTCTTTTTCTGTGTGACTTATTTCAGTTAGAATCATCGTACCTGAATCCACTCATTATGCTGCTACAGGCCTGATGACATAGATTTCATTGCTGAGTGATACTGCATTGTACGTAAGTACCACAAGTTCTTTATCCATTTTTCACTTTCTGTGATATTGAACTTGTACGGTAAACGAGGTTCTTGTAAACGGAGGCGTCCCAAACTTTGGAGTGGCTGTGTCTTTTTGATTTTAATTTCCCTAAGCTATAGGACCATAAGTGGAAGTGCCCTAGGCTCTGTTGCTTTGTTTTTTAGATGTTTCAGGAAACACCATACACTTCTCCTGAGTGTCTGTTGGCAATTTACATCCCGCCCATCAGCATAACAAGGCTCCCAGTTCTCCATGGCCTGTCCTGCCTTTCTGGATTTTACACTTTTTTCAGATGGCCCTTTTGACCGGGGGAAAGTGAGACTTCATTGTAGTGCAGATTTCCTTTGCAAGTTTGCTTCGTTGGCCAAAAAGGGCGTATGTGTTTTTTCCTGAATATATTCAGGAAAAAACGCATACGCCCTTTTTGGCCAAGTGCATCATTGTGGACGTTCTGCCTCTTTCCCTATGCTTTCAATGCAATTCCAGTCTACCTCCTGAAATCGGTTTCCTGCAATTCTGCCCCGCTTTCAAGTCCTCTTGGCAGCCTTACTTCAGTATATTTTTGGACGATAGCTGTCATTTATAACTCTGCAGGTTTGTGAATTACAGTGCCCCTGAGCTCCTTTCTTCAACTCGCTTTCTTGTGACCTGGCCGCAACACCGCAGGATGTCTTCAGGCCCTAATCTGGTTCTGGCACGGCACGCTGAGCCTTTGGTTAATTCCTCTTCCTGGTGGGAAATGAGAGTTAAATTTCCCATCCAGACACCTCCAGCTAGTCTCTCATTGGTTCTCGCTATTCCTGTTCATCTTCCGCAGAAATTGCAAACTGGGCCAAACAGGAGGTTAAAGGCGCTGACTCTCCAAGTGGGGAGAGTGTTAGTAAAGCGTCTGGAATGTTGCACCCGAGTACCAGGGGAGGAAAACTGAGACATATTTGAACACGTCTCCCGTTCACATGGTTGATCATACTTGGGTTCCACATGCATGTTTTAGCTGAAGGAAGAATACCTTAAACCTGGAGAGTTAAGACCCGTGTAATGGGTACCATGCAATATGACTTCAAAGGGTCTTCATTTGCTCACCGAACCTCTCCAATCCTATCACTGCTGCGTTTATGCCCCTGTACACATGCTTGATTCTCTTTCGGAGACATAGCAATCCATAGGTTTTAAGATACTTACTAGTCAGGTACATTCTTAGGCGTTTAATATGGGGTGTTGAGTCCATTTCGTTGAGCAAGGAGTAGCTCTTGTCTATTCCATATTTGGCTTAAGGAACTTTATCTGTGCTCATTTCAATCTCTGGTTTTATGCAGCACCCCAACTCACCTTTCCCCTTAAGCAAGCATAAGTTGGTTTTCTAAATTTGAGACCCTGTTCTGTTCTGTAATTCAGTTCCTGTGTAGCCAAGTTTGCATTCCGTGTATTACTGATATCTTATGATGTTTCTTTTTCTGTGTGACTTATTTCAGTTAGAATCATCATACCTGAATCCACTCATTGTGCTGCTAAGGGCCTTGTGACACAGATTTCATTTCTGAGTGATATTGCTTTGTAAGTAAATACCACAACTTCTTTATCCATTTTTCACTTTCTGCAATGTTGAACTTGTACTGTAAACGAGGTTCTTGTAAACAGAGCCGTTCCAAACTTTGGGGTGGCTGTGTCTTTTTGATTTTAATTTCCCTAAGCTATAGGACCATAAGTGGAAGTGCCCTAGGTTCTGTTGCTTTGTTTTTTAGATGTTTCAGGAAACACCATACACTTCTCCCGAGTGGTTGTTGGCAATTTACATCCCGCCCATCAGCATAACAAGGCTCCCAGTTCTCCATGGCCTGTCCTGCCTTTCTGGATTTTACACTTTTTTCAGATGGCCCTTTTGACCGGGGGGAAGTGAGACTTCATTGTAGTGCAGATTTCCTTTGCAAACTTGCTTGGTTGGCCAAAAAGGGCGTATGCGTTTTTTCCTGAATATATTCGGGAAAAAACGCATACGCCCTTTTTGGCCAAGTGCATCATTGTGGACCTTCTGCCTCTTTTCCTATGCTTTCAATGCAATTCCAGTCTACCTCCTGAAATCGGTTTCCTGCATTTCTGCCCGGCTTTCAAGTCCTCTTGGCAGCCTTACTTCAGTGTATTTTTGGACGATAGCTGTCATTTATAACTCTGCAGGTTTGTGAATTACAGCGCCCCTGAGCTCCTTTCTTCAACTCGCTTTCTTGTGAGCTGGCCGCAACACCGCAGGATGGCTTCAGGCCCTAATCTGGTTCCGGCCCGGCATGCTGAGCCTTTGGTTAATTCCTCTTCCTGGTGGGAAATGAGAGTTAAATTTGCCCGTCCAGACACCTCCAGCTAGCCTCTCATTGGTTCTCGCTATTCCTGTTCATCTTCCGCAGAAATTGCAAACTGGGCCAAACAGGAGGTTAAAGGGACTGACTCTCCAAGTCGAGAGAGTGTTAGTAAAGCGTCTGGAATGTTGCACCCGAGTACCAGGGGAGGAAAACTGAGACATATTTGAACACGTCTCCCATTCACATGGTTGATCATACTCTGGGTTCCACATGCATGTTTTAGCTGAAGGAAGAATACCTTAAACCTGGAGAGTTGAGACCCGTGTAATGGGTACCATGCAATATGACTTCAAAGGGTCTTCATTTGCTCACCGAACCTCTCCAATCCTATCACTGCTGCGTTTATGCCCCTGTATACATGCTTGATTCTCTTTCGGAGACATAGCAATCCTTAGGTTTTAAGATACTTACTAGTCAGGTACATACTTAGGCGTTTAATATGCGGTGTTGAGTCCATTTCATTGAGCAAGGAGTAGCTCTTGTCTATTCAATATTTGACTTAAGGAACTTTATCTGTGCTCATTTCAATCTCTGGTTTTATGCAGCACCCCAACTCACCTTTACCCTTAAGCAAGCATAAGTTGATTTTCTAAATTTGAGACACTGTTCTGTTCTGTAATTCAGTTCCTGTGTAGCCAAGTTTACATTCCGTGTATTACTGATATCTTATGATGTTTCTTTTTCTGTGTGACTTATTTCAGTTAGAATCATCATACCTGAATCCACTCATTGTGCTGCTACGGTCCTGATGACATAGATTTCATTGCTGAGTGATACTGCATTGTACGTAAGTACCACAAGTTCTTTATCCATTTTTCACTTTCTGTGATATTGAACTTGTACGGTAAACGAGGTTCTTGTAAACGGAGGCGTCCCAAACTTTGGGGTGGCTGTGTCTTTTTGATTTTAATTTCCCTAAGCTATAGGACCATAAGTGGAAATGCCCTAGGCTCTGTTGCTTTGTTTTTTAGATGTTTCAGGAAACACCATACACTTCTCCTGAGTGTCTGTTGGCAATTTACATCCCGCCCATCAGCATAACAAGGCTCCCAGTTCTCCATGGCCTGTCCTGCCTTTCTGGATTTTACACTTTTTTCAGATGGCCCTTTTGACCGGGGAGAAGTGAGACTTCATTGTAGTGCAGATTTCCTTTGCAAGTTTGCTTGGTTGGCCAAAAAGGGCGTATGCGTTTTTTCCTGAATATATTCAGGAAAAAACGCATACGCCCTTTTTGGCCAAGTGCATCATTGTGGACGTTCTGCCTCTTTTCCTATGCTTTCAATGCAATTCCAGTCTACCTCCTGAAATCGGTTTCCTGCAATTCTGCCCCGCTTTCAAGTCCTCTTGGCAGCCTTACTTCAGTCTATTTTTGGACGATAGCTGTCATTTATAACTCTGCAGGTTTGTGAATTACAGCGCCCCTGAGCTCCTTTCTTCAGCTCGCTTTCTTGTGACCTGGCCGCAACACCGCAGGATGTCTTCAGGCCCTAATCTGGTTCTGTCACGGCACGCTGAGCCTTTGGTTAATTCCTCTTCCTGGTGGGAAATGAGAGTTAAATTTGCCCATCCAGACACCTCCAGCTAGCCTCTCATTGGTTCTCGCTATTCCTGTTCATCTTCCACAGAAATTGCAAACTGGGCCAAACAGGAGGTTAAAGGGACTGACTCTCCAAGTGGGGAGAGTGTTAGTAAACCGTCTGGAATGTTGCACCCGAGTACCAGGGTACGAAAACTGAGACATATTTGAACACGTCTCCCGATCACATGGTTGATCATACTCTAGGTTCCACATGCATGTTTTAGCTGAAGGAAGAATACCTTAAACCTGGGTAGTTGAAACCCGTGGAATGGGTACCATGCAATATGACTTCAAAGGGTCTTCATTTGCTCACCGAACCTCTCCAATCCTATCACTGCTGCATTTATGCCCCTGTACACATGCTTGATTCTCTTTCGGAGACATAGCAATCCATAGGTTTTAAGATACTTACTAGTCAGGTACATTCTTAGGCGTTTAATATGGGGTGTTGAGTCCATTTCGTTGAGCAAGGAGTAGCTCTTGTCTATTCCATATTTGGCTTAAGGAACTTTATCTGTGCTCATTTCAATCTCTGGTTTTATGCAGCACCCCAACTCACCTTTCCCCTTAAGCAAGCATAAGTTGGTTTTCTAAATTTGAGACCCTGTTCTGTTCTGTAATTCAGTTCCTGTGTAGCCAAGTTTGCATTCCGTGTATTACTGATATCTTATGATGTTTCTTTTTCTGTGTGACTTATTTCAGTTAGAATCATCATACCTGAATCCACTCATTGTGCTGCTAAGGGCCTTGTGACACAGATTTCATTTCTGAGTGATATTGCTTTGTAAGTAAATACCACAACTTCTTTATCCATTTTTCACTTTCTGCAATGTTGAACTTGTACTGTAAACGAGGTTCTTGTAAACAGAGCCGTTCCAAACTTTGGGGTGGCTGTGTCTTTTTGATTTTAATTTCCCTAAGCTATAGGACCATAAGTGGAAGTGCCCTAGGTTCTGTTGCTTTGTTTTTTAGATGTTTCAGGAAACACCATACACTTCTCCCGAGTGGTTGTTGGCAATTTACATCCCGCCCATCAGCATAACAAGGCTCCCAGTTCTCCATGGCCTGTCCTGCCTTTCTGGATTTTACACTTTTTTCAGATGGCCCTTTTGACCGGGGGGAAGTGAGACTTCATTGTAGTGCAGATTTCCTTTGCAAACTTGCTTGGTTGGCCAAAAAGTGCGTATGCGTTTTTTCCTGAATATATTCGGGAAAAAACGCATACGCCCTTTTTGGCCAAGTGCATCATTGTGGACGTTCTGCCTCTTTTCCTATGCTTTCAATGCAATTCCAGTCTACCTCCTGAAATCAGTTTCCTGCATTTCTGCCCCGCTTTCAAGTCCTCTTGGCAGCCTTACTTCAGTGTATTTTTGGACGATAGCTGTCATTTATAACTCTGCAGGTTTGTGAATTACAGCGCCCCTGAGCTCCTTTCTTCAACTCGCTTTCTTGTGACCTGGCCGCAACACCGCAGGATGGCTTCAGGCCCTAATCTGGTTCCGGCCCGGCATGCTGAGCCTTTGGTTAATTCCTCTTCCTGGTGGGAAATGAGAGTTAAATTTGCCCGTCCAGACACCTCCAGCTAGCCTCTCATTGGTTCTCGCTATTCCTGTTCATCTTCCGCAGAAATTGCAAACTGGGCCAAACAGGAGGTTAAAGGGACTGACTCTCCAAGTCGAGAGAGTGTTAGTAAAGCGTCTGGAATGTTGCACCCGAGTACCAGGGGAGGAAAACTGAGACATATTTGAACACGTCTCCCATTCACATGGTTGATCATACTCTGGGTTCCACATGCATGTTTTAGCTGAAGGAAGAATACCTTAAACCTGGAGAGTTGAGACCCGTGTAATGGGTACCATGCAATATGACTTCAAAGGGTCTTCATTTGCTCACCGAACCTCTCCAATCCTATCACTGCTGCGTTTATGCCCCTGTATACATGCTTGATTCTCTTTCGGAGACATAGCAATCCATAGGTTTTAAGATACTTACTAGTCAGGTACATACTTAGGCGTTTAATATGCGGTGTTGAGTCCATTTCATTGAGCAAGGAGTAGCTCTTGTCTATTCAATATTTGACTTAAGGAACTTTATCTGTGCTCATTTCAATCTCTGGTTTTATGCAGCACCCCAACTCACCTTTACCCTTAAGCAAGCATAAGTTGATTTTCTAAATTTGAGACACTGTTCTGTTCTGTAATTCAGTTCCTGTGTAGCCAAGTTTACATTCCGTGTATTACTGATATCTTATGATGTTTCTTTTTCTGTGTGACTTATTTCAGTTAGAATCATCATACCTGAATCCACTCATTGTGCTGCTACGGTCCTGATGACATAGATTTCATTGCTGAGTGATACTGCATTGTACGTAAGTACCACAAGTTCTTTATCCATTTTTCACTTTCTGTGATATTGAACTTGTACGGTAAACGAGGTTCTTGTAAACGGAGGCGTCCCAAACTTTGGGGTGGCTGTGTCTTTTTGATTTTAATTTCCCTAAGCTATAGGACCATAAGTGGAAATGCCCTAGGCTCTGTTGCTTTGTTTTTTAGATGTTTCAGGAAACACCATACACTTCTCCTGAGTGTCTGTTGGCAATTTACATCCCGCCCATCAGCATAACAAGGCTCCCAGTTCTCCATGGCCTGTCCTGCCTTTCTGGATTTTACACTTTTTTCAGATGGCCCTTTTGACCGGGGAGAAGTGAGACTTCATTGTAGTGCAGATTTCCTTTGCAAGTTTGCTTGGTTGGCCAAAAAGGGCGTATGCGTTTTTTCCTGAATATATTCAGGAAAAAACGCATACGCCCTTTTTGGCCAAGTGCATCATTGTGGACGTTCTGCCTCTTTTCCTATGCTTTCAATGCAATTCCAGTCTACCTCCTGAAATCGGTTTCCTGCAATTCTGCCCCGCTTTCAAGTCCTCTTGGCAGCCTTACTTCAGTCTATTTTTGGACGATAGCTGTCATTTATAACTCTGCAGGTTTGTGAATTACAGCGCCCCTGAGCTCCTTTCTTCAACTCGCTTTCTTGTGACCTGGCCGCAACACCGCAGGATGTCTTCAGGCCCTAATCTGGTTCTGGCACGGCACGCTGAGCCTTTGGTTAATTCCTCTTCCTGGTGGGAAATGAGAGTTAAATTTGCCCATCCAGACACCTCCAGCTAGCCTCTCATTGGTTCTCGCTATTCCTGTTCATCTTCCACAGAAATTGCAAACTGGGCCAAACAGGAGGTTAAAGGGACTGACTCTCCAAGTGGGGAGAGTGTTAGTAAAGCGTCTGGAATGTTGCACCCGAGTACCAGGGTACGAAAACTGAGACATATTTGAACACGTCTCCCGATCACATGGTTGATCATACTCTAGGTTCCACATGCATGTTTTAGCTGAAGGAAGAATACCTTAAACCTGGGTAGTTGAAACCCGTGGAATGGGTACCATGCAATATGACTTCAAAGGGTCTTCATTTGCTCACGAACCTCTCCAATCCTATCACTGCTGCGTTTATGCCCCTGTACACATGCTTGATTCTCTTTCGGAGACATAGCAATCCATAGGTTTTAAGATACTTACTAGTCAGGTACATTCTTAGGCGTTTAATATGCGGTGTTGAGTCCATTTCGTTGAGCAAGGAGTAGCTCTTGTCTATTCCATATTTGGCTTAAGGAACTTTATCTGTGCTCATTTCAATCTCTGGTTTTATGCAGCACCCCAACTCACCTTTCCCCTTAAGCAAGCATAAGTTAGTTTTCTAAATTTGAGACCCTGTTCTGTTCTGTAATTCAGTTCCTGTGTAGCCAAGTTTACATTCCGTGTATTACTGATATCTTATGATGTTTCTTTTTCTGTGTGACTTATTTCAGTTAGAATCATCATACCTGAATCCACTCATTGTGCTGCTAAGGGCCTGATGACACAGATTTCATTGCTGAGTGATATTGCTTTGTAAGTAAATACCACAACTTCTTTATCCATTTTTCACTTTCTGCGATGTTGAACTTGTACTGTAAACGAGGTTCTTGTAAACAGAGCCGTTCCAAACTTTGGGGTGGCTGTGTCTTTTTCATTTTAATTTCCCTAAGATATAGGACCATAAGTGGCAGTGCCCTAGGTTTTGTTGCTTTGTTTTTTAGATGTTTCAGGAAACACCATACACTTCTCCCAAGTGGTTCTTGGCAATTTACATCCCGCCCATCAGCATAACAAGGCTCCCAGTTCTCCATGGCCTGTCCTGCCTTTCTGGATTTTACACTTTTTTCAGATGGCCCTTTTGACCGGGGGGAAGTGAGACTTCATTGTAGTGCAGATTTCCTTTGCAAGCTTGCTTGGTTGGCCAAAAAGGGCGTATGCGTTTTTTCCTGAATATATTCAGGAAAAAACGCATACGCCCTTTTTGGCCAAGTGCATCATTGTGGACGTTCTGCCTCTTTTCCTATGCTTTCAATGCAATTCCAGTCTACCTCCTGAAATCGGTTTCCTGCAATTCTGCCCCGCTTTCAAGTCCTCTTGGCAGCCTTACTTCAGTCTATTTTTGGACGATAGCTGTCATTTATAACTCTGCAGCTTTGTGAATTACAGTGCCCCTGAGCTCCTTTCTTCAACTCGTTTTCTTGTGACCTGGCCGCAACACCGCAGGATGGCTTCAGGCCCTAATCTGGTTCCGGCCCGGCATGCTGAGCCTTTGGTTAATTCCGCTTCCTGGTGGGAAATGAGAGTTAAATTTGCCCGTCCAGACACCTCCAGCTAGTCTCTCATTGGTACTCGCTATTCCTGTTCATCTTCCGCAGAAATTGCAAACTGGGCCAAACAGGAGGTTAAAGGGATTGACTCTCCAAGTCGGGAGAGTGTTAGTAAAGCGTCTGGAATGTAGCACCCGAGTACCAGGGGAGGAAAACTGAGACATATTTGAACACGTCTCCCGTTCACATGGTTGATCATACTCTGGGTTCCACATGCATGTTTTAGCTGAAGGAAGAATACCTTAAACCTGGAGAGTTGAGACCCGTGTAATGGGTACCATGCAATATGACTTCAAAGGGTCTTCATTTGCTCACTGAACCTCTCCAATCCTATCACTGCTGCGTTTATGCCCCTGTATACATGCTTGATTCTCTTTCGGAGACATAGCAATCCTTAGGTTTTAAGATACTTACTAGTCAGGTACATACTTAGGCGTTTAATATGCGGTGTTGAGTCCATTTCATTGAGCAAGGAGTAGCTCTTGTCTATTCAATATTTGACTTAAGGAACTTTATCTGTGCTCATTTCAATCTCTGGTTTTATGCAGCACCCCAACTCACCTTTACCCTTAAGCAAGCATAAGTTGATTTTCTAAATTTGAGACCCTGTTCTGTTCTGTAATTCAGTTCCCGTGTAGCCAAGTTTACATTCCGTGTATTACTGATATCTTATGATGTTTCTTTTTCTGTGTGACTTATTTCAGTTAGAATCATCATACCTGAATCCACTCATTGTGCTGCTACGGGCCTGATGACATAGATTTCATTGCTGAGTGATACTGCATTGTACGTAAGTACCACAAGTTCTTTATCCATTTTTCACTTTCTGTGATATTGAACTTGTACGGTAAACGAGGTTCTTGTAAACGGAGGCGTCCCAAACTTTGGGGTGGCTGTGTCTTTTTGATTTTAATTTCCCTAAGCTATAGGACCATAAGTGGAAATGCCCTAGGCTCTGTTGCTTTGTTTTTTAGATGTTTCAGGAAATACCATACACTTCTCCTGAGTGTCTGTTGGCAATTTACATCCCGCCCATCAGCATAACAAGGCTCCCAGTTCTCCATGGCCTGTCCTGCCTTTCTGGATTTTACACTTTTTTCAGATGGCCCTTTTGACCGGGGAGAAGTGAGACTTCATTGTAGTGCAGATTTCCTTTGCAAGTTTGCTTGGTTGGCCAAAAAGGGCGTATGCGTTTTTTCCTGAATATATTCAGGAAAAAACGCATACGCCCTTTTTGGCCAAGTGCATCATTGTGGACGTTCTGCCTCTTTTCCTATGCTTTCAATGCAATTCCAGTCTACCTCCTGAAATCGGTTTCCTGCAATTCTGCCCCGCTTTCAAGTCCTCTTGGCAGCCTTACTTCAGTCTATTTTTGGACGATAGCTGTCATTTATAACTCTGCAGGTTTGTGAATTACAGCGCCCCTGAGCTCCTTTCTTCAACTCGCTTTCTTGTGACCTGGCCGCAACACCGCAGGATGTCTTCAGGCCCTAATCTGGTTCTGGCACGGCACGCTGAGCCTTTGGTTAATTCCTCTTCCTGGTGGGAAATGAGAGTTAAATTTGCCCATCCAGACACCTCCAGCTAGCCTCTCATTGGTTCTCGCTATTCCTGTTCATCTTCCACAGAAATTGCAAACTGAGCCAAACAGGAGGTTAAAGGGACTGACTCTCCAAGTCGGGAGAGTGTTAGTAAAGCGTCTGGAATGTTGCACCCGAGTACCAGGGGAGGAAAACTGAGACATATTTGAACACGTCTCCCGTTCACATGGTTGATCATACTCTGGGTTCCACATGCATGTTTTAGCTGAAGGAAGAATACCTTAAACCTGGAGAGTTGAGACCCGTGTAATGGGTACCATGCAATATGACTTCAAAGGGTCTTCATTTGCTCACCGAACCTCTCCAATCCTATCACTGCTGCGTTTATGCCCCTGTACACACGCTTGATTCTCTTTTGGAGACCTAGCAATCCATAGGTTTTAAGATACTTACTAGTCAGGTACTTTCTTAGGCGTTTAATATGGGGTTTTGAGTCCATTTCGTTGAGCAAGGAGTAGCTCTTGTCTATTCCATATTTGGCTTAAGGAACTTTATCTGTGCTCATTTCAATCTCTGGTTTTATGCAGCACCCCAACTCACCTTTCCCCTTAAGCAAGCATAAGTTGGTTTTCTAAATTTGAGACCCTGTTCTGTTTTGGAATGCAGTTCCTGTGTAGCCAAGTTTACATTCCGTGTATTACTGATATCTTATGATGTTTCTTTTTCTGTGTGACTTATTTCAGTTAGAATCATCATACCTGAATCCACTCATTGTGCTGCTAAGGGCCTGATGACACAGATTTCATTGCTGAGTGATATTGCTTTGTAAGTAAATACCACAACTTCTTTATCCATTTTTCACTTTCTGCGATGTTGAACTTGTACTGTAAACGAGGTTCTTGTAAACAGAGCCGTTCCAAACTTTGGGGTGGCTGTGTCTTTTTCATTTTAATTTCCCTAAGCTATAGGACCATAAGTGGCAGTGCCCTAGGTTTTGTTGCTTTGTTTTTTAGATGTTTCAGGAAACACCATACACTTCTCCCAAGTGGTTCTTGGCAATTTACATCCCGCCCATCAGCATAACAAGGCTCCCAGTTCTCCATGGCCTGTCCTGCCTTTCTGGATTTTACACTTTTTTCAGATGGCCCTTTTGACCGGGGGGAAGTGAGACTTCATTGTAGTGCAGATTTCCTTTGCAAGCTTGCTTGGTTGGCCAAAAAGGGCGTATGCGTTTTTTCCTGAATATATTCAGGAAAAAACGCATACGCCCTTTTTGGCCAAGTGCATCATTGTGGACGTTCTGCCTCTTTTCCTATGCTTTCAATGCAATTCCAGTCTACCTCCTGAAATCGGTTTCCTGCAATTCTGCCCCGCTTTCAAGTCCTCTTGGCAGCCTTACTTCAGTCTATTTTTGGACGATAGCTGTCATTTATAACTCTGCAGCTTTGTGAATTACAGTGCCCCTGAGCTCCTTTCTTCAACTCGTTTTCTTGTGACCTGGCCGCAACACCGCAGGATGGCTTCAGGCCCTAATCTGGTTCCGGCCCGGCATGCTGAGCCTTTGGTTAATTCCTCTTCCTGGTGGGAAATGAGAGTTAAATTTGCCCGTCCAGACACCTCCAGCTAGTCTCTCATTGGTTCTCGCTATTCCTGTTCATCTTCCGCAGAAATTGCAAACTGGGCCAAACAGGAGGTTAAAGGGACTGACTCTCCAAGTCGGGAGAGTGTTAGTAAAGCGTCTGGAATGTTGCACCCGAGTACCAGGGGAGGAAAACTGAGACATATTTGAACACGTCTCCCGTTCACATGGTTGATCATACTCTGTGTTCCACATGCATGTTTTAGCTGAAGGAAGAATACCTTAAACCTGGAGAGTTGAGACCCGTGTAATGGGTACCATGCAATATGACTTCAAAGGGTCTTCATTTGCTCACTGAACCTCTCCAATCCTATCACTGCTGCGTTTATGCCCCTGTATACATGCTTGATTCTCTTTCGGAGACATAGCAATCCATAGGTTTTAAGATACTTACTAGTCAGGTACATACTTAGGCGTTTAATATGCGGTGTTGAGTCCATTTCATTGAGCAAGGAGTAGCTCTTGTCTATTCAATATTTGACTTAAGGAACTTTATCTGTGCTCATTTCAATCTCTGGTTTTATGCAGCACCCCAACTCACCTTTACCCTTAAGCAAGCATAAGTTGATTTTCTAAATTTGAGACCCTGTTCTGTTCTGTAATTCAGTTCCCGTGTAGCCAAGTTTACATTCCGTGTATTACTGATATCTTATGATGTTTCTTTTTCTGTGTGACTTATTTCAGTTAGAATCATCATACCTGAATCCACTCATTGTGCTGCTACGGGCCTGATGACATAGATTTCATTGCTGAGTGATACTGCATTGTACGTAAGTACCACAAGTTCTTTATCCATTTTTCACTTTCTGTGATATTGAACTTGTACGGTAAACGAGGTTCTTGTAAACGGAGGCGTCCCAAACTTTGGGGTGGCTGTGTCTTTTGGATTTTAATTTCCCTAAGCTATAGGACCATAAGTGGAAATGCCCTAGGCTCTGTTGCTTTGTTTTTTAGATGTTTCAGGAAACACCATACACTTCTCCTGAGTGTCTGTTGGCAATTTACATCCCGCCCATCAGCATAACAAGGCTCCCAGTTCTCCATGGCCTGTCCTGCCTTTCTGGATTTTACACTTTTTTCAGATGGCCCTTTTGACCGGGGAGAAGTGAGACTTCATTGTAGTGCAGATTTCCTTTGCAAGTTTGCTTGGTTGGCCAAAAAGGGCGTATGCGTTTTTTCCTGAATATATTCAGGAAAAAACGCATACGCACTTTTTGGCCAAGTGCATCATTGTGGACGTTCTGCCTCTTTTCCTATGCTTTCAATGCAATTCCAGTCTACCTCCTGAAATCGGTTTCCTGCAATTCTGCCCCGCTTTCAAGTCCTCTTGGCAGCCTTACTTCAGTCTATTTTCGGACGATAGCTGTCATTTATAACTCTGCAGGTTTGTGAATTACAGCGCCCCTGAGCTCCTTTCTTCAACTCGCTTTCTTGTGACCTGGCCGCAACACCGCAGGATGGCTTCAGGCCCTAATCTGGTTCTGGCACGGCACGCTGAGCCTTTGGTTAATTCCTCTTCCTGGTGGGAAATGAGAGTTAAATTTGCCCATCCAGACACCTCCAGCTAGCCTCTCATTGGTTCTCGCTATTCCTGTTCATCTTCCACAGAAATTGCAAACTGGGCCAAACAGGAGGTTAAAGGGACTGACTCTCCAAGTGGGGAGAGTGTTAGAAAAGCGTCTGGAATGTTGCACCCGAGTACCAGGGTATGAAAACTGAGACATATTTGAACACGTCTCCCGATCACATGGTTGATCATACTCTAGGTTCCACATGCATGTTTTAGCTGAAGGAAGAATACCTTAAACCTGGGTAGTTGAAACCCGTGGAATGGGTACCATGCAATATGACTTCAAAGGGTCTTCATTTGCTCACGAACCTCTCCAATCCTATCACTGCTGCGTTTATGCCCCTGTACACATGCTTGATTCTCTTTCGGAGACATAGCAATCCATAGGTTTTAAGATACTTACTAGTCAGGTACATTCTTAGGCGTTTAATATGCGGTGTTGAGTCCATTTCGTTGAGCAAGGAGTAGCTCTTGTCTATTCCATATTTGGCTTAAGGAACTTTATCTGTGCTCATTTCAATCTCTGGTTTTATGCAGCACCCCAACTCACCTTTCCCCTTAAGCAAGCATAAGTTGGTTTTCTAAATTTGAGACCCGGTCCTGTTCTGTAATTCAGTTCCTGTGTAGCCAAGTTTACATTCCGTGTATTACTGATATCTTATGATGTTTCTTTTTCTGTGTGACTTATTTCAGTTAGAATCATCATACCTGAATCCACTCATTGTGCTGCTAAGGGCCTGATGACACAGATTTCATTGCTGAGTGATATTGCTTTGTAAGTAAATACCACAACTTCTTTATCCATTTTTCACTTTCTGCGATGTTGAACTTGTACTGTAAACGAGGTTCTTGTAAACAGAGCCGTTCCAAACTTTGGGGTGGCTGTGTCTTTTTGATTTTAATTTCCCTAAGCTATAGGACCATAAGTGGAAGTGCCCTAGGTTCTGTTGCTTTGTTTTTTAGATGTTTCAGGAAACACCATACACTTCTCCCAAGTGGTTCTTGGCAATTTACATCCCGCCCATCAGCATAACAAGGCTCCCAGTTCTCCATGGCCTGTCCTGCCTTTCTGGATTTTACACTTTTTTCAGATGGCCCTTTTGACCGGGGGGAAGTGAGACTTCATTGTAGTGCAGATTTCCTTTGCAAGCTTGCTTGGTTGGCCAAAAAGGGCGTATGCGTTTTTTCCTGAATATATTCAGGAAAAAACGCATACGCCCTTTTTGGCCAAGTGCATCATTGTGGACGTTCTGCCTCTTTTCCTATGCTTTCAATGCAATTCCAGTCTACCTCCTGAAATCGGTTTCCTGCAATTCTGCCCCGCTTTCAAGTCCTCTTGGCAGCCTTACTTCAGTCTATTTTTGGACGATAGCTGTCATTTATAACTCTGCAGGTTTGTGAATTACAGTGCCCCTGAGCTCCTTTCTTCAACTCGCTTTCTTGTGATCTGGCCGCAAAACCGCAGGATGGCTTCAGGCCCTAATCTGGTTCCGGCCCGGCATGCTGAGCCTTTGGTTAATTCCTCTTCCTGGTGGGAAATGAGAGTTAAATTTGCCCGTCCAGACACCTCCAGCTAGTCTCTCATTGGTTCTCGCTATTCCTGTTCATCTTCCGCAGAAATTGCAAACTGGGCCAAACAGGAGGTTAAAGGGACTGACTCTCCAAGTGGGGAGACTGTTAGTAAAGCGTCTGGAATGTTGCACCCGAGTACCAGGGGAGGAAAACTGAGACATATTTGAACACGTCTCCCGTTCACATGGTTGATCATACTCTAGGTTCCACATGCATGTTTTAGCTGAAGGTAGAATACATTAAACCTGGAGAGTTAAGACCCGTGGAATGGGTACCGTGCAATATGACTTCAAAGGGTCTTCATTTGCTCACCGGACCTCTCCAATCCTATCACTGCTGCGTTTATGCCCCTGTACACATGCTTGAGTCTCTTTCGGAGACATAGCAATCCATAGGTTTTAAGATACTTACTAGTCAGGTACATTCTTAGGCGTTTAATATGGGGTGTTGAGTCCATTTCGTTGAGCAAGGAGTAGCTCTTGTCTATTCCATATTTGACTTAAGGAACTTTATCTGTGCTCATTTCAATCTCTGGTTTTATGCAGCACCCCAACTCACCTTTCCCCTTAAGCAAGCATAAGTTGGTTTTCTAAATTTGAGACCCTGTTCTGTTCTGTAATTCAGTTCCTGTGTAGCCAAGTTTACATTCCGTGTATTACTGATATCTTATGATGTTTCTTTTTCTGTGTGACTTATTTCAGTTAGAATCATCATACCTGAATCCACTCATTGTGCTGCTAAGGGCCTTGTGACACAGATTTCATTGCTGAGTGATATTGCTTTGTAAGTAAATACCACAATTTCTTTATCCATTTTTCACTTTCTGCAATGTTGAACTTGTACTGTAAACGAGGTTCTTGTAAACAGAGCCGTTCCAAACTTTGGGGTGGCTGTGTCTTTTTGATTTTAATTTCCCTAAGCTATAGGACCATAAGTGGAAGTGCCCTAGGTTCTGTTGCTTTGTTTTTTAGATGTTTCAGGAAACACCATACACTTCTCCCGAGTGCTTGTTGGCAATTTACATCCCGCCCATCAGCATAACAAGGCTCCCAGTTCTCCATGGCCTGTCCTGCCTTTCTGGATTTTACACTTTTTTCAGATGGCCCTTTTGACAGGGGGGAAGTGAGACTTCATTGTAGTGCAGATTTCCTTTGCAAACTTGCTTGGTTGGCCAAAAAGGGCGTATGCGTTTTTTCCTGAATATATTCAGGAAAAAACACATACGCCCTTTTTGGCCAAGTGCATCATTGTGGACGTTCTGCCTCTTTTCCTATGCTTTCAATGCAATTCCAGTCTACCTCCTGAAATCGGTTTCCTGCAATTCTGCCCCGCTTTCAAGTCCTCTTGGCAGCCTTACTTCAGTCTATTTTTGGACGATAGCTGTCATTTATAACTCTGCAGGTTTGTGAATTACAGTGCCCCTGAGCTCCTTTCTTCAACTCGCTTTCTTGTGACCTGGCCGCAACACCGCAGGATGGCTTCAGGCCCTAATCTGGTTCCGGCCCGGCATGCTGAGCCTTTGGTTAATTCCTCTTCCTGGTGGGAAATGAGAGTTAAATTTGCCCGTCCAGACACCTCCAGCTAGCCTCTCATTGGTTCTCGCTATTCCTGTTCATCTTCCGCAGAAATTGCAAACCTGGCCAAACAGGAGGTTAAAGGGACTGACTCTCCAAGTCGGGAGAGTGTTAGTAAAGCGTCTGGAATGTTGCACCCGAGTACCGGGGGAGGAAAACTGAGACATATTTGAACACGTCTCCCGTTCACATGGTTGATCATACTCTGGGTTCCACATGCATGTTTTAGCTGAAGGAAGAATACCTTAAACCTGGAGAGTTGAGACCCGTGTAATGGGTACCATGCAATATGACTTCAAAGGGTCTTCATTTGCTCACCGAACCTCTCCAATCCTATCACTGCTGCGTTTATGCCCCTGTACACACGCTTGATTCTCTTTTGGAGACCTAGCAATCCATAGGTTTTAAGATACTTACTAGTCAGGTACATTCTTAGGCGTTTAATATGGTGTTTTGAGTCCATTTCGTTGAGCAAGGAGTAGCTCTTGTCTATTCCATATTTGGCTTAAGGAACTTTATCTGTGCTCATTTCAATCTCTGGTTTTATGCAGCACCCCAACTCACCTTTCCCCTTAAGCAAGCATAAGTTGGTTTTCTAAATTTGAGACCCTGTTCTGTTTTGGAATGCAGTTCCTGTGTAGCCAAGTTTACATTCCGTGTATTACTGATATCTTATGATGTTTCTTTTTCTGTGTGACTTATTTCAGTTAGAATCATCGTACCTGAATCCACTCATTATGCTGCTACGGGCCTGATGACATAGATTTCATTGCTGAGTGATACTGCATTGTACGTAAGTACCACAAGTTCTTTATCCATTTTTCACTTTCTGTGATATTGAACTTGTACGGTAAACGAGGTTCTTGTAAACGGAGGCGTCCCAAACTTTGGGGTGGCTGTGTCTTTTTGATTTTAATTTCCCTAAGCTATAGGACCATAAGTGGAAGTGCCCTAGGCTCTGTTGCTTTGTTTTTTAGATGTTTCAGGAAACACCATACACTTCTCCTGAGTGTCTGTTGGCAATTTACATCCCGCCCATCAGCATAACAAGGCTCCCAGTTCTCCATGGCCTGTCCTCCCTTTCTGGATTTTACACTTTTTTCAGATGGCCCTTTTGACCGGGGAGAAGTGAGACTTCATTGTAGTGCAGATTTCCTTTGCAAGCTTGCTTGGTTGGCCAAAAAGGGCGTATGCGTTTTTTCCTGAATATATTCAGGAAAAAACGCATACACACTTTTTGGCCAAGTGCATCATTGTGGACGTTCTGCCTCTTTTCCTATGCTTTCAATGCAATTCCAGTCTACCTCCTGAAATCGGTTTCCTGCAATTCTGCCCCGCTTTCAAGTCCTCTTGGCAGCCTTACTTCAGTCTATTTTTGGACGATAGCTGTCATTTATAACTCTGCAGGTTTGTGAATTACAGCGCCCCTGAGCTCCTTTCTTCAACTCGCTTTCTTGTGACCTGGCCGCAACACCGCAGGATGGCTTCAGGCCCTAATCTGGTTCTGGCAGGGCACGCTGAGCCTTTGGTTAATTCCTCTTCCTGGTGGGAAATGAGAGTTAAGTTTGCCCATCCAGACACCTCCAGCTAGCCTCTCATTGGTTCTCGCTATTCCTGTTCATCTTCCACAGAAATTGCAAACTGGGCCAAACAGGAGGTTAAAGGGACTGACTCTCCAAGTGGGGAGAGTGTTAGTAAAGCGTCTGGAATGTTGCACCCGAGTACCAGGGTACGAAAACTGAGACATATTTGAACACGTCTCCCGATCACATGGTTGATCATACTCTAGGTTCCACATGCATGTTTTAGCTGAAGGAAGAATACCTTAAACCTGGGTAGTTGAAACCCGTGGAATGGGTACCATGCAATATGACTTCAAAGGGTCTTCATTTGCTCACGAACCTCTCCAATCCTATCACTGCTGCGTTTATGCCCCTGTACACATGCTTGATTCTCTTTCGGAGACATAGCAATCCATAGGTTTTAAGATACTTACTAGTCAGGTACATTCTTAGGCGTTTAATATGCGGTGTTGAGTCCATTTCGTTGAGCAAGGAGTAGCTCTTGTCTATTCCATATTTGGCTTAAGGAACTTTATCTGTGCTCATTTCAATCTCTGGTTTTATGCAGCACCCCAACTCACCTTTCCCCTTAAGCAAGCATAAGTTAGTTTTCTAAATTTGAGACCCTGTTCTGTTCTGTAATTCAGTTCCTGTGTAGCCAAGTTTACATTCCGTGTATTACTGATATCTTATGATGTTTCTTTTTCTGTGTGACTTATTTCAGTTAGAATCATCATACCTGAATCCACTCATTGTGCTGCTAATGGCCTGATGACACAGATTTCATTGCTGAGTGATATTGCTTTGTAAGTAAATACCACAACTTCTTTATCCATTTTTCACTTTCTGCGATGTTGAACTTGTACTGTAAATGAGGTTCTTGTAAACAGAGCCGTTCCAAACTTTGGGGTGGCTGTGTCTTTTTGATTTTAATTTCCCTAAGCTATAGGACCATAAGTGGAAGTGCCCTAGGTTCTGTTGCTTTGTTTTTTAGTTGTTTCAGGAAACACCATACACTTCTCCCAAGTGGTTCTTGGCAATTTACATCCCGCCCATCAGCATAACAAGGCTCCCAGTTCTCCATGGCCTGTCCTGCCTTTCTGGATTTTACACTTTTTTCAGATGGCCCTTTTGACCGTGGGGAAGTGAGACTTCATTGTAGTGCAGATTTCCTTTGTAAGCTTGCTTGGTTGGCCAAAAAGAGCGTATGCGTTTTTTCCTGAATATATTCAGGAAAAAACGCATACGCCCTTTTTGGCCAAGTGCATCATTGTGGACGTTCTGCCTCTTTTCCTATGCTTTCAATGCAATTCCAGTCTACCTCCTGAAATCGGTTTCCTGCAATTCTGTCCCGCTTTCAAGTCCTCTTGGCAGCCTTACTTCAGTCTATTTTTGGACGATAGCTGTCATTTATAACTCTGCAGGTTTGTGAATTACAGTGCCCCTGAGCTCCTTTCTTCAACTCGCTTTCTTGTGACCTGGCCGCAACACCGCAGGATGGCTTCAGGCCCTAATCTGGTTCCGGCACGGCACGCTGAGCCTTTGGTTAATTCCTCTTCCTGGTGGGAAATGAGAGTTAAATTTGCCAGTCCAGACACCTCCAGGTAGTCTCTCATTGGTTCTCGCTATTCCTGTTCATCTTCCGCAGAAATTGCAAACTGGGCCAAACAGGAGGTTAAAGGGACTGACTCTCCAAGTGGGGAGAGTGTTAGTAAAGCGTCTGGAATGTTGCACCCGAGTACCAGGGTACGAAAACTGAGACATATTTGAACACGTCTCCCGATCACATGGTTGATCATACTCTAGGTTCCACATGCATGTTTTAGCTGAAGGAACAATAACTTACACCTGGGTAGTTGAAACCCGTGGAATGGGTACCATGCAATATGACTTCAAAGGGTCTTCATTTGCTCACGAACCTCTCCAATCCTATCACTGCTGCATTTATGCCCCTGTACACATGCTTGATTCTCTTTCGGAGACATAGCAATCCATAGGTTTTAAGATACTTACTAGTCAGGTACATTCTTAGGCGTTTAATATGCGGTGTTGAGTCCATTTCGTTGAGCAAGGAGTAGCTCTTGTCTATTCCATATTTGGCTTAAGGAACTTTATCTGTGCTCATTTCAATCTCTGGTTTTATGCAGCACCCCAACTCACCTTTCCCCTTAAGCAAGCATAAGTTAGTTTTCTAAATTTGAGACCCTGTTCTGTTCTGTAATTCAGTTCCTGTGTAGCCAAGTTTACATTCCATGTATTACTGATATCTTATGATGTTTCTTTTTCTGTGTGACTTATTTCAGTTAGAATCATCATACCTGAATCCACTCATTGTGCTGCTAAGGGACTGATGACACAGATTTCATTGCTGAGTGATATTGCTTTGTAAGTAAATACCACAACTTCTTTATCCATTTTTCACTTTCTGCGATGTTGAACTTGTACTGTAAACGAGGTTCTTGTAAACAGAGCCGTTCCAAACTTTGGGGTGGCTGTGTCTTTTTGATTTTAATTTCCCTAAGCTATAGGACCATAAGTGGAAGTGCCCTAGGTTCTGTTGCTTTGTTTTTTAGTTGTTTCAGGAAACACCATACACTTCTCCCAAGTGGTTCTTGGCAATTTACATCCCGCCCATCAGCATAACAAGGCTCCCAGTTCTCCATGGCCTGTCCTACCTTTCTGGATTTTACACTTTTTTCAGATGGCCCTTTTGACCGGGGGGAAGTGAGACTTCATTGTAGTGCAGATTTCCTTTGCAAGCTTGCTTGGTTGGCCAAAAAGGGCGTATGCGTTTTTTCCTGAATATATTCAGGAAAAAACGCATACGCCCTTTTTGGCCAAGTGCATCATTGTGGACGTTCTGCCTCTTTTCCTATGCTTTCAATGCAATTCCAGTCTACCTCCTGAAATCGGTTTCCTGCAATTCTGCCCCGCTTTCAAGTCCTCTTGGCAGCCTTACTTCAGTCTATTTTTGGACGATAGCTGTCATTTATAACTCTGCAGGTTTGTGAATTACAGTGCCCCTGAGCTCCTTTCTTCAACTCGCTTTCTTTTGAGCTGGCCGCAACACCGCAGGATGGCTTCAGGCCTTAATCGGGTTCCGGTACGGCACGCTGAGCCTTTGGTTATTTCCTCTTCCTGTTGGGAAATGAGAGTTAAATTTGCCCGTCCAGACACCTCCAGCTAGCCTTTCATTGGTTCTCACTAGTCCTGTTCATCTTCCGCAGAATTTGCAAACTGGGCCAAACAGGAGGTTAAAGGCGCTGACTCTCCAAGTGGGGAGAGTGTTAGTAAAGCGTCTGGAATGTTGCACCGGAGTACCAGGGGAGGAAAACTGAGACATATTTGAACACGTCTCCCGTTCACATGGTTGATCATACTCTGGGTTTCACATGCATGTTTTAGCTGAAGGAAGAATACCTTAAACCTGGAGAGTTGAAACCCGTGTAATGGGTACCATGCAATATGACTTCAAGGGGTCTTCATATGCTCACCGAACCTCTCCAATCCTATCACTGCTGCGTTTATGCCCTTGTACACATGCTTGATTCTCTTTTGGAGACATAGCAATCCATAGGTTTTAAGATACTTACTAGTCAGGTACATTCTTAGGCGTTTAATATGGGGTGTTGAGTCCATTTCGTTGAGCAAGGAGTAGCTCTTGTCTATTCCATATTTGGCTTAAGGAACTTTATCTGTGCTCATTTCAATCTCTGGTTTTATGCAGCACCCCAACTCACCTTTCCCCTTAAGCAAGCATAAGTTGGTTTTCTAAATTTGAGACCCTGTTCTGTTCTGTAATTCAGTTCCTGTGTAGCCAAGTTTACATTCCGTGTATTACTGATATCTTATGATGTTTCTTTTTCTTTGTGACTTATTTCAGTTAGAATCATCATACCTGAATCCACTCATTGTGCTGCTAAGGGCCTGATGACACAGATTTCATTGCTGAGTGATATTGCTTTGTAAGTAAATACCACAACTTCTTTATCCATTTTTCACTTTCTGTGATATTGAACTTGTACGGTAAACGAGGTTCTTGTAAACAGAGGCGTCCCAAACTTTGGGGTGGCTGTGTCTTTTTGATTTTAATTTCCCTAAGCTATAGGACCATAAGTGGAAGTGCACTAGGCTCTGTTGCTTTGTTTTTTAGATGTTTCAGGAAACACCATACACTTCTCCGGAGTGGCTGTTGGCAATTTACATCCCGCACATCAGCATAACAAGGCTCCCAGTTCTCCATGTCTTGTCCTGCCTTTCTGGATTTTACACTTTTTTCAGATGGCCCTTTTGACCGGGGGGAAGTGAGACTTCATTGTAGTGCAGATTTCCTTTGCAAGCTTGCTTGGTTGGCCAAAAAGGGCGTATGCGTTTTTTCCTGAATATATTCAGGAAAAAACGTATACGCCCTTTTTGGCCAAGTGCATCATTGTGGACGTTCTGCCTCTTTTCCTATGCTTTCAATGCAATTCCAGTCTACCTCCTGAAATCGGTTTCCTGCAATTCTGCCCCGCTTTCAAGTCCTCTTGGCAGCCTTACTTCAGTCTATTTTTGGACGATAGCTGTCATTTATAACTCTGCAGGTTTGTGAATTACATTGCCCCTGAGCTCCTTTCTTCAACTCGCTTTCTTTTGAGCTGGCCGCAACACCGCAGGATGGCTTCAGGCCGTAATCTGGTTCCGGTACGGCACGCTGAGCCTTTGGTTATTTCCTCTTCCTGGTGGGAAATGAGAGTTAAATTTGCCCGTCCAGACACCTCCAGCTAGCCTCTCATTGGTTCTCTCTATTCCTGTTCATCTTCCGCAGAAATTGCAAACTGGGCCAAACAGGAGGTTAAAGGGACTGACTCTCCAAGTGGGGAGAGTGTTAGTAAAGCGTCTGGAATGTTGCACCCGAGTACCAGGGGAGGAAAACTGAGACATATTTGAACACGTCTCCCGTTCACATGGTTGATCATACTTGGGTTCCACATGCATGTTTTAGCTGAAGGAAGAATACCTAAAACCTGGGTAGTTGAAACCCGTGTAATGGGTACCATGCAATATGACTTCAAAGGGTCTTCATTTGCTCACTGAACCTCTCCAATCCTATCATTGCTGCGTTTATGCCCCTGTACACATGCTTGATTCTCTTTCGGAGACATAGCAATCTATAGGTTTTAAGATACTTACTAGTCAGGTACATTCTTAGGCGTTTAATATGCGGTGTTGAGTCCATTTCGTTGAGCAAGGAGTAGCTCTTGTCTATTCCATATTTGGCTTAAGGAACTTTGTGCTCATTTCAATCTCTGGTTTTATGCAGCACCCCAACTCACCTTTCCCCTTAAGCAAGCATAAGTTGGTTTTCTAAATTTGAGACCCTGTTCTGTTCTGTAATTCAGTTCCTGTGTAGCCAAGTTTACATTCCGTGTATTAGTGATATCTTATGATGTTTCTTTCTCTGTGTGACTTATTTCAGTTAGAATCATCGTACCTGAATCCACTCATTATGCTGCTACGGGCCTGATGACATAGATTTCATTGCTGAGTGATACTGCATTGTACGTAAGTACCACAAGTTCTTTATCCATTTTTCACTTTCTGCGATGTTGAACTTGTACTGTAAACGAGGTTCTTGTAAACAGAGCCGTTCCAAACTTTGGGGTGGCTGTGTCTTTTTGATTTTAATTTCCCTAAGCTATAGGACCATAAGTGGAAGTGCCCTAGGCTCTGTTGCTTTGTTTTTTAGATGTTTCAGGAAACACCATACACTTCTCCCGAGTGGTTGTTGGCAATTTACATCCCGCCCATCAGCATAACAAGGCTCCCAGTTCTCCATGGCCTGTCCTGCCTTTCTGGATTTTACACTTTTTTCAGATGGCCCTTTTGACCGGGGGGAAGTGAGACTTCATTGTAGTGCAGATTTCCTTTGCAAGCTTGCTTGGTTGGCCAAAAAGGGCGTATGCGTTTTTTCCTGAATATATTCAGGAAAAAACGCATACGCGCTTTTTGGCCAAGTGCATCATTGTGGACGTTCTGCCTCTTTTCCTATGCTTTCAATGCAATTCCAGTCTACCTCCTGAAATCGGTTTCCTGCAATTCTGCCCCCCTTTCAAGTCCTCTTGGCAGCCTTACTTCAGTCTAGTTTTGGACGATAGCTCTCATTTATAACTCTGCAGGTTTGTGAATTACAGTGCCCCTGAGCTCCTTTCTTCAACTTGCTTTCTTGTGACCTGGCCGCAACACCGCAGGATGGCTTCAGGCCCTAATCTGGTTACGGTAGGGCACGCTGAGCCTTTGGTTAATCCTCTTCCTGGTGGGAAATGAGAGTTAAATTTGCCCGTCCAGGCACCTCCAGCTAGCCTCTCATTGGTTCTCGCTATTCCTGTTCATCTTCCGCAGAAATTGCAAACTGGGCCAAACAGGAGGTTAAAGGCGCTGACTCTCCAAGTGGGGAGAGTGTTAGTAAAGCGTCTGGAATGTTGCACCCGAGTACCAGGGGAGGAAAACTGAGACATATTTGAACACGTCTCCCGTTCACATGGTTGATCATACTCTGGGTTCCACATGCATGTTTTAGCTGAAGGAAGAATACCTTAAACCTGGAGAGTTGAGACCCGTGTAATGGGTACCATGCAATATGACTTCAAAGGGTCTTCATTTGCTCACCGAACCTCTCCAATCCTATCACTGCTGCGTTTATGCCCCTGTACACACGCTTGATTCTCTTTTGGAGACCTAGCAATCCATAGGTTTTAAGATACTTACTAGTCAGGTACATTCTTAGGCGTTTAATATGGGGTGTTGAGTCCATTTCGTTGAGCAAGGAGTAGCTCTTGTCTATTCCATATTTGGCTTAAGGAACTTTATCTGTGCTCATTTCAATCTCTGGTTTTATGCAGCACCCCAACTCACCTTTCCCCTTAAGCAAGCATAAGTTGGTTTTCTAAATTTGAGACCCTGTTCTGTTTTGGAATGCAGTTCCTGTGTAGCCAAGTTTACATTCCGTGTATTAGTGATATCTTATGATGTTTCTTTTTCTGTGTGACTTATTTCAGTTAGAATCATCGTACCTGAATCCACTCATTATGCTGCTACGGGCCTGATGACATAGATTTCATTGCTGAGTGATACTGCATTGTACGTAAGTACCACAAGTTCTTTATCCATTTTTCACTTTCTGTGATATTGAACTTGTACGGTAAACGAGGTTCTTGTAAACGGAGGAGTCCCAAACTTTGGGGTGGCTGTATCTTTTTGATTTTAATTTCCCTAAGCTATAGGACCATAAGTGGAAGTGCCCTAGGCTCTGTTGCTTCGTTTTTTAGATGTTTCAGGAAACACCATACACTTCTCCTGAGTGTCTGTTGTCAATTTACATCCCGCCCATCAGCATAACAAGGCTCCCAGTTCTCAATGGCCTGTTGCCTTTCTGGATTTTACACTTTTTTCAGATGGCCCTTTTGACCGGGGGGAAGTGAGACTTCATTGTAGTGCAGATTTCCTTTGCAAGCTTGCTTGGTTGGCCAAAAAGGGCGTATGCGTTTTTTCCTGAATATATTCAGGAAAAAACGCATACGCCCTTTTTGGCCAAGTGCATCATTGTGGACGTTCTGCCTCTTTTCCTATCCTTTCAATGCAATTCCAGTCTACCTCCTGAAATCGGTTTCCTGCAATTCTGCCCTGCTTTCAAGTCCTCTTGGCAGCCTTACTTCAGTCTAGTTTTGGACGATAGCTCTCATTTATAACTCTGCAGGTTTGTGAATTACAGTGCCCCTGAGCTCCTTTCTTCAACTTGCTTTCTTGTGACCTGGCCGCAACACCGCAGGATGGCTTCAGGCCCTAATCTGGTTACGGTAGGGCACGCTGAGCCTTTGGTTAATCCTCTTCCTGGTGGGAAATGAGAGTTAAATTTGCCCGTCCAGGCACCTCCAGCTAGCCTCTCATTGGTTCTCGCTATTCCTGTTCATCTTCCGCAGAAATTGCAAACTGGGCCAAACAGGAGGTTAAAGGCGCTGACTCTCCAAGTGGGGAGAGTGTTAGTAAAGCGTCTGGAATGTTGCACCCGAGTACCAGGGGAGGAAAACTGAGACATATTTGAACACGTCTCCCGTTCACATGGTTGATCATACTCTGGGTTCCACATGCATGTTTTAGCTGAAGGAAGAATACCTTAAACCTGGAGAGTTGAGACCCGTGTAATGGGTACCATGCAATATGACTTCAAAGGGTCTTCATTTGCTCACCGAACCTCTCCAATCCTATCACTGCTGCGTTTATGCCCCTGTACACACGCTTGATTCTCTTTTGGAGACCTAGCAATCCATAGGTTTTAAGATACTTACTAGTCAGGTACATTCTTAGGCGTTTAATATGGGGTGTTGAGTCCATTTCGTTGAGCAAGGAGTAGCTCTTGTCTATTCCATATTTGGCTTAAGGAACTTTATCTGTGCTCATTTCAATCTCTGGTTTTATGCAGCACCCCAACTCACCTTTCCCCTTAAGCAAGCATAAGTTGGTTTTCTAAATTTGAGACCCTGTTCTGTTTTGGAATGCAGTTCCTGTGTAGCCAAGTTTACATTCCGTGTATTAGTGATATCTTATGATGTTTCTTTTTCTGTGTGACTTATTTCAGTTAGAATCATCGTACCTGAATCCACTCATTATGCTGCTACGGGCCTGATGACATAGATTTCATTGCTGAGTGATACTGCATTGTACGTAAGTACCACAAGTTCTTTATCCATTTTTCACTTTCTGTGATATTGAACTTGTACGGTAAACGAGGTTCTTGTAAACGGAGGAGTCCCAAACTTTGGGGTGGCTGTATCTTTTTGATTTTAATTTCCCTAAGCTATAGGACCATAAGTGGAAGTGCCCTAGGCTCTGTTGCTTCGTTTTTTAGATGTTTCAGGAAACACCATACACTTCTCCTGAGTGTCTGTTGTCAATTTACATCCCGCCCATCAGCATAACAAGGCTCCCAGTTCTCAATGGCCTGTTGCCTTTCTGGATTTTACACTTTTTTCAGATGGCCCTTTTGACCGGGGGGAAGTGAGACTTCATTGTAGTGCAGATTTCCTTTGCAAGCTTGCTTGGTTGGCCAAAAAGGGCGTATGCGTTTTTTCCTGAATATATTCAGGAAAAAACGCATACGCCCTTTTTGGCCAAGTGCATCATTGTGGACGTTCTGCCTCTTTTCCTATCCTTTCAATGCAATTCCAGTCTACCTCCTGAAATCGGTTTCCTGCAATTCTGCCCTGCTTTCAAGTCCTCTTGGCAGCCTTACTTCAGTCTATTTCTGGACGATAGCTGTCATTTATAACTCTGCAGGTTTGTGAATTACAGTGCCCCTGAGCTCCTTTCTTCAACTCGCTTTCTTGTGTCCTGGCCGCAACACCGCAGGATGGCTTCAGGCCCTAATCTGGTTCCGGCCCGGCATGCTGAGCCTTTGGTTAATTCCTCTTCCTGGTGGGAAATGAGAGTTAAATTTGCCCGTCCAGACACCTCCAGCTAGTCTCTCATTGGTTCTCGCTATTCCTGTTCATCTTCCGCAGAAATTGCAAACTGGGCCAAACAGGAGGTTAAAGGGACTGACTCTCCAAGTTGGGAGAGTGTTAGTAAAGCGTCTGAATGTTGCACCCGAGTACCAGGGGAGGAAAACTGAGACATATTTGAATACGTCTCCCGTTCACATGGTTGATCATACTCTGGGTTCCACATGCATGTTTTAGCTGAAGGAAGAATACCTTAAACCTGGAGAGTTGAGACCCGTGTAATGGGTACCATGCAATATGACTTCAAAGGGTCTTCATATGCTCACCGAACCTCTCCAATCCTATCACTGCTGCGTTTATGCCCCTGTACACATGCTTGATTCTCTTTCGGAGACATAGCAATCCATAGGTTGTAAGATACTTACTAGTCAGGTACATTCTTAGGCGTTTAATATGGGGTGTTGAGTCCATTTCGTTGAGCAAGGAGTAGCTCTTGTCTATTCCATATTTGGCTTAAGGAACTTTATCTGTGCTCATTTCAATCTCTGGTTTTATGCAGCACCCCAACTCACCTTTCCCCTTAAGCAAGCATAAGTTGGTTTTCTAAATTTGAGACCCTGTTCTGTTCTGTAATTCAGTTCCTGTGTAGCCAAGTTTACATTCCGTGTATTACTGATATCTTATGATGTTTCTTTTTCTGTGTGACTTATTTCAGTTAGAATCATCATACCTGAATCCACTCATTGTGCTGCAAAGGGCCTGATGACACAGATTTCATTGCTGAGTGATATTGCTTTGTAAGTAAATACCACAACTTCTTTATCCATTTTTCACTTTCTGCGATGTTGAACTTGTACTGTAAACGAGGTTCTTGTAAACAGAACCGATCCAAACTTTGGGGTGGCTGTGTGTTTTTGATTTTAATTTCCCTAAGCTATAGGACCATAAGTGGAAGTGCCCTAGGCTCTGTTGCTTTGTTTTTTAGATGTTTCAGGAAACACCATACACTTCTCCCGAGTGGTTGTTGGCAATTTACATCCCGCCCTTCAGCATAACAAGGCTCCCAGTTCTCCATGGCCTGTCCTGCCTTTCTGGATTTTACACTTTTTTCAGATGGCCCTTTTGACCGGGGGGAAGTGAGACTTCATTGTAGTGCAGATTTCCTTTGCAAGCTTGCTTGGTTGGCCAAAAAGTGCGTATGCGTTTTTTCCTGAATATATTCAGGAAAAAACGCATACGCCCTTTTTGGCCAAGTGCATCATTGTGGACGTTCTGCCTCTTTTCCTATGCTTTCAATGCAATTCCAGTCTACCTCCTGAAATCGGTTTCCTGCAATTCTGCCCCGCTTTCAAGTCTTCTTGGCAGCCTTACTTCAGTCTATTTTTGGACGATAGCTGTCATTTATAACTCTGCAGGTTTGTGAATTACAGTGCCCCTGAGCTCCTTTCTTCAACTCGCTTTCTTGTGACCTGGCCGCAACACCGCAGGATGTCTTCAGGCCCTAATCTGGTTCCGGTACGGCACGCTGAGCCTTTGGTTATTTCCTCTTCCTGGTGGGAAATGAGAGTTAAATTTGCCCGTCCAGACACCTCCAGCTAGTCTCTCATTGGTTCTCGCTATTCCTGTTCATCTTCCACAGAAATTGCAAACTGGGCCAAACAGGAGGTTAAAGGGACTGACTCTTCAAGTGGGGAGAGTGTTAGTAAAGCGTCTGGAATGTTGCACCCGAGTACCAGGGGAGGAAAACTGAGACATATTTGAACACGTCTCCCGTTCACATGTTTGATCATACTTGGGTTCCACATGCATGTTTTAGCTGAAGGAAGAATACATTAAACCAGGAGAGTTAAGACCCGTGTAATGGGTACCATGCAATATGACTTCAAAGGGTCTTCATTTGCTCACCGAACCTCTCCAATCCTATCACTGCTGCGTTTATGCCCCTGTACACATGCTTGATTCTCTTTCGGAGACATAGCAATCCATAGGTTTTAAGATACTTACTAGTCAGGTACATTCTTAGGCGTTTAATATGGGGTGTTGAGTCCATTTCGTTGAGCAAGGAGTAGCTCTTGTCTATTCCATATTTGACTTAAGGAACTTTATCTGTGCTCATTTGAATCTCTGGTTTTATGCAGCACCCCAACTCACCTTTCCCCTTAAGCAAGCATAAGTTGGTTTTCTGAATTTGAGACCCTGTTCTGTTCTGTAATTCAGTTCCTGTGTAGCCAAGTTTACATTCCGTGTATTACTGATATCTTATGATGTTTCTTTTTCTGTGTGACTTATTTCAGTTAGAATCATCATACCTGAATCCACTCATTATGCTGCTACGGGCCTGATGACATAGATTTCATTGCTGAGTGATACTGCATTGTACGTAAGTACCACAAGTTCTTTATCCATTTTTCACTTTCTGTGATATTGAACTTGTACGGTAAACGAGGTTCTTGTAAACGGAGGCGTCCCAAACTTTGGGGTGGCTGTGTCTTTTTGATTTTAATTTCCCTAAGCTATAGGACCATAAGTGGCAGTGCCCTAGGCTCTGTTGCTTTGTTTTTTAGATGTTTCAGGAAACACCATACACTTCTCCCGAGTGGTTGTTGGCAATTTACATCCCGCCCATCAGCATAACAAGGCTCCCAGTTCTCCATGGCCTGTCCTGCCTTTCTGGATTTTACACTTTTTTCAGATGGCCCTTTTGACCGGGGAGAAGTGAGACTTCATTGTAGTGCAGATTTCCCTTGCAAGTTTGCTTGGTTGGCCAAAAAGGGCGTATGCGTTTTTTCCTGAATATATTCAGGAAAAAACGCATACGCCCTTTTTGGCCAAGTGCATCATTGTGGACGTTCTGCCTCTTTTCCTATGCTTTCAATGCAATTCCAGTCTACCTCCTGAAATCGGTTTCCTGCAATTCTGCCCCGCTTTCAAGTCCTCTTGGCAGCCTTACTTCAGTCTATTTTTGGACGATAGCTGTCATTTATAACTCTGCAGGTTTGTGAATTACAGTGCCCCTGAGCTCCTTTCTTCAACACGCTTTCTTGTCACCTGGCCGCAACACTGCAGCATGGCTTCAGGCCCTAATCTGGTTCCGGCACGGCACGCTGAGCCTTTGGTTATTTCCTCTTCCTGGTGGGAAATGAGAGTTAAATTTGCCCGTCCAGACACCTCCAGCTAGCCTCTCATTGGTTCTCGCTATTCCTGTTCATCTTCCGCAGAAATTGCAAACTGGGCCAAACAGGAGGTTAAAGGCGCTGACTCTCCAAGTGGGGAGAGTGTTAGTAAAGCGTCTGGATTGTTTCACCCGAGTACCAGGGTACGAAAACTGAGACATATTTGAACACGTCTCCCGATCACATGGTTGATCATACTCTAGGTTCCACATGCATGTTTTAGCTGAAGGAAGAATACCTTAAACCTGGGTAGTTGAAACCCGTGGAATGGGTACCATGCAATATGACTTCAAAGGGTCTTCATTTGCTCACGAACCTCTCCAATCCTATCACTGCTGCGTTTATTCCCCTGTACACATGCTTGATTCTCTTTCGGAGACATAGCAATCCATAGGTTTTAAGATACTTACTAGTCAGGTACATTCTTAGGCGTTTAATATGCGGTGTTGAGTCCATTTCGTTGAGCAAGGAGTAGCTCTTGTCTATTCCATATTTGGCTTAAGGAACTTTATCTGTGCTCATTTCAATCTCTGGTTTTATGCAGCACCCCAACTCACCTTTCCCCTTAAGCAAGCATAAGTTAGTTTTCTAAATTTGAGACCCTGTTCTGTTCTGTAATTCAGTTCCTGTATAGCCAAGTTTACATTCCGTGTATTACTGATATCTTATGATGTTTCTTTTTCTGTGTGACTTATTTCAGTTAGAATCATCATACCTGAATCCACTCATTGTGCTGCTAAGGGCCTGATGACACAGATTTCATTGCTGAGTGATATTGCTTTGTAAGTAAATACCACAACTTCTTTATCCATTTTTCACTTTCTGCGATGTTGAACTTGTACTGTAAACGAGGTTCTTGTAAACAGAGCCGTTCCAAACTTTGGGGTGGCTGTGTCTTTTTCATTTTAATTTCCCTAAGCTATAGGACCATAAGTGGAAGTGCCCTAGGTTCTGTTGCTTTGTTTTTTAGTTGTTTCAGGAAACACCATACACTTCTCCCAAGTGGTTCTTGGCAATTTACATCCCGCCCATCAGCATAACAAGGCTCCCAGTTCTCCATGGCCTGTCCTGCCTTTCTGGATTTTACACTTTTTTCAGATGGCCCTTTTGACCGGGGGGAAGTGAGACTTCATTGTAGTGCAGATTTCCTTTGCAAGCTTGCTTGGTTGGCCAAAAAGGGCGTATGCGTTTTTTCCTGAATATATTCAGGAAAAAACGCATACGCCCTTTTTGGCCAAGTGCATCATTGTGGACGTTCTGCCTCTTTTCCTATGCTTTCAATGCAATTCCAGTCTACCTCCTGAAATCGGTTTCCTGCAATTCTGCCCCGCTTTCAAGTCCTCTTGGCAGCCTTACTTCAGTCTATTTTTGGACGATAGCTCTCATTTATAACTCTGCAGCTTTGTGAATTACAGTGCCCCTGAGCTCCTTTCTTCAACTCGCTTTCTTGTGACCTGGCCGCAACACCGCAGGATGGCTTCAGGCCCTAATCTGGTTCCGGCCCGGCATGCTGAGCCTTTGGTTAATTCCTCTTCCTGGTGGGAAATGAGAGTTAAATTTGCCCGTCCAGACACCTCCAGCTAGCCTCTCATTGGTTCTCGCTATTCCTGTTCATCTTCCGCAGAAATTGCAAACTGGGCCAAACAGGAGGTTAAAGGGACTGACTCTCCAAGTCGGGAGAGTGTTAGTAAAGCGTCTGGAATGTTGCACCCGAGTACCAGGGTACGAAAACTGAGACATATTTGAACACGTCTCCCGTTCACATGGTTGATCATACTCTGGGTTCCACATGCATGTTTTAGCTGAAGGAAGAATACCTTAAACCTGGAGAGTTGAGACCCTTGTAATGGGTAACATGCAATATGACTTCAAAGGGTCTTCATTTGCTCACCGAACCTCTCCAATCCTATCACTGCTGCATTTATGGCCCTGTACACATGCTTGATTCTCTTTCGGAGACATAGCAATCCATAGGTTTTAAGACACTTACTAGTCAGGTACATTCTTAGGCGTTTAATATGCGGTGTTGAGTCCATTTCATTGAGCAAGGAGTAGCTCTTGTCTATTCCATATTTGACTTAAGGAACTTTATCTGTGCTCATTTCAATCTCTGGTTTTATGCAGCACCCCAACTCAGCTTTACCCTTAAGCAAGCATAAGTTGGTTTTCTAAATTTGAGACCCTGTTCTGTTCTGTAATTCAGTTCCTGTGTAGCCAAGTTTACATTCCGTGTATTACTGATATCTTATGATGTTTCTTTTTCTGTGTGACTTATTTCAGTTAGAATCATCATACCTGAATCCACTCATTGTGCTGCTAAGGGCCTGATGACACAGATTTCATTGCTGAGTGATATTGCTTTGTAAGTAAATACCACAACTTCTTTATCCATTTTTCACTTTCTGCGATGTTGAACTTGTACTGTAAACGAGGTTCTTGTAAACAGAGCCATTCCAAACTTTGGGGTGGCTGTGTCTTTTTGATTTTAATTTCCCTAAGCTATAGGACCATAAGTGGAAGTGCCCTAGGTTCTGTTGCTTTGTTTTTTAGATGTTTCAGGAAACACCATACACTTCTCCCGAGTGTCTGTTGGCAATTTACATCCCGCCCATCAGCATAACAAGGCTCCCAGTTCTCCATGGCCTGTCCTGCCTTTCTGGATTTTACACTTTTCTCAGATGTCCCTTTTGACTGGGGGGAAGTGAGACTTCATTGTAGTGCAGATTTCCTTTGCAAGCTTGCTTGGTTGGCCAAAAAGGGCGTATGCGTTTTTTCCTGAATATATTCAGGAAAAAACGCATACGCCCTTTTTGGCCAAGTCCATCATTGTGGACGTTCTGCCTCTTTTCCTATGCTTTCAATGCAATTCCAGTCTACCTCCTGAAATCGGTTTCCTGCAATTCTGCCCCGCTTTCAAGTCCTCTTGGCAGCCTTACTTCAGTATATTTTTGGACGAGAGCTGTCATTTATAACTCTGCAGGTTTGTGAATTACAGTGCCCCTGAGCTCCTTTCTTCAACTCGCTTTCTTGTGACCTGGCCGCAACACCGCAGGACGTCTTCAGGCCCTAATCTGGTTCTGGCATGGCACGCTGAGCTTTTGGTTAATTCCTCTTCCTGGTGGGAAATGAGAGTTAAATTTGCCCATCCAGACACCTCCAGCTAGTCTTTCATTGGTTCTCGCTATTCCTGTTCATCTTCCACAGAAATTGCAAACTGGGCCAAACAGGAAGTTAAAGAGACTGACTCTCCAAGTGGGGAGAGTGTTAGTAAAGCGTCTGGAATGTTGCACCCGAGTACCAGGGTACGAAAACTGAGACATATTTGAACACGTCTCCCGATCACATGGTTGATCATACTCTAGGTTCCACATGCATGTTTTAGATGAAGGAAGAATACCTTAAACCTGGGTAGTTGAAACCCTTGGAATGGGTACCATGCAATATGACTTCAAAGGGTCTTCATTTGCTCACGAACCTCTCCAATCCTATCACTGCTGCGTTTATGCCCCTGTACACATGCTTGATTCTCTTTCGGAGACATAGCAATCCATAGGTTTTAAGATACTTACTAGTCAGGTACATTCTTAGGCGTTTAATATGGGGTTTTGTGTCCATTTCGTTGAGCAAGGAGTAGCTCTTGTCTATTCCATATTTGGCTTAAGGAACTTTATCTGTGCTCATTTCAATCTCTGGTTTTATGCAGCACCCCAACTCACCTTTCCCCTTAAGCAAGCATAAGTTGGTTTTCTAAATTTGAGACCCTGTTCTGTTTTGGAATGCAGTTCCTGTGTAGCCAAGTTTACATTCCGTGTATTAGTGATATCTTATGATGTTTCTTTTTCTGTGTGACTTATTTCAGTTAGACTCATCGTACCTGAATCCACTCAATATGCTGCTACAGGCCTGATGACATAGATTTCATTGCTGAGTGATACTGCATTGTACATAAGTACCACAAGTTCTTTATCCATTTTTCACTTTCTGCGATGTTGAACTTGTACTGTAAACGATGTTCTTGTAAACAGAGGCGTCCAAACTTTGGGGTGGCTGTGTCTTTTTGATTTTAATTTCCCTAAGCTATAGGACCATAAGCGGAAGTGCCCTAGGCTCTGTTGCTTTGTTTTTAGATGTTTCAGGAAACACCATACACTTCTCCCAAGTGGTTCTTGGCAATTTACATCCCGCCCATCAGCATAACAAGGCTCCCAGTTCTCCATGGCCTGTCCTGCCTTTCTGGATTTTACACTTTTTTCAGATGGCCCGTTTGACCCGGGGGAAGTGAGACTTCATTGTAGTGCAGATTTCCTTTGCAAGCTTGCTTGGTTGGCCAAAAAGGGCGTATGCGTTTTTTCCTGAATATATTCAGGAAAAACGCATACGCCCTTTTTGGCCAAGTGCATCATTGTGGACGTTCTGCCTCTTCTCCTATGCTTTCAATGCAATTCCAGTCTACCTCCTGAAATCGGTTTCCTGCAATTCTGCCCCGCTTTCAAGTCCTCTTGGCAGCCTTACTTCAGTCTATTTTTGGACGATAGCTGTCATTTATAACTCTGCAGGTTTGTGAATTACAGTGCCCCTGAGCTCCTTTCTTCAACTCGCTTTCTTTTGAGCTGGCCGCAACACTGCAGGATGGCTTCAGGCCCTAATCTAGTTCCGGTACGGCACGCTGAGCCTCTGGTTATTTCCTCTTCCTGGTGGGAAATGAGAGTTAAATTTGCCCGTCCAGACACCTCCAGCTAGCCTCTCATTGGTTCTCGCTATTCCTGTTCATCTTCCGCAGAAATTGCAAACTGTGCCAAACAGGAGGTTAAAGGCGCTGACTCTCCAAGTGGGGAGAGTGTTAGTAAAGCGTCTGAAATGTTGCACCCGAGTACCAGGGTACGAAAACTGAGACATATTTGAACACGTCTCCCGATCACATGTTTGATCATACTCTGGGTTCCACATGCATGTTTTAGCTGAAGGAAGAATACCTAAAACCTGGGTAGTTGAAACCCGTGGAATGGGTACCATGCAATATGACTTCAAAGGGTCTTCATTTGCTCACCGAACCTCTCCAATCCTATCACTGCTGCGTTTATTCCCCTGTACACATGCTTAATTCTCTTTCGGAGACATAGTAATCCATAGGTTTTAAGATACTTACTAGTCAGGTACATTCTTAGGCGTTTAATATGCGGTGTTGAGTCCATTTCGTTGAGCAAGGAGTAGCTCTTGTCTATTCCATATTTGGCTTAAGGAACTTTATCTGTGCTCATTTCAATCTCTGGTTTTATGCAGCACCCCAACTCACCTTTACCCTTAAGCATGCATAAGTTGTTGTTCTAAATTTGAGAACCTGTTCTGTTCTGTAATTCAGTTCCTGTGTAGCCAAGTTTACAATCCGTGTATTAGTGATATCTTATGATGTTTCTTTTTCTGTGTGACTTATTTCAGTTAGAATCATCGTACCTGAATCCACTCATTATGCTGCTACGGGCCTGATGACGTAGATTTCATTGCTGAGTGATACTGCATTGTACGTAAGTACCACAACTTCTTTATCCATTTTTCACTTTCTGTGGTATTGAACTTGTACGGTAAATGGGGTTCTTGTAAACAGAGGCGTCCCAAACTTTTGGGTGGCTGTGTCTTTTTGATTTTAATTTCCCTAAGCTATAGGACCAGAAGTGGAAATGCCCTAGGCTCTGTTGCTTTGTTTTTTAGATGTTTCAGGAAACACCATACACTTCTCCGGAGTGTCTGTTGGCAATTTACAGCCCGCCCATCAGCATAAGAAGGCTCCCAGTTCTCCATGGCCTGTCCTGCCTTTCTGGATTTTACACTTTTTTCAGATGGCCCTTTTGACCGGGGGGAAGTGAGACTTCATTGTAGTGCAGATTTCCTTTGCAAGCTTGCTTGGTTGGCCAAAAAGGGCGTATGCGTTTTTTCCTGAATATATTCAGGAAAAAACACATACGCCCTTTTTGGCCAAGTGCATCATTGTGGACATTCTGCCTCTTTTCCTATGCTTTCAATGCAATTCCAGTCTACCTCCTGAAATCGGTTTCCTGCAATTCTGCCCCGCTTTCAAGTCCTCTTGGCAGCCTTACTTCAGTGTATTTTTGGTCGATAGCTGTCATTTATAACTCTGCAGGTTTGTGAATTACAGTGCCCCTGAGCTCCTTTCTTCAACTCGCTTTCTTTTGAGCTGGCCGCAACACCGCAGGATGGCTTCAGGCCCTAATCTGGTTCCGGTACGGCACGCTGAGCCTTTGGTTAATTCCTCTTCCTGGTGGGAAATGAGAGTTAAATTTGCCCGTCCAGACACCTCCAGCTAGTCTCTCATTGGTTCTCGCTATTCCTGTTCATCTTCCGCAGAAATTGCAAACTGGGCCAAACAGGAGGTTAAAGGGACTGACTCTCCAAGTCGGGAGAGTGTTAGTAAAGCGTCTGGAATGTTACACCCGAGTACCAGGGGAGGAAAACTGAGACATATTTGAACACGTCTCCCGTTCACATGGTTGATCATACTTGGGTTCCACATGCATGTTTTAGCTGAAGGAAGACTACCTTAAACCTGTGTATTTGAAACCCGTGGAATGGGTACCATGCAATATGACTTCAAACGGTCTTCATTTGCTCACCGAACCTCTCCAATCCTATCACTGCTGCGTTTATGCCCCTGTACACATGCTTGATTCTCTTTCGGAGACATAGCAATCCATAGGTTTTAAGATACTTACTAGTCAGGTACATTCTTAGGCGTTTAATATGGGGTGTTGAGTCCATTTCGTTGAGCAAGGAGTAGCTCTTGTCTATTCCATATTTGGCTTAAGGAACTTTATCTGTGCTCATTTCAATCTCTGGTTTTATGCAGCACCCCAACTCACCTTTCCCCTTAAGCAAGCATAAGTTGGTTTTCTAAATTTGAGACCCTGTTCTGTTCTGTAATTCAGTTCCTGTGTAGCCAAGTTTACATTCCGTGTATTACTGATATCTTATGATGTTTCTTTTTCTGTGTGACTTATTTCAGTTAGTATCATCATACCTGAATCCACTCATTGTGCTGCTAAGGGCCTGATGACATAGATTTCATTGCTGAGTGATATTGCTTTGTAAGTAAATACCACAACTTCTTTATCCATTTTTCACTTTCTGCGATGTTGAACTTGTACTGTAAACGATGTTCTTGTAAACAGAGGCGTCCCAAACTTTGGGGTGGCTGTGTCTTTTTGATTTTAATTTCCCTAAGCTATAGGACCATAAGTGGCAGTGCCCTAGGCTCTGTTGCTTTGTTTTTTAGATGTTTCAGGAAACACCATACACTTCTCCCGAGTGTCTGTTGGCAATTTACATCCCGCCCATCAGCATAACAAGGCTCTCAGTTCTCCATGGCCTGTCCTGCCTTTCTGGATTTTACACTTTTTTCAGATGGCCCTTTTGACCGGGGGGAAGTGAGACTTCATTGTAGTGCAGATTTCCTTTGCAAGCTTGCTTGGTTGGCCAAAAAGGGCGTATGCGTTTTTTCCTGAATATATTCAGGAAAAAACGCATACGCCCTTTTTGGCCAAGTGCATCATTGTGGACGTTCTGCCTCTTTTCCTATGCTTTCAATGCAATTCCAGTCTACCTCCTGAAATCGGTTTCCTGCAATTCTTCCCCGCTTTCAAGTCCTCTTGGCAACCTTACTTCAGTCTATTTTTGGACGATAGCTGTCATTTATAACTCTGCAGGTTTGTGAATTACAGTGCCTCTGAGCTCCTTTCTTCAACTCGCTTTCTTGTGACCTGGCCGCAACACCGCAGGACGTCTTCAGGCCCTAATCTGGTTCTGGCACGGCACGCTGAGCCTTTGGTTAATTCCTCTTCCTGGTGGGAAATGAGAGTTAAATTTGCCCATCCAGACACCTCCAGCTAGTCTTTCATTGGTTCTCGCTATTCCTGTTCATCTTCCACAGAAATTGCAAACTGGGCCAAACAGGAAGTTAAAGGGAGTGACTCTCCAAGTGGGGAGAGTGTTAGTAAAGCGTCTGGAATGCTGCACCCGAGTACCAGGGTACGAAAACTGAGACATATTTGAACACGTCTCCCGATCACATGGTTGATCATACTCTAGGTTCCACATGCATGTTTTAGATGAAGGAAGAATACCTTAAACCTGGGTAGTTGAAACCCGTGGAATGGGTACCATGCAATATGACTTCAAAGGGTCTTCATTTGCTCACGAACCTCTCCAATCCTATCACTGCTGCGTTTATGCCCCTGTACACATGCTTGATTCTCTTTCGGAGACATAGCAATCCATAGGTTTTAAGATACTTACTAGTCAGGTACATTCTTAGGCGTTTAATATGGGGTTTTGTGTCCATTTCGTTGAGCAAGGAGTAGCTCTTGTCTATTCCATATTTGGCTTAAGGAACTTTATCTGTGCTCATTTCAATCTCTGGTTTTATGCAGCACCCCAACTCACCTTTCCCCTTAAGCAAGCATAAGTTGGTTTTCTAAATTTGAGACCCTGTTCTGTTTTGGAATGCAGTTCCTGTGTAGCCAAGTTTACATTCCGTGTATTAGTGATATCTTATGATGTTTCTTTTTCTGTGTGACTTATTTCAGTTAGACTCATCGTACCTGAATCCACTCATTATGCTGCTACAGGCCTGATGACATAGATTTCATTGCTGAGTGATACTGCATTGTACGTAAGTACCACAAGTTCTTTATCCATTTTTCACTTTCTGCGATGTTGAACTTGTACTGTAAACGATGTTCTTGTAAACAGAGGCGTCCCAAACTTTGGGGTGGCTGTGTCTTTTTGATTTTAATTTCCCTTAGCTATAGGACCATAAGCGGAAGTGCCCTAGGCTCTGTTGCTTTGTTTTTAGATGTTTCAGGAAACACCATACACTTCTTCCACGTGGTTGTTGGCAATTTACATCCCGCCCATCAGCATAACAAGGCTCCCAGTTCTCCATGGCCTGTCCTGCCTTTCTGGATTTTACACTTTTTTCAGATGGCCCTTTTGACCCGGGGGAAGTGAGACTTCATTGTAGTGCAGATTTCCTTTGCAAGCTTGCTTGGTTGGCCAAAAAGGGCGTATGCGTTTTTTCCTGAATATATTCAGGAAAAAACGCATACGCCCTTTTTGGCCAAGTGCATCATTGTGGACGTTCTGCCTTTTCTCCTATGCTTTCAATGCAATTCCAGTCTACCTCCTGAAATCGGTTTCCTGCAATTCTGCCCCGCTTTCAAGTCCTCTTGGCAGCCTTACTTCAGTCTATTTTTGGACGATAGCTGTCATTTATAACTCTGCAGGTTTGTGAATTACAGTGTCCCTGAGCTCCTTTCTTCAACTCGCTTTCTTTTGAGCTGGCCGCAACACTGCAGGATGGCTTCAGGCCCTAATCTGGTTCCGGTACGGCACGCTGAGCCTCTGGTTATTTCCTCTTCCTGGTGGGAAATGAGAGTTAAATTTGCCCGTCCAGACACCTCCAGCTAGCCTCTCATTGGTTCTCGCTATTCCTGTTCATCTTCCACAGAAATTGCAAACTGGGCCAAACAGGAGGTTAAAGGCGCTGACTCTCCAAGTGGGGAGAGTGTTAGTAAAGCGTCTGGAATGTTGCACCCGAGTACCAGGGTACGAAAACTGAGACATATTTCAACACGTCTCCCGATCACATGGTTGATCATACTCTGGGTTCCACATGCATGTTTTAGCTGAAGGAAGAATACCTAAAACCTGGGTAGTTGAAACCCGTGGAATGGGTACCATGCAATATGACTTCAAAGGGTCTTCATTTGCTCACCGAACCTCTCCAATCCTATCACTGCTGCGTTTATTCCCCTGTACACATGCTTAATTCTCTTTTGGAGACATAGCAATCCATAGGTTTTAAGATACTTACTAGTCAGGTACATTCTTAGGCGTTTAATATGCGGTGTTGAGTCCATTTCGTTGAGCAAGGAGTAGCTCTTGTCTATTCCATATTTGGCTTAAGGAACTTTATCTGTGCTCATTTCAATCTCTGGTTTTATGCAGCACCACAACTCACCTTTACCCTTAAGCAAGCATAAGTTGGTTTTCTAAATTTGAGACCCTGTTCTGTTCTGTAATTCAGTTCCTGTGTAGCCAAGTTTACATTCCGTGTATTACTGATATCTTATGATGTTTCTTTTTCTGTGTGACTTATTTCAGTTAGAATCATCATACCTGAATCCACTCATTGTGCTGCTAAGGGCCTGATGACACAGATTTCATTGCTGAGTGATATTGCTTTGTAAGTAAATACCACAACTTCGTTATCCATTTTTCACTTTCTGCGATGTTGAACTTGTACTGTAAACGAGGTTCTTGTAAACAGAGCCATTCCAAACTTTGGGGTGGCTGTGTCTTTTTGATTTTAATTTCCCTAAGCTATAGGACCATAAGTGGAAGTGCCCTAGGTTCTGTTGCTTTGTTTTTTAGATGTTTCAGGAAACACCATACACTTCTCCCGAGTGGTTGTTGGCAATTTACATCCCGCCCATCAGCATAACAAGGCTCCCAGTTCTCCATGGCCTGTCCTGCCTTTCTGGATTTTACACTTTTTTCAGATGGCCCTTTTGACCGGGGGGAAGTGAGACTTCATTGTAGTGCAGATTTCCTTTGCAAGCTTGCTTGGTTGGCCAAAAAGGGCGTATGCGTTTTTTCCTGAATATATTCAGGAAAAAACGCATACGCCCTTTTTGGCCAAGTGCATCATTGTGGACGTTCTGCCTCTTTTCCTATGCTTTCAATGCAATTCCAGTCTACCTCCTGAAATCGGTTTCCTGCAATTCTGCCCCGCTTTCAAGTCCTCTTGGCAGCCTTACTTCAGTCTATTTTTGGACGATAGCTGTCATTTATAACTCTGCAGGTTTGTGAATTACAGTGCCCCTGAGCTCCTTTCTTCAACTCGCTTTCTTGTGAGCTGGCCGCAACACCGCAGGATGGCTTCAGGCCCTAATCTGGTTCCGGCACGGCACGCTGAGCCTTTGGTTAATTCCTCTTCCTGGTGGGAAATGAGAGTTAAATTTGCCTGTCCAGACACCTCCAGCTAGTCTCTCATTGGTTCTCGCTATTCCTGTTCATCTTCCGCAGAAATTGCAAACTGGGCAAATCAGGAGGTTAAAGACACTGACCCTCCAAGTTGGGAGAGTGTTAGTAAAGCGTCTGGAATGTTGCACCCGAGTACCAGGGTACGAAAACTGAGACATATTTGAACACGTCTCCCGATCACATGGTTGATCATACTCTGGGTTCCACATGCATGTTTTAGCTGAAGGAAGAATACCTAAAACCTTGGTAGTTGAAACCCGTGGAATGGGTACCATGCAATATGACTTCCAAGGGTCTTCATTTGCTCACCGAACCTCTCAAATCCTATCAATGCTGCGTTTATGCCCCTGTACACATGCTTGATTCTCTTTCGGAGACATAGCAATCCATAGGTTTTAAGATACTTAGTCGTCAGGTACATTCTTAGGCGTTTAATATGCGGTGTTGAGTCCATTTCGTTGAGCAAGGAGTAGCTCTTGTCTATTCCATATTTGGCTTAAGGAACTTTATCTGTGCTCATTTCAATCTCTGGTTTTATGCAGCACCCCAACTCACCTTTCCCCTTAAGCAAGCATAAGTTGGTTTTCTAAATTTGAGAACCTGTTCTGTTTTGGAATTCAGTTCCTGTGTAGCCAAGTTTACATTCCGTGTATTAGTGATAACTTATGATGTTTCTTTTTCTGTGTGACTTATTTCAGTTAGAATCATCGTACCTGAATCTACTCATTATGCTGCTACGGCCCTGATGACATAGATTTCATTGCTGAGTGATACTGCATTGTACGTAAGTACCACAAGTTGTTTATCCATTTTTCACTTTCTGCGATGTTGAACTTGTACTGTAAACGAGGTTCTTGTAAACAGAGCCGTTCCAAACTTTGGGGTGGCTGTGTCTTTTTGATTTTAATTTCCCTAAGCTATAGGACCATAAGTGGAAGTGCCCTAGGCTCTGTTGCTTTGTTTTTTAGATGTTTCAGGAAACACCATACACTTCTCCCGAGTGTCTGTTGGCAATTTACATCCCGCACATCAGCATAACAAGGCTCCCAGTTCTCCATGGCCTGTTGCCTTTCTGGATTTTACACTTTTTTCAGATGGCCCTTTTGACCGGGGGGAAGTGAGACTTCATTGTAGTGCAGATTTCCTTTGCAAGCTTGCTTGGTTGGCCAAAAAGGGCGTATGCGTTTTTTCCTGAATATATTCAGGAAAAAACACATACGCCCTTTTTGGCCAAGTGCATCATTGTGGACGTTCTGCCTCTTTTCCTATGCTTTCAATGCAATTCCAGTCTACCTCCTGAAATCGGTTTCCTGCAATTCGGCCCCGCTTTCAAGTCCTCTTGGCAGCCTTACTTCAGTCTATTTTTGGACGATAGCTGTCATTTATAACTCTGCAGGTTTGTGTATTACAGTGCCCCTGAGCTCCTTTCTTCAACTCGCTTTCTTGTGAGCTGGCCGCAACACCGCAGGATGGCTTCAGGCCCTAATCTGGTTCCGGCACGGCACGCTGAGCCTTTGGTTAATTCCTCTTCCTGGTGGGAAGTGAGAGTTAAATTTGCCCGTCCAGACACCTCCAGCTAGTCTCTCATTGGTTCTCGCTATTCCTGTTCATCTTCCGCAGAAATTGCAAACTGGGCCAAACAGGAGGTTAAAGACACTGACTCTCCAAGTCGGGAGAGTGTTAATAAAGCGTCTGGAATGTTGCACCCGAGTACCAGGGTACGAAAACTGAGACATATTTGAACACGTCTCCCGATCACATGGTTGATCATACTCTGGGTTCCACATGCATGTTTTAGCTGAAGGAAGAATACCTAAAACCTTGGTAGTTGAAACCCGTGGAATGGGTACCATGCAATATGACTTCCAAGGGTCTTCATTTGCTCACCGAACCTCTCAAATCCTATCAATGCTGCGTTTATGCCCCTGTACACATGCTTGATTCTCTTTCGGAGACATAGCAATCCATATGTTTTAAGATACTTAGTCGTCAGGTACATTCTTAGGCGTTTAATATGCGGTGTTGAGTCCATTTCGTTGAGCAAGGAGTAGCTCTTGTCTATTCCATATTTGGCTTAAGGAACTTTATCTGTGCTCATTTCAATCTCTGGTTTTATGCAGCACCCCAACTCACCTTTCCCCTTAAGCAAGCATAAGTTGGTTTTCTAAATTTGAGAACCTGTTCTGTTTTGGAATTCAGTTCCTGTGTAGCCAAGTTTACATTCCGTGTATTAGTGATAACTTATGATGTTTCTTTTTCTGTGTGACTTATTTCAGTTAGAATCATCGTACCTGAATCTACTCATTATGCTGCTACGGCCCTGATGACATAGATTTCATTGCTGAGTGATACTGCATTGTACGTAAGTACCACAAGTTGTTTATCCATTTTTCACTTTCTGCGATGTTGAACTTGTACTGTAAACGAGGTTCTTGTAAACAGAGCCGTTCCAAACTTTGGGGTGGCTGTGTCTTTTTGATTTTAATTTCCCTAAGCTATAGGACCATAAGTGGAAGTGCCCTAGGCTCTGTTGCTTTGTTTTTTAGATGTTTCAGGAAACACCATACACTTCTCCCGAGTGTCTGTTGGCAATTTACATCCCGCACATCAGCATAACAAGGCTCCCAGTTCTCCATGGCCTGTTGCCTTTCTGGATTTTACACTTTTTTCAGATGGCCCTTTTGACCGGGGGGAAGTGAGACTTCATTGTAGTGCAGATTTCCTTTGCAAGCTTGCTTGGTTGGCCAAAAAGGGCGTATGCGTTTTTTCCTGAATATATTCAGGAAAAAACACATACGCCCTTTTTGGCCAAGTGCATCATTGTGGACGTTCTGCCTCTTTTCCTATGCTTTCAATGCAATTCCAGTCTACCTCCTGAAATCGGTTTCCTGCAATTCGGCCCCGCTTTCAAGTCCTCTTGGCAGCCTTACTTCAGTCTATTTTTGGACGATAGCTGTCATTTATAACTCTGCAGGTTTGTGTATTACAGTGCCCCTGAGCTCCTTTCTTCAACTCGCTTTCTTGTGAGCTGGCCGCAACACCGCAGGATGGCTTCAGGCCCTAATCTGGTTCCGGCACGGCACGCTGAGCCTTTGGTTAATTCCTCTTCCTGGTGGGAAATGAGAGTTAAATTTGCCCGTCCAGACACCTCCAGCTAGTCTCTCATTGGTTCTCGCTATTCCTGTTCATCTTCCGCAGAAATTGCAAACTGGGCCAAACAGGAGGTTAAAGACACTGACTCTCCAAGTCGGGAGAGTGTTAATAAAGCGTCTGGAATGTTGCACCCGAGTACCAGGGTACGAAAACTGAGACATATTTGAACACGTCTCCCGATCACATGGTTGATCATACTCTGGGTTCCACATGCATGTTTTAGCTGAAGGAAGAATACCTAAAACCTGGGTAGTTGAAACCCTTGGAATGGGTACCATGCAATATGACTTCAAAGGGTCTTCATTTGCTCACCGAACCTCTCCAATCCTATCACTGCTGCGTTTATGCCCCTGTACACATGCTTGATTCTCTTTTGGAGACATAGCAATCCATAGGTTTTAAGATACTTACTAGTCAGGTACATTCTTAGGCGTTTAATATGCGGTGTTGAGTCCATTTCGTTGAGCAAGGAGTAGCTCTTGTCTATTCCATATTTGGCTTAAGGAACTTTATCTGTGCTCATTTCAATCTCTGGTTTTATGCAGCACCCCAACTCACCTTTCCCCTTAAGCAAGCATAAGTTGGTTTTCTAAATTTGAGACCCTGTTCTGTTCTGTAATTCAGTTCCTGTGTAGCCAAGTTTACATTCCGTGTATTAGTGATATCTTATGATGTTTCTTTTTCTGTGTGACTTATTTCAGTTAGAATCATCATACCTGAATCCACTCATTGTGCTGCTAAGGGCCTGATGACACAGATTTCATTGCTGAGTGATATTGCTTTGTAAGTAAATACCACAACTTCTTTATCCATTTTTCACTTTCTGCGATGTTGAACTTGTACTGTAAACGAGGTTCTTGTAAACAGAGGCGTCCCAAACTTTGGGGTGGCTGTGTCTTTTTGATTTTAATTTCCCTAAGCTATAGGACCATAAGTGGAAGTGCCCTAGGCTCTGTTGCTTTGTTTTTTAGATGTTTCAGGAAACACCATACACTTCTCCTGAGTGTCTGTTGGCAATTTACATCCCGCCCATCAGCATAACAAGGCTCCCAGTTCTCCATGGCCTGTCCTGCCTTTCTGGATTTTACACTTTTTTCAGATGGCCCTTTTGACCGGGGGGAAGTGAGACTTCATTGTAGTGCAGATTTCCTTTGCAAGCTTGCTTGGTTGGCCAAAAAGGGCGTATGCGTTTTTTCCTGAATATATTCAGGAAAAAACGCATACGCCCTTTTTGGCCAAGTGCATCATTGTGGACGTTCTGCCTCTTTTCCTATGCTTTCAATGCAATTCCAGTCTACCTCCTGAAATCGGTTTCCTGCAATTCTGCCCCGCTTTCAAGTCCTCTTGGCAGCCTTACTTCAGTCTATTTTTGGACGATAGCTGTCATTTATAACTCTGCAGGTTTGTGAATTACAGTGCCCCTGAGCTCCTTTCTTCAACTTGCTTTCTTGTGACCTGGCCACAACACCGCAGGATGGCTTCAGGCCCTAATCTGGTTCCGGCACGGCACGCTGAGCCTTTGGTTATTTCCTCTTCCTGGTGGGAAATGAGAGTTAAATTTGCCCGTCCAGACACCTCCAGCTAGTCTCTCATTGGTTCTCGCTATTCCTGTTCATCTTCCGCAGAAATTGCAAACCGGGCCAAACAGGAGGTTAAAGGCGCTGACTCTCCAAGTGGGGAGAGTGTTAGTAAAGCGTCTGGAATGTTGCACCCGAGTACCAGGGGAGGAAAACTGAGACATATTTGAACACGTCTCCCGTTCACATGGTTGATCATACTTGGGTTCCACATGCATGTTTTAGCTGAAGGAAGAATACCTTAAACCTGGAGAGTTGAGACCCGTGTAATGGGTACCATGCAATATGACTTCAAAGGGTCTTCATTTGCTCACCGAACCTCTCCAATCCTATCACTGCTGCGTTTATGCCCCTGTACACATGCTTGATTCTCTTTTGGAGACATAGCAATCCATAGGTTTTAAGATACTTACTAGTCAGGTACATTCTTAGGCGTTTAATATGCGGTGTTGAGTCCATTTCGTTGAGCAAGGAGTAGCTCTTGTCTATTCCATATTTGACTTAAGGAACTTTATCTGTGCTCATTTCAATCTCTGGTTTTATGCAGCACCCCAACTCACCTTTACCCTTAAGCAAGCATAAGTTGGTTTTCTAAATTTGAGACCCTGTTCTGTTCTGTAATTCAGTTCCTGTGTAGCCAAGTTTACATTCCGTGTATTACTGATATCTTATGATGTTTCTTTTTCTGTGTGACTTACTTCAGTTAGAATCATCATACCTGAATCCACTCATTGTGCTGCTAAGGGCCTGATGACACAGATTTCATTGCTGAGTGATATTGCTTTGTAAGTAAATACCACAACTTCTTTATCCATTTTTCACTTTCTGCGATGTTGAACTTGTACTGTAAACGAGGTTCTTGTAAACAGAGCCGTTCCAAACTTTGGGGTGGCTGTGTCTTTTTGATTTTAATTTCCCTAATCTATAGGACTATAAGTGGAAGTGCCCTAGGTTCTGTTGCTTTGTTTTTTAGATGTTTCAGGAAACACCATACACTTCTCCCGAGTGGTTGTTGGCAATTTACATCCCGCCCATCAGCATAACAAGGCTCCCAGTTCTCCATGGCCTGTCCTGCCTTTCTGGATTTTACACTTTTTTCAGATGGCCCTTTTGACCGGGGGGAAGTGAGACTTCATTGTAGTGCAGATTTCCTTTGCAAGCTTGCTTGGTTGGCCAAAAAGGGCGTATGCGTTTTTTCCTGAATATATTCAGGAAAAAACGCATACGCCCTTTTTGGCCAAGTGCATCATTGTGGACGTTCTGCCTCTTTTCCTATGCTTTCAATGCAATTCCAGTCTACCTCCTGAAATCGGTTTCCTGCAATTCTGCCCCGCTTTCAAGTCCTCTTGGCAGCCTTACTTCAGTCTATTTTTGGACGATAGCTGTCATTTATAACTCTGCAGGTTTGTGAATTACAGTGCCCCTGAGCTCCTTTCTTCAACTCGCTTTCTTTTGAGCTGGTCGCAACACCGCAGGATGGCTTCAGGCCCTAATCTGGTTCCGGTACGGCACGCTGAGCCTTTGGTTATTTCCTCTTCCTGGTGGGAAATGAGAGTTAAATTGGCCCGTCCAGACACCTCCAGCTAGCCTCTCATTGGTTCTCGCTATTCCTGTTCATCTTCCGCAGAAATTGCAAACTGGGCCAAACAGGAGGTTAAAGGCGCTGACTCTCCAAGTGGGGAGAGTGTTAGTAAAGCGTCTGGAATGTTGTACCCGAGTACCAGGGGAGGAAAACTGAGACATATTTGAACACGTCTCCCGTTCACATGGTTGATCATACTTGGGTTCCACATGCATGTTTTAGCTGAAGGAAGAATACCTTAAACCTGGAGAGTTGAGACCCGTGCAATGGGTACCATGCAATATGACTTCAAAGGGTCTTCATTTGCTCACCGAACCTCTCCAATCCTATCACTGCTGCGTTTATGCCCCTGTACACATGCTTGATTCTCTTTTGGAGACATAGCAATCCATAGGTTTTAAGATACTTACTAGTCAGGTACATTCTTAGGCGTTTAATATGCGGTGTTGAGTCCATTTCGTTGAGCAAGGAGTAGCTCTTGTCTATTCCATATTTGACTTAAGGAACTTTATCTGTGCTCATTTCAATCTCTGGTTTTATGCAGCACCCCAACTCACCTTTACCCTTAAGCAAGCATAAGTTGTTTTTCTAAATTTGAGACCCTGTTCTGTTCTGTAATTCAGTTCCTGTGTAGCCAAGTTTACATTCCATGTATTACTGATATCTTATGATGTTTCTTTTTCTGTGTGACTTACTTCAGTTAGAATCATCATACCTGAATCCACTCATTGTGCTGCTAAGGGCCTGATGACACAGATTTCATTGCTGAGTGATATTGCTTTGTAAGTAAATACCACAACTTCTTTATCCATTTTTCACTTTCTGCGATGTTGAACTTGTACTGTAAACGAGGTTCTTGTAAACAGAGCCATTCCAAACTTTGGGGTGGCTGTGTCTTTTTGATTTTAATTTCCCTAAGCTATAGGACCATAAGTGGAAGTGCCCTAGGTTCTGTTGCTTTGTTTTTTAGATGTTTCAGGAAACACCATACACTTCTCCCGAGTGGTTGTTGGCAATTTACATCCCGCCCATCAGCATAACAAGGCTCCCAGTTCTCCATGGCCTGTCCTGCCTTTCTGGATTTTACACTTTTTTCAGATGGCCCTTTTGACCGGGGGGGAAGTGAGACTTCATTGTAGTGCAGATTTCCTTTGCAAGCTTGCTTGGTTGGCCAAAAAGGGCGTATGCGTTTTTTCCTGAATATATTCAGGAAAAAACGCATACGCCCTTTTTGGCCAAGTGCATCATTGTGGACGTTCTGCCTCTTTTCCTATGCTTTCAATGCAATTCCAGTCTACCTCCTGAAATCGGTTTCCTGCAATTCTGCCCCGCTTTCAAGTCCTCTTGGCAGCCTTACTTCAGTCTATTTTTGGACGATAGCTGTCATTTATAACTCTGCAGGTTTGTGAATTACAGTGCCCCTGAGCTCCTTTCTTCAACTCGCTTTCTTTTGAGCTGGCCGCAACACCGCAGGATGGCTTCAGGCCCTAATCTGGTTCCGGTACGGCACGCTGAGCCTTTGGTTATTTCCTCTTCCTGGTGGGAAATGAGAGTTAAATTTGCCCGTCCAGACACCTCCAGCTAGCCTCTCATTGGTTCTCGCTATTCCTGTTCATCTTCCGCAGAAATTGCAAACTGGGCCAAACAGGAGGTTAAAGGCGCTGACTCTCCAAGTGGGGAGAGTGTTAGTAAAGCGTCTGGAATGTTGCACCCGAGTACCAGGGGAGGAAAACTGAGACATATTTGAACACGTCTCCCATTCACATGGTTGATCATACTTGGGTTCCACATGCATGTTTTAGCTGAAGGAAGAATACCTTAAACCTGGAGAGTTGAGACCCGTGGAATGGGTACCATGCAATATGACTTCAAAGGGTCTTCATTTGCTCACCGAACCTCTCCAATCCTATCACTGCTGCGTTTATGCCCCTGTACACATGCTTGATTCTCTTTCGGAGACATAGCAATCCATAGGTTTTACGATACTTACTAGTCAGGTACATTCTTAGGCGTTTAATATGCGGTGTTGAGTCCATTTCGCTGAGCAAGGAGTAGCTCTTGTCTATTCCATATTTGACATAAGGAACTTTATCTGTGCTCATTTCAATCTCTGGTTTTATGCAGCACCCCAACTCACCTTTCCCCTTAAGCAAGCATAAGTTGGTTTTCTAAATTTGAGACCCTGTTCTGTTCTGTAATTCAGTTCCTGTGTAGCCAAGTTTACATTCCGTGTATTACTGATATCTTATGATGTTTCTTTTTCTGTGTGACTTATTTCAGTTAGAATCATCATACCTGAATCCACTCATTGTGATGCTAAGGGCCTGATGACATAGATTTCATTGCTGAATGATATTGCTTTGTAAGTAAATACCACAACTTCTTTATCCATTTTTCACTTTCTGCGATGTTGAACTTGTACTGTAAACGAGGTTCTAAAAACAGAGTCGTCCCAAACTTTGGGGTGGCTGTGTCTTTTTGATTTTAATTTCCCTAAGCTATAGGACCATAAGTGGCAGTGCCCTAGGCTCTGTTGCTTTGTTTTTTAGATGTTTCAGGAAACACCATACACTTCTCCCAAGTGTCTGTTGGCAATTTACATCCCGCCCATCAGCATAACAAGGCTCCCAGTTCTCCATGGCCTGTCCTGCCTTTCTGGATTTTACACTTTTTTCAGATGGCCCTTTTGACCGGGGGGAAGTGAGACTTCATTGTAGTGCAGATTTCCTTTGCAAGCTTGCTTGGTTGGCCAAAAAGGGCGTATGCGTTTTTTCCTGAATATATTCAGGAAAAAACGCATACACCCTTTTTGGCCAAGTGCATCATTGTGGACGTTCTGCCTCTTTTCCTATGCTTTCAATGCAATTTCAGTCTACCTCCTGAAATCGGTTTCCTGCAATTCTGCCCCGCTTTCAAGTCCTCTTGGCAGCCTTACTTCAGTCTATTTTTGGACGATAGCTGTCATTTATAACTCTGCAGGTTTGTGAATTACAGTGCACCTGAGCTCCTTTCTTCAACTCGCTTTCTTGTGACCTGGCCGCAACACCGCAGGATGGCTTCAGGCCCTAATCTGGTTCCGGCCCGGCATAATGAGCCTTTGGTTAATTCCTCTTCCTGGTGGGAAATGAGAGTTAAATTTGCCCGTCCAGACACCTCCAGCTAGCCTCTCATTGGTTCTTGCTATTCCTGTTCATCTTCCGCAGAAATTGCAAACTGGGCCAAACAGGAGGTTAAAGGGACTGACTCTCCAAGTGGGGAGAGTGTTAGTAAAGCGTCTGGAATGTTGCACCCGAATACCAGGGGAGGAAAACTGAGACATATTTGAACACGTCTCCCGATCACATGGTTGATCATACTCTAGGTTCCACATGCATGTTTTAGCTGAAGGAAGAATACCTGAAACCTGGGTAGTTGAAACCCTTGGAATGGGTACCATGCAATATGACTTCAAAGGGTCTTCATTTGCTCACCGAACCTCTCCAATCCTATCACTGCTGCGTTTATGCCCCTGTACACATGCTTCATTCTCTTTCGGAGACATAGCAATCCATAGGTTTCAAGATACTTACAAGTCAGGTACATTCTTAGGCGTTTAATATGCGGTGTTGAGTCCATTTCGTTGAGCAAGGAGTAGCTCTTGTCTATTCCATATTTGGCTTAAGGAACTTTATCTGTGCTCATTTCAATCTCTGGTTTTATGCAGCACCCCAACTCACCTTTACCCTTAAGCAAGCATAAGTTGTTTTTCTAAATTTGAGACCCTGTTCTGTTCTGTAATTCAGTTCCTGTGTAGCCAAGTTTCCATTCCGTGTATTACTGATATCTTATGATGTTTCTTTTTCTGTGTGACTTATTTCAGTTAGAATCATCATACCTGAATCCACTCATTGTGCTGCTAAGGGCCTGATGACATAGATTTCATTGCTGAGTGATATTGCTTTGTAAGTGAATACCACAACTTCTTTATCCATTTTTCACTTTCTGCGATGTTGAACTTGTACTGTAAACGAGGTTCTTGTAAACAGAGCCGTTCCAAACATTGCGGTGGCTGTGTCTTTTTGATTTTAATTTCCCTAAGCTATAGGACCATAAGTGGAAGTGCCCTAGGCTCTGTTGCTTTGTTTTTTAGATGTTTCAGGAAACACCATACACTTCTCCCAAGTGTCTGTTGGCAATTTACATCCCGCCCATCAGCATAACAAGGCTCCCAGTTCTCAATGGCCTGTTGCCTTTCTGGATTTTACACTTTTTTCAGATGGCCCTTTTGACCGGGGGGAAGTGAGACTTCATTGTAGTGCAGATTTCCTTTGCAAGCTTGCTTGGTTGGCCAAAAAGGGCGTATGCGTTTTTTCCTGAATATATTCAGGAAAAAACGCATACGCCCTTTTTGGCCAAGTGCATCATTGTGGACGTTCTGCCTCTTTTCCTATGCTTTCAATGCAATTCCAGTCTACCTCCTGAAATCGGTTTCCTGCAATTCTGCCCCGCTTTCAAGTCCTCTTGGCAGCCTTACTTCAGTCTATTTTTGGACGATAGCTGTCATTTATAACTCTGCAGGTTTGTGAATTACAGTGCCCCTGAGCTCCTTTCTTCAACTCGCTTTCTTGTGACCTGGCCGCAACACCGCAGGATGGCTTCAGGCCCTAATCTTGTTCCGGCACGGCACGCTGAGCCTTTGGTTATTTCCTCTTCCTGGTGGGAAATGAGAGTTAAATTTGCCCGTCCAGACACCTCCAGCTAGCCTCTCATTGGTTCTCGCTATTCCTGTTCATCTTCCGCAGAAATTGCAAACTGGGCCAAACAGGAGGTTAAAGGCGCTGACTCTCCAAGTGGGGAGAGTGTTAGTAAAGCGTCTGGAATGTTGCACCCGAGTACCAGGGGAGGAAAACTGAGACATATTTGAACACGTCTCCCGTTCACATGGTTGATCATACTTGGGTTCCACATGCATGTTTTAGCTGAAGGAAGAATACCTTAAACCTGGAGAGTTGAGACCCGTGTAATGGGTACCATGCAATATGACTTCAAAGGGTCTTCATTTGCTCACCGAACCTCTCCAATCCTATCACTGCTGCGTTTATGCCCCTGTACACATGCTTGATTCTCTTTCGGAGACATAGCAATCCATAGGTTTCAAGATACTTACAAGTCAGGTACATTCTTAGGCGTTTAATATGCGGTGTTGAGTCCATTTCGTTGAGCAAGGAGTAGCTCTTGTCTATTCCATATTTGGCTTAAGGAACTTTATCTGTGCTCATTTCAATCTCTGGTTTTATGCAGCACCCCAACTCACCTTTACCCTTAAGCAAGCATAAGTTGTTTTTCTAAATTTGAGACCCTGTTCTGTTCTGTAATTCAGTTCCTGTGTAGCCAAGTTTCCATTCCGTGTATTACTGATATCTTATGATGTTTCTTTTTCTGTGTGACTTATTTCAGTTAGAATCATCATACCTGAATCCACTCATTGTGCTGCTAAGGGCCTGATGACATAGATTTCATTGCTGAGTGATATTGCTTTGTAAGTGAATACCACAACTTCTTTATCCATTTTTCACTTTCTGCGATGTTGAACTTGTACTGTAAACGAGGTTCTTGTAAACAGAGCCGTTCCAAACATTGCGGTGGCTGTGTCTTTTTGATTTTAATTACCCTAAGCTATAGGACCATAAGTGGAAGTGCCCTAGGCTCTGTTGCTTTGTTTTTTAGATGTTTCAGGAAACACCATACACTTCTCCCAAGTGTCTGTTGGCAATTTACATCCCGCCCATCAGCATAACAAGGCTCCCAGTTCTCAATGGCCTGTTGCCTTTCTGGATTTTACACTTTTTTCAGATGGCCCTTTTGACCGGGGGGAAGTGAGACTTCATTGTAGTGCAGATTTCCTTTGCAAGCTTGCTTGGTTGGCCAAAAAGGGCGTATGCGTTTTTTCCTGAATATATTCAGGAAAAAACGCATACGCCCTTTTTGGCCAAGTGCATCATTGTGGACGTTCTGCCTCTTTTCCTATGCTTTCAATGCAATTCCAGTCTACCTCCTGAAATCGGTTTCCTGCAATTCTGCCCCGCTTTCAAGTCCTCTTGGCAGCCTTACTTCAGTCTATTTTTGGACGATAGCTGTCATTTATAACTCTGCAGGTTTGTGAATTACAGTGCCCCTGAGCTCCTTTCTTCAACTCGCTTTCTTGTGACCTGGCCGCAACACCGCAGGATGGCTTCAGGCCCTAATCTTGTTCCGGCACGGCACGCTGAGCCTTTGGTTATTTCCTCTTCCTGGTGGGAAATGAGAGTTAAATTTGCCCGTCCAGACACCTCCAGCTAGCCTCTCATTGGTTCTCGCTATTCCTGTTCATCTTCCGCAGAAATTGCAAACTGTGCCAAACAGGAGGTTAAAGGCGCTGACTCTCCAAGTGGGGAGAGTGTTAGTAAAGCGTCTGGAATGTTGCACCCGAGTACCAGGGGAGGAAAACTGAGACATATTTGAACACGTCTCCCGTTCACATGGTTGATCATACTTGGGTTCCACATGCATGTTTTAGCTGAAGGAAGAATACCTTAAACCTGGAGAGTTGAGACCCGTGTAATGGGTACCATGCAATATGACTTCAAAGGGTCTTCATTTGCTCACCGAACGTCTCCAATCCTATCACTGCTGCGTTTATGCCCCTGTACACATGCTTGATTCTCTTTCGGAGACATAGCAATCCATAGGTTTTAAGATACTTACTAGTCAGGTACATTCTTAGGCGTTTAATATGGGGTGTTGAGTCCATTTCGTTGAGCAAGGAGTAGCTCTTGTCTATTCCATATTTGGCTTAAGGAACTTTATCTGTGCTCATTTCAATCTCTGGTTTTATGCAGCACCCCAACTCACCTTTCCCCTTAAGCAAGAATAAGTTGGTTTTCTAAATTTGAGACCCTGTTCTGTTCTGTAATTCAGTTCCTGTGTAGCCACGTTTACATTCCGTGTATTACTGATATCTTATGATGTTTCTTTTTCTGTGTGACTTACTTCAGTTAGAATCATCATACCTGAATCCACTCATTGTGCTGCTAAGGGCCTGATGACACAGATTTCATTGCTGAATGATATTGCTTTGTAAGTAAATACCACAACTTCTTTATCCATTTTTCACTTTCTGCGATGTTGAACTTGTACTGTAAACGAGGTTCTTGTAAACAGAGCCGTTCCAAACTTTGGGGTGGCTGTGTCTTTTTGATTTTAATTTCCCTAAGCTATAGGACCATAAGTGGAAGTGCCCTAGGTTCTGTTGCTTTGTTTTTTAGATGTTTCAGGAAACACCATACACTTCTCCCGAGTGGTTGTTGGCAATTTACATCCCGCCCATCAGCATAACAAGGCTCCCAGTTCTCCATGGCCTGTCCTGCCTTTCTGGATTTTACACTTTTTTCAGATGGCCCTTTTGACCGGGGGGGAAGTGAGACTTCATTGTAGTGCAGATTTCCTTTGCAAGCTTGCTTGGTTGGCCAAAAAGGGCGTATGCGTTTTTTCCTGAATATATTCAGGAAAAAACGCATACGCCCTTTTTGGCCAAGTGCATCATTGTGGACGTTCTGCCTCTTTTCCTATGCTTTCAATGCAATTCCAGTCTACCTCCTGAAATCGGTTTCCTGCAATTCTGCCCCGCTTTCAAGTCCTCTTGGCAGCCTTACTTCAGTCTATTTTTGGACGATAGCTGTCATTTATAACTCTGCAGGTTTGTGAATTACAGTGCCCCTGAGCTCCTTTCTTCAACTCGCTTTCTTTTGAGCTGGCCGCAACACCGCAGGATGGCTTCAGGCCCTAATCTGGTTCCGGTACGGCACGCTGAGCCTTTGGTTATTTCCTCTTCCTGGTGGGAAATGAGAGTTAAATTTGCCCGTCCAGACACCTCCAGCTAGCCTCTCATTGGTTCTCGCTATTCCTGTTCATCTTCCGCAGAAATTGCAAACTGGGCCAAACAGGAGGTTAAAGGCGCTGACTCTCCAAGTGGGGAGAGTGTTAGTAAAGCGTCTGGAATGTTGCACCCGAGTACCAGGGGAGGAAAACTGAGACATATTTGAACACGTCTCCCATTCACATGGTTGATCATACTTGGGTTCCACATGCATGTTTTAGCTGAAGGAAGAATACCTTAAACCTGGAGAGTTGAGACCCGTGGAATGGGTACCATGCAATATGACTTCAAAGGGTCTTCATTTGCTCACCGAACCTCTCCAATCCTATCACTGCTGCGTTTATGCCCCTGTACACATGCTTGATTCTCTTTCGGAGACATAGCAATCCATAGGTTTTACGATACTTACTAGTCAGGTACATTCTTAGGCGTTTAATATGCGGTGTTGAGTCCATTTCGCTGAGCAAGGAGTAGCTCTTGTCTATTCCATATTTGACATAAGGAACTTTATCTGTGCTCATTTCAATCTCTGGTTTTATGCAGCACCCCAACTCACCTTTCCCCTTAAGCAAGCATAAGTTGGTTTTCTAAATTTGAGACCCTGTTCTGTTCTGTAATTCAGTTCCTGTGTAGCCAAGTTTACATTCCGTGTATTACTGATATCTTATGATGTTTCTTTTTCTGTGTGACTTATTTCAGTTAGAATCATCATACCTGAATCCACTCATTGTGATGCTAAGGGCCTGATGACATAGATTTCATTGCTGAATGATATTGCTTTGTAAGTAAATACCACAACTTCTTTATCCATTTTTCACTTTCTGCGATGTTGAACTTGTACTGTAAACGAGGTTCTAAAAACAGAGTCGTCCCAAACTTTGGGGTGGCTGTGTCTTTTTGATTTTAATTTCCCTAAGCTATAGGACCATAAGTGGCAGTGCCCTAGGCTCTGTTGCTTTGTTTTTTAGATGTTTCAGGAAACACCATACACTTCTCCCAAGTGTCTGTTGGCAATTTACATCCCGCCCATCAGCATAACAAGGCTCCCAGTTCTCCATGGCCTGTCCTGCCTTTCTGGATTTTACACTTTTTTCAGATGGCCCTTTTGACCGGGGGGAAGTGAGACTTCATTGTAGTGCAGATTTCCTTTGCAAGCTTGCTTGGTTGGCCAAAAAGGGCGTATGCGTTTTTTCCTGAATATATTCAGGAAAAAACGCATACGCCCTTTTTGGCCAAGTGCATCATTGTGGACGTTCTGCCTCTTTTCCTATGCTTTCAATGCAATTTCAGTCTACCTCCTGAAATCGGTTTCCTGCAATTCTGCCCCGCTTTCAAGTCCTCTTGGCAGCCTTACTTCAGTCTATTTTTGGACGATAGCTGTCATTTATAACTCTGCAGGTTTGTGAATTACAGTGCACCTGAGCTCCTTTCTTCAACTCGCTTTCTTGTGACCTGGCCGCAACACCGCAGGATGGCTTCAGGCCCTAATCTGGTTCCGGCCCGGCATAATGAGCCTTTGGTTAATTCCTCTTCCTGGTGGGAAATGAGAGTTAAATTTGCCCGTCCAGACACCTCCAGCTAGCCTCTCATTGGTTCTCGCTATTCCTGTTCATCTTCCGCAGAAATTGCAAACTGGGCCAAACAGGAGGTTAAAGGGACTGACTCTCCAAGTGGGGAGAGTGTTAGTAAAGCGTCTGGAATGTTGCACCCGAATACCAGGGGAGGAAAACTGAGACATATTTGAACACGTCTCCCGATCACATGGTTGATCATACTCTAGGTTCCACATGCATGTTTTAGCTGAAGGAAGAATACCTGAAACCTGGGTAGTTGAAACCCTTGGAATGGGTACCATGCAATATGACTTCAAAGGGTCTTCATTTGCTCACCGAACCTCTCCAATCCTATCACTGCTGCGTTTATGCCCCTGTACACATGCTTGATTCTCTTTCGGAGACATAGCAATCCATAGGTTTCAAGATACTTACAAGTCAGGTACATTCTTAGGCGTTTAATATGCGGTGTTGAGTCCATTTCGTTGAGCAAGGAGTAGCTCTTGTCTATTCCATATTTGGCTTAAGGAACTTTATCTGTGCTCATTTCAATCTCTGGTTTTATGCAGCACCCCAACTCACCTTTACCCTTAAGCAAGCATAAGTTGTTTTTCTAAATTTGAGACCCTGTTCTGTTCTGTAATTCAGTTCCTGTGTAGCCAAGTTTCCATTCCGTGTATTACTGATATCTTATGATGTTTCTTTTTCTGTGTGACTTATTTCAGTTAGAATCATCATACCTGAATCCACTCCTTGTGCTGCTAAGGGCCTGATGACATAGATTTCATTGCTGAGTGATATTGCTTTGTAAGTGAATACCACAACTTCTTTATCCATTTTTCACTTTCTGCGATGTTGAACTTGTACTGTAAACGAGGTTCTTGTAAACAGAGCCGTTCCAAACATTGCGGTGGCTGTGTCTTTTTGATTTTAATTTCCCTAAGCTATAGGACCATAAGTGGAAGTGCCCTAGGCTCTGTTGCTTTGTTTTTTAGATGTTTCAGGAAACACCATACACTTCTCCCAAGTGTCTGTTGGCAATTTACATCCCGCCCATCAGCATAACAAGGCTCCCAGTTCTCAATGGCCTGTTGCCTTTCTGGATTTTACACTTTTTTCAGATGGCCCTTTTGACCGGGGGGAAGTGAGACTTCATTGTAGTGCAGATTTCCTTTGCAAGCTTGCTTGGTTGGCCAAAAAGGGCGTATGCGTTTTTTCCTGAATATATTCAGGAAAAAACGCATACGCCCTTTTTGGCCAAGTGCATCATTGTGGACGTTCTGCCTCTTTTCCTATGCTTTCAATGCAATTCCAGTCTACCTCCTGAAATCGGTTTCCTGCAATTCTGCCCCGCTTTCAAGTCCTCTTGGCAGCCTTACTTCAGTCTATTTTTGGACGATAGCTGTCATTTATAACTCTGCAGGTTTGTGAATTACAGTGCCCCTGAGCTCCTTTCTTCAACTCGCTTTCTTGTGACCTGGCCGCAACACCGCAGGATGGCTTCAGGCCCTAATCTTGTTCCGGCACGGCACGCTGAGCCTTTGGTTATTTCCTCTTCCTGGTGGGAAATGAGAGTTAAATTTGCCCGTCCAGACACCTCCAGCTAGCCTCTCATTGGTTCTCGCTATTCCTGTTCATCTTCCGCAGAAATTGCAAACTGGGCCAAACAGGAGGTTAAAGGCGCTGACTCTCCAAGTGGGGAGAGTGTTAGTAAAGCGTCTGGAATGTTGCACCCGAGTACCAGGGGAGGAAAACTGAGACATATTTGAACACGTCTCCCGTTCACATGGTTGATCATACTTGGGTTCCACATGCATGTTTTAGCTGAAGGAAGAATACCTTAAACATGGAGAGTTGAGACCCGTGTAATGGGTACCATGCAATATGACTTCAAAGGGTCTTCATTTGCTCACCGAACCTCTCCAATCCTATCACTGCTGCGTTTATGCCCCTGTACACATGCTTGATTCTCTTTCGGAGACATAGCAATCCATAGGTTTTAAGATACTTACTAGTCAGGTACATTCTTAGGCGTTTAATATGGGGTGTTGAGTCCATTTCGTTGAGCAAGGAGTAGCTCTTGTCTATTCCATATTTGGCTTAAGGAACTTTATCTGTGCTCATTTCAATCTCTGGTTTTATGCAGCACCCCAACTCACCTTTCCCCTTAAGCAAGAATAAGTTGGTTTTCTAAATTTGAGACCCTGTTCTGTTCTGTAATTCAGTTCCTGTGTAGCCACGTTTACATTCCGTGTATTACTGATATCTTATGATGTTTCTTTTTCTGTGTGACTTATTTCAGTTAGAATCATCATACCTGAATCCACTCATTGTGCTGCTAAGGGCCTGATGACACAGATTTCATTGCTGAGTGATATTGCTTTGTAAGTAAATACCACAACTTCTTTATCCATTTTTCACTTTCTGCGATGTTGAACTTGTACTGTAAACGAGGTTCTTGTAAACAGAGCCGTTCCAAACTTTGGGGTGGCTGTGTCTTTTTGATTTTAATTTCCCTAAGCTATAGGACCATAAGTGGAAGTGCCCTAGGTTCTGTTGCTTTGTTTTTTAGATGTTTCAGGAAACACCATACACTTCTCCCGAGTGGTTGTTGGCAATTTACATCCCGCCCATCAGCATAACAAGGCTCCCAGTTCTCAATGGCCTGTTGCCTTTCTGGATTTTACACTTTTTTCAGATGGCCCTTTTGACTGGGGGGAAGTGAGACTTCATTGTAGTGCAGATTTCCTTTGCAAGCTTGCTTGGTTGGCCAAAAAGGGCGTATGCGTTTTTTCCTGAATATATTCAGGAAAAAACGCATACGCCCTTTTTGGCCAAGTGCATCATTGTGGACGTTCTGCCTCTTTTCCTATGCTTTCAATGCAATTCCAGTCTACCTCCTGAAATCGGTTTCCTGCAATTCTGCCCCGCTTTCAAGTCCTCTTGGCAGCCATACTTCAGTCTATTTTTGGACGATAGCTGTCATTTATAACTCTGCATGTTTGTGAATTACAGTGCCCCTGAGCTCCTTTCTTCAACTCGCTTTCTTGTGACCTGGCCGCAACACCGCAGGATGGCTTCAGGCCCTAATCTGGTTCCGGCCCGGCACGCTGAGCCTTTGGTTAATTCTTCTTCCTGGTGGGAAATGACAGTTAAATTTGCCCGTCCAGACACCTCCAGCTAGCCTCTCATTGGTTCTCGCTATTCCTGTTCATCTTCCGCAGAAATTGCAAACTGGGCCAAACAGGAGGTTAAAGGGACTGACTCTCCAAGTGGGGAGAGTGTTAGTAAAGCATCTGGAATGTTGCACCCGAGTACCAGGGGAGGAAAACTGAGACATATTTGAACACATCTCCCGATCACATGGTTGATCATACTCTAGGTTCCACATGCATGTTTTAGCTGAAGGAAGAATACCTTAAACCTGGGTAGTTGAAACCCGTGGAATGAGTACCATGCAATATGACTTCAAAGGGTCTTCATTTGCTCACCGAACCTCTCCAATCCTATCACTGCTGCGTTTATGCCCCTGTACACATGCTTGATTCTCTTTCGGAGACATAGCAATCCATAGGTTTTAAGATACTTACTAGTCAGGTACATTCTTAGGCGTTTAATATGCAGTGTTGAGTCCATTTCATTGAGCAAGGAGTAGCTCTTGTCTATTCCATATTTGACTTAAGGAACTTTATCTGTGCTCATTTCAATCTCTGGTTTTATGCAGCACCACAACTCACCTTTACCCTTAAGCAAGCATAAGTTGGTTTTCTAAATTTGAGACCCTGTTCTGTTCTGTAATTCAGTTCCTGTGTAGCCAAGTTTACATTCCGTGTATTACTGATATCTTATGATGTTTCTTTTTCTGTGTGACTTATTTCAGTTAGAATCATCATACCTGAATCCACTCATTGTGCTGCTAAGGGCCTGATGACACAGATTTCATTGCTGAGTGATACTGCATTGTAAGTAAATACCACAACTTCTTTATCCATTTTTCACTTTCTGCGATGTTGAACTTGTACTGTAAACGAGGTTCTTGTAAACAGAGCCGTTCCAAACTTTGGGGTGGCTGTGTCTTTTTGATTTTAATTTCCCTAAGCTATAGGACCATAAGTGGAAGTGCCCTAGGTTCTGTTGCTTTGTTTTTTAGATGTTTCAGGAAACACCATACACTTCTCCCGAGTGGTTGTTGGCAATTTACATCTCGCCCATCAGCATAACAAGGCTCCCAGTTCTCCATGGCCTGTCCTGCCTTTCTGGATTTTACACTTTTTTCAGATGGCCCTTTTGACCGGGGGGAAGTGAGACTTCATTGTAGTGCAGATTTCCTTTGCAAGCTTGCTTGGTTGGCCAAAAAGGGCGTATGCGTTTTTTCCTGAATATATTCAGGAAAGAACGCATACACCCTTTTTGGCCAAGTGCATCATTGTGGACGTTCTGCCTCTTTTCCTATGCTTTCAATGCAATTGCAGTCTACCTCCTGAAATCGATTTCCTGCAATTCTGCCCCGCTTTCAAGTCCTCTTGGCAGCCTTACTTCAGTATATTTTTGGACGATAGCTGTCATTTATAACTCTGCAGGTTTGTGAATTACAGTGCCCCTGAGCTCCTTTCTTCAACTCGGTTTCTTTGAGCTGGCCGCAACACCGCAGGATGGCTTCAGGCCCTAATCTGTTTACGGTACGGCACGCTGAGCCTTTGGTTATTTCCTCTTCCTGTTGGGAAATGAGAGTTAAATTTGCCCGTCCAGACACCTCCAGCTAGCCTCTCATTGGTTCTCGCTATTCCTGTTCATCTTCCGCAGAAATTGCAAACTGTGCCAAACAGGAGGTTAAAGGCGCTGACTCTCCAAGTGGGGAGAGTGTTAGTAAAGCGTCTGGAATGTTGCACCCGAGTACCAGGGGAGGAAAACTGAGACATATTTGAACACATCTCCCGATCACATGGTTGATCATACTCTGGGTTCCACATGCATGTTTTAGCTGAAGGAAGAATACCTTAAACCTGGAGAGTTAAGACCCGTGTAATGGGTACCATGCAATATGACTTCAAAGGGTCTTCATTTGCTCACCGAACCTCTCCAATCCTTTCACTGCTGCGTTTATGCCCCTGTACACATGCTTGATTCTCTTTCGGAGACATAGCAATCCATAGGTTTTAAGATACTTGATAGTCAGGTACATTCTTAGGCGTTTAATATGCGGTGTTGAGTCCATTTCGTTGAGCAAGGAGTAGCTCTTGTCTATTCCATATTTGACTTAAGGAACTTTATCTGTGCTCATTTCAATCTCTGGTTTTATGCAGCACCCCAACTCACCTTTACCCTTAAGCAAGCATAAGTTGGTTTTCTAAATTTGAGACCCTGTTCTGTTCTGTAATTCAGTTCCTGTGTAGCCAAGTTTACATTCCGTGTATTACTGATATCTTATGATGTTTCTTTTTCTGTGTGACTTACTTCAGTTAGAATCATCATACCTGAATCCACTCATTGTGCTGCTAAGGGCCTGATGACACAGATTTCATTGCTGAGTGATATTGCTTTGTAAGTAAATACCACAACTTCTTTATCCATTTTTCACTTTCTGCGATGTTGAACTTGTACTGTAAACGAGGTTCTTGTAAACAGAGCCGTTCCAAACTTTGGGGTGGCTGTGTCTTTTTGATTTTAATTTCCCTAATCTATAGGACCATAAGTGGAAGTGCCCTAGGTTCTGTTGCTTTGTTTTTTAGATGTTTCAGGAAACACCATACACTTCTCCCGAGTGGTTGTTGGCAATTTACATCTCGCCCATCAGCATAACAAGGCTCCCAGTTCTCCATGGCCTGTCCTGCCTTTCTGGATTTTACACTTTTTTCAGATGGCCCTTTTGACCGGGGGGAAGTGAGACTTCATTGTAGTGCAGATTTCCTTTGCAAGCTTGCTTGGTTGGCCAAAAAGGGCGTATGCGTTTTTTCCTGAATATATTCAGGAAAAACCGCATACGCCCTTTTTGGCCAAGTGCATCATTGTGGACGTTCTGCCTCTTTTCCTATGCTTTCAATGCAATTCCAGTCTACCTCCTGAAATCGGTTTCCTGCAATTCTGCCCCGCTTTCAAGTCCTCTTGGCAGCCTTACTTCAGTCTATTTTTGGACGATAGCTGTCATTTATAACTCTGCAGGTTTGTGAATTACAGTGCCCCTGAGCTCCTTTCTTCAACTCGCTTTCTTGTGACCTGGCCGCAACACCGCAGGATGGCTTCAGGCCCTAATCTGGTTCCGGCCCGGCATGCTGAGCCTTTGGTTAATTCTTCTTCCTGGTGGGAAATGAGAGTTAAATTTGCCCGTCCAGACACCTCCAGCTAGCCTCTCATTGGTTCTCGCTATTCCTGTTCATCTTCCGCAGAAATTGCAAACTGGGCCAAACAGGAGGTTAAAGGGACTGACTCTCCAAGTGGGGAGAGTGTTAGTAAAGCGTCTGGAATGTTGCACCCGAGTACCAGGGGAGGAAAACTGAGACATATTTGAACACATCTCCCGATCACATGGTTGATCATACTCTAGGTTCCACATGCATGTTTTAGCTGAAGGAAGAATACCTTAAACCTGGGTAGTTGAAACCCGTGGAATGAGTACCATGCAATATGACTTCAAAGGGTCTTCATTTGCTCACCGAACCTCTCCAATCCTATCACTGCTGCGTTTATGCCCCTGTACACATGCTTGATTCTCTTTCGGAGACATAGCAATCCATAGGTTTTAAGATACTTACTAGTCAGGTACATTCTTAGGCGTTTAATATGCAGTGTTGAGTCCATTTCATTGAGCAAGGAGTAGCTCTTGTCTATTCCATATTTGACTTAAGGAACTTTATCTGTGCTCATTTCAATCTCTGGTTTTATGCAGCACCACAACTCACCTTTACCCTTAAGCAAGCATAAGTTGGTTTTCTAAATTTGAGACCCTGTTCTGTTCTGTAATTCAGTTCCTGTGTAGCCAAGTTTACATTCCGTGTATTACTGATATCTTATGATGTTTCTTTTTCTGTGTGACTTATTTCAGTTAGAATCATCATACCTGAATCCACTCATTGTGCTGCTAAGGGCCTGATGACACAGATTTCATTGCTGAGTGATACTGCATTGTAAGTAAATACCACAACTTCTTTATCCATTTTTCACTTTCTGCGATGTTGAACTTGTACTGTAAACGAGGTTCTTGTAAACAGAGCCGTTCCAAACTTTGGGGTGGCTGTGTCTTTTTGATTTTAATTTCCCTAAGCTATAGAACCATAAGTGGAAGTGCCCTAGGTTCTGTTGCTTTGTGTTTTAGATGTTTCAGGAAACACCATACACTTCTCCCGAGTGGTTGTTGGCAATTTACATCTCGCCCATCAGCATAACAAGGCTCCCAGTTCTCCATGGCCTGTCCTGCCTTTCTGGATTTTACACTTTTTTCAGATGGCCCTTTTGACCGGGGGGAAGTGAGACTTCATTGTAGTGCAGATTTCCTTTGCAAGCTTGCTTGGTTGGCCAAAAAGGGCGTATGCGTTTTTTCCTGAATATATTCAGGAAAAAACGCATACACCCTTTTTGGCCAAGTGCATCATTGTGGACGTTCTGCCTCTTTTCCTATGCTTTCAATGCAATTGCAGTCTACCTCCTGAAATCGATTTCCTGCAATTCTGCCCCGCTTTCAAGTCCTCTTGGCAGCCTTACTTCAGTATATTTTTGGACGATAGCTGTCATTTATAACTCTGCAGGTTTGTGAATTACAGTGCCCCTGAGCTCCTTTCTTCAACTCGGTTTCTTTGAGCTGGCCGCAACACCGCAGGATGGCTTCAGGCCCTAATCTGTTTACGGTACGGCACGCTGAGCCTTTGGTTATTTCCTCTTCCTGTTGGGAAATGAGAGTTAAATTTGCCCGTCCAGACACCTCCAGCTAGCCTCTCATTGGTTCTCGCTATTCCTGTTCATCTTCCGCAGAAATTGCAAACTGTGCCAAACAGGAGGTTAAAGGCGCTGACTCTCCAAGTGGGGAGAGTGTTAGTAAAGCGTCTGGAATGTTGCACCCGAGTACCAGGGGAGGAAAACTGAGACATATTTGAACACGTCTCCCGATCACATGGTTGATCATACTCTGGGTTCCACATGCATGTTTTAGCTGAAGGAAGAATACCTTAAACCTGGAGAGTTAAGACCCGTGTAATGGGTACCATGCAATATGACTTCAAAGGGTCTTCATTTGCTCACCGAACCTCTCCAATCCTTTCACTGCTGCGTTTATGCCCCTGTACACATGCTTGATTCTCTTTCGGAGACATAGCAATCCATAGGTTTTAAGATACTTACTAGTCAGGTACATTCTTAGGCGTTTAATATGCGGTGTTGAGTCCATTTCGTTGAGCAAGGAGTAGCTCTTGTCTATTCCATATTTGACTTAAGGAACTTTATCTGTGCTCATTTCAATCTCTGGTTTTATGCAGCACCCCAACTCTCCTTTACCCTTAAGCAAGCATAAGTTGGTTTTCTAAATTTGAGACCCTGTTCTGTTCTGTAATTCAGTTCCTGTGTAGCCAAGTTTACATTCCGTGTATTACTGATATCTTATGATGTTTCTTTTTCTGTGTGACTTACTTCAGTTAGAATCATCATACCTGAATCCACTCATTGTGCTGCTAAGGGCCTGATGACACAGATTTCATTGCTGAGTGATATTGCTTTGTAAGTAAATACCACAACTTCTTTATCCATTTTTCACTTTCTGCGATGTTGAACTTGTACTGTAAATGAGGTTCTTGTAAACAGAGCCATTCCAAACTTTGGGGTGGCTGTGTCTTTTTGATTTTAATTTCCCTAAGCTATAGGACCATAAGTGGAAGTGCCCTAGGTTCTGTTGCTTTGTTTTTTAGATGTTTCAGGAAACACCATACACTTCTCCCGAGTGGTTGTTGGCAATTTACATCCCGCCCATCAGCATAACAAGGCTCCCAGTTCTCCATGGCCTGTCCTGCCTTTCTGGATTTTACACTTTTTTCAGATGGCCCTTTTGACCGGGGGGAAGTGAGACTTCATTGTAGTGCAGATTTCCTTTGCAAGCTTGCTTGGTTGGCCAAAAAGGGCGTATGCGTTTTTTCCTGAATATATTCAGGAAAAACCGCATACGCCCTTTTTGGCCAAGTGCATCATTGTGGACGTTCTGCCTCTTTTCCTATGCTTTCAATGCAATTCCAGTCTACCTCCTGAAATCGGTTTCCTGCAATTCTGCCCCGCTTTCAAGTCCTCTTGGCAGCCTTACTTCAGTCTATTTTTGGACGATAGCTGTCATTTATAACTCTGCAGGTTTGTGAATTACAGTGCCCCTGAGCTCCTTTCTTCAACTCGCTTTCTTGTGACCTGGCCGCAACACCGCAGGATGGCTTCAGGCCCTAATCTGGTTCTGGCACGGAACGCTGAGCCTTTGGTTATTTCCTCTTCCTGGTCGGAAATGAGAGTTAAATTTCCCCGTCCAGACACCTCCAGCTAGTCTCTCATTGGTTCTCGCTATTCCTGTTCATCTTCCGCAGAAATTGCAAACTGGGCCAAACAGGAGGTTAAAGGCGCTGACTCTCCAAGTGGGGAGAGTGTTAGTAAAGCGTCTGGAATGTTGCACCCGAGTACCAGGGGAGGAAAACTGAGACATATTTGAACACGTCTCCCGTTCACATGGTTGATCATACTTGGGTTCCACATGCATGTTTTAGCTGAAGGAAGAATACCTTAAACCTGGAGAGTTGAGACCCGTGTAATGGGTACCATGCAATATGACTTCAAAGGGTCTTCATTTGCTCACTGAACCTCTCCAATCCTATCACTGCTGCGTTTATGCCCCTGTACACATGCTTGATTCTCTTTCGGAGACATAGCAATCCATAGGTTTTAAGATACTTACTGGTCAGGTACATTCTTAGGCGTTTAATATGAGGTGTTGAGTCCATTTCGTTGAGCAAGGAGTAGCTCTTGTCTATTCCATATTTGGCTTAAGGAACTTTATCTGTGCTCATTTCAATCTCTGGTTTTATGCAGCACCCCAACTCACCTTTCCCCTTAAGCAAGCATAAGTTGGTTTTCTAAATTTGAGAACCTGTTCTGTTTTGGAATTCAGTTCCTGTGTAGCCACGTTTACATTCCGTGTATTAGTGATATCTTATGATGTTTCTTTTTCTGTGTGACTTATTTCAGTTAGAATCATCGTACCTGAATCTACTCATTATGCTGCTACGGGCCTGATGACATAGATTTCATTGCTGAGTGATACTGCATTGTACGTAAGTACCACAAGTTCTTTATCCATTTTTCACTTTCTGCGATGTTGAACTTGTACTGTAAACGAGGTTCTTGTAAACAGAGGCGTCCCAAACTTTGGGGTGGCTGTGTCTTTTTGATTTTAATTTCCCTAAGCTATAGGACCATAAGTGGAAGTGCCCTAGGCTCTGTTGCGTTGTTTTTTAGATGTTTCAGGAAACACCATACACTTCTCCCGAGTGTCTGTTGGCAATTTACATCCCGCCCATCAGCATAACAAGGTTCCCAGTTCTCAATGGCCTGTTGCCTTTCTGGATTTTACACTTTTTTCAGATGGCCCTTTTGACCGGGGTGAAGTGAGACTTCATTGTAGTGCAGATTTCCTTTGCAAGCTTGCTTGGTTGGCCAAAAAGGGCGTATGCGTTTTTTCCTGAATATATTCAGGAAAAAACGCATACGCCCTTTTTGGCCAAGTGCATCATTGTGGACGTTCTGCCTCTTTTCCTATGCTTTCAATGCAATTCCAGTCTACCTCCTGAAATCGGTTTCCTGCAATTCTGCCCCGCTTTCAAGTCCTCTTGGCAGCCTTACTTCAGTCTATTTTTGGACGATAGCTGTCATTTATAACTCTGCAGGTTTGTGAATTACAGTGCCCCTGAGCTCCTTTCTTCAACTCGCTTTCTTGTGAGCTGGCCGCAACACCGCAGGATGGCTTCAGGCCCTAATCTGGTTCCGGCACGGCACGCTGAGCCTTAGGTTAATTCCTCTTCCTGGTGGGAAATGAGAGTTAAATTTGCCCGTCCAGACACCTCCAGCTAGTCTCTCATTGGTTCTCGCTATTCCTGTTCATCTTCCGCAGAAATTGCAAACTGGGCCAAACAGGAGGTTAAACACACTGACTCTCCAAGTCGGGAGAGTGTTAGTAAAGCGTCTGGAATGTTGCACCCGAGTACCAGGGTACGAAAACTGAGACATATTTGAACACGTCTCCCGATCACATGGTTGATCATACTCTGGGTTCCACATGCATGTTTTAGCTGAAGGAAGAATACCTAAAACCTGGGTATTTGAAACCCGTGGAATGGGTACCATGCAATATGACTTCAAAGGGTCTTCATTTGCTCACCGAACCTCTCCAATCCTATCACTGCTGCGTTTATGTCCCTGTACACATGCTTGATTCTCTTTCAGAGACATAGCAATCCATAGGTTTTAAGATACTTACTAGTCAGGTACATTCTTAGGCGTTTAATATGCGGTGTTGAGTCCATTTCGTTGAGCAAGGAGTAGCTCTTGTCTATTCCATATTTGGCTTAAGGAACTTTATCTGTGCTCATTTCAATCTCTGGTTTTATGCAGCACCCCAACTCACCTTTCCCCTTAAGCAAGCATAAGTTGGTTTTCTAAATTTGAGACCCTGTCCTGTTCTGTAATTCAGTTCCTGTGTAACCAAGTTTACATTCCGTGTATTACTGATATCTTATGATGTTTCTTTTTCTGTGTGACTTATTTCAGTTAGAATCATCATACCTGAATCCACTCATTGTGCTGCTAAGGGCCTGATGACACAGATTTCATTGCTGAGTGATATTGCTTTGTAAGTAAATACCACAACTTCTTTATCCATTTTTCACTTTCTGCGATGTTGAACTTGTACTGTAAACGAGGTTCTTGTAAACAGAGGCGTTCCAAACTTTGGGGTGGCTGTGTCTTTTTGATTTTAATTTCCCTAAGCTATAGGACCATAAGTGGAAGTGCCCTAGGCTCTGTTGCTTTGTTTTTTAGATATTTCAGGAAACACCATAACACTTCTCCCGAGTGTCTGTTGGCAATTTACATCCCGCCCATCAGCATAACAAGGCTCCCAGTTCTCCATGGCCTGTCCTGCCTTTCTGGATTTTACACTTTTTTCAGATGGCTCTTTTGACCGGGGGGAAGTGAGACTTCATTGTAGTGCAGATTTCCTTTGCAAGCTTGCTTGGTTGGCCAAAAAGGGCGTATGCGTTTTTTCCTGAATATATTCAGGAAAAAACGCATACGCCCTTTTTGGCCAAGTGCATCATTGTGGACGTTCTGCCTCTTTTCCTATGCTTTCAATGCAATTCCAGTCTACCTCCTGAAATCGGTTTCCTGCAATTCTGCCCCGCTTTCAAGTCCTCTTGGCAGCCATACTTCAGTCTATTTTTGGACGATAGCTGTCATTTATAACTCTGCAGGTTTGTGAATTACAGTGCCCCTGAGCTCCTTTCTTCAACTCGCTTTCTTGTGACCTGGCCGCAACACCGCAGGATGGCTTCAGGCCCTAATCTGGTTCCGGCCCGGCATGCTGAGCCTTTGGTTAATTCTTCTTCCTGGTGGGAAATGAGAGTTAAATTTGCCCGTCCAGACACCTCCAGCTAGCCTCTCATTGGTTCTCGCTATTCCTGTTCATCTTCCGCAGAAATTGCAAACTGGGCCAAACAGGAGGTTAAAGGGACTGACTCTCCAAGTGGGGAGAGTGTTAGTAAAGCGTCTGGAATGTTGCACCCGAGTACCAGGGGAGGAAAACTGAGACATATTTGAACACATCTCCCGATCACATGGTTGATCATACTCTAGGTTCCACATGCATGTTTTAGCTGAAGGAAGAATACCTTAAACCTGGGTAGTTGAAACCCGTGGAATGAGTACCATGCAATATGACTTCAAAGGGTCTTCATTTGCTCACCGAACCTCTCCAATCCTATCACTGCTGCGTTTATGCCCCTGTACACATGCTTGATTCTCTTTCGGAGACATAGCAATCCATAGGTTTTAAGATACTTACTAGTCAGGTACATTCTTAGGCGTTTAATATGCAGTGTTGAGTCCATTTCATTGAGCAAGGAGTAGCTCTTGTCTATTCCATATTTGACTTAAGGAACTTTATCTGTGCTCATTTCAATCTCTGGTTTTATGCAGCACCACAACTCACCTTTACCCTTAAGCAAGCATAAGTTGGTTTTCTAAATTTGAGACCCTGTTCTGTTCTGTAATTCAGTTCCTGTGTAGCCAAGTTTACATTCCGTGTATTACTGATATCTTATGATTTTTCTTTTTCTGTGTGACTTATTTCAGTTAGAATCATCATACCTGAATCCACTCATTGTGCTGCTAAGGGCCTGATGACACAGATTTCATTGCTGAGTGATACTGCATTGTAAGTAAATACCACAACTTCTTTATCCATTTTTCACTTTCTGCGATGTTGAACTTGTACTGTAAACGAGGTTCTTGTAAACAGAGCCGTTCCAAACTTTGGGGTGGCTGTGTCTTTTTGATTTTAATTTCCCTAAGCTATAGGACCATAAGTGGAAGTGCCCTAGGTTCTGTTGCTTTGTTTTTTAGATGTTTCAGGAAACACCATACACTTCTCCCGAGTGGTTGTTGGCAATTTACATCTCGCCCATCAGCATAACAAGGCTCCCAGTTCTCCATGGCCTGTCCTGCCTTTCTGGATTTTACACTTTTTTCAGATGGCCCTTTTGACCGGGGGGAAGTGAGACTTCATTGTAGTGCAGATTTCCTTTGCAAGCTTGCTTGGTTGGCCAAAAAGGGCGTATGCGTTTTTTCCTGAATATATTCAGGAAAAAACGCATACACCCTTTTTGGCCAAGTGCATCATTGTGGACGTTCTGCCTCTTTTCCTATGCTTTCAATGCAATTGCAGTCTACCTCCTGAAATCGATTTCCTGCAATTCTGCCCCGCTTTCAAGTCCTCTTGGCAGCCTTACTTCAGTATATTTTTGGACGATAGCTGTCATTTATAACTCTGCAGGTTTGTGAATTACAGTGCCCCTGAGCTCCTTTCTTCAACTCGGTTTCTTTGAGCTGGCCGCAACACCGCAGGATGGCTTCAGGCCCTAATCTGTTTACGGTACGGCACGCTGAGCCTTTGGTTATTTCCTCTTCCTGTTGGGAAATGAGAGTTAAATTTGCCCGTCCAGACACCTCCAGCTAGCCTCTCATTGGTTCTCGCTATTCCTGTTCATCTTCCGCAGAAATTGCAAACTGTGCCAAACAGGAGGTTAAAGGCGCTGACTCTCCAAGTGGGGAGAGTGTTAGTAAAGCGTCTGGAATGTTGCACCCGAGTACCAGGGGAGGAAAACTGAGACATATTTGAACACGTCTCCCGATCACATGGTTGATCATACTCTGGGTTCCACATGCATGTTTTAGCTGAAGGAAGAATACCTTAAACCTGGAGAGTTAAGACCCGTGTAATGGGTACCATGCAATATGACTTCAAAGGGTCTTCATTTGCTCACCGAACCTCTCCAATCCTTTCACTGCTGCGTTTATGCCCCTGTACACATGCTTGATTCTCTTTCGGAGACATAGCAATCCATAGGTTTTAAGATACTTACTAGTCAGGTACATTCTTAGGCGTTTAATATGCGGTGTTGAGTCCATTTCGTTGAGCAAGGAGTAGCTCTTGTCTATTCCATATTTGACTTAAGGAACTTTATCTGTGCTCATTTCAATCTCTGGTTTTATGCAGCACCCCAACTCACCTTTACCCTTAAGCAAGCATAAGTTGGTTTTCTAAATTTGAGACCCTGTTCTGTTCTGTAATTCAGTTCCTGTGTAGCCAAGTTTACATTCCGTGTATTACTGATATCTTATGATGTTTCTTTTTCTGTGTGACTTACTTCAGTTAGAATCATCATACCTGAATCCACTCATTGTGCTGCTAAGGGCCTGATGACACAGATTTCATTGCTGAGTGATATTGCTTTGTAAGTAAATACCACAACTTCTTTATCCATTTTTCACTTTCTGCGATGTTGAACTTGTACTGTAAACGAGGTTCTTGTAAACAGAGCCGTTCCAAACTTTGGGGTGGCTGTGTCTTTTTGATTTTAATTTCCCTAAGCTATAGGACCATAAGTGGAAGTGCCCTAGGTTCTGTTGCTTTGTTTTTTAGATGTTTCAGGAAACACCATACACTTCTCCCGAGTGGTTGTTGGCAATTTACATCCCGCCCATCAGCATAACAAGGCTCCCAGTTCTCCATGGCCTGTCCTGCCTTTCTGGATTTTACACTTTTTTCAGATGGCCCTTTTGACCGGGGGGAAGTGAGACTTCATTGTAGTGCAGATTTCCTTTGCAAGCTTGCTTGGTTGGCCAAAAAGGGCGTATGCGTTTTTTCCTGAATATATTCAGGAAAAACCGCATACGCCCTTTTTGGCCAAGTGCATCATTGTGGACGTTCTGCCTCTTTTCCTATGCTTTCAATGCAATTCCAGTCTACCTCCTGAAATCGGTTTCCTGCAATTCTGCCCCGCTTTCAAGTCCTCTTGGCAGCCTTACTTCAGTCTATTTTTGGACGATAGCTGTCATTTATAACTCTGCAGGTTTGTGAATTACAGTGCCCCTGAGCTCCTTTCTTCAACTCGCTTTCTTGTGACCTGGCCGCAACACCGCAGGATGGCTTCAGGCCCTAATCTGGTTCTGGCACGGAACGCTGAGCCTTTGGTTATTTCCTCTTCCTGGTCGGAAATGAGAGTTAAATTTCCCCGTCCAGACACCTCCAGCTAGTCTCTCATTGGTTCTCGCTATTCCTGTTCATCTTCCGCCGAAATTGCAAACTGGGCCAAACAGGAGGTTAAAGGCGCTGACTCTCCAAGTGGGGAGAGTGTTAGTAAAGCGTCTGGAATGTTGCACCCGAGTACCAGGGGAGGAAAACTGAGACATATTTGAACACGTCTCCCGTTCACATGGTTGATCATACTTGGGTTCCACATGCATGTTTTAGCTGAAGGAAGAATACCTTAAACCTGGAGAGTTGAGACCCGTGTAATGGGTACCATGCAATATGACTTCAAAGGGTCTTCATTTGCTCACCGAACCTCTCCAATCCTATCACTGCTGCGTTTATGCCCCTGTACACATGCTTGATTCTCTTTCGGAGACATAGCAATCCATAGGTTTTAAGATACTTACTGGTCAGGTACATTCTTAGGCGTTTAATATGCGGTGTTGAGTCCATTTCGTTGAGCAAGGAGTAGCTCTTGTCTATTCCATATTTGGCTTAAGGAACTTTATCTGTGCTCATTTCAATCTCTGGTTTTATGCAGCACCCCAACTCACCTTTCCCCTTAAGCAAGCATAAGTTGGTGTTCTAAATTTGAGAACCTGTTCTGTTTTGGAATTCAGTTCCTGTGTAGCCACGTTTACATTCCGTGTATTAGTGATATCTTATGATGTTTCTTTTTCTGTGTGACTTATTTCAGTTAGAATCATCGTACCTGAATCTACTCATTATGCTGCTACGGGCCTGATGACATAGATTTCATTGCTGAGTGATACTGCATTGTACGTAAGTACCACAAGTTCTTTATCCATTTTTCACTTTCTGCGATGTTGAACTTGTACTGTAAACGAGGTTCTTGTAAACAGAGGCGTCCCAAACTTTGGGGTGGCTGTGTCTTTTTGATTTTAATTTCCCTAATCTATAGGACCATAAGTGGAAGTGCCCTAGGCTCTGTTGCGTTGTTTTTTAGATGTTTCAGGAAACACCATACACTTCTCCCGAGTGTCTGTTGGCAATTTACATCCCGCCCATCAGCATAACAAGGCTCCCAGTTCTCAATGGCCTGTTGCCTTTCTGGATTTTACACTTTTTTCAGATGGCCCTTTTGACCGGGGTGAAGTGAGACTTCATTGTAGTGCAGATTTCCTTTGCAAGCTTGCTTGGTTGGCCAAAAAGGGCGTATGCGTTTTTTCCTGAATATATTCAGGAAAAAATGCATACGCCCTTTTTGGCCAAGTGCATCATTGTGGACGTTCTGCCTCTTTTCCTATGCTTTCAATGCAATTCCAGTCTACCTCCTGAAATCGGTTTCCTGCAATTCTGCCCCGCTTTCAAGTCCTCTTGGCAGCCTTACTTCAGTCTATTTTTGGACGATAGCTGTCATTTATAACTCTGCAGGTTTGTGAATTACAGTGCCCCTGAGCTCCTTTCTTCAACTCGCTTTTTTGTGAGCTGGCCGCAACACCGCAGGATGGCTTCAGGCCCTAATCTGGTTCCGGCACGGCACTCTGAGCCTTAGGTTAATTCCTCTTCCTGGTGGGAAATGAGAGTTAAATTTGCCCGTCCAGACACCTCCAGCTAGTCTCTCATTGGTTCTCGCTATTCCTGTTCATCTTCCGCAGAAATTGCAAACTGGGCCAAACAGGAGGTTAAACACACTGACTCTCCAAGTCGGGAGAGTGTTAGTAAAGCGTCTGGAATGTTGCACCCGAGTACCAGGGTACGAAAACTGAGACATATTTGAACACGTCTCCCGATCACATGGTTGATCATACTCTAGGTTACACATGCATGTTTTAGCTGAAGGAAGAATACCTTAAACCTGGGTAGTTGAAACCCTTGGAATGGGTACCATGCAATATGACTTCAAAGGGTCTTCATTTGCTCACCGAACCTCTCCAATCCTATCACTGCTGCGTTTATGCCCCTGTACACATGCTTGATTCTCTTTCGGAGACATAGCAATCCATAGGTTTTAAGATACTTACTGGTCAGGTACATTCTTAGGCGTTTAATATGCGGTGTTGAGTCCATTTCGTTGAGCAAGGAGTAGCTCTTGTCTATTCCATATTTGGCTTAAGGAACTTTATCTGTGCTCATTTCAATCTCTGGTTTTATGCAGCACCCCAACTCATCTTTACCCTTAAGCAAGCATAAGTTGTTTTTCTAAATTTGAGACCCTGTTCTGTTCTGTAATTCAGTTCCTGTGTAGCCAAGTTTCCATTCCGTGTATTACAGATATCTTATGATGTTTCTTTTTCTGTGTGACTTATTTCAGTTAGAATCATCATACCTGAATCCACTCATTGTGCTGCTAAGGGCCTGATGACATACATTTCATTGCTGAGTGATATTGCTTTGTAAGTGAATACCACAAGTTCTTTATCCATTTTTCACTTTCTGCGATGTTGAACTTGTACTGTAAACGAGGTTCTTGTAAACAGAGCCGTTCCAAAGTTTGGGGTGGCTGTGTCTTTTTGATTTTAATTTCCCTAAGCTATAGGACCATAAGTGGAAGTGCCCTAGGCTCTGTTGCTTTGTTTTTTAGATATTTCAGGAAACACCATAACACTTCTCCCGAGTGTCTGTTGGCAATTTACATCCCGCCCATCAGCATAACAAGGCTCCCAGTTCTCCATGGCCTGTCCTGCCTTTCTGGATTTTACACTTTTTTCAGATGGCTCTTTTGACCGGGGGGAAGTGAGACTTCATTGTAGTGCAGATTTCCTTTGCAAGCTTGCTTGGTTGGCCAAAAAGGGCGTATGCGTTTTTTCCTGAATATATTCAGGAAAAAACGCATACGCCCTTTTTGGCCAAGTGCATCATTGTGGACGTTCTGCCTCTTTTCCTATGCTTTCAATGCAATTCCAGTCTACCTCCTGAAATCGGTTTCCTGCAATTCTGCCCCGCTTTCAAGTCCTCTTGGCAGCCTTACTTCAGTCTATTTTTGGACGATAGCTGTCATTTATAACTCTGCAGGTTTGTGAATTACAGTGCCCCTGAGCTCCTTTCTTCAACTCGCTTTCTTGTGACCTGGCCGCAACACCGCAGGATGGCTTCAGGCCCTAATCTGGTTCCGGCCCGGCATGCTGAGCCTTTGGTTAATTCCTCTTCCTGGTGGGTAATGAGAGTTAAATTTGCCCGTCCAGACACCTCCAGCTAGCCTCTCATTGGTTCTCGCTATTCCTGTTCATCTTCCGCAGAAATTGCAAACTGGGCCAAACAGGAGGTTAAAGGGACTGACTCTCCAAGTGGGGAGAGTTTTAGTAAAGTGTCTGGAATGTTGCACCCGAGTACAAGGGGAGGAAAACTGAGACATATTTGAACACGTCTCCCGATCACATGGTTGATCATACTCTAGGTTCCACATGCATGTTTTAGCTGAAGGAAGAATACCTTAAACCTGGGTAGTTGAAACCCGTGGAATGGGTACCATGCAATATGACTTCAAAGGGTCTTCATTTGCTCACCGAACCTCTCCAATCCTATCACTGCTGCGTTTATGCCCCTGTACACATGCTTGATTCTCTTTCGGAGACATAGCAATCCATAGGTTTTAAGATACTTACAAGTCAGGTACATTCTTAGGCGTTTAATATGCGGTGTTGAGTCCATTTCGTTGAGCAAGGAGTAGCTCTTGTCTATTCCATATTTGGCTTAAGGAACTTTATCTGTGCTCATTTCAATCTCTGGTTTTATGCAGCACCCCAACTCATCTTTACCCTTAAGCAAGCATAAGTTGTTTTTCTAAATTTGAGACCCTGTTCTGTTCTGTAATTCAGTTCCTGTGTAGCCAAGTTTCCATTCCGTGTATTACTGATATCTTATGATGTTTCTTTTTCTGTGTGACTTATTTCAGTTAGAATCATCATACCTGAATCCACTCATTGTGCTGCTAAGGGCCTGATGACATACATTTCATTGCTGAGTGATATTGCTTTGTAAGTGAATACCACAACTTCTTTATCCATTTTTCACTTTCTGCGATGTTGAACTTGTACTGTAAACGAGGTTCTTGTAAACAGAGCCGTTCCAAACTTTGGGGTGGCTGTGTCTTTTTGATTTTAATTTCCCTAAGCTATAGGACCATAAGTGGAAGTGCCCTAGGCTCTGTTGCTTTGTTTTTTAGATGTTTCAGGAAACACCATACACTTCTCCCGAGTGTCTGTTGGCAATTTACATCCCACCCATCAGCATAACAAGGCTCCCAGTTCTCAATGGCCTGTTGCCTTTCTGGATTTTACACTTTTTTCAGATGGCCCTTTTGACCGGGGGGAAGTGAGACTTCATTGTAGTGCAGATTTCCTTTGCAAGCTTGCTTGGTTGGCCAAAAAGGGCGTATGCGTTTTTTCCTGAATATATTCAGGAAAAAACGCATACGCCCTTTTTGGCCAAGTGCATCATTGTGGACGTTCTGCCTCTTTTCCTATGCTTTCAATGCAATTCCAGTCTACCTCCTGAAATCGGTTTCCTGCAATTCTGCCCCGCTTTCAAGTCCTCTTGGCAGCCTTACTTCAGTCTATTTTTGGACGATAGCTGTCATTTATAACTCTGCAGGTTTGTGAATTACAGTGCCCCTGAGCTCCTTTCTTCAACTCGCTTTCTTGTGACCTGGCCGCAACACCGCAGGATGGCTTCAGGCCCTAATCTGGTTCCGGCCCGGCATGCTGAGCCTTTGGTTAATTCCTCTTCCTGGTGGGAAATGAGAGTTAAATTTGCCCGTCCAGACACCTCCAGCTAGCCTCTCATTGGTTCTCGCTATTCCTGTTCATCTTCCGCAGAAATTGCAAACTGGGCCAAACAGGAGGTTAAAGGGACTGACTCTCCAAGTGGGGAGAGTGTTAGTAAAGTGTCTGGAATGTTGCACCCGAGTACCAGGGGAGGAAAACTGAGACATATTTGAACACGTCTCCCGATCACATGGTTGATCATACTCTAGGTTCCACATGCATGTTTTAGCTGAAGGAAGAATACCTTAAACCTGGGTAGTTGAAACCCGTGGAATGAGTACCATGCAATATGACTTCAAAGGGTCTTCATTTGCTCACCGAACCTCTCCAATCCTATCACTGCTGCGTTTATGCCCCTGTACACATGCTTGATTCTCTTTCGGAGACATAGCAATCCATAGGTTTTAAGATACTTAGTAGTCAGGTACATTCTTAGGCGTTTAATATGCGGTGTTGAGTCCATTTCGTTGAGCAAGGAGTAGCTCTTGCCTATTCCATATTTGACTTAAGGAACTTTATCTGTGCTCATTTCAATCTCTAGTTTTATGCAGCACCACAACTCACCTTTACCCTTAAGCAAGCATAAGTTGGTTTTCTAAATTTGAGACCCTGTTCTGTTCTGTAATTCAGTTCCTGTGTAGCCAAGTTTCCATTCCGTGTTTTACTGATATCTTATGATGTTTCTTTTTCTGTGTGACTTATTTCAGTTAGAATCATCATACCTGAATCCACTCATTGTGCTGCTAAGGGCCTGATGACACAGATTTCATTGCTGAGTGATATTGCTTTGTAAGTAAATACCACAACTTCTTTATCCATTTTTCACTTTCTGCGATGTTGAACTTGTACTGTAAACGAGGTTCTTGTAAACAGAGCCGTTCCAAACTTTGGGGTGGCTGTGTCTTTTTGATTTTAATTTCCCTAAGCTATAGGACCATAAGTGGAAGTGCCCTAGGTTCTGTTGCTTTGTTTTTTAGATGTTTCAGGAAACACCATACACTTCTCCCGAGTGGTTGTTGGCAATTTACATCCCGCCCATCAGCATAACAAGGCTCCCAGTTCTCCATGGCCTGTCCTGCCTTTCTGGATTTTACACTTTTTTCAGATGGCTCTTTTGACCGGGGGGAAGTGAGACTTCATTGTAGTGCAGATTTCCTTTGCAAGCTTGCTTGGTTGGCCAAAAAGGGCGTATGCGTTTTTTCCTGAATATATTCAGGAAAAAACGCATACGCCCTTTTTGGCCAAGTGCATCATTGTGGACGTTCTGCCTCTTTTCCTATGCTTTCAATGCAATTCCAGTCTACCTCCTGAAATCGGTTTCCTGCAATTCTGCCCCGCTTTCAAGTCCTCTTGGCAGCCTTACTTCAGTATATTTTTGGACGATAGCTGTCATTTATAACTCTGCAGGTTTGTGAATTACAGTGCCCCTGAGCTCCTTTCTTCAACTCGCTTTCTTCTGAGCTGGCCGCAACACCGCAGGATGGCTTCAGGCCCTAATCTGGTTCCGGTACGGCATGCTGAGCCTTTGGTTATTTCCTCTTCCTGTTGGGAAATGAGAGTTAAATTTGCCCGTCCAGACACCTCCAGCTAGCCTCTCATTGGTTCTCGCTATTCCTGTTCATCTTCCGCAGAAATTGCAAACTGTGCCAAACAGGAGGTTAAAGGCGCTGACTCTCCAAGTGGGGAGAGTGTTAGTAAAGCGTCTGGAATGTTGCACCCGAGTACCAGGGGAGGAATACTGAGACACATTTGAACACGTCTCCCGATCACATGGTTGATCATACTCTGGGTTCCACATGCATATTTTAGCTGAAGGAAGAATACCTAAAACCTGGGTAGTTGAAACACTTGGAATGGGTACCATGCAATATGACTTCAAAGGGTCTTCATTTGCTCACCGAACCTCTCCAATCCTATCACTGCTGCGTTTATGCCCCTGTACACATGCTTGATTCTCTTTCGGAGACATAGCAATCCATAGGTTTTAAGATACTTACTAGTCAGGTACATTCTTAGGCGTTTAATATGCGGTGTTGAGTCCATTTCGTTGAGCAAGGAGTAGCTCTTCTCTATTCCATATTTGGCTTAAGGAACTTTATCTGTGCTCATTTCAATCTCTGGTTTTATGCAGCACCCCAACTCACCTTTCCCCTTAAGCAAGCATAAGTTGGTTTTCTAAATTTGAGACCCTGTTCTGTTTTGGAATGCAGTTCCTGTGTAGCCAAGTTTACATTCCGTGTATTAGTGATATCTTATGATGTTTCTTTTTCTGTGTGACTTATTTCAGTTAGAATCATCGTACCTGAATCCACTCATTATGCTGCTACGGGCCTGATGACATAGATTTCATTGCTGAGTGATACTGCATTGTACGTAAGTACCACAAGTTCTTTATCCATTTTTCACTTTCTGTGATATTGAACTTGTACGGTAAACGAGGTTCTTGTAAACGGAGGCGTCCCAAACTTTGGGGTGGCTGTGTCTTTTTGATTTTAATTTCCCTAAGCTATAGGACCATAAGTGGAAGTGCCCTAGGCTCTTTTGCTTTGTTTTTTAGATGTTTCAGGAAACACCATACACTTCTCCCGAGTGGTTGTTGGCAATTTACATCCCGCCCATCAGCATAACAAGGCTCCCAGTTCTCCATGGCCTGTCCTGCCTTTCTGGATTTTACACTTTTTTCAGATGGCCCTTTTGACCGGGGGGAAGTGAGACTTCATTGTAGTGCAGATTTCCTTTGCAAGCTTGCTTGGTTGGCCAAAAAGGGCGTATGCGTTTTTTCCTGAATATATTCAGGAAAAAACGCATACGCCCTTTTTGGCCAAGTGCATCATTGTGGACGTTCTGCCTCTTTTCCTATGCTTTCAATGCAATTCCAGTCTACCTCCTGAAATCGGTTTCCTGCAATTCTGCCCCGCTTTCAAGTCCTCTTGGCAGCCTTACTTCAGTCTATTTTTGGACGATAGCTGTCATTTATAACTCTGCAGGTTTGTGAATTACAGTGCCCCTGAGCTCCTTTCTTCAACTCGCTTTCTTGTGACCTGGCCGCAACACCGCAGGATGGCTTCAGGCCCTAATCTGGTTCCGGCCCGGCACACTGAGCCTTTGGTTAATTCCTCTTCCTGGTGGGAAATGAGAGTTAAATTTGCCCGTCCAGACACCTCCAGCTAGCCTCTCATTGGTTCTCGCTATTCCTGTTCATCTTCCGCAGAAATAGCAAACTGGGCCAAACAGGAGGTTAAAGGGACTGACTCTCCAAGTGGGGAGAGTGTTAGTAAAGCGTCTGGAATGTTGCACCCGAGTACCAGGGGAGGAAAACTGAGACATATTTGAACACATCTCCCGATCACATGGTTGATCATACTCTAGGTTCCACATGCTTGTTTTACCTGAAGGAAGAATACCTTAAACCTGGGTAGTTGAAACCCGTGGAATGGGTACCATGGAATATGACTTCAAAGGGTCTTCATTTGCTCACCGAACCTCTCCAATCCTATCACTGCTGCGTTTATGCCCCTGTACACATGCTTGATTCTCTTTCGGAGACATAGCAATCCATAGGTTTTAAGATACTTACTACTCAGGTACATTCTTAAGCGTTTAATATGGGGTGTTGAGTCCATTTCGTTGAGCAAGGAGTAGCTCTTGTCTATTCCATATTTGGCTTAAGGAACTTTATCTGTGCTCATTTCAATCTCTGGTTTTATGCAGCACCCCAACTCACCTTTCCCCTTAAGCAAGCATAAGTTGGTTTTCTAAATTTGAGACCCTGTTCTGTTCTGTAATTCAGTTCCTGTGTAGCCAAGTTTACATTCCGTGTATTACTGATATCTTATGATGTTTCTTTTTCTGTGTGACTTATTTCAGTTAGAATCATCATACCTGAATCCACTCATTGTGCTGCTAAGGGCCTGATGACACAGATTTCATTGCTGAGTGATATTGCTTTGTAAGTAAATACCACAACTTCTTTATCCATTTTTCACTTTCTGCGATGTTGAACTTGTACTGTAAACGAGGTTCTTGTAAACAGAGCCGTTCCAAACTTTGGGGTGGCTGTGTCTTTTTGATTTTAATTTCCCTAATCTATAGGACCATAAGTGGAAGTGCCCTAGGTTCTGTTGCTTTGTTTTTTAGATGTTTCAGGAAATACCATACACTTCTCCCGAGTGGTTGTTGGCAATTTACATCCCGCCCATCAGCATAACAAGGCTCCCAGTTCTCCATGGCCTGTCCTGCCTTTCTGGATTTTACACTTTTTTCAGATGGCCCTTTTGACCGGGGGGAAGTGAGACTTCATTGTAGTGCAGATTTCCTTTGCAAGCTTGCTTGGTTGGCCAAAAAGGGCGTATGCGTTTTTTCCTGAATATATTCAGGAAAAAACGCATACGCCCTTTTTGGCCAAGTGCATCATTGTGGACGTTCTGCCTCTTTTCCTATGCTTTCAATGCAATTCCAGTCTACCTCCTGAAATCGGTTTCCTGCAATTCTGCCCCACTTTCAAGTCCTCTTGGCAGCCTTACTTCAGTCTATTTTTGGACGATAGCTGTCATTTATAACTCTGCAGGTTTGTGAATTACAGTGCCCCTGAGCTCCTTTCTTCAACTTGCTTTCTTGTGACCTGGCCGCAACACCGCAGGATGGCTTCAGGCCCTAATCTGGTTCCGGCACGGCACGCTGAGCCTTTGGTTATTTCCTCTTCCTGGTGGGAAATGAGAGTTAAATTGGCCCGTCCAGACACCTCCAGCTAGTCTCTCATTGGTTCTCGCTATTCCTGTTCATCTTCCGCAGAAATTGCAAACTGGGCCAAACAGGAGGTTAAAGGCGCTGACTCTCCAAGTGGGGAGAGTGTTAGTAAAGCGTCTGGAATGTTGCACCCGAGTACCAGGGGAGGAAAACTGAGACATATTTGAACACGTCTCCCGTTCACATGGTTGATCATACTTGGGTTCCACATGCATGTTTTAGCTGAAGGAAGAATACCTTAAACCTGGAGAGTTAAGACCCGTGTAATGGGTACCATGCAATATGACTTCAAAGGGTCTTCATTTGCTCACCAAACCTCTCCAATCCTATCACTGCTGCGTTTATGCCCCTGTACACATGCTTGATTCTCTTTCGGAGACATAGCAATCCATAGGTTTTAAGATACTTACTAGTCAGGTACATTCTTAGGCGTTTAATATGCGGTGTTGAGTCCAATTCGTTGAGCAAGGAGTAGCTCTTGTCTATTCCATATTTGACTTAAGGAACTTTATCTGTGCTCATTTCAATCTCTGGTTTTATGCAGCACCCCAACTCACCTTTCCCCTTAAGCAAGCATAAGTTGGTTTTCTAAATTTGAGACCCTGTTCTGTTCTGTAATTCAGTTCCTGTGTAGCCAAGTTTACATTCCGTGTATTACTGATATCTTATGATGTTTCTTTTTCTGTGTGACTTACTTCACTTAGAATCATCATACCTGAATCCACTCATTGTGCTGCTAAGGGCCTGATGACACAGATTTCATTGCTGAGTGATATTGCTTTGTAAGTAAATACCACAACTTCTTTATCCATTTTTCACTTTCTGCGATGTTGAACTTGTACTGTAAACGAGGTTCTTGTAAACGGAGCCGTTCCAAACTTTGGGGTGGCTGTGTCTTTTTGATTTTAATTTCCCTAAGCTATAGGACCATAAGTGGCAGTGCCCTAGGTTCTGTTGCTTTGTTTTTTAGATGTTTCAGGAAACACCATACACTTCTCCCGAGTGTCTGTTGGCAATTTACATCCGCCCATCAGCATAACAAGGCTCCCAGTTCTCCATGGCCTGTCCTGCCTTTCTGGATTTTACACTTTTTTCAGATGGCCCTTTTGACCGGGGGGAAGTGAGACTTCATTGTAGTGCAGATTTCCTTTGCAAGCTTGCTTGGTTGGCCAAAAAGGGCGTATGCGTTTTTTCCTGAATATATTCAGGAAAAAACGCATACGCCCTTTTTGGCCAAGTGCATCATTGTGGACGTTCTGCCTCTTTTCCTATGCTTTCAATGCAATTCCAGTCTACCTCCTGAAATCGGTTTCCTGCAATTCTGCCCCGCTTTCAAGTCCTCTTGGCAGCCTTACTTCAGTATATTTTTGGACGATAGCTGTCATTTATAACTCTGCAGGTTTGTGAATTATAGTGCCCCTGAGCTCCTTTCTTCAACTCGCTTTCTTTTGAGCTGGCCGCAACACCGCAAGATGGCTTCAGGCCCTAATCTGTTTCCGGTACGGCACGCTGAGCCTTTGGTTATTTCCTCTTCCTGTTGGGAAAAGAGAGTTAAATTTGCCCGTCCAGACACCTCCAGCTAGCCTCTCATTGGTTCTCGCTATTCCTGTTCATCTTCCGCAGAAATTGCAAACTGGGCCAAACAGGAGGTTAAAGGGACTGACTCTCCAAGTGGGGAGAGTGTTAGTAAAGCGTCTGGAATGTTGCACCCGAGTACCAGGGGAGGAAAACTGAGACATATTTGAACACGTCTCCCGATCACATGGTTGATCATACTCTGGGTTCCACATGCATATTTTAGCTGAAGGAAGAATACCTAAAACCTGGGTAGTTGAAACCCGTGGAATGGGTACCATGCAATATGACTTCAAAGGGTCTTCATTTGCTCACCGAACCTCTCCAATCCTATCACTGCTGCGTTTATGCCCCTGTACACATGCTTGATTCTCTTTCGGAGACATAGCAATCCATAGGTTTTAAGATACTTACTAGTCAGGTACATTCTTAGGCGTTTAATATGGGGTGTTGAGTCCATTTCGTTGAGCAAGGAGTAGCTCTTGTCTATTCCATATTTGGCTTAAGGAACTTTATCTGTGCTCATTTCAATCTCTGGTTTTATGCAGCACCCCAACTCATCTTTACCCTTAAGCAAGCATAAGTTGGTTTTCTCAATTTGAGAACCTGTTCTGTTTTGGAATGCAGTTCCTGTGTAGCCAAGTTTATATTCCGTGTATTAGTGATATCTTATGATGTTTCTTTTTCTGTGTGACTTATTTCAGTTAGAATCATCGTACCTGAATCCACTCATTATGCTGCTACGGGCCTGATGACATAGATTTCATTGCTGAGTGATACTGCATTGTACGTAAGTACCACAAGTTCTTTATCCATTTTTCACTTTCTGTGATATTGAACTTGTACGGTAAACGAGGTTCTTGTAAACGGAGGCGTCCCAAACTTTGGGGTGGCTGTGTCTTTTTCATTTTAATTTCCCTAAGCTATAGGACCATAAGTGGAAGTGCCCTAGGTTCTGTTGCTTTGTTTTTTAGTTGTTTCAGGAAACACCATACACTTCTCCCAAGTGGTTGTTGGCAATTTACATCCCGCCCATCAGCATAACAAGGCTCCCAGTTCTCCATGGCCTGTCCTGCCTTTCTGGATTTTACACTTTTTTCAGATGGCCCTTTTGACCGGGGGGAAGTGAGACTTCATTGTAGTGCAGATTTCCTTTGCAAGCTTGCTTGGTTGGCCAAAAAGGGCGTATGCGTTTTTTCCTGAATATATTCAGGAAAAAACGCATACGCCCTTTTTGGCCAAGTGCATCATTGTGGACGTTCTGCCTCTTTTCCTATGCTTTCAATGCAATTCCAGTCTACCTCCTGAAATCGGTTTCCTGCAATTCTGCCCCGCTTTCAAGTCCTCTTGGCAGCCTTACTTCAGTCTATTTTTGGACGATAGCTCTCATTTATAACTCTGCAGGTTTGTGAATTACAGTGCCCCTGAGCTCCTTTCTTCAACTCGCTTTCTTGTGACCTGGCCGCAACACCGCAGGATGGCTTCAGGCCCTAATCTGGTTCCGGCCCGGCACACTGAGCCTTTGGTTAATTCCTCTTCCTGGTGGGAAATGAGAGTTAAATTTGCCCGTCCAGACACCTCCAGCTAGCCTCTCATTGGTTCTCGCTATTCCTGTTCATCTTCCGCAGAAATAGCAAACTGGGCCAAACAGGAGGTTAAAGGGACTGACTCTCCAAGTGGGGAGAGTGTTAGTAAAGCGTCTGGAATGTTGCACCCGAGTACCAGGGGAGGAAAACTGAGACATATTTGAACACATCTCCCGATCACATGGTTGATCATACTCTAGGTTCCACATGCATGTTTTACCTGAAGGAAGAATACCTTAAACCTGGGTAGTTGAAACCCGTGGAATGGGTACCATGGAATATGACTTCAAAGGGTCTTCATTTGCTCACCGAACCTCTCCAATCCTATCACTGCTGCGTTTATGCCCCTGTACACATGCTTGATTCTCTTTCGGAGACATAGCAATCCATAGGTTTTAAGATACTTACTACTCAGGTACATTCTTAAGCGTTTTATATGGGGTGTTGAGTCCATTTCGTTGAGCAAGGAGTAGCTCTTGTCTATTCCATATTTGGCTTAAGGAACTTTATCTGTGCTCATTTCAATCTCTGGTTTTATGCAGCACCCCAACTCACCTTTACCCTTAAGCAAGCATAAGTTGGTTTTCTAAATTTGAGACCCTGTTCTGTTCTGTAATTCTGTTCCTGTGTAGCCAAGTTTACATTCCGTGTATTACTGATATCTTATGATGTTTCTTTTTCTGTGTGACTTATTTCAGTTAGAATCATCATACCTGAATCCACTCATTGTGCTGCTAAGGGCCTGATGACACAGATTTCATTGCTGAGTGATATTGCTTTGTAAGTAAATACCACAACTTCTTTATCCATTTTTCACTTTCTGCGATGTTGAACTTGTACTGTAAACGAGGTTCTTGTAAACAGAGCCGTTCCAAACTTTGGGGTGGCTGTGTCTTTTTGATTTTAATTTCCCTAATCTATAGGACCATAAGTGGAAGTGCCCTAGGTTCTGTTGCTTTGTTTTTTAGATGTTTCAGGAAACACCATACACTTCTCCCGAGTGGTTGTTGGCAATTTACATCCCGCCCATCAGCATAACAAGGCTCCCAGTTCTCCATGGCCTGTCCTGCCTTTCTGGATTTTACACTTTTTTCAGATGGCCCTTTTGACCGGGGGGAAGTGAGACTTCATTGTAGTGCAGATTTCCTTTGCAAGCTTGCTTGGTTGGCCAAAAAGGGCGTATGCGTTTTTTCCTGAATATATTCAGGAAAAAACGCATACGCCCTTTTTGGCCAAGTGCATCATTGTGGACGTTCTGCCTCTTTTCCTATGCTTTCAATGCAATTCCAGTCTACCTCCTGAAATCGGTTTCCTGCAATTCTGCCCCACTTTCAAGTCCTCTTGGCAGCCTTACTTCAGTCTATTTTTGGACGATAGCTGTCATTTATAACTCTGCAGGTTTGTGAATTACAGTGCCCCTGAGCTCCTTTCTTCAACTTGCTTTCTTGTGACCTGGCCGCAACACCGCAGGATGGCTTCAGGCGCTAATCTGGTTCCGGCACGGCACGCTGAGCCTTTGGTTATTTCCTCTTCCTGGTGGGAAATGAGAGTTAAATTTGCCCGTCCAGACACCTCCAGCTAGTCTCTCATTGGTTCTCGCTATTCCTGTTCATCTTCCGCAGAAATTGCAAACTGGGCCAAACAGGAGGTTAAAGGCGCTGACTCTCCAAGTGGGGAGAGTGTTAGTAAAGCGTCTGGAATGTTGCACCCGAGTACCAGGGGAGGAAAACTGAGACATATTTGAACACGTCTCCCGTTCACATGGTTGATCATACTTGGGTTCCACATGCATGTTTTAGCTGAAGGAAGAATACCTTAAACCTGGAGAGTTAAGACCCGTGTAATGGGTACCATGCAATATGACTTCAAAGGGTCTTCATTTGCTCACCGAACCTCTCCAATCCTATCACTGCTGCGTTTATGCCCCTGTACACATGCTTGATTCTCTTTCGGAGACATAGCAATCCATAGGTTTTAAGATACTTACTAGTCAGGTACATTCTTAGGCGTTTAATATGCGGTGTTGAGTCCAATTCGTTGAGCAAGGAGTAGCTCTTGTCTATTCCATATTTGACTTAAGGAACTTTATCTGTGCTCATTTCAATCTCTGGTTTTATGCAGCACCCCAACTCACCTTTCCCCTTAAGCAAGCATAAGTTGGTTTTCTAAATTTGAGACCCTGTTCTGTTCTGTAATTCAGTTCCTGTGTAGCCAAGTTTACATTCCGTGTATTACTGATATCTTATGATGTTTCTTTTTCTGTGTGACTTACTTCACTTAGAATCATCATACCTGAATCCACTCATTGTGCTGCTAAGGGCCTGATGACACAGATTTCATTGCTGAGTGATATTGCTTTGTAAGTAAATACCACAACTTCTTTATCCATTTTTCACTTTCTGCGATGTTGAACTTGTACTGTAAACGAGGTTCTTGTAAACGGAGCCATTCCAAACTTTGGGGTGGCTGTGTCTTTTTGATTTTAATTTCCCTAAGCTATAGGACCATAAGTGGCAGTGCCCTAGGTTCTGTTGCTTTGTTTTTTAGATGTTTCAGGAAACACCATACACTTCTCCCGAGTGTCTGTTGGCAATTTACATCCGCCCATCAGCATAACAAGGCTCCCAGTTCTCCATGGCCTGTCCTGCCTTTCTGGATTTTACACTTTTTTCAGATGGCCCTTTTGACCGGGGGGAAGTGAGACTTCATTGTAGTGCAGATTTCCTTTGCAAGCTTGCTTGGTTGGCCAAAAAGGGCGTATGCGTTTTTTCCTGAATATATTCAGGAAAAAACGCATACGCCCTTTTTGGCCAAGTGCATCATTGTGGACGTTCTGCCTCTTTTCCTATGCTTTCAATGCAATTCCAGTCTACCTCCTGAAATCGGTTTCCTGCAATTCTGCCCCGCTTTCAAGTCCTCTTGGCAGCCTTACTTCAGTATATTTTTGGACGATAGCTGTCATTTATAACTCTGCAGGTTTGTGAATTATAGTGCCCCTGAGCTCCTTTCTTCAACTCGCTTTCTTTTGAGCTGGCCGCAACACCGCAAGATGGCTTCAGGCCCTAATCTGGTTCCGGTACGGCACGCTGAGCCTTTGGTTATTTCCTCTTCCTGTTGGGAAAAGAGAGTTAAATTTGCCCGTCCAGACACCTCCAGCTAGCCTCTCATTGGTTCTCGCTATTCCTGTTCATCTTCCGCAGAAATTGCAAACTGGGCCAAACAGGAGGTTAAAGGGACTGACTCTCCAAGTGGGGAGAGTGTTAGTAAAGCGTCTGGAATGTTGCACCCGAGTACCAGGGGAGGAAAACTGAGACATATTTGAACACGTCTCCCGATCACATGGTTGATCATACTCTGGGTTCCACATGCATATTTTAACTGAAGGAAGAATACCTAAAACCTGGGTAGTTGAAACCCGTGTAATGGGTACCATGCAATATGACTTCAAAGGGTCTTCATTTGCTCACCGAACCTCTCCAATCCTATCACTGCTGCGTTTATGCCCCTGTACACATGCTTGATTCTCTTTCGGAGACATAGCAATCCATAGGTTTTAAGATACTTACTAGTCAGGTACATTCTTAGGCGTTTAATATGGGGTGTTGAGTCCATTTCGTTGAGCAAGGAGTAGCTCTTGTCTATTCCATATTTGGCTTAAGGAACTTTATCTGTGCTCATTTCAATCTCTGGTTTTATGCAGCACCCCAACTCATCTTTACCCTTAAGCAAGCATAAGTTGGTTTTCTAAATTTGAGAACCTGTTCTGTTTTGGAATGCAGTTCCTGTGTAGCCAAGTTTATATTCCGTGTATTAGTGATATCTTATGATGTTTCTTTTTCTGTGTGACTTATTTCAGTTAGAATCATCGTACCTGAATCCACTCATTATGCTGCTACGGGCCTGATGACATAGATTTCATTGCTGAGTGATACTGCATTGTACGTAAGTACCACAAGTTCTTTATCCATTTTTCACTTTCTGTGATATTGAACTTGTACTGTAAACGAGGTTCTTGTAAACGGAGGCGTCCCAAACTTTGGGGTGGCTGTGTCTTTTTCATTTTAATTTCCCTAAGCTATAGGACCATAAGTGGAAGTGCCCTAGGCTCTGTTGCTTTGTTTTTTAGATGTTTCAGGAAACACCATCCACTTCTCCCGAGTGGTTGTTGGCAATTTACATCCCGCCCATCAGCATAACAAGGCTCCCAGTTCTCCATGGCCTGTCCTGCCTTTCTGGATTTTACACTTTTTTCAGATGGCCCTTTTGACCGGGGGGAAGTGAGACTTCATTGTAGTGCAGATTTCCTTTGCAAGCTTGCTTGGTTGGCCAAAAAGGGCGTATGCGTTTTTTCCTGAATATATTCAGGAAAAAACGCATACGCCCTTTTTGGCCAAGTGCATCATTGTGGACGTTCTGCCTCTTTTCCTATGCTTTCAATGCAATTCCAGTCTACCTCCTGAAATCGGTTTCCTGCAATTCTGCCCCGCTTTCAAGTCCTCTTGGCAGCCTTACTTCAGTCTATTTTTGGACGATAGCTGTCATTTATAACTCTGCAGGTTTGTGAATTACAGTGCCCCTGAGCTCCTTTCTTCAACTCGCTTTCTTGTGACCTGGCCGCAACACCGCAGGATGGCTTCAGGCCCTAATCTGGTTCCGGCACGGCACGCTGAGCCTTTGGTTATTTCCTCTTCCTGGTGGGAAATGAGAGTTAAATTTGCCCGTCCAGACACCTCCAGCTAGTCTCTCATTGGTTCTCGCTATTCCTGTTCATCTTCCGCAGAAATTGCAAACTGGGCCAAACAGGAGGTTAAAGGCGCTGACTCTCCAAGTGGGGAGAGTGTTAGTAAAGCCTCTGGAATGTTGCACCCGAGTACCAGGGGAGGAAAACTGAGACATATTTGAACACGTCTCCCGTTCACATGGTTGATCATACTTGGGTTCCACATGCATGTTTTAGCTGAAGGAAGAATACCTTAAACCTGGAGAGTTAAGACCCGTGTAATGGGTACCATGCAATATGACTTCAAAGGGTCTTCATTTGCTCACCAAACCTCTCCAATCCTATCACTGCTGCGTTTATGCCCCTGTACACATGCTTGATTCTCTTTCGGAGACATAGCAATCCATAGGTTTTAAGATACTTACTAGTCAGGTACATTCTTAGGCGTTTAATATGCGGTGTTGAGTCCATTTCGTTGAGCAAGGAGTAGCTCTTGTCTATTCCATATTTGACTTAAGGAACTTTATCTGTGCTCATTTCAATCTCTGGTTTTATGCAGCACCCCAACTCACCTTTACCCTTAAGCAAGCATAAGTTGGTTTTCTAAATTTGAGACCCTGTTCTGTTCTGTAATTCAAGTCCTGTGTAGCCAAGTTTACATTCCGTGTATTACTGATAACTTATGATGTTTCTTTTTCTGTGTGACTTACTTCAGTTAGAATCATCATACCTGAATCCACTCATTGTGCTGCTAAGGGCCTGATGACATAGATTTCATTGCTGAGTGATATTGCTTTGTAAGTAAATACCACAACTTCTTTATCCATTTTTCACTTTCTGCGATGTTGAACTTGTACTGTAAACGAGGTACTTGTAAACAGAGGCGTCCCAAACTTTGGGGTGGCTGTGTCTTTTTGATTTTAATTTCCCTAAGCTATAGGACCATAAGTGGCAGTGCGCTAGGCTCTGTTGCTTTGTTTTTTAGATGTTTCAGGAAACACCATACACTTCTCCCGAGTGTCTGTTGGCAATTTACATCCCGCCCATCAGCATAACAAGGCTCCCAGTTCTCCATGGCCTGTCCTGCCTTTCTGGATTTTACACTTTTTTCAGATGGCCCTTTTGACCGGGGGGAAGTGAGACTTCATTGTAGTGCAGATTTCCTTTGCAAGCTTGCTTGGTTGGCCAAAAAGGGCGTATGCGTTTTTTCCTGAATATATTCAGGAAAAAACGCATACGCCCTTTTTGACGTTCTGCCTCTTTTCCTATGCTTTCAATGCAATTCCAGTCTACCTCCTGAAATCGGTTTCCTGCAATTCTGCCCCGCTTTCAAGTCCTCTTGGCAGCCTTACTTCAGTCTATTTTTGGATGATAGCTGTCATTTATAACTCTGCAGGTTTGTGAATTACAGTGCCCCTGAGCTCCTTTCTTCAACTCGCTTTCTTGTGACCTGGCCGCAACACCGCAGGATGGCTTCAGGCCCTAATCTGGTTCCGGCACGGCATGCTGAGCCTTTGGTTATTTCCTCTTCCTGGTCGGAAATGAGAGTTAAATTTGCCCGTCCAGACACCTCCAGCTAGTCTCTCATTGGTTCTCGCTATTCCTGTTCATCTTCCGCAGAAATTGCAAACTGGGCCAAACAGGAGGTTAAAGGCGCTGACTCTCCAAGTGGGGAGAGTGTTAGTAAAGCGTCTGGAATGTTGCACCCGAGTACCAGGGGAGGAAAACTGAAACATATTTGAACACGTCTTCTGTTCACATGGTTGATCATACTTGGGTTCCACATGCATGTTTTAGCTGAAGGAAGAATACCTTAAACCTGGAGAGTTGAGACCCGTGGAATGGGTACCATGCAATATGACTTCAAAGGGTCTTCATTTGCTCACCGAACCTCTCCAATCCTATCACTGCTGCGTTTATGCCCCTGTACACATGCTTGATTCTCTTTTGGAGACATAGCAATCCATAGGTTTTAAGATACTTACTAGTCAGGAACATTCTTAGGCGTTTAATATGGGGTGTTGAGTCCATTTCGTTGAGCAAGGAGTAGCTCTTGTCTATTGCATATTTGGCTTAAGGAACTTTATCTGTGCTCATTTCAATCTCTGGTTTTATGCAGCACCCCAACTCACCTTTCCCCTTAAGCAAGCATAAGTTGGTTTTCTAAATTTGAGACCCTGTTCTGTTCTGTAATTCAGTTCCTGTGTAGCCACGTTTACATTCCGTGTATTACTGATATCTTATGATGTTTCTTATTCTGTGTGACTTATTTCAGTTAGAATCATCATACCTGAATCCACTCATTGTGCTGCTAAGGGCCTGATGACACAGATTTCATTGCTGAGTGATATTGCTTTGTAAGTAAATACCACAACTTCTTTATCCATTTTTCACTTTCTGCGATGTTGAACTTGTACTGTAAACGAGGTTCTTGTAAACGGAGCCATTCCAAACTTTTGGGTGGCTGTGTCTTTTTGATTTTAATTTCCCTAAGCTATAGGACCATAAGTGGAAGTGCCCTAGGTTCTGTTGCTTTGTTTTTTAGATGTTTCAGGAAACACCATACACTTCTCCCGAGTGGTTGTTGGCAATTTACATCCCGCCCATCATCATAACAAGGCTCCCAATTCTCCATGGCCTGTCCTGCCTTTCTGGATTTTACACTTTTTTCAGATGGCCCTTTTGACCGGGGGGAAGTGAGACTTCATTGTAGTACAGATTTCCTTTGCAAGCTTGCTTGGTTGGCCAAAAAGGGCGTATGCGTTTTTTCCTGAATATATTCAGGAAAAAACGCATACGCCCTTTTTGGCCAAGTGCATCATTGTGGACGTTCTGCCTCTTTTCCTATGCTTTCAATGCAATTCCAGTCTACCTCCTGAAATCGGTTTCCTGCAATTCTGCCCCGCTTTCAAGTCCTCTTGGCAGCCTTACTTCAGTATATTTTTGGACGATAGCTGTCATTTATAACTCTGCAGGTTTGTGAATTATAGTGCCCCTGAGCTCCTTTCTTCAACTCGGTTTCTTTTGAGCTGGCCGCAACACCGCAAGATGGCTTCAGGCCCTAATCTTGTTCCGGTACGGCACGCTGAGCCTTTGGTTATTTCCTCTTCCTGGTGGGAAATGAGAGTTAAATTTGCCCGTCCAGACACCTCCAGCTAGCCTCTCATTGGTTCTCGCTATTCCTGTTCATCTTCCGCAGAAATTGCAAACTGGGCCAAACAGGAGGTTAAAGGGACTGACTCTCCAAGTGGGGAGAGTGTTAGTAAAGAGTCTGGAATGTTGCACCCGAGTACCAGGGGAGGAAAACTGAGACATATTTGAACACGTCTCCCGATCACATGGTTGATCATACTCTGGGTTCCACATGCATATTTTAGCTGAAGGAAGAATACCTAAAACCTGGGTAGTTGAAACCCGTGGAATGGGTACCATGCAATATGACTTCAAAGGGTCTTCATTTGCTCACCGAACCTCTCCAATCCTATCACTGCTGCGTTTATGCCCCTGTACACATGCTTGATTCTCTTTCGGAGACATAGCAATCCATAGGTTTTAAGATACTTACTAGTCAGGTACATTCTTATGCGTTTAATATGGGGTGTTGAGTCCATTTCGTTGAGCAAGGAGTAGCTCTTGTCTATTCCATATTTGGCTTAAGGAACTTTATCTGTGCTCATTTCAATCTCTGGTTTTATGCAGCACCCCAACTCACCTTTCCCCTTAAGCAAGCATAAGTTGGTTTTCTCAATTTGAGAACCTGTTCTGTTTTGGAATGCAGTTCCTGTGTAGCCAAGTTTACATTCCGTGTATTAGTGATATCTTATGATGTTTCTTTTTCTGTGTGACTTATTTCAGTTAGAATCATCGTACCTGAATCCACTCATTATGCTGCTACGGGCCTGATGACATAGATTTCATTGCTGAGTGATACTGCATTGTACGTAAGTACCACAAGTTCTTTATCCATTTTTCACTTTCTGTGATATTGAACTTGTACGGTAAACGAGGTTCTTGTAAACGGAGGCGTCCCAAACTTTGGGGTGGCTGTGTCTTTTTGATTTTAATTTCCCTAAGCTATAGGACCATAAGTGGAAGTGCCCTAGGCTATGTTGCTTTGTTTTTTAGATGTTTCAGGAAACACCATCCACTTCTCCCGAGTGGTTGTTGGCAATTTACATCCCGCCCATCAGCATAACAAGGCTCCCAGTTCTCCATGGCCTGTCCTGCCTTTCTGGATTTTACACTTTTTTCAGATGGCCCTTTTGACCGGGGGGAAGTGAGACTTCATTGTAGTGCAGATTTCCTTTGCAAGCTTGCTTGGTTGGCCAAAAAGGGCGTATGCGTTTTTTCCTGAATATATTCAGGAAAAAACGCATACGCCCTTTTTGGCCAAGTGCATCATTGTGGACGTTCTGCCTCTTTTCCTATGCTTTCAATGCAATTCCAGTCTACCTCCTGAAATCGGTTTCCTGCAATTCTGCCCCGCTTTCAAGTCCTCTTGGCAGCCTTACTTCAGTCTATTTTTGGACGATAGCTGTCATTTATAACTCTGCAGGTTTGTGAATTACAGTGCCCCTGAGCTCCTTTCTTCAACTCGCTTTCTTTTGAGCTGGCCGCAACACCGCAGGATGGCTTCAGGCCCTAATCTGGTTCCGGCACGGCACGCTGAGCCTTTGGTTATTTCCTCTTCCTGGTGGGAAATGAGAGTTAAATTTGCCCGTCCAGACACCTCCAGCTAGTCTCTCATTGGTTCTCGCTATTCCTGTTCATCTTCCGCAGAAATTGCAAACTGGGCCAAACAGGAGGTTAAAGGCGCTGACTCTCCAAGTGGGGAGAGTGTTAGTAAAGCGTCTGGAATGTTGCACCCGAGTACCAGGGGAGGAAAACTGAGACACATTTGAACACGTCTCCCGTTCACATGGTTGATCATACTTGGGTTCCACATGCATGTTTTAGCTGAAGGAAGAATACCTTAAACCTGGAGAGTTAAGACCCGTGTAATGGGTACCATGCAATATGACTTCAAAGGGTCTTCATTTGCTCACCGAACCTCTCCAATCCTATCACTGCTGCGTTTATGCCCCTGTACACATGCTTGATTCTCTTTCAGAGACATAGCAATCCATAGGTTTTAAGATACTTACTAGTCAGGTACATTCTTAGGCGTTTAATATGCGGTGTTGAGTCCAATTCGTTGAGCAAGGAGTAGCTCTTGTCTATTCCATATTTGGCTTAAGGAAATTTATCTGTGCTCATTTCAATCTCTGGTTTTATGCAGCACCCCAACTCACCTTTCCCCTTAAGCAAGCATAAGTTGGTTTTCTAAATTTGAGACCCTGTTCTGTTTTGGAATTCAGTTCCTGTGTAGCCAAGTTTACATTCCGTGTATTAGTGATATCTTATGATGTTTCTTTTTCTGTGTGACTTATTTCAGTTAGAATCATCGTACCTGAATCTACTCATTATGCTGCTACGGGCCTGATGACATAGATTTCATTGCTGAGTGATACTGCATTGTACGTAAGTACCACAAGTTCTTTATCCATTTTTCACTTTCTGCGATGTTGAACTTGTACTGTAAACGAGGTTCTTGTAAACAGAGCCGTTCCAAACTTTGGGGTGGCTGTGTCTTTTTGATTTTAATTTCCCTAAGCTATAGGACCATAAGTGGAAGTGCCCTAGGCTCTGTTGCTTTGTTTTTTAGATGTTTCAGGAAACACCATACACTTCTCCCGAGTGGTTGTTGGCAATTTACATCCCGCCCATCAGCATAACAAGGCTCCCAGTTCTCCATGGCCTGTCCTGCCTTTCTGGATTTTACACTTTTTTCAGATGGCCCTTTTGACCGGGGGGAAGTGAGACTTCATTTTAGTGCAGATTTCCTTTGCAAGCTTGCTTGGTTGGCCAAAAAGGGCGTATGCGTTTTTTCCTGAATATATTCAGGAAAAAACGCATACACCCTTTTTGGCTAAGTGCATCATTGTGGACGTTCTGCCTCTTTTCCTATGCTTTCAATGCAATTCCAGTCTACCTCCTGAAATCGGTTTCCTGCAATTCTGCCCCGCTTTCAAGTCCTCTTGGCAGCCTTACTTCAGTCTATTTTTGGACGATAGCTGTCATTTATAACTCTGCAGGTTTGTGAATTACAGTGCCCCTGAGCTCCTTTCTTCAACTCGCTTTCTTGTGACCTGGCCGCAACACCGCAGGATGGCTTCAGGCCCTAATCTTGTTCCGGCACGGCACGCTGAGCCTTTGGTTAATTCCTCTTCCTGGTGGGAAATGAGAGTTAAATTTGCCCGTCCAGACACCTCCAGCTAGTCTCTCATTGGTTCTCGCTATTCCTGTTCATCTTCCGCAGAAATTGCAAACTGGGCCAAAGAGGAGGTTAAAGGGACTAACTCTCCAAGTGGGGAGAGTGTTAGCAAAGCGTCTGGAATGTTGCACCCGAGTACCAGGGTACGAAAACTGAGACATATTTGAACACGTCTCCCGATCACATGGTTGATCATACTCTAGGTTCCACATGCATGTTTTAGCTGAAGGAAGAATACCTTAAACCTGGGTAGTTGAAACCCGTGGAATGGGTACCATGCAATATGACTTCAAAGGGTCTTCATTTGCTCACCGAACCTCTCCAATCCTATCACTGCTGCGTTTATGCCCCTGTACACATGCTTGATTCTCTTTCGGAGACATAGCAATCCATAGGTTTTAAGATACTTTCTAGTCAGGAACATTCTTAGGCGTTTAATATGGGGTGTTGAGTCCATTTCGTTGAGCAAGGAGTAGCTCTTGTCTATTCCATATTTGGCTTAAGGAACTTTATCTGTGCTCATTTCAATCTCTGGTTTTATGCAGCACCCCAACTCACCTTTCCCCTTAAGCAAGCATAAGTTGGTTTTCTAAATTTGAGACCCTGTTCTGTTCTGTAATTCAGTTCCTGTGTAGCCAAGTTTACATTCCGTGTATTAGTGATATCTTATGATGTTTCTTTTTCTGTGTGACTTATTTCAGTTAGAATCATCATACCTGAATCCACTCATTGTGATGCTAAGGGCCTGATGACATAGATTTCATTGCTGAGTGATATTGCTTTGTAAGTAAATACCACAACTTCTTTATCCATTTTTCACTTTCTGCGATGTTGAACTTGTACTGTAAACGAGGTTCTTGTAAACAGAGGCGTCCCAAACTTTGGGGTGGCTGTGTCTTTTTGATTGTAATTTCCCTAAGCTATAGGACCATAAGTGGCAGTGCCCTAGGCTCTGTTGCTTTGTTTTTTAGATGTTTCAGGAAACACCATACACTTCTCCCGAGTGTCTGTTGGCAATTTACATCCCGCCCATCAGCATAACAAGGCTCCCAGTTCTCCATGGCCTGTCCTGCCTTTCTGGATTTTACACTTTTTTCAGATGGCCCTTTTGACCGGGGGGAAGTGAGACTTCATTGTAGTGCAGATTTCCTTTGCAAGCTTGCTTGGTTGGCCAAAAAGGGCGTATGCGTTTTTTCCTGAATATATTTAGGAAAAAACGCATACGCCCTTTTTGGCCAAGTGCATCATTGTGGACGTTCTGCCTCTTTTCCTATGCTTTCAATGCAATTCCAGTCTACCTCCTGAAATCGGTTTCCTGCAATTCTGCCCCGCTTTCAAGTCCTCTTGGCAGCCTTACTTCAGTCTATTTTTGGACGATAGCTGTCATTTATAACTCTGCAGGTTTGTGAATTACAGTGCCCCTGAGCTCCTTTCTTCAACTCGCTTTCTTGTGACCTGGCCGCAACACCGCAGGATGGCTTCAGGCCCTAATCTGGTTCCGGCACGGCACGCTGAGCTTTTGGTTATTTCCTCTTCCTGCTGGGAAATGAGAGTTAAATTTGCCCGTCCAGACACCTCCAGCTAGTCTCTCATTGGTTCTCGCTATTCCTGTTCAACTTCCGCAGAAATTGCAAACTGGGCCAAACAGGAGGTTAAAGGGACTGACTCTCCAAGTCGGGAGAGTGTTAGTAAAGCGTCTGGAATGTTGCACCCGAGTACCAGGGTACGAAAACTGAGACATATTTGAACACGTCTCCCGATCACATGGTTGATCATACTCTAGGTTCCACATGCATGTTTTAGCTGAAGGAAGAATACCTTAAACCTGGGTAGTTGAAACCCGTGGAATGGGTACCATGCAATATGACTTCAAAGGGTCTTCATTTGCTCACCGAACCTCTCCAATCCTATCACTGCTGCGTTTATGCCCCTGTACACATGCTTGATTCTCTTTTGGAGACATAGCAATCCATAGGTTTTCCGATACTTACTAGTCAGGTACATTCTTAGGCGTTTGATATGCGGTGTTGAGTCCATTTCGTTGAGCAAGGAGTAGCTCTTGTCTATTCCATATTTGACTTAAGGAACTTTATCTGTGCTCATTTCAATCTCTGGTTTTATGCAGCACCCCAACTCACCTTTACCCTTAAGCAAGCATAAGTTGGTTTTCTAAATTTGAGACCCTGTTCTGTTCTGTAATTCAGTTCCTGTGTAGCCAAGTTTAATTCCGTGTATTACTGATATCTTATGATGTTTCTTTTCTGTGTGACTTATTTCAGTTAGAATCATCATACCTGAATCCACTCATTGTGCTGCTACGGGCCTGATGACACAGATTTCATTGCTGAGTGATATTGCTTTGTAAGTAAATACCACAACTTCTTTATCCATTTTTCACTTTCTGCGATGTTGAACTTGTACTGTAAACGAGGTTCTTGTAAACAGAGGCGTCCCAAACTTTGGGGTGGCTGTGTCTTTTTGATTTTAATTTCCCTAAGCTATAGGACCATAAGTGGCAGTGCCCTAGGCTCTGTTGCTTTGTTTTTTAGATGTTTCAGGAAACACCATACACTTCTCCCGAGTGTCTGTTGGCAATTTACATCCCGCCCATCAGCATAACAAGGCTCCCAGTTCTCCATGGCCTGTCCTGCCTTTCTGGATTTTACACTTTTTTCAGATGGCCCTTTTGACCGGGGGGAAGTGAGACTTCATTGTAGTGCAGATTTCCTTTGCAAGCTTGCTTGGTTGGCCAAAAAGGGCGTATGCGTTTTTTCCTGAATATATTCAGGAAAAAACGCATACGCCCTTTTTGGCCAAGTGCATCATTGTGGACGTTCTGCCTCTTTTCCTATGCTTTCAATGCAATTCCAGTCTACCTCCTGAAATCGGTTTCCTGCAATTCTGCCCCGCTTTCAAGTCCTCTTGGCAGCCTTACTTCAGTCTATTTTTGGACGATAGCTGTCATTTATAACTCTGCAGGTTTGTGAATTACAGTGCCACTGAGCTCCTTTCTTCAACTTGCTTTCTTGTGAGCTGGCCGCAACACCGCAGGATGGCTTCAGGCCCTAATCTGGTTCCGGCACGGCACGCTGAGCCTTTGGTTATTTCCTCTTCCTGGTCGGAAATGAGAGTTAAATTTGCCCGTCCAGACACCTCCAGCTAGTCTCTCATTGGTTCTCGCTATTCCTGTTCATCTTCCGCAGAAATTGCAAACTGGGCCAAACAGGAGGTTAAAGGCGCTGACTCTCCAAGTGGGGAGAGTGTTAGTAAAGCGTCTGGAATGTTGCACCCGAGTACCAGGGTAGGAAAACTGAGACATATTTGAACACGTCTCCCGTTCACATGGTTGAATATACTTGGGTTCCACATGCATGTTTTAGCTGAAGGAAGAATACCTTAAACCTGGAGAGTTAAGATCCGTGTAATGGGTACCATGCAATATGACTTCAAAGGGTCTTCATTTGCTCACCAAACCTCTCCAATCCTATCACTGCTGCGTTTATGCCCCTGTACACATGCTTGATTCTCTTTCGGAGACATAGCAATCCATAGGTTTTAAGATACTTACTAGTCAGGTACATTCTTAGGCGTTTAATATGCGGTAATGAGTCCATTTCGTTGAGCAAGGAGTAGCTCTTGTCTATTCTATATTTGACTTAAGGAACTTTATCTGTGCTCATTTCAATCTCTGGTTTTATGCAGCACCCCAACTCACCTTTCCCCTTAAGCAAGCATAAGTTGGTTTTCTAAATTTGAGACCCTGTTCTGTTCTGTAATTCAGTTCCTGTGTAGCCAAGTTTACATTCCGTGTATTACTGATATCTTATGATGTTTCTTTTTCTGTGTGACTTATTTCAGTTAGAATCATCATACCTGAATCCACTCATTGTGATGCTAAGGGCCTGATGACATAGATTTCATTGCTGAGTGATATTGCTTTGTAAGTAAATACCACAACTTCTTTATCCATTTTTCACTTTCTGCGATGTTGAACTTGTACTGTAAACGAGGTTCTTGTAAACAGAGGCGTCCCAAACTTTGGGGTGGCTGTGTCTTTTTGATTTTAATTTCCCTAAGCTATAGGACCGTAAGTGGAAGTGCCCTAGGCTCTGTTGCTTTGTTTTTTAGATGTTTCAGGAAACACCATACACTTCTCCCGAGTGTCTGTTGGCAATTTACATCCCGCCCATCAGCATAACAAGGCTCCCAGTTCTCCATGGCCTGTCCTGCCTTTCTGGATTTTACACTTTTTTCAGATGGCCCTTTTGACCGGCGGGAAGTGAGACTTCATTGTAGTGCAGATTTCCTTTGCAAGCTTGCTTGGTTGGCCAAAAAGGGCGTATGCGTTTTTTCCTGAATATATTCAGGAAAAAACGCATACGCCCTTTTTGGCCAAGTGCATCATTGTGGACGTTCTGCCTCTTTTCCTATGCTTTCAATGCAATTTCAGTCTACCTCCTGAAATCGGTTTCCTGCAATTCTGCCCCGCTTTCAAGTCCTCTTGGCAGCCTTACTTCAGTCTATTTTTGGACGATAGCTGTCATTTATAACTCTGCAGGTTTGTGAATTACAGTGCCCCTGAGCTCCTTTCTTCAACTCGCTTTCTTGTGACCTGGCCGCAACACCGCAGGATGGCTTCAGGCCCTAATCTGGTTCTGGCACGGCACGCTGAGCCTTCGGTTATTTCCTCCTCCTGGTGGGAAATGAGAGTTAAATTTGCCCGTCCAGACACCTCCAGCTAGCCTCTCATTGGTTCTCGCTATTCCTGTTCATCTTCCGCAGAAATTGCAAACTGTGCCAAACAGGAGGTTAAAGGCGCTGACTCTCCAAGTGGGGAGAGTGTTAGTAAAGCGTCTGGAATGTTGCACCCGAGTACCAGGGGAGGAAAACTGAGACATATTTGAACACGTCTCCTGATCACATGGTTGATCATACTCTGGGTTCCACATGCATGTTTTAGCTGAAGGAAGAATACCTAAAACCTGGGTAGTTGAAACCCGTGGAATGGGTACCATGCAATATGACTTCAAAGGGTCTTCATTTGCTCACCGAACCTCTCCAGTCCTATCACTGCTGCGTTTATGCCCCTGTACACATGCTTGATTCTCTTTCGGAGACATAGCAATCTATAGGTTTTAAGATACTTACTAGTCAGGTACATTCTTAGGCGTTTAATATGCGGTGTTGAGTCCATTTCGTTGAGCAAGGAGTAGCTCTTGTCTATTGCATATTTGGCTTAAGGAACTTTATCTGTGCTCATTTCAATCTCTGGTTTTATGCAGCACCCCAACTCACCGTTCCCCTTAAGCAAGCATAAGTTTGTTTTCTAAATTTGAGACCCTGTTCTGTTCTGTAATTCAGTTCCTGTGTAGCCAAGTTTACATTCCATGTATTACTGATATCTTATGATGTTTCTTTTTCTGTGTGACTTACTTCACTTAGAATCATCATACCTGAATCCACTCATTGTGCTGCTAAGGGCCTGATGACACAGATTTCATTGCTGAGTGATATTGCTTTGTAAGTAAATACCACAACTTCTTTATCCATTTTTCACTTTCTGCGATGTTGAACTTGTACTGTAAACGAGGGTCTTGTAAACAGAGCCGTTCCAAACTTTGGGGTGGCTGTGTCTTTTTGATTTTAATTTCCCTAAGCTATAGGACCATAAGTGGAAGTGCCCTAGGTTCTGTTGCTTTGTTTTTTAGATGTTTCAGGAAACACCATACACTTCTCCCGAGTGGTTGTTGGCAATTTACATCCCGTCCATCAGCATAACAAGGCTCCCAGTTCTCCATGGCCTGTCCTGCCTTTCTGGATTTTACACTTTTTTCAGATGGCCCTTTTGACCGGGGGGAAGTGAGACTTCATTGTAGTGCAGATTTCCTTTGCAAGCTTGCTTGGTTGGCCAAAAAGGGCGTATGCGTTTTTTCCTGAATATATTCAGGAAAAAACGCATACGCCCTTTTTGGCCAAGTGCATCATTGTGGACGTTCTGCCTCTTTTCCTATGCTTTCAATGCAATTCCAGTCTACCTCTTGAAATCGGTTTCCTGCAATTCTGCCCCGCTTTCAAGTCCTCTTGGCAGCCTTACTTCAGTCTATTTTTGGACGATAGCTGTCATTTATAACTCTGCAGGTTTGTGAATTACAGTGCCCCTGAGCTCCTTTCTTCAACTCGCTTTCTTTTGAGCTGGCCGCAACACCGCAGGATGGCTTCAGGCCCTAATCTGGTTCCGGTACGGCACGCTGAGCCTTTGGTTATTTCCTCTTCCTGTTGGGAAATGAGAGTTAAATTTGCCCGTCCAGACACCTCCAGCTAGCCTCTCATTGGTTCTCGCTATTCCTGTTCATCTTCCGCAGAAATTGCAAACTGTGCCAAACAGGAGGTTAAAGGCGCTGACTCTCCAAGTGGGGAGAGTGTTAGTAAAGCGTCTGGAATGTTGCACCCGAGTACCAGGGGAGGAAAACTGAGACATATTTGAACACGTCTCCCGTTCACATGGTTGATCATACTTGGGTTCCACATGCATGTTTTAGCTGAAGGAAGAATACCTTAAACCTGGAGAGTTAAGACCCGTGTAATGGGTACCATGCAATATGACTTCAAAGGGTCTTCATTTGCTCACCAAACCTCTCCAATCCTATCACTGCTGCGTTTATGCCCCTGTACACATGCTTGATTCTCTTTCGGAGACATAGCAATCCATAGGTTTTAAGATACTTACTAGTCAGGTACATTCTTAGGCGTTTAATATGCGGTAATGAGTCCATTTCGTTGAGCAAGGAGTAGCTCTTGTCTATTCCATATTTGACTTAAGGAACTTTATCTGTGCTCATTTCAATCTCTGGTTTTATGCAGCACCCCAACTCACCTTTACCCTTAAGCAAGCATAAGTTGGTTTTCTAAATTTGAGACCCTGTTCTGTTCTGTAATTCAGTTCCTGTGTAGCCAAGTTTACATTCCGTGTATTACTGATATCTTATGATGTTTCTTTTTCTGTGTGACTTACTTCACTTAGAATCATCATACCTGAATCCACTCATTGTGCTGCTAAGGGCCTGATGACACAGATTTCATTGCTGAGTGATATTGCTTTGTAAGTAAATACCACAACTTCTTTATCCATTTTTCGCTTTCTGTGATGTTGAACTTGTACTGTAAACGAGGTTCTTGTAAACAGAGGCGTCCCAAACTTTGGGGTGGCTGTGTCTTTTTGATTTTAATTTCCCTAAGCTATAGGACCATAAGTGGCAGTGCCCTAGGCTCTGTTGCTTTGTTTTTTAGATGTTTCAGGAAACACCATACACTTCTCCCGAGTGTCTGTTGGCAATTTACATCCCGCCCATCAGCATAACAAGGCTCCCAGTTCTCCATGGCCTGTCCTGCTTTTCTGGATTTTTCACTTTTTTCAGATGGCCCTTTTGACCGGGGGGAAGTGAGACTTCATTGTAGTGCAGATTTCCTTTGCAAGCTTGCTTGGTTGGCCAAAAAGGGCGTATGCGTTTTTTCCTGAATATATTCAGGAAAAAACGCATACGCCCTTTTTGGCCAAGTGCATCATTGTGGACGTTCTGCCTCTTTTCCTATGCTTTCAATGCAATTCCAGTCTACCTCCTGAAATCGGTTTCCTGCAATTCTGCCCTGCTTTCAAGTCCTCTTGGCAGCCTTACTTCAGTCTATTTTTGGACGATAGCTGTCATTTATAACTCTGCAGGTTTGTGAATTACAGTGCCCCTGAGCTCCTTTCTTCAACTCGCCTTCTTGTGACTTGGCCACAACACCGCAGGATGGCTTCAGGCCCTAATCTGGTTCCGGCACGGCACGCTGAGCCTTTGGTTATTTCCTCTTCCTGGTGGGAAATGAGAGTTAAATTTGCCCGTCCAGACACCTCCAGCTAGTCTCTCATTGGTTCTCGCTATTCCTGTTCATCTTCCGCAGAAATTGCAAACTGGGCCAAACAGGAGGTTAAAGGCGCTGACTCTCCAAGTGGGGAGAGTGTTAGTAAAGCGTCTGGAATGTTGCACCCGAGTACCAGGGGAGGAAAACTGAGACATATTTGAACACGTCTCCCGTTCATATGGTTGATCATACTTGGGTTCCACATGCATGTTTTAGCTGAAGGAAGAATTCCTTAAACCTGGAGAGTTAAGCCCCGTGTAATGGGTACCATGCAATATGACTTCAAAGGGTCTTCATTTGCTCACCAAACCTCTCCAATCCTATCACTGCTGCGTTTATGCCCCTGTACACATGCTTGATTCTCTTTCGGAGACATAGCAATCCATAGGTTTTAAGATACTTACTAGTCAGGTACATTCTTAGGCGTTTAATATGCGGTGTTGAGTCCATTTCGTTGAGCAAGGAGTAGCTCTTGTCTATTCCATATTTGACTTAAGAAACTTTATCTGTGCTCATTTCAATCTCTGGTTTTATGCAGCACCCCAACTCACCTTTACCCTTAAGCAAGCATAAGTTGGTTTTCTGAATTTGAGACCCTGTTCTGTTCTGTAATTCAGTTCCTGTGTAGCCAAGTTTACATTCCGTGTATTACTGATATCTTATGATGTTTCTTTTTCTGTGTGACTTATTTCAGTTAGGATCATCATACCTGAATCCACTCATTGTGCTGCTAAGGGCCTGATGACACAGATTTCATTGCTGAGTGATATTGCTTTGTAAGTAAATACCACAACTTCTTTATCCATTTTTCACTTTCTGCGATGTTGAACTTGTACTGTAAACGAGGTTCTTGTAAACAGAGCCGTTCCAAACTTTGGGGTGGCTGTGTCTTTTTGATTTTAATTTCCCTAAGCTATAGGACCATAAGTGGAAGTGCCCTAGGTTCTGTTGCTTTGTTTTTTAGATGTTTCAGGAAACACCATACACTTCTCCCAAGTGTCTGTTGGCAATTTACATCCCGCCCATCAGCATAACAAGGCTCCCAGTTCTCAATGGCCTGTTGCCTTTCTGGATTTTACACTTTTTTCAGATGGCCCTTTTGACCGGGGGGGAAGTGAGACTTCACTGTAGTGCAGATTTCCTTTGCAAGCTTGCTTGGTTGGCCAAAAAGGGCGTATGCGTTTTTTGCTGAATATATTCAGGAAAAAACGCATACGCCCTTTTTGGCCAAGTGCATCATTGTGGACGTTCTGCCTCTTTTCCTATGCTTTCAATGCAATTCCAGTCTACCTGCTGAAATTGGTTTCCTGCAATTCTGCCCCGCTTTCAAGTCCTCTTGGCAGCCTTACTTCAGTCTATTTTTGGACGATAGCTGTCATTTATAACTCTGCAGGTTTGTGAATTACAGTGCCCCTGAGCTCCTTTCTTCAACTCGCTTTCTTGTGACCTGGCCGCAACACCGCAGGATGGCTTCAGGCCCTAATCTGGTTCCGGCACGGCACGCTGAGCCTTTGGTTAATTCCTCTTCCTGGTGGGAAATGAGAGTTAAATTTGCCCGTCCAGACACCTCCAGCTAGTCTCTCATTGGTTCTCACTATTCCTGTTCATCTTCCGCAGAAATTGCAAACTGGGTCAAACAGGAGGTTAAAGGGACTGACTCTCCAAGTGGGGAGAGTGTTAGTAAAGCGTCTGGAATGTTGGACCCAAGTACCAGCGTACGAAAACTGAGACATATTTGAACACGTCTCCCGATCACATGGTTGATCATACTCTAGGTTCCACATGCATGTTTTAGCTGAAGGAAGAATACCTTAAACCTGGGTAGTTGAAACCCGTGGAATGGGTACCATGCAATATGACTTCAAAGGGTCTTCATTTGCTCACCGAACCTCTCCAATCCTATCACTGCTGCGTTTATGCCCCTGTACACATGCTTGATTCTCTTTCGGAGGCATAGCAATCCATAGGTTTTAAGATACTTACAAGTCAGGTACATTCTTAGGCGTTTAATATGCGGTGTTGAGTCCATTTTGTTGAGCAAGGAGTAGCTCTTGTCTATTCCATATTTGGCTTAAGGAACTTTATCTGTGCTCATTTCAATCTCTGGTTTTATGCAGCACCCCAACTCACCTTTCCCCTTAAGCAAGCATAAGTTGGTTTTCTAAATTTGAGACCCTGTTCTGTTCTGTAATTCAGTTCCTGTGTAGCCAAGTTTACATTCCGTGTATTACTGATATCTTATGATGTTTCTTTTTCTGTGTGACTTACTTCAGTTAGAATCATCATACCTGAATCCACTCATTGTGCTGCTAAGGGCCTGATGACACAGATTTCATTGCTGAGTGATATTGCTTTGTAAGTAAATACCACAACTTCTTTATCCATTTTTCACTTTCTGCGATGTTGAACTTGTACTGTAAACGAGGTTCTTGTAAACAGAGCCGTTCCAAACTTTGGGGTGGCTGTGTCTTTTTGATTTTAATTTCCCTAAGCTATAGGACCATAAGTGGAAGTGCCCTAGGTTCTGTTGCTTTGTTTTTTAGATGTTTTAGGAAACACCATACACTTCTCCCGAGTGGTTGTTGGCAATTTACATCCCGCCCATCAGCATAACAAGGCTCCCAGTTCTCCATGGCCTGTCCTGCCTTTCTGGATTTTACACTGTTTTCAGATGGCCCTTTTGACCGGGGGGAAGTGAGACTTCATTGTAGTGCAGATTTCCTTTGCAAGCTTGCTTGGTTGGCCAAAAAGGGCGTATGCGTTTTTTCCTGAATATATTCAGGAAAAAACGCATACGCCCTTTTTGGCCAAGTGCATCATTGTGGACGTTCTGCCTCTTTTCCTATGCTTTCAATGCAATTCCAGTCTACCTCCTGAAATCGGTTTCCTGCAATTCTGCCCCGCTTTCAAGTCCTCTTGGCAGCCTTACTTCAGTCTATTTTTGGACGATAGCTGTCATTTATAACTCTGCAGGTTTGTGAATTACAGTGCCCCTGAGCTCCTTTCTTCAACTCGCTTTCTTGTGACCTGGCCGCAACACCGCAGGATGGCTTCAGGCCCTAATCTGGTTCTGGCACGGCACGCTGAGCCTTCGGTTATTTGCTCCTCCTGGTGGGAAATGAGAGTTAAATTTGCCCGTCCAGACACCTCCAGCTACCCTCTCATTGGTTCTCGCTATTCCTGTTCATCTTCCGCAGAAATTGCAAACTGGGCCAAACAGGAGGTTAAAGGCGCTGACTCTCCAAGTGGGGAGAGTGTTAGTAAAGCGTCTGGAATGTTGCACCCGAGTACCAGGGGAGGAAAACTGAGACATATTTGAACAGGTCTCCTGATCACATGGTTGATCATACTCTGGGTTCCACATGCATGTTTTAGCTGAAGGAAGAATACCTAAAACCTGGGTAGTTGAAACCCGTGGAATGGGTACCATGCAATATGACTTCAAAGGGTCTTCATTTGCTCACCGAACCTCTCCAGTCCTATCACTGCTGCGTTTATGCCCCTGTACACATGCTTGATTGTCTTTCGGAGACATAGCAATCTATAGGTTTTAAGATACTTACTAGTCAGGTACATTCTTAGGCGTTTAATATGGGGTGTTGAGTCCATTTCGTTGAGCAAGGAGTAGCTCTTGTCTATTGCACATTTGGCTTAAGGAACTTTATCTGTGCTCATTTCAATCTCTGGTTTTATGCAGCACCCCAACTCACCGTTCCCCTTAAGCAAGCATAAGTTGGTTTTCTAAATTTGAGACCCTGTTCTGTTCTGTAATTCAGTTCCTGTGTAGCCAAGTTTACATTCCGTGTATTACTGATATCTTATGATGTTTCTTTTTCTGTGTGACTTATTTCAGTTAGAATCATCATACCTGAATCCACTCATTGTGCTGCTAAGGGCCTGATGACACAGATTTCATTGCTGAGTGATATTGCTTTGTAAGTAAATACCACAACTTCTTTATCCATTTTTCACTTTCTGCGATGTTGAACTTGTACTGTAAACGAGGTTCTTGTAAACAGAGCCGTTCCAAACTTTGGGGTGGCTGTGTCTTTTTGATTTTAATTTCCCTAAGCTATAGGACCATAAGTGGAAGTGCCCTAGGTTCTGTTGCTTTGTTTTTTAGATGTTTCAGGAAACACCATACACTTCTCCCGAGTGGTTGTTGGCAATTTACATCCCGTCCATCAGCATAACAAGGCTCCCAGTTCTCCATGGCCTGTCCTGCCTTTCTGGATTTTACACTTTTTTCAGATGGCCCTTTTGACCGGGGGGAAGTGAGACTTCATTGTAGTGCAGATTTCCTTTGCAAGCTTGCTTGGTTGGCCAAAAAGGGCGTATGCGTTTTTTCCTGAATATATTCAGGAAAAAACGCATACGCCCTTTTTGGCCAAGTGCATCATTGTGGACGTTCTGCCTCTTTTCCTATGCTTTCAATGCAATTCCAGTCTACCTCTTGAAATCGGTTTCCTGCAATTCTGCCCCGCTTTCAAGTCCTCTTGGCAGCCTTACTTCAGTCTATTTTTGGACGATAGCTGTCATTTATAACTCTGCAGGTTTGTGAATTACAGTGCCCCTGAGCTCCTTTCTTCAACTCGCTTTCTTTTGAGCTGGCCGCAACACCGCAGGATGGCTTCAGGCCCTAATCTGGTTCCGGTACGGCACGCTGAGCCTTTGGTTATTTCCTCTTCCTGTTGGGAAATGAGAGTTAAATTTGCCCGTCCAGACACCTCCAGCTAGCCTCTCATTGGTTCTCGCTATTCCTGTTCATCTTCCGCAGAAATTGCAAACTGTGCCAAACAGGAGGTTAAAGGCGCTGACTCTCCAAGTGGGGAGAGTGTTAGTAAAGCGTCTGGAATGTTGCACCCGAGTACCAGGGGAGGAAAACTGAGACATATTTGAACACGTCTCCCGATCACATGGTTGATCATACTCTGGGTTCCACATGCATGTTTTAGCTGAAGGAAGAATACGTTAAACCTGGAGAGTTAAGACCCGTGTAATGGGTACCATGCAATATGACTTCAAAGGGTCTTCATTTGCTCACCGAACCTCTCCAATCCTATCACTGCTGCGTTTATGCCCCTGTACACATGCTTGATTCTCTTTCGGAGACATAGCAATCCATAGGTTTTAAGATACTTACTAGTCAGGTACATTCTTAGGCGTTTAATATGGGGTGTTGAGTCCATTTCGTTGAGCAAGGAGTAGCTCTTGTCTATTCCATATTTGACTTAAGGAACTTTATCTGTGCTCATTTCAATCTCTGGTTTTATGCAGCACCCCAACTCACCTTTCCCCTTAAGCAAGCATAAGATGGTTTTCTAAATTTGAGACCCTGTTCTGTTCTGTAATTCAGTTCCTGTGTAGCCAAGTTTACATTCCGTGTATTACTGATATCTTATGATGTTTCTTTTTCTGTGTGACTTATTTCAGTTAGAATCATCATACCTGAATCCACTCATTGTGCTGCTAAGTGCCTTGTGACACAGATTTCATTTCTGAGTGATATTGCTTTGTAAGTAAATACCACAACTTCTTTATCCATTTTTCACTTTCTGCAATGTTGAACTTGTACCGTAAACGAGGTTCTTGTAAACAGAGCCGTTCCAAACTTTGGGGTGGCTGTGTCTTTTTGAATTTAATTTCCCTAAGCTATAGGACCATAAGTGGAAGTGCCCTAGGTTCTGTTGCTTTGTTTTTTAGATGTTTCAGGAAACACCATACACTTCTCCCAAGTGGTTCTTGGCAATTTACATCCCGCCCATCAGCATAACAAGGCTCCCAGTTCTCCATGGCCTGTCCTGCCTTTCTGGATTTTACACTTTTTTCAGATGGCCCTTTTGACCGGGGGGAAGTGAGACTTCATTGTAGTGCAGATTTCCTTTGCAAACTTGCTTGGTTGGCCAAAAAGGGCGTATGCGTTTTTTCCTGAATATATTCAGGAAAAAACGCATAAGCCCTTTTTGGCCAAGTGCATCATTGTGGACGTTCTGCCTCTTTTCCTATGCTTTCAATGCAATTCCAGTCTACCTCCTGAAATCGGTTTCCTGCAATTCTGCCCCGCTTTCAAGTCCTCTTGGCAGCCTTACTTCAGTCTATTTTTGGACGATAGCTGTCATTTATAACTCTGCAGGTTTGTGAATTACAGTGTCCCTGAGCTCCTTTCTTCAACTCGCTTTCTTGTGACCTGGCCGCAACACCGCAGGATGGCTTCAGGCCCTAATCTGGTTCCGGTACGGCACGCTGAGCCTTTGGTTAATTCCTCTTCCTGGTGGGAAATGAGAGTTAAATTTGCCCGTCCAGACACCTCCAGCTAGCCTCTCATTGGTTCTCGCTATTCCTGTTCATCTTCCGCAGAAATTGCAAACTGGGCCAAACAGGAGGTTAAAGGGACTGACTCTCCAAGTCGGGAGAGTGTTAGTAAAGCGTCTGGAATGTTGCACCCAAGTACCAGGGGAGGAAAACTGAGACATATTTGAACACGTCTCCCGTTCACATGGTTGATCATACTCTGGGTTCCACATGCATGTTTTAGCTGAAGGAAGAATACCTTAAACCTGGAGAGTTGAGACCCGTGTAATGGGTACCATGCAATATGACTTCAAAGGGTCTTCATTTGCTCACCGAACCTCTCCAATCCTATCACTGCTGCGTTTATGCCCCTGTACACATGCTTGATTCTCTTTCGGAGACATAGCAATCCATAGGTTTTAAGATACTTACTAGTCAGGTACATTCTTAGGCGTTTAATATGCGGTGTTGAGTCCATTTCGTTGAGCAAGGAGTAGCTCTTGTCTATTCCATATTTGGCTTAAGGAACTTTATCTGTGCTCATTTCAATCTCTGGTTTTATGCAGCACCCCAACTCACCTTTCCCCTTAAGCAAGCATAAGTTGGTTTTCTAAATTTGAGACCCTGTTCTGTTCTGTAATTCAGTTCCTGTGTAGCCAAGTTTCCATTCCGTGTATTACTGATATCTTATGATGTTTCTTTTTCTGTGTGACTTATTTCAGTTAGAATCATCATACTTGAATCCACTCATTGTGCTGCTCAGGGCCTTGTGACACAGATTTCATTTCTGAGTGATATTGCTTTGTAAGTAAATACCACAACTTCTTTATCCATTTTTCACTTTCTGCAATGTTGAACTTGTACTGTAAACGAGGTTCTTGTAAACAGAGCCGTTCCAAACTTTGGGGTGGCTGTGTCTTTTTGATTTTAATTTCCCTAAGCTATAGGACCATAAGTGGAAGTGCCCTAGGCTCTGTTGCTTTGTTTTTTAGATGTTTCAGGAAACACCATACACTTCTCCCGAGTGGTTGTTGGCAATTTACATCCCGCCCATCAGCATAACAAGGCTCCCAGTTCTCCATGGCCTGTCCTGCCTTTCTGGATTTTACACTTTTTTCAGATGGCCCTTTTGACCGGGGGGAAGTGAGACTTCATTGTAGTGCAGATTTCCTTTGCAAACTTGCTTGGTTGGCCAAAAAGGGCGTATGCGTTTTTTCCTGAATATATTCGGGAAAAAACGCATACGCCCTTTTGGGCCAAGTGCATCATTGTGGACGTTCTGCCTCTTTTCCTATGCTTTCAATGCAATTCCAGTCTACCTCCTGAAATCGGTTTCCTGCAATTCTGCCCCGCTTTCAAGTCCTCTTGGCAGCCTTACTTCAGTCTATTTTTGGACGATAGCTGTCATTTATAACTCTGCAGGTTTGTGAATTACAGTGCCCCTGAGCTCCTTTCTTCAACTCGCTTTCTTGTGACCTGGCCGCAACACCGCAGGATGGCTTCAGGCCCTAATCTGGTTCCGGCCCGGCATGCTGAGCCTTTGGTTAATTCCTCTTCCTGGTGGGAAATGAGAGTTAAATTTGCCCGTCCAGACACCTCCAGCTAGCCTCTCATTGGTTCTCGCTATTCCTGTTCATCTTCCGCAGAAATTGCAAACTGGGCCAAACAGGAGGTTAAAGGGACTGACTCTCCAAGTCGGGAGAGTGTTAGTAAAGCGTCTGGAATGTTGCACCCGAGTACCAGGGGAGGAAAACTGAGACATATTTGAACACGTCTCCCGTTCACATGGTTGATCATACTCTGGGTTCCACATGCATGTTTTAGCTGAAGGAAGAACACCTTAAACCTGGAGAGTTGAGACCCGTGTAATGGGTACCATGCAATATGACTTCAAAGGGTCTTCATTTGCTCACCGAACCTCTCCAATCCTATCACTGCTGCGTTTATGCCCCTGTACACACGCTTGATTCTCTTTTGGAGACATAGCAATCCATAGGTTTTAAGATACTTACTAGTCAGGTACATTCTTAGGCGTTTAATATGGGGTTTTGAGTCCATTTCGTTGAGCAAGGAGTAGCTCTTGTCTATTCCATATTTGGCTTAAGGAACTTTATCTGTGCTCATTTCAATCTCTGGTTTTATGCAGCACCCCAACTCACCTTTCCCCTTAAGCAAGCATAAGTTGGTTTTCTAAATTTGAGACCCTGTTCTGTTTTGGAATGCAGTTCCTGTGTAGCCAAGTTTACATTCCGTGTATTAGTGATATCTTATGATGTTTCTTTTTCTGTGTGACTTATTTCAGTTAGAATCATCATACCTGAATCCACTCATTATGCTGCTACGGGCCTGATGACATAGATTTCATTGCTGAGTGATACTGCTTTGTACGTAAGTACAACAAGTTCTTTATCCAATTTTCACTTTCTGTGATATTGAACTTGTACGGTAAACGAGGTTCTTGTAAACGGAGGCGTCCCAAACTTTGGGGTGGCTGTGTCTTTTTGATTTTAATTTCCCTAAGCTATAGGACCATAAGTGGAAGTGCCCTAGGCTCTGTTGCTTTGTTTTTTAGATGTTTCAGGAAACACCATACACTTCTCCTGAGTGTCTGTTGGCAATTTACATCCCGCCCATCAGCATAACAAGGCTCCCAGTTCTCCATGGCCTGTCCTGCCTTTCTGGATTTTACACTTTTTTCAGATGGCCCTTTTGACCGGGGGGAAGTGAGACTTCATTGTAGTGCAGATTTCCTTTGCAAGCTTGCTTGGTTGGCCAAAAAGGGCGTATGCGTTTTTTCCTGAATATATTCAGGAAAAAACGCATACGCCCTTTTTGGCCAAGTGCATCATTGTGGACGTTCTGCCTCTTTTCCTATGCTTTCAATGCAATTCCAGTCTACCTCCTGAAATCGGTTTCCTGCAATTCTGCCCCGCTTTCAAGTCCTCTTGGCAGCCTTACTTCAGTCTATTTTTGGACGATAGCTGTCATTTATAACTCTGCAGGTTTGTGAATTACAGTGCCCCTGAGCTCCTTTCTTCAACTCGCTTTCTTGTGACCTGGCCGCAACACCGCAGGATGGCTTCAGGCCCTAATCTGGTTCCGGCCCGGCATGCTGAGCCTTTGGTTAATTCCTCTTCCTGGTGGGAAATGAGAGTTAAATTTGCCCGTCCAGACACCTCCAGCTAGTCTCTCATTGGTTCTCGCTATTCCTGTTCATCTTCCGCAGAAATTGCAAACTGGGCCAAACAGGAGGTTAAAGGGACTGACTCTCCAAGTGGGGAGAGTGTTAGTAAAGCGTCTGGAATGTTGCACCCGAGTACCAGGGTACGAAAACTGAGACATATTTGAACACGTCTCCCGTTCACATGGTTGATCATACTCTGGGTTCCACATGCATGTTTTAGCTGAAGGAAGAACACCTTAAACCTGGAGAGATGAGACCCGTGTAATGGGTACCATGCAATATGACTTCAAAGGGTCTTCATTTGCTCACCGAACCTCTCCAATCCTATCACTGCTGCGTTTATGCCCCTGTACACACGCTTGATTCTCTTTTGGAGACATAGCAATCCATAGGTTTTAAGATACTTACTAGTCAGGTACATTCTTAGGCGTTTAATATGGGGTTTTGAGTCCATTTCGTTGAGCAAGGAGTAGCTCTTGTCTATTCCATATTTGGCTTAAGGAACTTTATCTGTGCTCATTTCAATCTCTGGTTTTATGCAGCACCCCAACTCACCTTTCCCCTTAAGCAAGCATAAGTTGGTTTTCTAAATTTGAGACCCTGTTCTGTTTTGGAATGCAGTTCCTGTGTAGCCAAGTTTACATTCCGTGTATTAGTGATATCTTATGATGTTTCTTTTTCTGTGTGACTTATTTCAGTTAGAATCATCATACCTGAATCCACTCATTATGCTGCTACGGGCCTGATGACATAGATTTCATTGCTGAGTGATACTGCTTTGTACGTAAGTACAACAAGTTCTTTATCCATTTTTCACTTTCTGTGATATTGAACTTGTACGGTAAACGAGGTTCTTGTAAACGGAGGCGTCCCAAACTTTGGGGTGGCTGTGTCTTTTTGATTTTAATTTCCCTAAGCTATAGGACCATAAGTGGAAGTGCCCTAGGCTCTGTTGCTTTGTTTTTTAGATGTTTCAGGAAACACCATACACTTCTCCTGAGTGTCTGTTGGCAATTTACATCCCGCCCATCAGCATAACAAGGCTCCCAGTTCTCCATGGCCTGTCCTGCCTTTCTGGATTTTACACTTTTTTCAGATGGCCCTTTTGACCGGGGGGAAGTGAGACTTCATTGTAGTGCAGATTTCCTTTGCAAGCTTGCTTGGTTGGCCAAAAAGGGCGTATGCGTTTTTTCCTGAATATATTCAGGAAAAAACGCATACGCCCTTTTTGGCCAAGTGCATCATTGTGGACGTTCTGCCTCTTTTCCTATGCTTTCAATGCAATTCCAGTCTACCTCCTGAAATCGGTTTCCTGCAATTCTGCCCCGCTTTCAAGTCCTCTTGGCAGCCTTACTTCAGTCTATTTTTGGACGATAGCTGTCATTTATAACTCTGCAGGTTTGTGAATTACAGTGCCCCTGAGCTCCTTTCTTCAACTCGCTTTCTTGTGACCTGGCCGCAACACCGCAGGATGGCTTCAGGCCCTAATCTGGTTCCGGCCCGGCATGCTGAGCCTTTGGTTAATTCCTCTTCCTGGTGGGAAATGAGAGTTAAATTTGCCCGTCCAGCCACCTCCAGCTAGTCTCTCATTGATTCTCGCTATTCCTGTTCATCTTCCGCAGAAATTGCAAACTGGGCCAAACAGGAGGTTAAAGGGACTGACTCTCCAAGTCGGGAGAGTGTTAGTAAAGCGTCTGGAATGTTGCACCCGAGTACCAGGGGAGGAAAACTGAGACATATTTGAACACGTCTCCCGTTCACATGGTTGATCATACTCTGGGTTCCACATGCATGTTTTAGCTGAAGGAAGAATACCTTAAACCTGGAGAGTTGAGACCCGTGTAATGGGTATCATGCAATATGACTTCAAAGGGTCTTCATTTGCTCACCGAACCTCTCCAATCCTATCACTGCTGCGTTTATGCCCCTGTATACATGCTTGATTCTCTTTCGGAGACATAGCAATCCATAGGTTTTAAGATACTTACTAGTCAGGTACATTCTTAGGCGTTTAATATGCGGTGTTGAGTCCATTTCATTGAGCAAGGAGTAGCTCTTGTCTATTCAATATTTGACTTAAGGAACTTTATCTGTGCTCATTTCAATCTCTGGTTTTATGCAGCACCCCAACTCACCTTTACCCTTAAGCAAGAATAAGTTGGTTTTCTAAATTTGAGACCCTGTTCTGTTCTGTAATTCAGTTCCTGTGTAGCCAAGTTTACATTCCGTGTATTACTGATATCTTATGATGTTTCTTTTTCTGTGTGACTTATTTCAGTTAGAATCATCATACCTGAATCCACTCATTGTGCTGCTAAGGGCCTGATGACACAGATTTCATTGCTGAGTGATATTGCTTTGTAAGTAAATACCACAACTTCTTTATCCATTTTTCACTTTCTGCGATGTTGAACTTGTACTGTAAACGAGTTTCTTGTAAACAGAGCCGTTCCAAACTTTGGGGTGCCTGTGTCTTTTTGATTTTAATTTCCCTAAGCTATAGGACCATAAGTGGAAGTGCCCTAGGTTCTGTTGCTTTGTTTTTTAGTTGTTTCAGGAAACACCATACACTTCTCCCAAGTGGTTCTTGGCAATTTACATCCCGCCCATCAGCATAACAAGGCTCCCAGTTCTCCATGGCCTGTCCTGCCTTTCTGGATTTTACACTTTTTTCAGATGGCCCTTTTGACCGGGGGGAAGTGAGACTTCATTGTAGTGCAGATTTCCTTTGCAAGCTTGCTTGGTTGGCCAAAAAGGGCGTATGCGTTTTTTCCTGAATATATTCAGGAAAAAACGCATACGCCCTTTTTGGCCAAGTGCATCATTGTGGACGTTCTGCCTCTTTTCCTATGCTTTCAATGCAATTCCAGTCTACCTCCTGAAATCGGTTTCCTGCAATTCTGCCCCGCTTTCAAGTCCTCTTGGCAGCCTTACTTCAGTCTATTTTTGGACGATAGCTGTCATTTATAACTCTGCAGGTTTGTGAATTACAGTGCCCCTGAGCTCCTTTCTTCAACTCGCTTTCTTGTGAGCTGGCCGCAACACCGCAGGATGGCTTCAGGCCCTAATCTGGTTCCGGCCCGGCATGCTGAGCCTTTGGTTAATTCCTCTTCCTGGTGGGAAATGAGAGTTAAATTTGCCCGTCCAGACACCTCCAGCTAGTCTCTCATTGGTTCTCGCTATTCCTGTTCATCTTCCGCAGAAATTGCAAACTGGGCCAAACAGGAGGTTAAAGGGACTGACTCTCCAAGTGGGGAGAGTGTTAGTAAAGCGTCTGGAATGTTGCACCCGAGTACCAGGGTACGAAAACTGAGACATATTTGAACACGTCTCCCGATCACATGGTTGATCATACTCTAGGTTCCACATGCATGTTTTAGCTGAAGGAACAATACCTTACACCTGGGTAGTTGAAACCCGTGGAATGGGTACCATGCAATATGACTTCAAAGGGTCTTCATTTGCTCACGAACCTCTCCAATCCTATCACTGCTGCATTTATGCCCCTGTACACATGCTTGATTCTCTTTCGGAGACATAGCAATCCATAGGTTTTAAGATACTTACTAGTCAGGTACATTCTTAGGCGTTTAATATGCGGTGTTGAGTCCATTTCGTTGAGCAAGGAGTAGCTCTTGTCTATTCCATATTTGGCTTAAGGAACTTTATCTGTGCTCATTTCAATCTCTGGTTTTATGCAGCAACCCAACTCACCTTTCCCCTTAAGCAAGCATAGTTAGTTTTCTAAATTTGAGACCCTGTTCTGTTCTGTAATTCAGTTCCTGTGTAGCCAAGTTTACATTCCGTGTATTACTGATATCTTATGATGTTTCTTTTTCTGTGTGACTTATTTCAGTTAGAATCATCATACCTGAATCCACTCATTGTGCTGCTAAGGGCCTGATGACACAGATTTCATTGCTGAGTGATATTGCTTTGTAAGTAAATACCACAACTTCTTTATCCATTTTTCACTTTCTGCGATGTTGAACTTGTACTGTAAACGAGGTTCTTGTAAACAGAGCCGTTCCAAACTTTGGGGTGGCTGTGTCTTTTTCATTTTAATTTCCCTAAGCTATAGGACCATAAGTGGAAGTGCCCTAGGTTCTGTTGCTTTGTTTTTTAGTTGTTTCAGGAAACACCATACACTTCTCCCAAGTGGTTCTTGGCAATTTACATCCCGCCCATCAGCATAACAAGGCTCCCAGTTCTCCATGGCCTGTCCTGCCTTTCTGGATTTTACACTTTTTTCAGATGGCCCTTTTGACCGGGGGGAAGTGAGACTTCATTGTAGTGCAGATTTCCTTTGCAAGCTTGCTTGGTTGGCCAAAAAGGGCGTATGCGTTTTTTCCTGAATATATTCAGGAAAAAACGCATACGCCCTTTTTGGCCAAGTGCATCATTGTGGACGTTCTGCCTCTTTTCCTATGCTTTCAATGCAATTCCAGTCTACCTCCTGAAATCGGTTTCCTGCAATTCTGCCCCGCTTTCAAGTCCTCTTGGCAGCCTTACTTCAGTCTATTTTTGGACGATAGCTGTCATTTATAACTCTGCAGGTTTGTGAATTACAGTGCCCCTGAGCTCCTTTCTTCAACTCGCTTTCTTGTGACCTGGCCGCAACACCGCAGGATGGCTTCAGGCCCTAATCTGGTTCCGGCCCGGCATGCTGAGCCTTTGGTTAATTCCTCTTCCTGGTGGGAAATGAGAGTTAAATTTGCCCGTCCAGACACCTCCAGCTAGTCTCTCATTGGTTCTCGCTATTCCTGTTCATCTTCCGCAGAAATTGCAAACTGGGCCAAACAGGAGGTTAAAGGGACTGACTCTCCAAGTGGGGAGAGTGTTAGTAAAGCGTCTGGAATGTTGCACCCGAGTACCAGGGGAGGAAAACTGAGACATATTTGAACACGTCTCCCGTTCACATGGTTGATCATACTCTGGGTTCCACATGCATGTTTTAGCTGAAGGAAGAATACCTTAAACCTGGAGAGTTGAGACCCGTGTAATGGGTACCATGCAATATGACTTCAAAGGGTCTTCATTTGCTCACCGAACCTCTCCAATCCTATCACTGCTGCATTTATGCCCCTGTATACATGCTTGATTCTCTTTCGGAGACATAGCAATCCATAGGTTTTAAGATACTTACTAGTCAGGTACATTCTTAGGCGTTTAATATGCGGTGTTGAGTCCATTTCATTGAGCAAGGAGTAGCTCTTGTCTATTGAATATTTGACTTAAGGAACTTTATCTGTGCTCATTTCAATCTCTGGTTTTATGCAGCACCCCAACTCACCTTTACCCTTAAGCAAGCATAAGTTGGTTTTCTAAATTTGAGACCCTGTTCTGTTCTGTAATTCAGTTCCTGTGTAGCCAAGTTTCCATTCCGTGTATTACTGATATCTTATGAGGTTTCTTTTGCTGTGTGACTTATTTCAGTTAGAATCATCATACCTGAATCCACTCATTGTGCTGCTACGGGCCTGATGACATAGATTTCATTGCTGAGTGATACTGCATTGTACGTAAGTACCACAAGTTCTTTATCCATTTTTCACTTTCTGTGATATTGAACTTGTACGGTAAACGAGGTTCTTGTAAACGGAGGCGTCCCAAACTTTGGGGTGGCTGTGTCTTTTTGATTTTAATTTCCCTAAGCTATAGGACCATAAGTGGAAGTGCCCTAGGCTCTGTTGCTTTGTTTTTTAGATGTTTCAGGAAACACCATACACTTCTCCTGAGTGTCTGTTGGCAATTTACATCCCGCCCATCAGCATAACAAGGCTCCCAGTTCTCCATGGCCTGTCCTGCCTTTCTGGATTTTACACTTTTTTCAGATGGCCCTTTTGACCGGGGAGAAGTGAGACTTCATTGTAGTGCAGATTTCCTTTGCAAGTTTGCTTGGTTGGCCAAAAAGGGCGTATGCGTTTTTTCCTGAATATATTCAGGAAAAAACGCATACGCCCTTTTTGGCCAAGTGCATCATTGTGGACGTTCTGCCTCTTTTCCTATGCTTTCAATGCAATTCCAGTCTACCTCCTGAAATCGGTTTCCTGCAATTCTGCCCCGCTTTCAAGTCTTCTTGGCAGCCTTACTTCAGTGTATTTTTGGACGATAGTTGTCATTTATAACTCTGCAGGTTTGTGAATTACAGCGCCCCTGAGCTCCTTTCTTCAACTCGCTTTCTTGTGACCTGGCCGCAACACCGCAGGATGGCTTCAGGCCCTAATCTGGTTCTGGCACGGCATGCTGAGCCTTTGGTTAATTCCTCTTCCTGGTGGGAAATGAGAGTTAAATTTGCCCATCCAGACACCTCCAGCTAGCCTCTCATTGGTTCTCGCTATTCCTGTTCATCTTCCACAGAAATTGCAAACTGGGCCAAACAGGAGGTTAAAGGGACTGACTCTCCAAGTGGGGAGAGTGTTAGTAAAGCATCTGGAATGTTGCACCCGAGTACCAGGGTACGAAAACTGAGACATATTTGAACACGTCTCCCGATCACATGGTTGATCATACTCTAGGTTCCACATGCATGTTTTAGCTGAAGGAAGAATACGTTAAACCTGGGTAGTTGAAACCCGTGGAATGGGTACCATGCAATATGACTTCAAAGGGTCTTCATTTGCTCACGAACCTCTCCAATCCTATCACTGCTGCATTTATGCCCCTGTACACATGCTTGATTCTCTTTCGGAGACATAGCAATCCATAGGTTTTAAGATACTTACTAGTCAGGTACATTCTTAGGCGTTTAATATGCGGTGTTGAGTCCATTTCGTTGAGCAAGGAGTAGCTCTTGTCTATTCCATATTTGGCTTAAGGAACTTTATCTGTGCTCATTTCAATCTCTGGTTTTATGCAGCACCCCAACTCACCTTTCCCCTTAAGCAAGCATAAGTTAGTTTTCTAAATTTGAGACCCTGTTCTGTTCTGTAATTCAGTTCCTGTGTAGCCAAGTTTACATTCTGTGTATTACTGATATCTTATGATGTTTCTTTTTCTGTGTGACTTATTTCAGTTAGAATCATCATACCTGAATCCACTCATTGTGCTGCTAAGGGCCTGATGACACAGATTTCATTGCTGAGTGATATTGCTTTGTAAGTAAATACCACAACTTCTTTATCCATTTTTCACTTTCTGCGATGTTGAACTTGTACTGTAAACGAGGTTCTTGTAAACAGAGCCGTTCCAAACTTTGGGGTGGCTGTGTCTTTTTGATTTTAATTTCCCTAAGCTATAGGACCATAAGTGGAAGTGCCCTAGGTTCTGTTGCTTTGTTTTTTAGTTGTTTCAGGAAACACCATACACTTCTCCCAAGTGGTTCTTGGCAATTTACATCCCGCTCATCAGCATAACAAGGCTCCCAGTTCTCCATGGCCTGTCCTGCCTTTCTGGATTTTACACTTTTTTCAGATGGCCCTTTTGACCGGGGGGAAGTGAGACTTCATTGTAGTGCAGATTTCCTTTGCAAGCTTGCTTGGTTGGCCAAAAAGGGCGTATGCGTTTTTTCCTGAATATATTCAGGAAAAAACGCATACGCCCTTTTTGGCCAAGTGCATCATTGTGGACGTTCTGCCTCTTTTCCTATGCTTTCAATGCAATTCCAGTCTACCTCCTGAAATCGGTTTCCTGCAATTCTGCCCCGCTTTCAAGTCCTCTTGGCAGCCTTACTTCAGTCTATTTTTGGACGATAGCTGTCATTTATAACTCTGCAGGTTTGTGAATTACAGTGCCCCTGAGCTCCTTTCTTCAACTCGCTTTCTTGTGACCTGGCCGCAACACCGCAGGATGGCTTCAGGCCCTAATCTGGTTCCGGCCCGGCACGCTGAGCCTTTGGTTAATTCCTCTTCTTGGTGGGAAATGAGAGTTAAATTTGCCCGTCCAGACACCTCCAGCTAGTCTCTCATTGGTTCTCGCTATTCCTGTTCATCTTCCGCAGAAATTGCAAACTGGGCCAAACAGGAGGTTAAAGGGACTGACTCTCCAAGTGGGGAGAGTGTTAGTAAAGCGTCTGGAATGTTGCACCCGAGTACCAGGGGAGGAAAACTGAGACATATTTGAACACGTCTCCCGTTCACATGGTTGATCATACTCTGGGTTCCACATGCATGTTTTAGCTGAAGGAAGAATACCTTAAACCTGGAGAGTTGAGACCCGTGTAATGGGTACCATGCAATATGACTTCAAAGGGTCTTCATTTGCTCACCGAACCTCTCCAATCCTATCACTGCTGCATTTATGCCCCTGTATACATGCTTGATTCTCTTTCGGAGACATAGCAATCCATAGGTTTTAAGATACTTACTAGTCAGGTACATTCTTAGGCGTTTAATATGCGGTGTTGAGTCCATTTCATTGAGCAAGGAGTAGCTCTTGTCTATTGAATATTTGACTTAAGGAACTTTATCTGTGCTCATTTCAATCTCTGGTTTTATGCAGCACCCCAACTCACCTTTACCCTTAAGCAAGCATAAGTTGGTTTTCTAAATTTGAGACCCTGTTCTGTTCTGTAATTCAGTTCCTGTGTAGCCAAGTTTCCATTCCGTGTATTACTGATATCTTATGAGGTTTCTTTTGCTGTGTGACTTATTTCAGTTAGAATCATCATACCTGAATCCACTCATTGTGCTGCTACGGGCCTGATGACATAGATTTCATTGCTGAGTGATACTGCATTGTACGTAAGTACCACAAGTTCTTTATCCATTTTTCACTTTCTGTGATATTGAACTTGTACGGTAAACGAGGTTCTTGTAAACGGAGGCGTCCCAAACTTTGGGGTGGCTGTGTCTTTTTGATTTTAATTTCCCTAAGCTATAGGACCATAAGTGGAAGTGCCCTAGGCTCTGTTGCTTTGTTTTTTAGATGTTTCAGGAAACACCATACACTTCTCCTGAGTGTCTGTTGGCAATTTACATCCCGCCCATCAGCATAACAAGGCTCCCAGTTCTCCATGGCCTGTCCTGCCTTTCTGGATTTTACACTTTTTTCAGATGGCCCTTTTGACCGGGGAGAAGTGAGACTTCATTGTAGTGCAGATTTCCTTTGCAAGTTTGCTTGGTTGGCCAAAAAGGGCGTATGCGTTTTTTCCTGAATATATTCAGGAAAAAACGCATACGCCCTTTTTGGCCAAGTGCATCATTGTGGACGTTCTGCCTCTTTTCCTATGCTTTCAATGCAATTCCAGTCTACCTCCTGAAATCGGTTTCCTGCAATTCTGCCCCGCTTTCAAGTCTTCTTGGCAGCCTTACTTCAGTGTATTTTTGGACGATAGTTGTCATTTATAACTCTGCAGGTTTGTGAATTACAGCGCCCCTGAGCTCCTTTCTTCAACTCGCTTTCTTGTGACCTGGCCGCAACACCGCAGGATGGCTTCAGGCCCTAATCTGGTTCTGGCACGGCATGCTGAGCCTTTGGTTAATTCCTCTTCCTGGTGGGAAATGAGAGTTAAATTTGCCCATCCAGACACCTCCAGCTAGCCTCTCATTGGTTCTCGCTATTCCTGTTCATCTTCCACAGAAATTGCAAACTGGGCCAAACAGGAGGTTAAAGGGACTGACTCTCCAAGTGGGGAGAGTGTTAGTAAAGCATCTGGAATGTTGCACCCGAGTACCAGGGTACGAAAACTGAGACATATTTGAACACGTCTCCCGATCACATGGTTGATCATACTCTAGGTTCCACATGCATGTTTTAGCTGAAGGAAGAATACGTTAAACCTGGGTAGTTGAAACCCGTGGAATGGGTACCATGCAATATGACTTCAAAGGGTCTTCATTTGCTCACGAACCTCTCCAATCCTATCACTGCTGCGTTTATGCCCCTGTACACATGCTTGATTCTCTTTCGGAGACATAGCAATCCATAGGTTTTAAGATACTTACTAGTCAGGTACATTCTTAGGCGTTTAATATGCGGTGTTGAGTCCATTTCGTTGAGCAAGGAGTAGCTCTTGTCTATTCCATATTTGGCTTAAGGAACTTTATCTGTGCTCATTTCAATCTCTGGTTTTATGCAGCACCCCAACTCACCTTTCCCCTTAAGCAAGCATAAGTTAGTTTTCTAAATTTGAGACCCTGTTCTGTTCTGTAATTCAGTTCCTGTGTAGCCAAGTTTACATTCTGTGTATTACTGATATCTTATGATGTTTCTTTTTCTGTGTGACTTATTTCAGTTAGAATCATCATACCTGAATCCACTCATTGTGCTGCTAAGGGCCTGATGACACAGATTTCATTGCTGAGTGATATTGCTTTGTAAGTAAATACCACAACTTCTTTATCCATTTTTCACTTTCTGCGATGTTGAACTTGTACTGTAAACGAGGTTCTTGTAAACAGAGCCGTTCCAAACTTTGGGGTGGCTGTGTCTTTTTGATTTTAATTTCCCTAAGCTATAGGACCATAAGTGGAAGTGCCCTAGGTTCTGTTGCTTTGTTTTTTAGTTGTTTCAGGAAACACCATACACTTCTCCCAAGTGGTTCTTGGCAATTTACATCCCGCTCATCAGCATAACAAGGCTCCCAGTTCTCCATGGCCTGTCCTGCCTTTCTGGATTTTACACTTTTTTCAGATGGCCCTTTTGACCGGGGGGAAGTGAGACTTCATTGTAGTGCAGATTTCCTTTGCAAGCTTGCTTGGTTGGCCAAAAAGGGCGTATGCGTTTTTTCCTGAATATATTCAGGAAAAAACGCATACGCCCTTTTTGGCCAAGTGCATCATTGTGGACGTTCTGCCTCTTTTCCTATGCTTTCAATGCAATTCCAGTCTACCTCCTGAAATCGGTTTCCTGCAATTCTGCCCCGCTTTCAAGTCCTCTTGGCAGCCTTACTTCAGTCTATTTTTGGACGATAGCTGTCATTTATAACTCTGCAGGTTTGTGAATTACAGTGCCCCTGAGCTCCTTTCTTCAACTCGCTTTCTTGTGACCTGGCCGCAACACCGCAGGATGGCTTCAGGCCCTAATCTGGTTCCGGCCCGGCACGCTGAGCCTTTGGTTAATTCCTCTTCTTGGTGGGAAATGAGAGTTAAATTTGCCCGTCCAGACACCTCCAGCTAGCCTCTCATTGGTTCTCGCTATTCCTGTTCATCTTCCGCAGAAATTGCAAACTGTGCCAAACAGGAGGTTAAAGGGACTGACTCTCCAAGTCGGGAGAGTGTTAGTAAAGCGTCTGGAATGTTGCACCCGAGTACCAGGGGAGGAAAACTGGGACATATTTGAACACGTCTCCCGTTCACATGGTTGATCATACTCTGGGTTCCACATGCATGTTTTGGCTGAAGGAAGAATACCTTAAACCTGGAGAGTTGAGACCCGTGGAATGGGTACCATGCAATATGACTTCAAAGGGTCTTCATTTGCTCACCGAACCTCTCCAATCCTATCACTGCTGCGTTTATGCCCCTGTACACATGCTTGATTCTCTTTCGGAGACATAGCAATCCATAGGTTTTAAGATACTTACTAGTCAGGTACATTCTTAGGCGTTTAATATGGGGTGTTGAGTCCATTTCGTTGAGCAAGGAGTAGCTCTTGTCTATTCCATATTTGGCTTAAGGAACTTTATCTGTGCTCATTTCAGTCTCTGGTTTTATGCAGCACCCCAACTCACCTTTACCCTTAAACAAGCATAAGTTGGTTTTCTAAATTGGAGACCCTGTTCTGTTCTGTAATTCAGTTCCTGTGTAGCCAAGTTTCCATTCCGTGTATTACTGATATCTTATGATGTTTCTTTTTCTGTGTGACTTATTTCAGTTAGAAACATCATACCTGAATCCACTCATTATGCTGCTACGGCCCTGATGACATAGATTTCATTGCTGAGTGATACTGCATTGTACGTAAGTACCACAAGTTCTTTATCCATTTTTCACTTTCTGTGATATTGAACTTGTACGGTAAAGGAGGTTCTTGTAAACGGAGGCGTCCCAAACTTTGGGGTGGCTGTGTCTTTTTGATTTTAATTTCCCTAAGCTATAGGACCATAAATGGAAGTGCCCTAGGTTCTGTTGCTTTGTTTTTTAGATGTTTCAGGAAACACCATACACTTCTCCTGAGTGTCTGTTGGCAATTTACATCCCGCCCATCAGCATAACAAGGCTCCCAGTTCTCAATGGCCTGTTGCCTTTCTGGATTTTACACTTTTTTCAGATGGCCCTTTTGACCGGGGGGAAGTGAGACTTCATTGTAGTGCAGATTTCCTTTGCAAGCTTGCTTGGTTGGCCAAAAAGGGCGTATGCGTTTTTTCCTGAATATATTCAGGAAAAAATGCATACGCCCTTTTTGGCCAAGTGCATCATTGTGGACGTTCTGCCTCTTTTCCTATGCTTTCAATGCAATTCCAGTCTACCTCCTGAAATCGGTTTCCTGCAATTCTGCCCCGCTTTCAAGTCCTCTTGGCAGCCTTACTTCAGTCTATTTTTGGACGATAGCTGTCATTTATAACTCTGCAGGTTTGTGAATTACAGTGCCCCTGAGCTCCTTTCTTCAACTCGCTTTCTTGTGACCTGGCCGCAACACCGCAGGATGGCTTCAGGCCCTAATCTGGTTCCGGCCCGGCATGCTGAGCCTTTGGTTAATTCCTCTTCCTGGTGGGAAATGAGAGTTAAATTTGCCCGTCCAGACACCTCCAGCTAATCTCTCATTGATTCTCGCTATTCCTGTTCATCTTCCGCAGAAATTGCAAACTGGGCCAAACAGGAGGTTAAAGGGACTGACTCTCCAAGTCGGGAGAGTGTTAGTAAAGCGTCTGGAATGTTGCACCCGAGTACCAGGGGAGGAAAACTGAGACATATTTGAACACGTCTCCCGTTCACATGGTTGATCATACTCTGGGTTCCACATGCATGTTTTAGCTGAAGGAAGAATACCTTAAACCTGGAGAGTTGAGACCCGTGTAATGGGTACCATGCAATATGACTTCAAAGGGTCTTCATTTGCTCACCGAACCTCTCCAATCCTATCACTGCTGCGTTTATGCCCCTGTATACATGCTTGATTCTCTTTCGGAGACATAGCAATCCATAGGTTTTAAGATACTTACTAGTCAGGTACATTCTTAGGTGTTTAATATGGGGTGTTGAGTCCATTTCATTGAGCAAGGAGTAGCTCTTGTCTATTCAATATTTGACTTAAGGAACTTTATCTGTGCTCATTTCAATCTCTGGTTTTATGCAGCACCCCAACTCACCTTTACCCTTAAGCAAGCATAAGTTGATTTTCTAAATTTGAGACCCTGTTCTGTTCTGTAATTCAGTTCCTGTGTAGCCAAGTTTACATTCCGTGTATTACTGATATCTTATGATGTTTCTTTTTCTGTGTGACTTATTTCAGTTAGAATCATCATACCTGAATCCACTCATTGTGCTGCTAAGGGCCTGATGACACAGATTTCATTGCTGAGTGATATTGCTTTGTAAGTAAATACCACAACTTCTTTATCCATTTTTCACTTTCTGCGATGTTGAACTTGTACTGTAAACGAGGTTCTTGTAAACAGAGCCGTTCCAAACTTTGGGGTGGCTGTGTCTTTTTCATTTTAATTTCCCTAAGCTATAGGACCATAAGTGGAAGTGCCCTAGGTTCTGTTGCTTTGTTTTTTAGTTGTTTCAGGAAACACCATACACTTCTCCCAAGTGGTTCTTGGCAATTTACATCCCGCCCATCAGCATAACAAGGCTCCCAGTTCTCCATGGCCTGTCCTGCCTTTCTGGATTTTACACTTTTTTCAGATGGCCCTTTTGACCGGGGGGAAGTGAGACTTCATTGTAGTGCAGATTTCCTTTGCAAGCTTGCTTGGTTGGCCAAAAAGGGCGTATGCGTTTTTTCCTGAATATATTCAGGAAAAAACGCATACGCCCTTTTTGGCCAAGTGCATCATTGTGGACGTTCTGCCTCTTTTCCTATGCTTTCAATGCAATTCCAGTCTACCTCCTGAAATCGGTTTCCTGCAATTCTGCCCCGCTTTCAAGTCCTCTTGGCAGCCTTACTTCAGTCTATTTTTGGACGATAGCTGTCATTTATAACTCTGCAGGTTTGTGAATTACAGTGCCCCTGAGCTCCTTTCTTCAACTCGCTTTCTTGTGACCTGGCCGCAACACCGCAGGATGGCTTCAGGCCCTAATCTGGTTCCGGCCCGGCATGCTGAGCCTTTGGTTAATTCCTCTTCCTGGTGGGAAATGAGAGTTAAATTTGCCCGTCCAGACACCTCCAGCTAGTCTCTCATTGGTTCTCGCTATTCCTGTTCATCTTCCACAGAAATTGCAAAATGGGCCAAACAGGAGGTTAAAGGAACTGACTCTCCAAGTCGGGAGAGTGTTAGTAAAGCGTCTGGAATGTTGAACCCGAGTACCAGGGGAGGAAAACTGAGACATATTTGAACACGTCTCCCGTTCACATGGTTGATCATACTCTGGGTTCCAGATGCATGTTTTAGCTGAAGGAAGAATACCTTAAACCTGGAGAGTTGAGACCCGTGTAATGGGTACCATGCAATATGACTTCAAAGGGTCTTCATTTGCTCACCGAACCTCTCCAATCCTATCACTGCTGCGTTTATGCCCCTGTATACATGCTTGATTCTCTTTCGGAGACATAGCAATCCATAGGTTTTAAGATACTTACTAGTCAGGTACATTCTTAGGCGTTTAATATGCGGTGTTGAGTCCATTTCATTGAGCAAGGAGTAGCTCTTGTCTATTCAATATTTGACTTAAGGAACTTTATCTGTGCTCATTTCAATCTCTGGTTTTATGCAGCACCCCAACTCACCTTTACCCTTAAGCAAGCATAAGTTGGTTTTCTAAATTTGAGACCCTGTTCTGTTCTGTAATTCAGTTCCTGTGTAGCCAAGTTTCCATTCCGTGTATTACTGATATCTTATGATGTTTCTTTTTCTGTGTGACTTATTTCAGTTAGAATCATCATACCTGAATCCACTCATTGTGCTGCTAAGGGCCTGATGACATAGATTTCATTGCTGAGTGATACTGCATTGTACGTAAGTACCACAAGTTCTTTATCCATTTTTCACTTTCTGTGATATTGAACTTGTACGGTAAACGAGGTTCTTGTAAACAGAGCCGTTCCAAACTTTGGGGTGGCTGTGTCTTTTTGATTTTAATTTCCCTAAGCTATAGGACCATAAGTGGAAGTGCCCTAGGCTCTGTTGCTTTGTTTTTTAGATGTTTCAGGAAACACCATACACTTCTCCTGAGTGTCTGTTGGCAATTTACATCCCGCCCATCAGCATAACAAGGCTCCCAGTTCTCCATGGCCTGTCCTGCCTTTCTGGATTTTACACTTTTTTCAGATGGCCCTTTTGACCGGGGGAAGTGAGACTTCATTGTAGTGCAGATTTCCTTTGCAAGCTTGCTTGGTTGGCCAAAAAGGGCGTATGCGTTTTTTCCTGAATATATTCAGGAAAAAACGCATACGCCCTTTTTGGCCAAGTGCATCATTGTGGACGTTCTGCCTCTTTTCCTATGCTTTCAATGCAATTCCAGTCTACCTCCTGAAATCGGTTTCCTGCAATTCTGCCCCGCTTTCAAGTCCTCTTGGCAGCCTTACTTCAGTATATTTTTGGACGATAGCTGTCATTTATAACTCTGCAGGTTTGTGAATTACAGTGCCCCTGAGCTCCTTTCTTCAACTCGCTTTCTTGTGAGCTGGCCACAACACCGCAGGATGGCTTCAGGCCCTAATCTGGTTCCGGCACGGCACGCTGAGCCTTTGGTTAATTCCTCTTCCTGGTGGGAAATGAGAGTTAAATTTGCCCGTCCAGACACCTCCAGCTAGTCTCTCATTGGTTCTCGCTATTCCTGTTCATCTTCCGCAGAAATTGCAAACTGGGCCAAACAGGAGGTTAAAGGCGCTGACTCTCCAAGTGGGGAGAGTGTTAGTAAAGCGTCTGGAATGTTGCACCCGAGTACCAGGGTACGAAAACTGAGACATATTTGAACACGTCTCCCGATCACATGGTTGATCATACTCTGGGTTCCACATGCATGTTTTAGCTGAAGGAAGAATACCTAAAACCTGGGTAGTTGAAACCCGTGGAATGGGTACCATGCAATATGACTTCAAAGGGTCTTCATTTGCTCACAGAACCTCTCCAATCCTATCACTGCTGCGTTTATGCCCCTGTACACACGCTTGATTCTCTTTTGGAGACATAGCAATCCATAGGTTTTAAGATACTTACTAGTCAGGTACATTCTTAGGCGTTTAATATGGGGTGTTGAGTCCATTTCGTTGAGCAAGGAGTAGCTCTTGTCTATTCCATATTTGGCTTAAGGAACTTTATCTGTGCTCATTTCAATCTCTGGTTTTATGCAGCACCCCAACTCACCTTCCCCGTTAAGCAAGCGTAAGTTGGTTTTCTAAACTTGAGACACTGTTCTGTTTTGTAATTCAGTTCATGTGTAGCCAAGTTCACATTCTCTGTATTAGTGATACCTTATGATGTTTCTTTTCTGTGTGACTTATTTCAGTTCGAATCATCATACCGGAATCCACTCATTATGCTGCTACGGGCCTGATCACATAGATTTCATTGCTGAGTGATATTGCATTGTACGTAAGTACCACAACTTCTTTATCCATTTTTCACTTTCTGCGATATTGAACTTGTACCGTAAACGAGGTTCTTGTCAACAGAGGCGTCCCAAACTTTGGGGTGGCTGTGTCTTTTTGATTTTAATTTCCCTAAGCTATAGGACCATAAGTGGAAGTGCCCTAGGCTCTGTTGCTTTGTTTTTTAGATGTTTCAGGAAACACCATACACTTCTCCAGAGTGGCTGTTGGCAATTTACATCCCGCCCATCAGCATAAGAAGGCTCCCAGTTCTCCATGGCCTGTCGTGCCTTTATGGATTCTACACTTTTTTCAGATGGCCCTTTTGACCAGGTGGAAGTGAGACTTCATTGTAGTGCAGATTTCCTTTGCAAGCTTGCTTGGTTGGCCAAAAAGTGCGTATGCGTTTTTTCCTGAATATATTCAGGAAAAAACGCATACGCCCTTTTTGGCCAAGTGCATCATTGTCGAGTTTCTGACTCTCTTCATATGTTTTCAGTGCAATTCCAGTCTACCTCCTGAAATCGGTTTCCTGCAATTCTGCCTTGCTTTCAATGCCTCTTCATAGCCTTACCTCAATATATTTTTTAAAAATAGTTGGCCTTTATAACTCTGCAGGTTTTTGAATTGCAGTGGCCCTTAGCTCCATTTTTTAGCTCTTATTTTTGTGGTCTTGCCCCGTAACCACAGGATTCCTTGAAGCCCTATTTTTCTTCTGGGGCACCTTGCTGTGCCTTTGGTTAATTCTTCTTAGTGATGTGATATTAGAGTGACATGTGCCCATTGAAACCGCTACAGCTAGTTTCTCACTGGTTCCCCCTATTCCCATTCATCCTCTGCACTAACTGCAGACTGTGCGATACCAGAACTTAAAGGCATTGACTCCATGTGGGGATGTTGTTAGTAAAGCGGCTGGAATGTCGATCCGGAGCCCCAGGAGAGGAAAAATGAGGTGCGTTTTAGAAACCTTTCCCGATCATATGGTATACCAGTCGCTGGGTTTCCCAAGCATGGTTTAGCTGTAGGAAGATTCCCTTCAACCTGGAGTGTTGGGACCCTTGGACTGAGTAGCATGAAGTATTGCATTAAACTTTCAGCAGTTGCTCACCAAAGCTCACCAATCCTGTCAGCCCCAAGTGTCCAGCCTTATGTCTTATCCAGCTGTGGGTTTATATGTGGTCAATCCAGGTTGCATCACAGCCCCTGAGCGAATTTTGTAAGAATTTTTCTCTCATTGTTTCAGCGTTTTGTTTTTAAAATTTATTTCTATAATGGGGTTTAGCTCCTTTTCACTGCTGTGTTTGTGCCGCTCTGCACACACTTGATTCCCTTATGGAGATATATCAATACATGGGTTTTAAGATTCTTATTACTCAGATATATTTCTCTGCGGTGTATAGGGTGTGTTGAGGCCAGTTCATTGAGCAAGGTGTAGATCTTGTCTAATACCTATTTGGTTTATTGAACGGTATCTGTGCTAATTTCAAACTCTGGTTTTATGCATCACCCCACCTCTCCTTTCCCCTTAAGCTGACATAAGTGTGTTTTCTAAATGTGAGACACTGTTCTGTTCTGTAATTCATTTCTTGTGCAGCCATATTTACCCTCCCTCTATAAGTGATATCTTATGATATGTTTCTTTTTCTGTTTGACTTATTTCAAGTAGTATTATCGGACCTAAATCCACTCTTTATCCTTCTACTAGCCTTATTACATTGATTTCATGGTGAAGAGATATTCCATTGTACATAAGTACCACATCTTCTTTATCCATTGTTCTCTTTCCTGGGATATTTAAGGTGTACTGAAGTTGAGGTTCTTGTAAACAGAGTAGCCCTAAACTGTGGTGTGCTTGTGTCTTGTTGATTTTTAGACTTCCCTAGATATACTCCCATGATTGGAAGTGTCCTATGCTCTGTAGCTCTGTTTTTTAGATGATTTAGGAACCACCATACACTTCTCCAGAGTGGCTCTCGGCAGTTCACACACTGCCCATCAGCGTATAAAGGCTCCCTGTTCTCCATGGCCTGTCCTGCATTTCTGGTTTTTACAATTTTTTAGGATGGCCCTTTTGACCGGTGGGAAGTGAGACTTCTTTGTTGTGCACATTTGCATTGCTTGCTTGCTTTGTTGCCCATAAAGTGCGTATGCGTTTTTTCCTGGATATAATCAGGAAAAAACGCATACGCCCTTTTGGGCCAACTGCATCATTGTCGAAATTCTGCCGCTTTTCATGTGCGTTAAAGACGAGTCCAATCTATCTCTTGAAATCTGTTTCTTGCAATTCTGTCTTGCATTCAGATCCTCTTCTTTGCCTTACCTCAACATATTTTTGGACGTTAGTTTTCATTTATAACTCTGCAGGTTTGTGAATTGCAGTGACCCTGAGCTCCATTTTTTAAGTTGCTCTTTTGTGAGCTGGCCTCAAACCCGCAGGATTGCTTCAGGCCCTATTTTGGCTCCGGCGAGGCAGGCTGAGCCTTTCTTTAATTCTTATTCTTAATGGGAAATTAGAGTGATATGTGCCCGTCCAAACCCCTACAACTCTTCTCTCATTGGTTCCCCCTCTTCCCGTTCATCCTCCTCACAATTTGCAAAATGTGTGAAACAGAAGTTTAAATGTGCTGATTCTCCAAGTGGGGAGATTCTAAGTAGCGTGGCTGGAATGGTGAACAGGAGCACCAGGAGAGGATAAATGAGGTGCATTTTAGACACATCTCCCGATCACATGGTGTACAGTCCTCTGGGTTTTCCATGCATGTTTTAGCTGTAGGAAGATCCCTTGAACCTGCAGATTTGGGACCCATTGAATGGGTACCAGGTAGTATTACTTTAAAGGGTGTGCATTTCCTCACCCAACCTCACATTTCTCTTAGCACAAACAGTTTCCAGCCTTATGTCTCATCCTGCTGTGGGTCTAGATGTGTTCAATCCATGTTGCATCACCGTCCCTGAGGAAAAGTTGTAAGAGGTTTTCTCTGTCTCTCTGTCGTTTATTTTTTTCAATTTATTACTATATTGGTTACAGCTGATTTTCAAAGCTCTGTTTCTTGCTGCTGTACATCCACTTGATTCGCGTACAGAGAGACATCAATAAATTCTTTTTCAGATTCTTACCAGTCGTATATATTCTTTTCCGGTGACTTGAGTGTGCTGAGTGCAGTTCTTTTAGCTACCGTGTAGGCCTTGTTGATTATCAGTTTGGTATTTGGAATGGTATCTTTGCTAATTTCAACCTCCTGGATGATGCCTCACCCCTCCCCACCTTTCCCGTTTAGCAGCCTTATGCGTGTTTTCTACATATTTGACTATGTTTTTGTTTTGTAATTTATTTCATGTGTAGCCATTTTGGATTCCACCTTTAAGTGATATCTTATGATATGTGTCTTTTTCTTTTTGAATTCTGTCACTTAGAATGATCATACGTAACTCCTCCGGAGTTGTTACAACTGGCCATATTTCATTGATTTCCAGGCTGAATAATATTCCACTCTACCTAAGTACCACATCTCTATCCATTTTTTCCCTCCAGAGACATTTAAGTTATATCCTAGTCGAGGATCTTTTAAACAGAGAGGGGGTAAACATTGGGGTGCCTGTGTCCTCTCGATTTTTGTTTTTCCCAAGATATACGCCCATGAGTGCAAGTGCCCTATGCTCTGTAGCTCATTTTTTAGATGCTTTAGTAAACACAATACACTTCTCCAGAATGGCCGTTGGCAATATACATTTCCACTATAAGTCTCACAGGGCTCCCTCTTCTCGTTGCCCTGTCCTGCATTTCTGTTGTTTACGCTTTATGAGGATGGCTCTTCTGACTGATGCGAAGTGATATCTTTTGTAGTATTGACTTCCAGTGCCCACCTGTTTGGTTGGCTAAAAAAGTGTATGCCCTTTTCTTGAATATATACAGAAAAGAACGCATACACCCTTTTTGGCCAACTGCAATGTTGGCAATGTTGGCAATGTTCAGCTCCTTTTCTTGTGCTTAATGGCGAGTCCTTTCTACCTCCTCAAATCCCTTTCCTGCCATTCTCCCTTGCTTACAAGTCCTTTTCTCTGACTTTCCTCAAGACATTTTTCAGTGATGGATATTTTCAACTCTGCAGTTTTGTGAATTTTACTGCCCCTGAGTTCCATTGTTCAACTCGTGTTTATGGGAACTGGCCACAAAGCAGCGGGATTTCCTCAAGCCCTATACTGTTTCCATGGGCAACCCTAGCCTTTGGTCAATTCGTCTTCCTGATTGGAAATTAGAGTGACATGTGCCTGTCTGAACACCTAGGACTTGTCTCTCATTGTTCCTCATCCTTCCGCTTCATCCTCTGGACAAATTCCAAACTGTACGCAACAGGATGTTGACAGTGCTGACATCTCCAAGTGGGGAGACTGTTAGTAAAGACGCTGGAGGGGTGAACCCGAGCACCAGGAGATGAGGAGATGAGATGCCTTTTCCAAACTCTTCCCGATCAGACGGTATACCATCCTCTGGGTGTGACAGACATGTTTTAGCAGTAGGAAGAGTCCCATTCATGTAAGGAGAACACCAGGGCTTTTTCAAAATCAGTGTCTCCCCGAAACCCAAACTGGGGAAGTTTTTAAGCTACGGCTACACATATGTTCATTAAGGGCCTTGGGAAGTAGGCAGAGTCCAAACTTTAGATGGTTGAAGTCTTCAGGGTCAGAAGCACTCACCACCAGCTTCCCTTAGGCTACACTTTAACTGTCATTGATAGATGATGTCAATAAAAATATCTATTCTTTTTCAGATTATTTCCCCTTATAGGTTATTGCAAAATGTTGAGTGTAGTTCCCTGTGCTATACAGTAGTTCCTTGTTGATGATCTATTTTATACATAGCAGTGTGTATGTGTTCATTCCAAACTGTTAATTTATCCCTCCTCCCACCTTTCCCCTTTGGTAATAATAAATTATAAGATTTTATACTTCTCAGAAATGGGGGAGCTGAAAGAGAGGTATCATTTTCAATGGAAAAGCATTTAAAACAAGATTGAAGGTTTAACCAAGATTATTAGCTGTACATCCTTGGAAAGAAATCACTTCGTTTCTCTAATATTGACCTGACAAATAAGACAAACCTTTTCACTGAACTTGCTTATAAAAAGTGATGGAAATATCAAATGGAAGTGTTAAAAACATCTTATTTTACCCGAGCCTTATACACTGTTCTATGTTAACTACAGTTTGGCTCACACATCTGTTCATTGAGGTTACAATAGTCTCAATTTCTGTTACTGATCCTCCAGAGTGGACCCCAACAAGTGTCCCCCTGCCCAGTGTCATTGGGGCCAACAGATCGAGACTGAGTTTGGTTCACAAGCAAAGGAAACTTTATATTTTGATCAGAGAATGGAGAGGTGAGAGCATGCACTACCCCGTGGGCTGTGGGCTGGGCTGCTGTGTAGAGATCCTGTCAGAGTCAGTGGGAGGGAGGGAGGCGGCGGAGCTCTCGAGGGCCAGGTTGGCTGTAGCTCAGGCTCTATATCGTGGAGTCTGCACTGGGCCCCAGGAGCTGAGGTGTCGACCCAGTCATTCTGCACTAGGAAATCTGGTCTGAAGTGCCGGGTGTGGAACCTCTGCATGCGGGACCCTAGGAGCACGTGAAATTAGACAAAGCACAAAGGATAAAAAAGGTTAGACTTGACTTTATTGCCCAGATTCTATTTTTATCTCCCAGGGATTTTTAATGGGCTTTGCTGGGGACAAACCCCTCCTCTGCCTTTTGTCCCGTTCCTCATTCTTGGAGTGCTGAGGGTGCAGACCCTTCTTCTGTAACTGCTGAGTGCTGAGTTGGGAGCCCTCATACCCTGGGGCGAGGGTCAGAGCTTCTCCCCAGCAGCCTCCCGGTGACGTTGATTGTCCCCAGGACCCCTGCCTCCCTGCTCGTCCACCTGAGCACCAGCATTGGAAGTGTTATAGATTCTAATGACCTTTAAGGGTCCAGGAAAGAGATGTGCAGAGACGCTGTGGGGGCCGGTTTCACCCCGCCCCACATTTGTTCGGCCACCTTAGGCTGACCGTCTCTGCCAGCCTAGATGCTCTGACCAGTAGTCTGCGCTTTCTTCAATTAGGCCCCTGAATTAACGTACAAACAGCACCAGGTGTCAGAGCCCTGCCCGCTCAACTCCCAGACAGTCCAGGGTCAGTGGTGACCAAGGACCATGATGGCTACTGAGTCAACAGCCTTTTGAAGTAAACAGGAGTCCAGCCGGTCTTATTGGCCACCATCATCACGGTGTCTGTAGGCTTTTCTATGGTGACAGTGTGGTATACTGTTCCCCCGCCAAGATTATTAGCTCCCCTCTGGGTGCAGTAAGTCCTGCAAGCAGTAGTCTACTCTTTTGGGACACACTCTTGTTGTTTTATGAGAGAAACTCCAGGTCAAGTGATGTTCACACGAGTCGTCATGGTGCCCTGTTGCCCCCGGTTATCTCTCTGGATGTTGGAGTTGGAGGGCCTCCTCACTCGAGGTCGGTGTGCCCACGGAGCGAACCCTGCAACTTCAGGGCATGGTTGGTGGTTAGGATCACCACGTGGGGTCCTTTTCCCTTAGGAGGGAGGTGGCCTTTTGGGCTGCTGATTTCCAGGTTTTTAGATACCGCCAGTATCTTGGCCAGATGTGGCAGTGGGCCAAGCCCCTTAGTGACCGTAGTTTATCCTACCTGGATGGCATTCTTGCATTGTTCCATTTCAAGCGGTCCCAGTTTTTGCACTAATTCTCCAATGGCGATTCACCTTTCACCGGGAATGTAAAGGTCAAAGGGTTTAGCTAAATTAGGGAGTTCCAGGGCAAGGGTCTGAATTGACTGCTCTTTCCATTCTTGAAAGGCCACTTCTGGATTCTATTCAAAAGGATCATCATCTTTTCCTTTCAGTGTTTCATATAGAGGCCCAGCTAGTAGACTGTAGTTAGGGATCCAGAAGCAGCAAACCCTGGCCTCCCCAGGAACCCCTAAGCTGTCTTCTAGTTTTAGAAAGGGGTAAGGCTGAAAATGGTTTCTTCCCTTTCCTGGGATGGGCTTCTCTGACCTTCTGTGAGAATGAAGCCCAGGCAGGTCACCGCAGTCTGTGATATTTGAGCTTTTTCTTGGACAACTTCTATCCTTTATTGGCTTGGTAGTTCAGAGGCCTCCTTAGTAGGGCTGGTGATCAGAATGTCGTCTGCATATTGAAGGAGGGTTTCCTTTTCCAGAGGTAGAACTTTTAGGTCTTTAGCTAAGCTTTCCCCAAAGATGGTGTGGGAATTTTTGCACCCTTGGGGCCAGACGGCCCGGAAGTATTGTTTTAGTTGTATGTGGAGTCCTGCCACTCACAAGCCAAAATTTCTTGTGACTCTGGGACTAATGGAATACAAAAGAAGGCATCATTGAAGACTAATACAGAATACCATGTCCTGGTGGTTGGTAGAATGACCAGCAGGGTGTAGGAATTAGGAGCAACTGGAGGTATATCCTCGGTGGCTTCACTGACTGTCCTGACATCCTTTACCAGGTCCCCAGCAGCCCATGGGGCTCTCGTGGTCAGACCAATCCCAGAATATGGAGCTCACCTGGGCAGGTACCCCACCCCCACCCCAGCCCACGGGGCTCTCGTGGTCAGGCCCCTCCCAGGATACAGAGCTACCCTTGCAGGTACCGTGGCAGGGCTGGGCACACAGGAACCGTGCACATAGCCCTCATTGCAGAGCACCCCCAGCTCACCTGTCGCTCAGAGCTGACACAGAGCACCTCAGAGCAGGACTTGAACTAACAAACAGCAGCTGCGACAGGTCTGTGACCCTGGGCATCACTCCGTGAGGCCTCCCTCCACCTGGTCTTCCAGAGACTTCCACTGCACCCGGGGCACCAGGCCTCTGTCTCCAACCACCACCCACCCCTCCTCTGCCTGACTCCTGGGTTCCTCTCATTAGGAGAGGGTTTTCTTGAAGTTGTCTCCCACTCATGGGCCAGATAAAATGATTAGAAAACAAGCCAAAGCTGCAGCCCCTTGTCTATCCTGACTCTCAGGAGCCCACACCTGTTCCTTGGACCTGGCCGGTTCAGCAAGTTCCATTTTCTGCAACTGTGAGCCCCTGAGGGGTGATGATTGGCTGACCTGGGCAGCCTTACCGTGCCGGCCAGCCCTCCCCAGGTGTGCCTGGGTTGAGATCAATATAAATACCACTCCAGGCAGCAAGAGCCCCTGCAGCCGTGCCTGACGCCATTTTCTCTGCCCTGTCAGCAGTCTCGGGGCTGGGCTGGTGGGAGGGAGTGAGAGGCCACGGCTTTGTGGGTGGCCCAGTGTGAGTGGGGCTCTGCTGGACTTTCTGCAGCAGTTGCCAGGCTGCCACCTGCTAAAGAAGAGGATGTGTCACCCATACCTGCTGCTGGAATTTCTCCCTGGGCAGAGGTGAGGAAGGAAAAAAGCAGTGGGGGCAGGGACAGGACGGGTATCTCAGGCAGGGAAATGGAAATCTTCCAGAAGAGCACCCAGGGCCAGGACCATCCTGGCTGGCCTGCAGGCACCAAGTCGGCCGGCATGCTGTCACTCGTGTGGCTCTATGGCCCTTCCTCTAGGCTTTCAAGTCCTTGTATATATTCAGGTGTTTTACCTGGGACGGGTGGGAATAGTTCAGCAGCAACTGGCCTGGGGCTCAGCTCACGTTTACTCACAGATGCCTCGGCACGGTGCCCCAGCTTTGCAATGAGGACGCTTGTTGCGTGGGGGCTGCTGGCTGAATGGGAGACGATTCCCCACCACTGACCAACTTCAGAATTGTTTACAACTGGAGCAAGTGCCCTGATACGGTTTTCCTCTGTGTAACTGGTGGGTTCTGTGTTTTTTTTCTCTTTTTCGTTTTTGGTTCAAGGTAGATTTTATTCCTCTTTTTTGTATTTACAGATATAAGCATGGAAATAATTTATTCATATAAATACATGTATGTGCAGGGAATAATTGTTTTTTCTGTTTTATTTTTTAAATTTTACTTCTTTTTAATTTTGAATTTTATTTTATATTTTTATACAGCAGGTTCTTATTGGTTATCTATTTTATACATATAAATGTATACATGCCAATCCCAGTCTCTCAACTCCTCCCACCACCACCCCCCCAACAGCTTTCCCCCCTTGTTGTCCATACGTTTGTTGTCTACATCTGTTGCTCTATTTATGCCTTGCAAAATGGTTAATCTGTACAGTTTTTCTAGGTTCCACATATATGCATGAATATACAAGATTTGTTTTTCTCTTTCTGACTTACTTCACTCTGTATGACAGTCTCTAGATCCATCGACGTCTCTACAAATGACCCAATTTCATTCCTTTTCATAGCTTAGTAATATTCCATTTTATATATGTACCACAGCTTTATGCATTCGTCTGTCTGTGGGCATTTAGGTTGCTTCCATTACCTCGATATTGTAAATAGGGATGCAATGAACATTGCGGTGAATGACTCTTTTTGATTTATGGTTTTGTCTGGGTATATGTCCAGTACTGGGATTGCTGTATCATATGGTAATTCTATTGTTAGTTTCTTAAGAAATTCCATATTGTTCTCCATAATGACTGTATCAATTTATATTCCCAACAATAGTGGAAGAGGGTTCCTTTTCTCCACACCCTTTCCAGCATTTTTTGTTTGTAGATTTTCAATGATGCCTATTCTACCAGGTGTGAGGTGATACCTCATTGTTGAATCCATTTCGTTGAGCAAGGGGTAGCTCTTGTCTATTACATATTTGGCTTATGGAACGGTATCTGTGCTAATTTCAAACTCTGCTTTTATGCAGCACCCCAACTCACCTTCCCCCTTAAGCAGGCATAAGTTGGTTTTCTAAACTTGAGACCCTGTTCTGTTTTGTAATTCAGTTCATGTGTAGCCAAGTTCACATTCCGTGTATTAGTGATACCTTATGATGTTTCTTTTTCTGTGTGACTTATTTCACTTAGAATCATCGTGCCTCAATGCACTCATTATGCTGGTACGGGCCTGGTGACATAGATTTCATTGCTGAGTGGTATTCTGTTGTACAGAAGTACCGCAACTTCTTTATCCATTATTTGCTCTCTGGGATATTTAACTTGTGCCGTAGAAGAGATTCCTGTAAAAAGAGCCGTCCCAAATTTTGGGGTTGCTGTGTCTTTTTGATATTAATTTCCCTAAGCTATAGGACCATAAGTGGAAGTGCCCTAGGCTCTGTTGCTTTGTTTTTTAGATGTTTCAGGAAACACCATACACTTCTCCTGAGTGTCTGTTGGCAATTTACATCCCGCCCATCAGCATAACAAGGCTCCCAGTTCTCCATGGCCTGTCCTGCCTTTCTGGATTTTACACTTTATTCTGATGGCCCTTTTGACCGGGGGGAAGTGAGACTTCATTGTAGTGCAGATTTCCTTTGCAAGCTTGCTTGGTTGGCCAAAAAGGGCGTATGCGTTTTTTCCTGAATATTTTCAGGAAAAAACGCATACGCCCTTTTTGGCCAAGTGCATCATTGTGGACGTTCTGCCTCTTTTCCTATGCTTTCAATGCAATTCCAGTCTACCTCCTGAAATCGGTTTCCTGCAATTCTGCCCCGCTTTCAAGTCCTCTTGGCAGCCTTACTTCAGTCTATTTTTGGACGATAGCTGTCATTTATAACTCTGCAGGTTTGTGAATTACAGTGCCCCTGAGCTCCTTTCTTCAACTCGCTTTCTTTTGAGCTGGCCGCAACACCGCAGGATGGCTTCAGGCCCTAATCTGGTTCCGGCCCGGCATGCTGAGCCTTTGGTTATTTCCTCTTCCTGATGGGAAATGAGAGTTAAATTTGCCCGTCCAGACACCTTCAGCTAGCCTCTCATTGGTTCTCACTATTCCTGTTCATCTTCCGCAGAAATTGCAAACTGGGCCAAACAGGAGGTTAAAGGCGCTGACTCTCCAAGTGGGGAGAGTGTTAGTAAAGCGTCTGGAATGTTGCACCCGAGTACCAGGGGAGGAAAACTGAGACATATTTGAACACGTCTCCCGATCACATGGTTGATCATACTCTGGGTTCCACATGCATGTTTTAGCTGAAGGAAGAATACCTAAAACCTGGGTAGTTGAAACCCGTGGAATGGGTACCATGCAATATGACTTCAAAGGGTCTTCATTTGCTCACCGAACCTCTCCAATCCTATCACTGCTTCGTTTATGCCCCAGTACACATGCTTGATTCTCTTTCGGAGACATAGCAATCCATAGGTTTTAAGATACTTACTAGTCAGGTACATTCTTAGGCGTTTAATATGCGGTGTTGAGTCGATTTCGTTGAGCAAGGAGTAGCTCTTGTCTATTCCATATTTGGCTTAAGGAACTTTATCTGTGCTCATTTCAATCTCTGGTTTTATGCAGCACCCCAACTCACCTTTACCCTTAAGCAAGCATAAGTTGGTTTTCTAAATTTGAGACCCTGTTCTGTTCTGTAATTCAGTTCTTGTGTAGCCAAGTTTCCATTCCATGTATTACTGATATCTTATGATATTTCTTTTTCTGTGTGACTTATTTCAGTTAGAATCATCGTACCTGAATCCACTCATTGTGCTGCTAAGGGCCTGATGACACAGATTTCATTGCTGTGTGATATTGCTTTGTAAGTAAATATCACAACTTCTTTATCCATTTTTCACTTTCTGCGATGTTGAACTTGTACTGTAAACGAGGTTCTTGTAAACAGAGCCGTTCCAAACTTTGGGGTGGCTGTTTTTTTTTTATTTTAATTTCCCTAAGCTATAGGACCATAGGTGGAAGTGCCCTAGGCTCTGTTGCTTTGTTTTTTAGATGTTTCAGGAAACACCATACACTTCTCCCAAGTGTCTGTTGGCAATTTACATCCCGCCCATCAGCATAACAAGGCTCCCAGTTCTCAATTGCTTGTTGCCTTTCTGGATTTTACACTTTTTTCAGATGGCCCTTTTGACCGGGGGGAAGTGAGACTTCAATGTAGTGCAGATTTCCTTTGCAAGCTTGCTTGGTTGGCCAAAAACGGCGTATGTGTTTTTTCCTGAATATATTCAGGAAAAAACGCATACGCCCTTTTTGGCCAAGTGCATCATTGTGGACGTTCTGCCTCTTTTCCTATGCTTTCAATGCAATTCCAGTCTACCTCCTGAAATCGGTTTCCTGCAATTCTGCCCCGCTTTCAAGTCCTCTTGGCAGCCTTACTTCAGTCTATTTTTGGACGATAGCTGTCATTTATAACTCTGCAGGTTTGTGAATTACAGTGCCCCTGAGCTCCTTTCTTCAACTCGCTTTCTTTTGAGCTGGCCGCGACACCGCAGGATGGCTTCAGGCCCTAATCTTGTTCCGGCCCGGCATGCTGAGCCTTTGGTTAATTCCTCTTCCTGGTGGAAAATGAGAGTTAAATTTGCCCGTCCAGACACCTCCAGCTAGTCTCTCATTGGTTCTCGCTATTCCTGTTCATCTTCCGCAGAAATTGCAAACTGGGCCAAACAGGAGGTTAAAGGCGCTGACTCTCCAAGTGGGGAGAGTGTTAGTAAAGCGTCTGGAATGTTGCACCCGAGTACCAGGGGAGGAAAACTGAGACATATTTGAACACGTCTCCCGATCACATGGTTGATCATACTCTGGGTTCCACATGCATGTTTTAGCTGAAGGAAGAATACCTTAAACCTGGAGAGTTGAGACCCGTGTAATGTGTACCATGCAATATGACTTCAAAGGGTCTTCATATGCTCACCGAACCTCTCCAATCCTATCACTGCTGCGTTTATGCCCCTGTACACATGCTTGATTCTCTTTCGGAGACATAGCAATCCATAGGTTTTAAGATACTTACTAGTCAGGTACATTCTTAGGCGTTTAATATGGGGTGTTGAGTCCATTTCGTTGAGCAAGGAGTAGCTCTTGTCTATTCCATATTTGGCTTAAGGAACTTTATCTGTGCTCATTTCAATCTCTGGTTTTATGTAGCACCCCAACTCACCTTTCCCCTTAAGCAAGCATAAGTTGGTTTTCTAAATTTGAGACCCTGTTCTGTTCTGTAATTCAGTTCCTGTGTAGCCAAGTTTCCATTCCGTGTATTACTGATATCTTATGATGTTTCCTTTTCTGTGTGACTTATTTCAGTTAGAATCATCATACCTGAATCCACTCATTGTGCTGCTAAGGGCCTGATGACACAGATTTCATTGCTGTGTGATATTGCTTTGTAAGTAAATATCACAACTTCTTTATCCATTTTTCACTTTCTGCGATGTTGAACTTGTACTGTAAACGAGGTTCTTGTAAACAGAGCCGATCCAAACTTTGGGGTGGCTGTGTCTTTTTGATTTTAATTTCCCTAAGCTATAGGACCATAAGTGGAAGTGCCCTAGGTTCTGTTGCTTTGTTTTTTAGATGTTTCAGGAAACACCATACACTTCTCCCGAGTGGTTGTTGGCAATTTACATCCCGCCCATCAGCATAACAAGGCTCCCAGTTCTCCATGGCCTGTCCTGCCTTTCTGGATTTTACCCTTTTTTCAGATGGCCCTTTTGACTGGGGGGAAGTGAGACTTCATTGTAGTGCAGATTTCCTTTGCAAGCTTGCTTGGTTGGCCAAAAAGGGCGTATGCGTTTTTTCCTGAATATATTCAGGAAAAAACGCATACGCCCTTTTTGGCCAAGTGCATCATTGTGGACGTTCTGCCTCTTTTCCTATGCTTTCAATGCAATTCCAGTCTACCTCCTGAAATCGGTTTCCTGCAATTCTGCCCCGCTTTCAAGTCCTCTTGGCAGCCTTACTTCAGTCTATTTTTGGACGATAGCTGTCATTTATAACTCTGCAGGTTTGTGAATTACAGTGCCCCTGAGCTCCTTTCTTCAACTCGCTTTCTTTTGAGCTGGCCGCAACACCGCAGGATGGCTTCAGGCCCTAATCTGGTTCCGGTATGGCATGCTGAGCCTTTGGTTATTTCCTCTTCCTGGTGGGAAATGAGAGTTAAATTTGCCCGTCCAGACACCTCCAGCTAGCCTCTCATTGGTTCTCGCTATTCCTGTTCATCTTCCGCAGAAATTGCAAACTGGGCCAAACAGGAGGTTAAAGGGACTGACTCTCCTAGTGGGGAGAGTGTTAGTAAAGCGTCTGGAATGTTGCACCCGAGTACCAGGGGAGGAAAACTGAGACATATTTGAACACGTCTCCCGTTCACATGGTTGATCATACTCTGGGTTCCACATGCATGTTTTAGCTGAAGGAAGAATACCTTAAACCTGGGTAGTTGAAACCCGTGTAATGGGTACCATGCAATATGACTTCAAAGGGTCTTCATTTGCTCTCCGAACCTCTCCAATCCTATCACTGCTGTTTTTATGCCCCTGTACACATGCTTGATTCTCTTTTGGAGGCATAGCAATCCATAGGTTTTAAGATACTTACTAGTCAGGTACATTCTTAGGCGTTTAATATGGGGTTTTGAGTCCATTTCATTGAGCAAGGAGTAGCTCTTGTCTATTCCATATTTGGCTTAAGGAACTTTACCTGTGCTCATTTCAATCTCTGGTTTTATGCAGCACCCCAACTCACCTTTCCCCTTAAGCAAGCATAAGTTGGTTTTCTAAATTTGAGACCCTGTTCTGTTTTGGAATGCAGTTCCTGTGTAGCCAAGTTTACATTCCATGTATTAGTGATATCTTATGATGTTTCTTTTTCTGTGTGACTTATTTCAGTTAGAATCATCGTACCTGAATCCACTCATTATGCTGCTACGGGCCTGATGACATAGATTTCATTGCTGAGTGATACTGCATTGTACGTAAGTACCACAAGTTCTTTATCCATTTTTCACTTTCTGTGATATTGAACTTGTACGGTAAACGAGGTTCTTGTAAACGGAGGTGTCCCAAACTTTGGGGTGGCTGTGTCTTTTTGATTTTAATTTCCCTAAGCTATAGGACCATAAGTGGAAGTGCCCTAGGCTCTGTTGCTTTTTTTTTAGATGTTTCAGGAAACACCATGCACTTCTCCCGAGTGGTTGTTGGCAATTTACATCCCGCCCATCAGCATAACAAGGCTCCCAGTTCTCCATGGCCTGTCCTGCCTTTCTGGATTTTACACTTTTTTCAGATGGCCCTTTTGACCGGGGGGAAGTGAGACTTCATTGTAGTGCAGATTTCCTTTGCAAGCTTGCTTGGTTGGCCAAAAAGGGCGTATGCGTTTTTTCCTGAATATATTCAGGAAAAAACGCATACGCCCTTTTTGGCCAAGTGCATCATTGTGGACGTTCTGCCTCTTTTCCTATGCTTTCAATGCAATTCCAGTCTACCTCCTGAAATCGGTTTCCTGCAATTCTGCCCCTCTTTCAAGTCCTCTTGGCAGCCTTACTTCAGTCTATTTTTGGACGATAGCTGTCATTTATAACTCTGCAGGTTTGTGAATTACAGTGCCCCTGAGCTCCTTTCTTCAACTCGCTTTCTTTTGAGCTGGCCGCAACACCGCAGGATGGCTTCAGGCTCTAATCTGGTTCCGGCCCGGCATGCTGAGCCTTTGGTTAATTCCTCTTCCTGGTGGGAAATGAGAGTTAAATTTGCCCGTCCAGACACCTCCAGCTAGTCTCTCATTGATTCTCGCTATTCCTGTTCATCTTCCGCAGAAATTGCAAACTGGGCCAAACAGGAGGTTAAAGGGACTGACTCTCCAAGTGGGGAGAGTGTTAGTAAAGCGTCTGGAATGTTGCACCCGAGTACCAGGGTACGAAAACTGAGACATATTTGAACACGTCTCCCGATCACATGGTTGATCATACTCTAGGTTCCACATGCATGTTTTAGCTGAAGGAACAATACCTTACACCTGGGTAGTTGAAACCCGTGGAATGGGTACCATGCACTGTGACTTCAAAGGGTCTTCATTTGCTCACGATCCTCTCCAATCCTATCACTGCTGCATTTATGCCCCTGTACACATGCTTGATTCTCTTTCGGAGACATAGCAATCCGTAGGTTTTAAGATACTTACTAGTCAGGTACATTCTTAGGCGTTTAATATGGGGTGTTGAGTCCATTTCGTTGAGCAAGGAGTAGCTCTTGTCTATTCCATATTTGGCTTAAGGAACTTTATCTGTGCTCATTTCAATCTCTGGTTTTATGCAGCACCCCAACTCACCTTTCCCCTTAAGCAAGCATAAGCTGGTTTTCGAAATTTGAGACCCTGTTCTGTTTTGGAATGCAGTTCCTGTGTAGCCAAGTTTACATTCCGTGTATTACTGATATCTTATGATGTTTCTTTTTCTGTGTGACTTATTTCAGTTAGAATCATCATACCTGAATACACTCATTATGCTGCTACGGGCCTGATGACATAGATTTCATTGCTAGTGATACTGCATTGTATGTAAGTACCACAAGTTCTTTATCCATTTTTCACTTTCTGTGATATTGAACTTGTACGGTAAAGGAGGTTCTTGTAAACGGAGGCGTCCCAAACTTTGGGGTGGCTGTGTCTTTTTGATTTTAATTTCCCTAAGCTATAGGACCATAAATGGAAGTGCCCTAGGTTCTGTTGCTTTGTTTTTTAGATGTTTCAGGAAACACCATACACTTCTCCTGAGTGTCTGTTGGCAATTTACATCCCGCCCATCAGCATAACAAGGCTCCCAGTTCTCAATGGCCTGTTGCCTTTCTGGATTTTACACTTTTTTCAGATGGCCCTTTTGACCGGGGGGAAGTGAGACTTCATTGTAGTGCAGATTTCCTTTGCAAGCTTGCTTGGTTGGCCAAAAAGGGCGTATGCGTTTTTTCCTGAATATATTCAGGAAAAAACGCATACGCCCTTTTTGGCCAAGTGCATCATTGTGGACGTTCTGCCTCTTTTCCTATGCTTTCAATGCAATTCCAGTCTACCTCCTGAAATCGGTTTCCTGCAATTCTGCCCCGCTTTCAAGTCCTCTTGGCAGCCTTACTTCAGTCTATTTTTGGACGATAGCTGTCATTTATAACTCTGCAGGTTTGTGAATTACAGTGCCCCTGAGCTCCTTTCTTCAACTCGCTTTCTTGTGACCTGGCCGCAACACCGCAGGATGGCTTCAGGCCCTAATCTGGTTCCGGCCCGGCATGCTGAGCCTTTGGTTAATTCCTCTTCCTGGTGGGAAATGAGAGTTAAATTTGCCCGTCCAGACACCTCCAGCTAGTCTCTCATTGATTCTCGCTATTCCCGTTCATCTTCCGCAGAAATTGCAAACTGGGCCAAACAGGAGGTTAAAGGGACTGACTCTCCAAGTCGGGAGAGTGTTAGTAAAGCGTCTGGAATGTTGCACCCGAGTACCAGGGGAGGAAAACTGAGACATATTTGAACACGTCTCCCGTTCACATGGTTGATCATACTCTGGGTTCCACATGCATGTTTTAGCTGAAGGAAGAATACCTTAAACCTGGAGAGTTGAGACCCGTGTAATGGGTACCATGCAATATGACTTCAAAGGGTCTTCATTTGCTCACCGAACCTCTCCAATCCTATCACTGCTGCGTTTATGCCCCTGTATACATGCTTGATTCTCTTTCGGAGACATAGCAATCCATAGGTTTTAAGATACTTACTAGTCAGGTACATTCTTAGGCGTTTAATATGGGGTGTTGAGTCCATTTCATTGAGCAAGGAGTAGCTCTTGTCTATTCAATATTTGACTTAAGGAACTTTATCTGTGCTCATTTCAATCTCTGGTTTTATGCAGCACCCCAACTCACCTTTACCCTTAAGCAAGCATAAGTTGATTTTCTAAATTTGAGACCCTGTTCTGTTCTGTAATTCAGTTCCTGTGTAGCCAAGTTTACATTCCATGTATTACTGATATCTTATGATGTTTCTTTTTCTGTGTGACTTATTTCAGTTAGAATCATCATACCTGAATCCACTCATTGTGCTGCTAAGGGCCTGATGACACAGATTTCATTGCTGAGTGATATTGCTTTGTAAGTAAATACCACAACTTCTTTATCCATTTTTCACTTTCTGCGATGTTGAACTTGTACTGTAAACGAGGTTCTTGTAAACAGAGCCGTTCCAAACTTTGGGGTGGCTGTGTCTTTTTGATTTTAATTTCCCTAAGCTATAGGACCATAAGTGGAAGTGCCCTAGGTTCTGTTGCTTTGTTTTTTAGTTGTTTCAGGAAACACCATACACTTCTCCCAAGTGGTTCTTGGCAAGTTACAACCCGCCCATCAGCATAACAAGGCTCCCAGTTCTCCATGGCCTGTCCTGCCTTTCTGGATTTTACACTTTTTTCAGATGGCCCTTTTGACCGGGGGGAAGTGAGACTTCATTGTAGTGCAGATTTCCTTTGCAAGCTTGCTTGGTTGGCCAAAAAGGGCGTATGCGTTTTTTCCTGAATATATTCAGGAAAAAACGCATACGCCCTTTTTGGCCAAGTGCATCATTGTGGACGTTCTGCCTCTTTTCCTATGCTTTCAATGCAATTCCAGTCTACCTCCTGAAATCGGTTTCCTGCAATTCTGCCCCGCTTTCAAGTCCTCTTGGCAGCCTTACTTCAGTCTATTTTTGGACGATAGCTGTCATTTATAACTCTGCAGGTTTGTGAATTACAGTGCCCCTGAGCTCCTTTCTTCAACTCGCTTTCTTTTGAGCTGGCCGCAACACCGCAGGATGGCTTCAGGCTCTAATCTGGTTCCGGCCCGGCATGCTGAGCCTTTGGTTAATTCCTCTTCCTGGTGGGAAATGAGAGTTAAATTTGCCCGTCCAGACACCTCCAGCTAGTCTCTCATTGATTCTCGCTATTCCTGTTCATCTTCCGCAGAAATTGCAAACTGGGCCAAACAGGAGGTTAAAGGGACTGACTCTCCAAGTGGGGAGAGTGTTAGTAAAGCGTCTGGAATGTTGCACCCGAGTACCAGGGTACGAAAACTGAGACATATTTGAACACGTCTCCCGATCACATGGTTGATCATACTCTAGGTTCCACATGCATGTTTTAGCTGAAGGAACAATACCTTACACCTGGGTAGTTGAAACCCGTGGAATGGGTACCATGCAATGTGACTTCAAAGGGTCTTCATTTGCTCACGAACCTCTCCAATCCTATCACTGCTGCATTTATGCCCCTGTACACATGCTTGATTCTCTTTCGGAGACATAGCAATCCGTAGGTTTTAAGATACTTACTAGTCAGGTACATTCTTAGGCGTTTAATATGCGGTGTTGAGTCCATTTCGTTGAGCAAGGAGTAGCTCTTGTCTATTCCATATTTGGCTTAAGGAACTTTATCTGTGCTCATTTCAATCTCTGGTTTTATGCAGCACCCCAACTCACCTTTCCCCTTAAGCAAGCATAAGTTGGTTTTCTAAATTTGAGACACTGTTCTGTTTTGGAATGCAGTTCCTGTGTAGCCAAGTTTACATTCCGTGTATTACTGATATCTTATGATGTTTCTTTTTCTGTGTGACTTATTTCAGTTAGAATCATCATACCTGAATCCACTCATTATGCTGCTACGGGCCTGATGACATAGATTTCATTGCTAGTGATACTGCGTTGTATGTAAGTACCACAAGTTCTTTATCCATTTTTCACTTTCTGTGATATTGAACTTGTACGGTAAAGGAGGTTCTTGTAAACGGAGGCGTCCCAAACTTTGGGGTGGCTGTGTCTTTTTGATTTTAATTTCCCTAAGCTATAGGACCATAAATGGAAGTGCCCTAGGTTCTGTTGCTTTGTTTTTTAGATGTTTCAGGAAACACCATACACTTCTCCTGAGTGTCTGTTGGCAATTTACATCCCGCCCATCAGCATAACAAGGCTCCCAGTTCTCAATGGCCTGTTGCCTTTCTGGATTTTACACTTTTTTCAGATGGCCCTTTTGACCGGGGGGAAGTGAGACTTCATTGTAGTGCAGATTTCCTTTGCAAGCTTGCTTGGTTGGCCAAAAAGGGCGTATGCGTTTTTTCCTGAATATATTCAGGAAAAAACGCATACGCCCTTTTTGGCCAAGTGCATCATTGTGGACGTTCTGCCTCTTTTCCTATGCTTTCAATGCAATTCCAGTCTACCTCCTGAAATCGGTTTCCTGCAATTCTGCCCCGCTTTCAAGTCCTCTTGGCAGCCTTACTTCAGTCTATTTTTGGACGATAGCTGTCATTTATAACTCTGCAGGTTTGTGAATTACAGTGCCCCTGAGCTCCTTTCTTCAACTCGCTTTCTTGTGACCTGGCCGCAACACCGCAGGATGGCTTCAGGCCATAATCTGGTTCCGGCCCGGCATGCTGAGCCTTTGGTTAATTCCTCTTCCTGGTGGGAAATGAGAGTTAAATTTGCCCGTCCAGACACCTCCAGCTAGTCTCTCATTGATTCTCGCTATTCCCGTTCATCTTCCGCAGAAATTGCAAACTGGGCCAAACAGGAGGTTAAAGGGACTGACTCTCCAAGTCGGGAGAGTGTTAGTAAAGCGTCTGGAATGTTGCACCCGAGTACCAGGGGAGGAAAACTGAGACATATTTGAACACGTCTCCCGTTCACATGGTTGATCATACTCTGGGTTCCACATGCATGTTTTAGCTGAAGGAAGAATACCTTAAACCTGGAGAGTTGAGACCCGTGTAATGGGTACCATGCAATATGACTTCAAAGGGTCTTCATTTGCTCACCGAACCTCTCCAATCCTATCACTGCTGCGTTTATGCCCCTGTATACATGCTTGATTCTCTTTCGGAGACATAGCAATCCATAGGTTTTAAGATACTTACTAGTCAGGTACATTCTTAGGCGTTTAATATGGGGTGTTGAGTCCATTTCATTGAGCAAGGAGTAGCTCTTGTCTATTCAATATTTGACTTAAGGAACTTTATCTGTGCTCATTTCAATATCTGGTTTTATGCAGCACCCCAACTCACCTTTACCCTTAAGCAAGCATAAGTTGATTTTCTAAATTTGAGACCCTGTTCTGTTCTGTAATTCAGTTCCTGTGTAGCCAAGTTTACATTCCATGTATTACTGATATCTTATGATGTTTCTTTTTCTGTGTGACTTATTTCAGTTAGAATCATCATACCTGAATCCACTCATTGTGCTGCTAAGGGCCTGATGACACAGATTTCATTGCTGAGTGATATTGCTTTGTAAGTAAATACCACAACTTCTTTATCCATTTTTCACTTTCTGCGATGTTGAACTTGTACTGTAAACGAGGTTCTTGTAAACAGAGCCGTTCCAAACTTTGGGGTGGCTGTGTCTTTTTGATTTTAATTTCCCTAAGCTATAGGACCATAAGTGGAAGTGCCCTAGGCTCTGTTGCTTTGTTTTTTAGATGTTTCAGGAAACACCATACACTTCTCCCGAGTGGTTGTTGGCAATTTACATCCCGCCCATCAGCATAACAAGGCTCCCAGTTGTCCATGGCCTGTCCTGCCTTTCTGGATTTTACACTTTTTTCAGATGGCCCTTTTGACCGGGGGGAAGTGAGACTTCATTGTAGTGCAGATTTCCTTTGCAAGCTTGCTTGGTTGGCCAAAAACGGCGTATGCGTTTTTTCCTGAATATATTCAGGAAAAAACGCATACGCCCTTTTTGGCCAAGTGCATCATTGTGGACGTTCTGCCTCTTTTCCTATGCTTTCAATGCAATTCCAGTCTACCTCCTGAAATCGGTTTCCTGCAATTCTGCCCCGCTTTCAAGTCCTCTTGGCAGCCTTACTTCAGTCTATTTTTGGACGATAGCTGTCATTTATAACTCTGCAGGTTTGTGAATTACAGTGCCCCTGAGCTCCTTTCTTCAACTCGCTTTCTTTTGAGCTGGCCGCAACACCGCAGGATGGCTTCAGGCCCTAATCTGGTTCCCGCCCGGCATGCTGAGCCTTTGGTTAATCCTCTTCCTGGTGGGAAATGAGAGTTAAATTTGCCCGTCCAGACACCTCCAGCTAGCCTCTCATTGGTTCTCGCTATTCCTGTTCATCTTCCGCAGAAATTGCAAACTGGGCCAAACAGGAGGTTAAAGGCGCTGACTCTCCAAGTGGGGAGAGTGTTAGTAAAGCGTCTGGAATGTTGCACCCGAGTACCAGGGGAGGAAAATTGAGACATATTTGAATACGACTCCCGTTCACATGGTTGATCATACTCTGGGTTCCACATGCATGTTTTAGCTGAAGGAAGAATACCTTAAACCTGGGTAGTTGAAACCCGTGTAATGGGTACCATGCAATATGACTTCAAAGGGTCTTCATATGCTCACCGAACCTCTCCAATCCTATCACTGCTGCGTTTATGCCCCTGTACACATGCTTGATTCTCTTTTGGAGACATAGCAATCCATAGGTTTTAAGATACTTACTAGTCAGGTACATTCTTAGGCGTTTAATATGGGGTGTTGAGTCCATTTCGTTGAGCAAGGAGTAGCTCTTGTCTATTCCATATTTGGCTTAAGGAACTTTATCTGTGCTCATTTCAATCTCTGGTTTTATGCAGCAACCCAACTCACCTTTCCCCTTAAGCAAGCATAAGTTGGTTTTCTAAATTTGAGACCCTGTTCTGTTCTGTAATTCAGTTCCTGTGTAGCCAAGTTTCCATTCCGTGTATTACTGATATCTTATGATGTTTCTTTTTCTTTGTGACTTATTTCAGTTAGAATCATCATACCTGAATCCACTCATTGTGCTGCTAAGGGCCTGATGACACAGATTTCATTGCTGTGTGATATTGCTTTGTAAGTAAATACCACAACTTCTTTATCCATTTTTCACTTTCTGCGATGTTGAACTTGTACTGTAAACGAGGTTCTTGTAAACAGAGCCGTTCCAAACTTTGGGGTGGCTGTGTCTTTTTGATTTTAATTTCCCTAAGCTATAGGACCATAAGTGGAAGTGCCCTAGGTTCTGTTGCTTTGTTTTTTAGATGTTTCAGGAAACACCATACACTTCTCCCAAGTGGTTCTTGGCAATTTACATCCCGCCCATCAGCATAACAAGGCTCCCAGTTCTCCATGGCCTGTCCTGCCTTTCTGGATTTTACCCTTTTTTCAGATGGCCCTTTTGACCGGGGGGAAGTGAGACTTCATTGTAGTGCAGATTTCCTTTGCAAGCTTGCTTGGTTGGCCAAAAAGGGCGTATGCGTTTTTTCCTGAATATATTCAGGAAAAAACGCATACGCCCTTTTTGGCCAAGTGCATCATTGTGGACGTTCTGCCTCTTTTCCTATGCTTTCAATGCAATTCCAGTCTACCTCCTGAAATTGGTTTCCTGCAATTCTGCCCCGCTTTCAAGTCCTCTTGGCAGCCTTACTTCAGTATATTTTTGGACGATAGCTGTCATTTATAACTCTGCAGGTTTGTGAATTACAGTGCCCCTGAGCTCCTTTCTTCAACTCGCTTTCTTTTGAGCTGGCCGCAACACCGCAGGATGGCTTCAGGCCCTAATCTGGTTCTGGTACGGCACGCTGAGCCTTTGGTTATTTCCTCTTCCTGGTGGGAAATGAGAGTTAAATTTGCCCGTCCAGACACCTCCAGCTAGTCTCTCATTGGTTCTCGCTATTCCTGTTCATCTTCCGCAGAAATTGCAAACTGGGCCAAACAGGAGGTTAAAGGGACTGACTCTCCAAGTCGGGAGAGTGTTAGTAAAGCGTCTGGAATGTTCCACCGAAGTACCAGGGGACGAAAACTGAGACATATTTGAACACGTCTCCCGTTCACATGGTTGATCATACTCTGGGTTCCACATGCATGTTTTAGCTGAAGAAAGAATACCTTAAACCTGGAGAGTTGAGACCCGTGTAATGGGTACCATGCAATATGACTTCAAAGGGTCTTCATTTGTTCACCGAATCTCTCCAATCCTATCACTGCTGCGTTTATGACCCTTGTACACACGCTTGATTCTCTTTTGGAGACATAGCAATCCATAGGTTTTAAGATACTTACTAGTCAGGTATATTCTTAGGCGTTTAATATGGGGTGTGGAGTCCATTTCGTTGAGCAAGGAGTAGCTCTTGTCTATTCCATATTTGGCTTAAGGAACTTTATCTGTGCTCATTTCAATCTCTGGTTTTATGCAGCACCCCAACTCACCTTTCCACTTAAGCAAGCATAAGTTGGTTTTCTAAATTTGAGACCCTGTTCTGTTTTGTAATTCAGTTCCTCTGTAGCCAAGTTTAAATTCCATGTATTAGTGATATTTTTTGATGTTTCTTTTTCTGTGTAACTTATTTCAGTATGAATCACCATACCCGAATCCACTCATTATGCTGCTACGGGCCTGGTGACATAGATTTCATTGCTGAGTAATATTGCTTTGTACATGAGTACCACAACTTCTTTATCCATTTTTCACTTTCTGTGATATTGAACTTGTACGGTAAACGAGGTTCTTGTAAACAGAGGCGTCCCAAACTTTGGGGTGGCTGTGTCTTTTTGATTTTAATTTCCCTAAGCTATAGGACCATAAGTGGAAGTGCACTAGGCTCTGTTGCTTTGTTTTTTAGATGTTTCAGGAAACACCATACACTTCTCCGGAGTGGCTGTTGGCAATTTACATCCCGCCCATCAGCATAACAAGGCTCCCAGTTCTCCATGTCCTGTCCTGCCTTTCTAGATTTTACACTTTTTTCAGATGGCCCTTTTGACCGGGGGGAAGTGAGACTTCATTGTAGTGCAGATTTCCTTTGCAAGCTTGCTTGGTTGGCCAAAAAGGGCATATGCGTTTTTTCCTGAATATATTCAGGAAAAAACGCATACGCCCTTTTTGGCCAAGTGCATCATTGTGGACGTTCTGCCTCTTTTCCTATGCTTTCAATGCAATTCCAGTCTACCTCCTGAAATCGGTTTCCTGCAATTCTGCCCCGCTTTCAAGTCCTCTTGGCAGCCTTACTTCAGTCTATTTTTGGACGATAGCTGTCATTTATAACTCTGCAGGTTTGTGAATTACAGTGCCCCTGAGCTCCTTTCTTCAACTCGCTTTCTTTTGAGCTGGCCGCAACACCGCAGGATGGCTTCAGGCCCTAATCTGGTTCCGGTACGGCACGCTGAGCCTTTGGTTATTTCCTCTTCCTGGTGGGAAATGAGAGTTAAATTTGCCCGTCCAGACACCTCCAGCTAGCCTCTCATTGGTTCTCGCTATTCCTGTTCATCTTCCGCAGAAATTGCAAACTGGGCCAAACAGGAGGTTAAAGGGACTGACTCTCCAAGTGGGGAGAGTGTTAGTAAAGCGTCTGGAATGTTGCACCGGAGTACCAGGGGAGGAAAACTGAGACATATTTGAACACGTCTCCCGATCACATGGTTGATCATACTCTGCGTTCCACATGCATGTTTTAGCTGAAGGAAGAATACCTAAAATCTGCGTAGTTGAAACCCGTGGAATGGGTACCATGCAATATGACTTCAGAGGTCTTCATTTGCTCACTGAACCTCTCCAATCCTATCACTGCTGCGTTTATGCCCCTGTACACATGCTTGATTCTCTTTCGGAGACATAGCAATCCATAGGTTTTAAGATACTTACTAGTCAGGTACATTCTTAGGCGTTTAATATGCGGTGTTGAGTCCATTTCGTTGAGCAAGGAGTAGCTCTTGTCTATTCCATATTTGGCTTAAGGAACTTTATCTGTGCTCATTTCAATCTCTGGTTTTATGCAGCACCCCAACTCACCTTTCCCCTTAAGCAAGCATAAGTTGGTTTTCTAAATTTGAGACCCTGTTCTGTTCTGTAATTCAGTTCCTGTGTAGCCAAGTTTACATTCCGTGTATTACTGATATCTTATGATGTTTCTTTTTCTGTGTGACTTATTTCAGTTAGAATCATCATACCTGAATCCACTCATTGTGCTGCTAAGGGCCTGATGACACAGATTTCATTGCTGAGTGATATTGCTTTGTAAGTAAATACCACAACTTCTTTATCCATTTTTCACTTTCTGCGATGTTGACCTTGTACTGTAAACGAGGTTCTTGTAAACAGAGCCGTTCCAAACTTTGGGGTGGCTGTGTCTTTTTGATTTTAATTTCCCTAAGCTATAGGACCATAAGTGGAAGTGCCCTAGGCTCTGTTGCTTTGTTTTTTAGATGTTTCAGGAAACGCCATACACTTCTCCCAAGTGTCTGTTGGCAATTTACATCCCGCCCATCAGCATAACAAGGCTCCCAGTTCTCCATGGCCTGTTGCCTTTCTGGATTTTACACTTTTTTCAGATGGCCCTTTTGACCGGGGGGAAGTGAGACTTCATTGTAGTGTAGATTTCCTTTGCAAGCTTGCTTGGTTGGCCAAAAAGGGCGTATGCGTTTTTTCCTGAATATATTCAGGAAAAAACGCATACGCCCTTTTTGGCCAAGTGCATCATTGTGGACGTTCTGCCTCTTTTCCTATGCTTTCAATGCAATTCCAGTCTACCTCCTGAAATCGGTTTCCTGCAATTCTGCCCCGCTTTCAAGTCCTCTTGGCAGCCTTACTTCAGTCTATTTTTGGACGATAGCTGTCATTTATAACTCTGCAGGTTTGTGAATTACAGTGCCCCTGAGCTCCTTTCTTCAACTCGCTTTCTTTTGAGCTGGCCGCAACACCGCAGGATGGCTTCAGGCCCTAATCTGGTTCCGGTACGGCACGCTGAGCCTTTGGTTATTTCCTCTTCCTGGTGGGAAATGAGAGTTAAATTTGCCCGTCCAGACACCTCCAGCTAGCCTCTCATTGGTTCTCGCTATTCCTGTTCATCTTCCGCAGAAATTGCAAACTGGGCCAAACAGGAGGTTAAAGGGACTGACTCTCCAAGTGGGGAGAGTGTTAGTAAAGCGTCTGGAATGTTGCACCCGAGTACCAGGGGAGGAAAACTGAGACATATTTGAACACGTCTCCCGATCACATGGTTGATCATACTCTAGGTTCCACATGCATGTTTTAGCTGAAGGAAGAATACCTTAAACCTGGGTAGTTGAAACCCGTGGAATGGGTACCATGCAATATGACTTCAAAGGGTCTTCATTTGCTCACCGAACCTCTCCAATCCTATCACTGCTGCGTTTATGCCCCTGTACACATGCTTGATTCTCTTTCAGAGACATAGCAATCCATAGGTTTTAAGATACTTACAAGTCAGGTACATTCTTAGGCGTTTAATATGCGGTGTTGAGTCCATTTCGTTGAGCAAGGAGTAGCTCTTGTCTATTCCATATTTGGCTTAAGGAACTTTATCTGTGCTCATTTCAATCTCTGGTTTTATGCAGCACCCCAACTCACCTTTCCCCTTAAGCAAGCATAAGTTGGTTTTCTAAATTTGAGACCCTGTTCTGTTTTTGAATGCAGTTCCTGTGTAGCCAAGTTTACATTCCGTGTATTAGTGATATCTTATGATGTTTCTTTTTCTGTGTGACTTATTTCAGTTAGAATCATCGTACCTGAATCCACTCATTATGCTGCTACGGGCCTGATGACATAGATTTCATTGCTGAGTGATACTGCATTGTACGTAAGTACCACAAGTTCTTTATCCATTTTTCACTTTCTGTGATATTGAACTTGTACGGTAAACGAGGTTCTGGTAAACGGAGGCGTCCCAAACTTTGGGGTGGCTGTGTCTTTTTGATTTTAATTTCCCTAAGCTATAGGACCATAAGTGGAAGTGCCCTAGGCTCTGTTGCTTTGTTTTTCAGATGTTTCAGGAAACACCATACACTTCTCCCGAGTGGTTGTTGGCAATTTACATCCCGCCCATCAGCATAACAAGGCTCCCAGTTCTCCATGGCCTGTCCTGCCTTTCTGGATTTTACACTTTTTTCAGATGGCCCTTTTGACCGGGGGGAAGTGGGACTTCATTGTAGTGCAGATTTCCTTTGCAAGCTTGCTTGGTTGGCCAAAAAGGGCGTATGCGTTTTTTCCTGAATATATTCAGGAAAAAACGCATACGCCCTTTTTGGCCAAGTGCATCATTGTGGACGTTCTGCCTCTTTTCCTATGCTTTCAATGCAATTCCAGTCTACCTCCTGAAATCGGTTTCCTGCAATTCTGCCCCGCTTTCAAGTCCTCTTGGCAGCCTTACTTCAGTCTATTTTTGGACGATAGCTGTCATTTATAACTCTGCAGGTTTGTGAATTACAGTGCCCCTGAGCTCCTGTCTTCAACTCGCTTTCTTTTGAGCTGGCCGCAACACCGCAGGATGACTTCAGGCCCTAATCTGGCTCCGGTACGGCACGCTGAGCCTTTGGTTATTTCCTCTTCCTGGTGGGAAATGAGAGTTAAATTTGCCCGTCCAGACACCTCCAGCTAGCCTCTCATTGGTTCTCGCTATTCCTGTTCATCTTCCGCAGAAATTGCAAACGGGGCCAAACAGGAGGTTAAAGGCGCTGACTCTCCAAGTGGGGAGAGTGTTAGTAAAGCGTCTGGAATGTTGCACCCGAGTACCAGGGGAGGAAAACTGAGACATATTTGAACACGTCTCCCGTTCACATGGTTGATCATACTTGGGTTCCACATGCATGTTTTAGCTGAAGGAAGAATACCTTAAACCTGGGTAGTTGAAACCCGTGGAATGGGTACCATGCAATATGCTCCAAAGGGTCTTCATTTGCTCACGAACCTCTCCAATCCTATCACTGCTGCGTTTATGCCCCTGTACACATGCTTGATTCTCTTTCGGAGACATAGCAATCCATAGGTTTTAAGATACTTACTAGTCAGGTACATTCTTAGGCGTTTAATATGCGGTGTTGAGTCCATTTCGTTGAGCAAGGAGTAGCTCTTGTCTATTCCATATTTGGCTTAAGGAACTTTATCTGTGCTCATTTCAATCTCTGGTTTTATGCAGCACCCCAACTCACCTTTACCCTTAAGCAAGCATAAGTTAGTTTTCTAAATTTGAGACCCTGTTCTGTTCTGTAATTCAGTTCCTGTGTAGCCAAGTTTACATTCCGTGTATTACTGATATCTTATGATGTTTCTTTTTCTGTGTGACTTATTTCAGTTAGAATCATCATACCTGAATCCACTCATTGTGCTGCTAAGGGCCTGATGACACAGATTTCATTGCTGAGAGATATTGCTTTGTAAGTAAATACCACAACTTCTTTATCCATTTTTCACTTTCTGCGATGTTGAACTTGTACTGTAAACGAGGTTCTTGTAAACAGAGCCGTTCCAAACTTTGAGGTGGCTGTGTCTTTTTCATTTTAATTTCCCTAAGCTATAGGACCATAAGTGGAAGTGCCCTAGGTTCTGTTGCTTTGTTTTTTAGTTGTTTCAGGAAACACCATACACTTCTCCCAAGTGGTTCTTGGCAAGTTACATCCCGCCCATCAGCATAACAAGGCTCCCAGTTCTCCATGGCCTGTCCTGCCTTTCTGGATTTTACACTTTTTTCAGATGGCCCTTTTGACCGGGGGGAAGTGAGACTTCATTGTAGTGCAGATTTCCTTTGCAAGTTTGCTTGGTTGGCCAAAAAGGGCGTATGCGTTTTTTCCTGAATATATTCAGGAAAAAACGCATACGCCCTTTTTGGCCAAGTGCATCATTGTGGACGTTCTGCCTCTTTTCCTATGCTTTCAATGCAATTCCAGTCTACCTCCTGAAATCGGTTTCCTGCAATTCTGCCCCACTTTCAAGTCCTCTTGGCAGCCTTACTTCAGTCTATTTTTGGACGATAGCTGTCATTTATAACTCTGCAGGTTTGTGAATTACAGTGCCCCTGAGCTCCTTTCTTCAACTCGCTTTCTTGTGACCTGGCCGCAACACCGCAGGATGGCTTCGGGCCCTAATCTGGTTCCGGCCCGGCACACTGAGCCTTTGGTTAATTCCTCTTCTTGGTGGGAAATGAGAGATAAATTTGCCCGTCCAGACACCTCCAGCTAGCCTCTCATTGGTTCTCGCTACTCCTGTTCATCTTCCGCAGAAATTGCAAACTGTGCCAAACAGGAGGTTAAAGGGACTGACTCTCCAAGTCGGGAGAGTGTTAGTAAAGCGTCTGGAATGTTGCACCCGAGTACCAGGGGAGGAAAACTGAGACATATTTGAACACGTCTCCCGTTCACATGGTTGATCATACTCTGGGTTCCACATGCATGTTTTAGCTGAAGGAAGAATACCTTAAACCTGGAGAGTTGAGACCCGTGGAATGGGTACCATGCAATATGACTTCAAAGGGTCTTCATTTGCTCACCGAACCTCTCCAATCCTATCACTGCTGCGTTTATGCCCCTGTACACATGCTTGATTCTCTTTCGGAGACATAGCAATACATAGGTTTTAAGATACTTACTAGTCAGGTACATTCTTAGGCGTTTAATATGGGGTGTTGAGTCCATTTCGTTGAGCAAGGAGTAGCTCTTGTCTATTCCATATTTGGCTTAAGGAACTTTATCTGTGCTCATTTCAGTCTCTGGTTTTATGCAGCAACCCAACTCACCTTTACCCTTAAGCAAGCATAAGTTGGTTTTCTAAATTTGAGACCCTGTTCTGTTTTTGAATGCAGTTCCTGTGTAGCCAAGTTTCCATTCCGTGTATTAGTGATATCTTATGATGTTTCTTTTTCTGTGTGACTTATTTCAGTTAGAATCATCGTACCTGAATCCACTCATTATGCTGCTACGGGCCTGATGACATAGATTTCATTGCTGAGTGATACTGCATTGTACGTAAGTACCACAAGTTCTTTATCCATTTTTCACTTTCTGTGATATTGAACTTGTACGGTAAACGAGGTTCTGGTAAACGGAGGCGTCCCAAACTTTGGGGTGGCTGTGTCTTTTTGATTTTAATTTCCCTAAGCTATAGGACCATAAGTGGAAGTGCCCTAGGCTCTGTTGCTTTGTTTTTCAGATGTTTCAGGAAACACCATACACTTCTCCCGAGTGGTTGTTGGCAATTTACATCCCGCCCATCAGCATAACAAGGCTCCCAGTTCTCCATGGCCTGTCCTGCCTTTCTGGATTTTACACTTTTTTCAGATGGCCCTTTTGACCGGGGGGAAGTGGGACTTCATTGTAGTGCAGATTTCCTTTGCAAGCTTGCTTGGTTGGCCAAAAAGGGCGTATGCGTTTTTTCCTGAATATATTCAGGAAAAAACGCATACGCCCTTTTTGGCCAAGTGCATCATTGTGGACGTTCTGCCTCTTTTCCTATGCTTTCAATGCAATTCCAGTCTACCTCCTGAAATCGGTTTCCTGCAATTCTGCCCCGCTTTCAAGTCCTCTTGGCAGCCTTACTTCAGTCTATTTTTGGACGATAGCTGTCATTTATAACTCTGCAGGTTTGTGAATTACAGTGCCCCTGAGCTCCTGTCTTCAACTCGCTTTCTTTTGAGCTGGCCGCAACACCGCAGGATGACTTCAGGCCCTAATCTGGCTCCGGTACGGCACGCTGAGCCTTTGGTTATTTCCTCTTCCTGGTGGGAAATGAGAGTTAAATTTGCCCGTCCAGACACCTCCAGCTAGCCTCTCATTGGTTCTCGCTATTCCTGTTCATCTTCCGCAGAAATTGCAAACGGGGCCAAACAGGAGGTTAAAGGCGCTGACTCTCCAAGTGGGGAGAGTGTTAGTAAAGCGTCTGGAATGTTGCACCCGAGTACCAGGGGAGGAAAACTGAGACATATTTGAACACGTCTCCCGTTCACATGGTTGATCATACTTGGGTTCCACATGCATGTTTTAGCTGAAGGAAGAATACCTTAAACCTGGGTAGTTGAAACCCGTGGAATGGGTACCATGCAATATGCTCCAAAGGGTCTTCATTTGCTCACGAACCTCTCCAATCCTATCACTGCTGCGTTTATGCCCCTGTACACATGCTTGATTCTCTTTCGGAGACATAGCAATCCATAGGTTTTAAGATACTTACTAGTCAGGTACATTCTTAGGCGTTTAATATGCGGTGTTGAGTCCATTTCGTTGAGCAAGGAGTAGCTCTTGTCTATTCCATATTTGGCTTAAGGAACTTTATCTGTGCTCATTTCAATCTCTGGTTTTATGCAGCACCCCAACTCACCTTTACCCTTAAGCAAGCATAAGTTAGTTTTCTAAATTTGAGACCCTGTTCTGTTCTGTAATTCAGTTCCTGTGTAGCCAAGTTTACATTCCGTGTATTACTGATATCTTATGATGTTTCTTTTTCTGTGTGACTTATTTCAGTTAGAATCATCATACCTGAATCCACTCATTGTGCTGCTAAGGGCCTGATGACACAGATTTCATTGCTGAGAGATATTGCTTTGTAAGTAAATACCACAACTTCTTTATCCATTTTTCACTTTCTGCGATGTTGAACTTGTACTGTAAACGAGGTTCTTGTAAACAGAGCCGTTCCAAACTTTGGGGTGGCTGTGTCTTTTTGATTTTAATTTCCCTAAGCTATAGGACCATAAGTGGAAGTGCCCTAGGTTCTGTTGCTTTGTTTTTTAGTTGTTTCAGGAAACACCATACACTTCTCCCAAGTGGTTCTTGGCAATTTACATCCCGCCCATCAGCATAACAAGGCTCCCAGTTCTCCATGGCCTGTCCTGCCTTTCTGGATTTTACACTTTTTTCAGATGGCCCTTTTGACCGGGGGGAAGTGAGACTTCATTGTAGTGCAGATTTCCTTTGCAAGCTTGCTTGGTTGGCCAAAAAGGGCGTATGCGTTTTTTCCTGAATATATTCAGGAAAAAACGCATACGCCCTTTTTGGCCAAGTGCATCATTGTGGACGTTCTGCCTCTTTTCCTATGCTTTCAATGCAATTCCAGTCTACCTCCTGAAATCGGTTTCCTGCAATTCTGCCCCACTTTCAAGTCCTCTTGGCAGCCTTACTTCAGTCTATTTTTGGACGATAGCTGTCATTTATAACTCTGCAGGTTTGTGAATTACAGTGCCCCTGAGCTCCTTTCTTCAACTCGCTTTCTTGTGACCTGGCCGCAACACCGCAGGATGGCTTCGGGCCCTAATCTGGTTCCGGCCCGGCACACTGAGCCTTTGGTTAATTCCTCTTCTTGGTGGGAAATGAGAGATAAATTTGCCCGTCCAGACACCTCCAGCTAGCCTCTCATTGGTTCTCGCTACTCCTGTTCATCTTCCGCAGAAATTGCAAACTGTGCCAAACAGGAGGTTAAAGGGACTGACTCTCCAAGTCGGGAGAGTGTTAGTAAAGCGTCTGGAATGTTGCACCCGAGTACCAGGGGAAGAAAACTGAGACATATTTGAACACGTCTCCCGTTCACATGGTTGATCATACTCTGGGTTCCACATGCATGTTTTAGCTGAAGGAAGAATACCTTAAACCTGGAGAGTTGAGACCCGTGGAATGGGTACCATGCAATATGACTTCAAAGGGTCTTCATTTGCTCACCGAACCTCTCCAATCCTATCACTGCTGCGTTTATGCCCCTGTACACATGCTTGATTCTCTTTCGGAGACATAGCAATACATAGGTTTTAAGATACTTACTAGTCAGGTACATTCTTAGGCGTTTAATATGGGGTGTTGAGTCCATTTCGTTGAGCAAGGAGTAGCTCTTGTCTATTCCATATTTGGCTTAAGGAACTTTATCTGTGCTCATTTCAGTCTCTGGTTTTATGCAGCAACCCAACTCACCTTTACCCTTAAGCAAGCATAAGTTGGTTTTCTAAATTTGAGACCCTGTTCTGTTCTGTAATTCAGTTCCTGTGTAGCCAAGTTTACATTCCGTGTATTACTGATATCTTATGATGTTTCTTTTTCTGTGTGACTTATTTCAGTTAGAATCATCATACCTGAATCCACTCATTGTGCTGCTAAGGGCCTGATTACACAGATTTCATTGCTGAGTGATATTGCTTTGTAAGTAAATACCACAACTTCTTTATCCATTTTTCACTTTCTGCGATGTTGAACTTGTACTGTACACGAGGTTCTTGTAAACAGAGCCGTTCCAAACTTTGGGGTGGCTGTGTCTTTTTCATTTTAATTTCCCTAAGCTATAGGACCATAAGTGGAAGTGCCCTAGGTTCTGTTGCTTTGTTTTTTAGATGTTTCAGGAAACACCATACACTTCTCCCGAGTGGTTGTTGGCAATTTACATCCCGCCCATCAGCATAACAAAGCTCCCAGTTCTCCATGGCCTGTCCTGCCTTTCTGGATTTTACACTTTTTTCAGATGGCCCTTTTGACCGGGGGGAAGTGAGACTTCATTGTAGTGCAGATTTCCTTTGCAAGCTTGCTTGGTTGGCCAAAAAGGGCGTATGCGTTTTTTCCTGAATATATTCAGGAAAAAACGCATACGCCCTTTTTGGCCAAGTGCATCATTGTGGACGTTCTGCCTCTTTTCCTATGCTTTCAATGTAATTCCAGTCTACCTCCTGAAATCGGTTTCCTGCAATTCTGCCCCGCTTTCAAGTCCTCTTGGCAGCCTTACTTCAGTATATTTTTGGACGATAGCTGTAATTTATAACTCTGCAGGGTTGTGAATTACAGTGCCCCTGAGCTCCTTTCTTCAACTCGCTTTCTTTTCAGCTGGCCGCAACACCGCAGGATGGCTTCAGGCCCTAATCTGGTTCCGGTACGGCACGCTGAGCCTTTGGTTATTTCCTCTTCCTGGTGGGAAATGAGAGTTAAATTTGCCCGTCCAGACACCTCCAGCTAGCCTCTCATTGGTTCTCGCTAGTCCTGTTCATCTTCCGCAGAATTTGCAAACTGGGCCAAACAGGAGGTTAAAGGCGCTGACTCTCCAAGTGGGGAGAGTGTTAGTAATGCGTCTGGAATGTTGCACCGGAGTACCAGGGGAGGAAAACTGAGACATATTTGAACACGTCTCCCGTTCACATGGTTGATCATACTGTGGGTTTCACATGCATGTTTTAGCTGAAGGAAGAATACCTTAAACCTGGAGAGTTGAGACCCGTGTAATGGGTACCATGCAATATGACTTCAAAGGGTCTTCATTTGCTCACCGAACCTCTCCAATCCTATCACTGCTGCATTTATGCCCCTGTACACACGCTTGATTCTCTTTTGGAGACATAGCAATCCATAGGTTTTAAGATACTTATTAGTCAGGTACATTCTTAGGCGTTTAATATGGGGTGTTGAGTCCATTTCGTTGAGCAAGGAGTAGCTCTTGTCTATTCCATATTTGGCTTAAGGAACTTTATCTGTGCTCATTTCAATCTCTGGTTTTATGCAGCACCCCAACTCACCTTTCCCCTTAAGCAAGCATAAGTTGGTTTTCTAAATTTGAGACACTGTTCTGTTTTGGAATGCAGTTCCTGTGTAGCCAAGTTTACATTCCGTGTATTACTGATATCTTATGATGTTTCTTTTTCTGTGTGACTTATTTCAGTTAGAATCATCATACCTGAATCCACTCATTATGCTGCTACGGGCCTGATGACATAGATTTCATTGCTGAGTGATACTGCATTGTACGTAAGTACCACAAGTTCTTTATCCATTTTTCACTTTCTGTGATATTGAACTTGTACGGTAAAGGAGGTTCTTGTAAACGGAGGCGTCCCAAACTTTGGGGTGGCTGTGTCTTTTTGATTTTAATTTCCCTAAGCTATAGGACCATAAATGGAAGTGCCCTAGGTTCTGTTGCTTTGTTTTTTAGATGTTTCAGGAAACACCATACACTTCTCCTGAGTGTCTGTTGGCAATTTACATCCCGCCCATCAGCATAACAAGGCTCCCAGTTCTCAATGGCCTGTTGCCTTTCTGGATTTTACACTTTTTTCAGATGGCCCTTTTGACCGGGGGGAAGTGAGACTTCATTGTAGTGCAGATTTCCTTTGCAAGCTTGCTTGGTTGGCCAAAAAGGGCGTATGCGTTTTTTCCTGAATATATTCAGGAAAAAACGCATACGCCCTTTTTGGCCAAGTGCATCATTGTGGACGTTCTGCCTCTTTTCCTATGCTTTCAATGCAATTCCAGTCTACCTCCTGAAATCGGTTTCCTGCAATTCTGCCCCGCTTTCAAGTCCTCTTGGCAGCCTTACTTCAGTCTATTTTTGGACGATAGCTGTCATTTATAACTCTGCAGGTTTGTGAATTACAGTGCCCCTGAGCTCCTTTCTTCAACTCGCTTTCTTGTGACCTGGCCGCAACACAGCAGGATGGCTTCAGGCCCTAATCTGGTTCCGGCCCGGCATGCTGAGCCTTTGGTTAATCCCTCTTCCTGGTGGGAAATGAGAGTTAAATTTGCCCGTCCAGACACCTCCAGCTAGTCTCTCATTGATTCTCGCTATTCCCGTTCATCTTCCGCAGAAATTGCAAACTGGGCCAAACAGGAGGTTAAAGGGACTGACTCTCCAAGTCGGGAGAGTGTTAGTAAAGCGTCTGGAATGTTGCACCCGAGTACCAGGGGAGGAAAACTGAGACATATTTGAACACGTCTCCCGTTCACATGGTTGATCATACTCTGGGTTCCACATGCATGTTTTAGCTGAAGGAAGAATACCTTAAACCTGGAGAGTTGAGACCCGTGGAATGGGTACCATGCAATATGACTTCAAAGGGTCTTCATTTGCTCACCGAACCTCTCCAATCCTATCACTGCTGCGTTTATGCCCCTGTATACATGCTTGATTCTCTTTCGGAGACATAGCAATCCATAGGTTTTAAGATACTTACTAGTCAGGTACATTCTTAGGCGTTTAATATGGGGTGTTGAGTCCATTTCATTGAGCAAGGAGTAGCTCTTGTCTATTCAATATTTGACTTAAGGAACTTTATCTGTGCTCATTTCAATCTCTGGTTTTATGCAGCACCCCAACTCACCTTTACCCTTAAGCAAGCATAAGTTGATTTTCTAAATTTGAGACCCTGTTCTGTTCTGTAATTCAGTTCCTGTGTAGCCAAGTTTACATTCCATGTATTACTGATATCTTATGATGTTTCTTTTTCTGTGTGACTTATTTCAGTTAGAATCATCATACCTGAATCCACTCATTGTGCTGCTAAGGGCCTGATGACACAGATTTCATTGCTGAGTGATATTGCTTTGTAAGTAAATACCACAACTTCTTTATCCATTTTTCACTTTCTGCGATGTTGAACTTGTACTGTAAACGAGGTTCTTGTAAACAGAGCCGTTCCAAACTTTGGGGTGGCTGTGTCTTTTTGATTTTAATTTCCCTAAGCTATAGGACCATAAGTGGAAGTGCCCTAGGTTCTGTTGCTTTGTTTTTTAGTTGTTTCAGGAAACACCATACACTTCTCCCAAGTGGTTCTTGGCAATTTACATCCCGCCCATCAGCATAACAAGGCTCCCAGTTCTCCATGGCCTGTCCTGCCTTTCTGGATTGTACACTTTTTTCAGATGGCCCTTTTGACCGGGGGGAAGTGAGACTTCATTGTAGTGCAGATTTCCTTTGCAAGCTTGCTTGGTTGGCCAAAAAGGGCGTATGCGTTTTTTCCTGAATATATTCAGGAAAAAACGCATACGCCCTTTTTGGCCAAGTGCATCATTGTGGACGTTCTGCCTCTTTTCCTATGCTTTCAATGCAATTCCAGTCTACCTCCTGAAATCGGTTTCCTGCAATTCTGCCCCGCTTTCAAGTCCTCTTGGCAGCCTTACTTCAGTCTATTTTTGGACGATAGCTGTCATTTATAACTCTGCAGGTTTGTGAATTACAGTGCCCCTGAGCTCCTTTCTTCAACTCGCTTTCTTGTGACCTGGCCGCAACACCGCAGGATGGCTTCAGGCCCTAATCTGGTTCCGGCCCGGCATGCTGAGCCTTTGGTTAATTCCTCTTCCTGTTGGGAAATGAGAGTTAAATTTGCCCGTCCAGACACCTCCAGCTAGTCTCTCATTGGTTCTCGCTATTCCTGTTCATCTTCCACAGAAATTGCAAACTGGGCCAAACAGGAGGTTAAAGGGACTGACTCTCCAAGTCGGGAGAGTGTTAGTAAAGCGTCTGGAATGTTGCACCCGAGTACCAGGGGAGGAAAACTGAGACATATTTGAACACGTCTCCCGTTCACATGGTTGATCATACTCTGGGTTCCACATGCATGTTTTAGCTGAAGGAAGAATACCTTAAACCTGGAGAGTTGAGACCCTTGTAATGGGTACCATGCAATATGACTTCAAAGGGTCTTCATTTGCTCACCGAACCTCTCCAATCCTATCACTGCTGCGTTTATGCCCCTGTATACATGCTTGATTCTCTTTCGGAGACATAGCAATCCATAGGTTTTAAGATACTTACTAGTCAGGTACATTCTTAGGCGTTTAATATGCGGTGTTGAGTCCATTTCATTGAGCAAGGAGTAGCTCTTATCTATTCAATATTTGACTTAAGGAACTTTATCTGTGCTCATTTCAATCTCTGGTTTTATGCAGCACCCCAACTCACCTTTACCCTTAAGCAAGCATAAGTTGGTTTTCTAAATTTGAGACCCTGTTCTGTTCTGTAATTCAGTTCCTGTGTAGCCAAGTTTCCATTCCGTGTATTACTGATATCTTATGATGTTTCTTTTTCTGTGTGACTTATTTCAGTTAGAATCATCATACCTGAATCCACTCATTGTGCTGCTACGGGCCTGATGACATAGATTTCATTGCTGAGTGATACTGCATTGTACGTAAGTACCACAAGTTCTTTATCCATTTTTCACTTTCTGTGATATTGAACTTGTACGGTAAACGAGGTTCTTGTAAACGGAGGCGTCCCAAACTTTGGGGTGGCTGTGTCTTTTTGATTTTAATTTCCCTAAGCTATAGGACCATAAGTGGAAGTGCCCTAGGCTCTGTTGCTTTGTTTTTTAGATGTTTCAGGAAACACCATACACTTCTCCTGAGTGTCTGTTGGCAATTTACATCCCGCCCATCAGCATAACAAGGCTCCCAGTTCTCCATGGCCTGTCCTGCCTTTCTGGATTTTACACTTTTTTCAGATGGCCCTTTTCACCGGGGAGAAGTGAGACTTCATTGTAGTGCAGATTTCCTTTGCAAGTTTGCTTGGTTGGCCAAAAAGTGCGTATGCGTTTTTTCCTGAATATATTCAGGAAAAAACGCATACGCCCTTTTTGGCAAAGTGCATCATTGTGGACGTTCTACCTCTTTTCCTATGCTTTCAATGCAATTCCAGTCTACCTCCTGAAATCGGTTTCCTGCAATTCTGCCCTGCTTTCAAGTCCTCTTGGCAGCCTTACTTCAGTCTATTTTTGGACGATAGCTGTCATTTATAAGTCTGCAGGTTTGTGAATTACAGTGCCCCTGAGCTCCTTTCTTCAACTCGCTTTCTTGTGACCTGGCCGCAACACCGCAGGATGTCTTCAGGCCCTAATCTGGTTCTGGCACGGCACGCTGAGCCTTTGGTTAATTCCTCATCCTGGTGGGAAATGAGAGTTAAATTTCCCATCCAGACACCTCCAGCTAGCCTCTCATTGGTTCTCGCTATTCCTGTTCATCTTCCACAGAAATTGCAAACTGGGCCAAACAGGAGGTTAAAGGGACTGACTCTCCAAGTGGGGAGAGTGTTAGTAAAGTGTCTGGAATGTTGCACCTGAGTACCAGGGTACGAAAACTGAGACATATTTGAACACGTCTCCCGATCACATGGTTGATCATACTCTAGGTTCCACATGCATGTTTTAGCTGAAGGAAGAATACCTTAAACCTGGGTAGTTGAAACCCGTGGAATGGGTACCATGCAATATGACTTCAAAGGGTCTTCATTTGCTCACGAACCTCTCCAATCCTATCACTGCTGCGTTTATGCCCCTGTACACATGCTTGATTCTCTTTCGGAGACATAGCAATCCATAGGTTTTAAGATACTTACTAGTCAGGTACATTCTTAGGCGTTTAATATGCGGTGTTGAGTCCATTTCGTTGAGCAAGGAATAGCTCTTGTCTATTCCATATTTGGCTTAAGGAACTTTATCTGTGCTCATTTCAATCTCTGGTTTTATGCAGCACCCCAACTCACCTTTCCCCTTAAGCAAGCATAAGTTAGTTTTCTAAATTTGAGACCCTGTTCTGTTCTGTAATTCAGTTCCTGTGTAGCCAAGTTTACATTCCGTGTATTACTGATATCTTATGATGTTTCTTTTTCTGTGTGAGTTATTTCAGTTAGAATCATCGTACCTGAATCCACTCATTATGCTGCTACGGACCTGATGACATAGATTTCATTGCTGAGTGATACTGCATTGTACGTAAGTACCACAAGTTCTTTATCCATTTTTCACTTTCTGTGATATTGAACTTGTACGGTAAAGGAGGTTCTTGTAAACGGAGGCGTCCCAAACTTTGGGGTGGCTGTGTCTTTTTGATTTTAAATTCCCTAAGCTATAGGACCATAAATGGAAGTGCCCTAGGTTCTGTTGCTTTGTTTTTTAGATGTTTCAGGAAACACCATACACTTCTCCTGAGTGTCTGTTGGCAATTTACATCCCGCCCATCAGCATAACAAGGCTCCCAGTTCTCAATGGCCTGTTGCCTTTCTGGATTTTACACTTTTTTCAGATGGCCCTTTTGACCGGGGGGAAGTGAGACTTCATTGTAGTGCAGATTTCCTTTGCAAGCTTGCTTGGTTGGCCAAAAAGGGCGTATGCGTTTTTTCCTGAATATATTCAGGAAAAAACGCATACGCCCTTTTTGGCCAAGTGCATCATTGTGGACGTTCTGCCTCTTTTCCTATGCTTTCAATGCAATTCCAGTCTACCTCCTGAAATCGGTTTCCTGCAATTCTGCCCCGCTTTCAAGTCCTCTTGGCAGCCTTACTTCAGTCTATTTTTGGACGATAGCTGTCATTTATAACTCTGCAGGGTTGTGAATTACAGTGCCCCTGAGCCCCTTTCTTCAACTCGCTTTCTTTTGAGCTGGCCGCAACACCGCAGGATGGCTTCAGGCCCTAATCTGGTTCCCGCCCGGCATGCTGAGCCTTTGGTTAATCCTCTTCCTGGTGGGAAATGAGAGTTAAATTTGCCCGTCCAGACACCTCCAGCTAGCCTCTCATTGGTTCTCGCTATTCCTGTTCATCTTCCGCAGAAATTGCAAACTGGGCCATACAGGAGGTTAAAGGCGCTGACTCTCCAAGTGGGGAGAGTGTTAGTAAAGAGTCTGGAATGTTGCACCCGAGTACCAGGGGAGGAAACTTGAGACATATTTGAATACGCCTCCCGTTCACATGGTTGATCATACTTGGGTTCCACATGCATGTTTTAGCTGAAGGAAGAATACCTTAAACCTGGGTAGTTGAAACCCGTGTAATGGGTACCATGCAATATGACTTCAAAGGGTCTTCATATGCTCACCGAACCTCTCCAATCCTATCACTGCTGCGTTTATGCCCCTGTACACATGCTTGATTCTCTTTTGGAGACATAGCAATCCATAGGTTTTAAGATACTTACTAGTCAGGTACATTCTTAGGCGTTTAATATGGGGTGTTGAGTCCATTTCGTTGAGCAAGGAGTAGCTCTTGTCTATTCCATATTTGGCTTAAGGAACTTTATCTGTGCTCATTTCAATCTCTGGTTTTATGCAGCACCCCAACTCACCTTTCCCCTTAAGCAAGCATAAGTTGGTTTTCTAAATTTGAGACCCTGTTCTGTTCTGTAATTCAGTTCCTGTGTAGCCAAGTTTACATTCCGTGTATTACTGATATCTTATGATGTTTCTTTTCCTTTGTGACTTATTTCAGTTAGAATCATCATACCTGAATCCACTCATTGTGCTGCTAAGGGCCTGATGACACAGATTTCATTGCTGTGTGATATTGCTTTGTAAGTAAATACCACAACTTCTTTATCCATTTTTCACTTTCTGCGATGTTGAACTTGTACTGTAAACGAGGTTCTTGTAAACAGAGCCGTTCCAAACTTTGGGGTGGCTGTGTCTTTTTGATTTTAATTTCCCTAAGCTATAGGACCATAAGTGGAAGTGCCCTAGGTTCTGTTGCTTTGTTTTTTAGATGTTTCAGGAAACACCATACACTTCTCCCGAGTGGTTCTTGGCAATTTACATCCCGCCCATCAGCATAACAAGGCTCCCAGTTGTCCATGGCCTGTCCTGCCTTTCTGGATTTTACCCTTTTTTCAGATGGCCCTTTTGACCGGGGGGAAGTGAGACTTCATTGTAGTGCAGATTTCCTTTGCAAGCTTGCTTGGTTGGCCAAAAAGGGCGTATGCGTTTTTTCCTGAATATATTCAGGAAAAAACGCATACGCCCTTTTTGGCCAAGTGCATCATTGTGGACGTTCTGCCTCTTTTCCTATGCTTTCAATGCAATTCCAGTCTACCTCCTGAAATTGGTTTCCTGCAATTCTGCCCCTCTTTCAAGTCCTCTTGGCAGCCTTACTTCAGTATATTTTTGGACGATAGCTGTCATTTATAACTCTGCAGGTTTGTGAATTACAGTGCCCCTGAGCTCCTTTCTTCAACTCGCTTTCTTTTGAGCTGGCCGCAACACCGCAGGATGGCTTCAGGCCCTAATCTGGTTCCGGTACGGCACGCTGAGCCTTTGGTTATTTCCTCTTCCTGGTGGGAAATGAGAGTTAATTTTGCCCGTCCAGACACCTCCAGCTAGTCTCTCATTGGTTCTCGCTATTCCTGTTCATCTTCCGCAGAAATTGCAAACTGGGCCAAACAGGAGGTTAAAGGGACTGACTCTCCAAGTCGGGAGAGTGTTAGTAAAGCGTCTGGAATGTTCCACCGAAGTACCAGGGGACGAAAACTGAGACATATTTGAACACGTCTCCCGTTCACATGGTTGATCATACTCTGGGTTCCACATGCATGTTTTAGCTGAAGAAAGAATACCTTAAACCTGGAGAGTTGAGACCCGTGTAATGGGTACCATGCAATATGATTTCAAAGGGTCTTCATTTGCTCACCGAATCTCTCCAATCCTATCACTGCTGCGTTTATGACCCTTGTACACACGCTTGATTCTCTTTTGGAGACATAGCAATCCATAGGTTTTAAGATACTTACTAGTCAGGTATATTCTTAGGCGATTAATATGGGGTGTGGAGTCCATTTCGTTGAGCAAGGAGTAGCTCTTGTCTATTCCATATTTGGCTTAAGGAACTTTATCTGTGCTCATTTCAATCTCTGGTTTTATGCAGCACCCCAACTCACCTTTCCACTTAAGCAAGCATAAGTTGGTTTTCTAAATTTGAGACCCTGTTCTGTTTTGTAATTCAGTTCCTCTGTAGCCAAGTTTAAATTCCATGTATTAGTGATATTTTTTGATGTTTCTTTTTCTGTGTAACTTATTTCAGTATGAATCACCATACCCGAATCCACTCATTATGCTGCTACGGGCCTGGTGACATAGATTTCATTGCTGAGTGATATTCCTTTGTACATGAGTACCACAACTTCTTTATCCATTTTTCACTTTCTGTGATATTGAACTTGTACGGTAAACGAGGTTCTTGTAAACAGAGGCGTCCCAAACTTTGGGGTGGCTGTGTCTTTTTGATTTTAATTTCCCTAAGCTATAGGACCATAAGTGGAAGTGCACTAGGCTCTGTTGCTTTGTTTTTTAGATGTTTCAGGAAACACCATACACTTCTCCGGAGTGGCTGTTGGCAATTTACATCCCGCCCATCAGCATAACAAGGCTCCCAGTTCTCCATGTCCTGTCCTGCCTTTCTAGATTTTACACTTTTTTCTGATGGCCCTTTTGACCGGGGGGAAGTGAGACTTCATTGTAGTGCAGATTTCCTTTGCAAGCTTGCTTGGTTGGCCAAAAAGGGCGTATGCGTTTTTTCCTGAATATATTCAGGAAAAAACGCATACGCCCTTTTTGGCCAAGTGCATCATTGTGGACGTTCTGCCTCTTTTCCTATGCTTTCAATGCAATTCCAGTCTACCTCCTGAAATCGGTTTCCTGCAATTCTGCCCCGCTTTCAAGTCCTCTTGGCAGCCTTACTTCAGTCTATTTTTGGACGATAGCTGTCATTTATAACTCTGCAGGTTTGTGAATTACAGTGCCCCTGAGCTCCTTTCTTCAACTCGCTTTCTTTTGAGCTGGCCGCAACACCGCAGGATGGCTTCAGGCCCTAATCTGGTTCCGGTACGGCACGCTGAGCCTTTGGTTATTTCCTCTTCCTGGTGGGAAATGAGAGTTAAATTTGCCCGTCCAGACACCTCCAGCTAGCCTCTCATTGGTTCTCGATATTCCTGTTCATCTTCCGCAGAAATTGCAAACTGGGCCAAACAGGAGGTTAAAGGGACTGACTCTCCAAGTGGGGAGAGTGTTAGTAAAGCGTCTGGAATGTTGCACCGGAGTACCAGGGGAGGAAAACTGAGACATATTTGAACACGTCTCCCGATCACATGGTTGATCATACTCTGCGTTCCACATGCATGTTTTAGCTGAAGGAAGAATACCTAAAATCTGCGTAGTTGAAACCCATGGAATGGGTACCATGCAATATGACTTCAAAGGTCTTCATTTGCTCACCGAACCTCTCCAATCCTATCACTGCTGCGTTTATGCCCCTGTACACATGCTTGATTCTCTTTCGGAGACATAGCAATCCATAGGTTTTAAGATACTTACTAGTCAGGTACATTCTTAGGCGTTTAATATGCGGTGTTGAGTCCATTTCGTTGAGCAAGGAGTAGCTCTTGTCTATTCCATATTTGGCTTAAGGAACTTTATCTGTGCTCATTTCAATCTCTGGTTTTATGCAGCACCCCAACTCACCTTTCCCCTTAAGCAAGCATAAGTTGGTTTTCTAAATTTGAGACCCTGTTCTGTTCTGTAATTCAGTTCCTGTGTAGCCAAGTTTACATTCCGTGTATTACTGATATCTTATGATGTTTCTTTTTCTGTGTGACTTATTTCAGTTAGAATCATCATACCTGAATCCACTCATTGTGCTGCTAAGGGCCTGATGACACAGATTTCATTGCTGAGTGATATTGCTTTGTAAGTAAATACCACAACTTCTTTATCCATTTTTCACTTTCTGCGATGTTGAACTTGTACTGTAAACGAGGTTCTTGTAAACAGAGCCGTTCCAAACTTTGGGGTGGCTGTGTCTTTTTGATTTTAATTTCCCTAAGCTATAGGACCATAAGTGGAAGTGCCCTAGGCTCTGTTGCTTTGTTTTTTAGATGTTTCAGGAAACACCATACACTTCTCCCAAGTGTCTGTTGGCAATTTACATCCTGCCCATCAGCATAACAAGGCTCCCAGTTCTCCATGGCCTGTTGCCTTTCTGGATTTTACACTTTTTTCAGATGGCCCTTTTGACCGGGGGGAAGTGAGACTTCATTGTAGTGTAGATTTCCTTTGCAAGCTTGCTTGGTTGGCCAAAAAGTGCGTATGCGTTTTTTCCTGAATATATTCAGGAAAAAACGCATACGCCCTTTTTGGCCAAGTGCATCATTGTGGACGTTCTGCCTCTTTTCCTATGCTTTCAATGCAATTCCAGTCTACCTCCTGAAATCGGTTTCCTGCAATTCTGCCCCGCTTTCAAGTCCTCTTGGCAGCCTTACTTCAGTCTATTTTTGGACGATAGCTGTCATTTATAACTCTGCAGGTTTGTGAATTACAGTGCCCCTGAGCTCCTTTCTTCAACTCGCTTTCTTGTGACCTGGCCGCAACACCGCAGGATGGCTTCAGGCCCTAATCTGGTTCCGGCCCGGCATGCTGAGCCTTTGGTTAATTCCTCTTCCTGGTGGGAAATGAGAGTTAAATTTGCCCGTCCAGACACCTCCAGCTAGCCTCTCATTGGTTCTCGCTATTCCTGTTCATCTTCCGCAGAAATTGCAAACTGGGCCAAACAGGAGGTTAAAGGGACTGACTCTCCAAGTGGGGAGAGTGTTAGTAAAGCGTCTGGAATGTTGCACCCGAGTACCAGGGGAGGAAAACTGAGACATATTTGAACAGGTCTCCCGATCACATGGTTGATCATACTCTAGGTTCCACATGCATGTTTTAGCTGAAGGAAGAATACCTTAAACCTGGGTACTTGAAACCCGTGGAATAGGTACCATGCAATATGACTTCAAAGGGTCTTCATTTGCTCACCGAACCTCTCCAATCCTATCACTGCTGCGTTTATGCCCCTGTACACATGCTTGATTCTCTTTCAGAGACATAGCAATCCATAGGTTTTAAGATACTTACTAGTCAGGTACATTCTTAGGCGTTTAATATGGGGTGTTGAGTCCATTTCGTTGAGCAAGGAGTAGCTCTTGTCTATTCCATATTTGGCCTAAGGAACTTTATCTGTGCTCATTTCAATCTCTGGTTTTATGCAGCACCCCAACTCACCTTTACCCTTAAGCAAGCATAAGTTGGTTTTCTAAATTTGAGACCCTGTTCTGTTCTGTAATTCAGTTCCTTTGTAGCCAAGTTTACATTCCGTGTATTACTGATATCTTATGTTGTTTCTTTTTCTGTGTGACTTATTTCAGTTAGAATCATCATACCTGAATCCACTCATTGTGTTGCTAAGGGCCTGATGACATAGATTTCATTGCTGAGTGATATTGCTTTGTAAGTAAATACCACAACTTCTTTATCCATTTTTCACTTTCTGCGATGTTGAACTTGTACTGTAAACGAGGTTCTTGTAAACAGAGGCGTCCCAAACTTTGGGGTGGCTGTGTCTTTTTGATTTTAATTTCCCTAAGCTATAGGACCATAAGTGGCAGTGCCCTAGGCTCTCTTTCTTTGTTTTTTAGATGTTTCAGGAAACACCATACACTTCTCCCGAGTGTCTGTTGGCAATTTACATCCCGCCCATCAGCATAACAAGGCTCCCAGTTCTCCATGGCCTGTCCTGCCTTTCTGGATTTTACACTTTTTTCAGATGGCTCCTTTGACCGGGGGGAAGTGAGACTTCATTGTAGTGCAGATTTCCTTTGCAAGCTTGCTTGGTTTGCCAAAAAGGGCGTATGCGTTTTTTCCTGAATATATTCAGGAAAAAACGCATACGCCCTTTTTGGCCAAGTGCATCATTGTGGACGTTCTGCCTCTTTTCCTATGCTTTCAATGCAATTCCAGTCTACCTCCTGAAATCGGTTTCCTGCAATTCTGTCCCGCTTTCAAGTCCTCTTGGCAGCCTTACTTCAGTCTATTTTTGGATGATAGCTGTCATTTATAACTCTGCAGGTTTGTGAATTACAGTGCCCCTGAGCTCCTTTCTTCAACTCGCTTTCTTGTGACCTGGCCGCAACACCGCAGGATGGCTTTAGGCCCTAATCTGGTTCCGGCCCGACATGCTGAGCCTTTGGTTAATTCCTCTTCCTGGTGGGAAATGAGAGTTAAATTTGCCCGTCCAGACACCTCCAGCTAGCCTCTCATTGGTTCTCGCTATTCCTGTTCATCTTCTGCAGAAATTGCAAACTGGGCCAAACAGGAGGTTAAAGGGACTGACTCTCCAAGTGGGGAGAGTGTTAGTAAAGCGTCTGGAATGTTGCACCCGAGTACCAGGGGAGGAAAACTGAGACATATTTGAACACGTCTCCCGATCACATGGTTGATCATACTCTAGGTTCCACATGCATGTTTTAGCTGAAGGAAGAATACCTTAAACCTGGGTAGTTGAAACCCGTGGAATGGGTACCATGCAATATGACTTCAAAGGGTCTTCATTTGCTCACCGAACCTCTCCAATCCTATCACTGCTGCGTTTATGCCCCTGTACACATGCTTGATTCTCTTTCAGAGACATAGCAATCCATAGGTTTTAAGATACTTACAAGTCAGGTACATTCTTAGGCGTTTAATATGCGGTGTTGAGTCCATTTCGTTGAGCAAGGAGTAGCTCTTGTCTATTCCATATTTGGCTTAAGGAACTTTATCTGTGCTCATTTCAATCTCTGGTTTTATGCAGCACCCCAACTCACCTTTCCCCTTAAGCAAGCATAAGTTGGTTTTCTAAATTTGAGACCCTGTTCTGTTTTGGAATGCAGTTCCTGTGTAGCCAAGTTTACATTCCATGTATTAGTGATATCTTATGATGTTTCTTTTTCTGTGTGACTTATTTCAGTTAGAATCATCGTACCTGAATCCACTCATTATGCTGCTACGGGCCTGATGACATAGATTTCATTGCTGAGTGATACTGCATTGTACGTAAGTACCACCAGTTCTTTATCCATTTTTCACTTTCTGTGATATTGAACTTGTACGGTAAACGAGGTTCTGGTAAACGGAGGCGTCCCAAACTTTGGGGTGGCTGTGTCTTTTTGATTTTAATTTCCCTAAGCTATAGGACCATAAGTGGAAGTGCCCTAGGCTCTGTTGCTTTGTTTTTCAGATGTTTCAGGAAACACCATACACTTCTCCCGAGTGGTTGTTGGCAATTTACATCCCGCCCATCAGCATAACAAGGCTCCCAGTTCTCCATGGCCTGTCCTGCCTTTCTGGATTTTACACTTTTTTCAGATGGCCCTTTTGACCGGGGGGAAGTGAGACTTCATTGTAGTGCAGATTTCCTTTGCAAGCTTGCTTGGTTGGCCAAAAAGGGCGTATGCGTTTTTTCCTGAATATATTCAGGAAAAAACGCATACGCCCTTTTTGGCCAAGTGCATCATTGTGGACGTTCTGCCTCTTTTCCTATGCTTTCAATGCAATTCCAGTCTACCTCCTGAAATCGGTTTCCTGCAATTCTGCCCCTCTTTCAAGTCCTCTTGGCAGCCTTACTTCAGTCTATTTTTGGACGATAGCTGTCATTTATAACTCTGCAGGTTTGTGAATTACAGTGCCCCTGAGCTCCTGTCTTCAACTCGCTTTCTTTTGAGCTGGCCGCAACACCGCAGGATGACTTCAGGCCCTAATCTGGCTCCGGTACGGCACGCTGAGCCTTTGGTTATTTCCTCTTCCTGGTGGGAAATGAGAGTTAAATTTGCCCGTCCAGACACCTCCAGCTAGCCTCTCATTGGTTCTCGCTATTCCTGTTCATCTTCCGCAGAAATTGCAAACGGGGCCAAACAGGAGGTTAAAGGCGCTGACTCTCCAAGTGGGGAGAGTGTTAGTAAAGCGTCTGGAATGTTGCACCCGAGTACCAGGGGAGGAAAACTGAGACATATTTGAACACGTCTCCCGTTCACATGGTTGATCATACTTGGGTTCCACATGCATGTTTTAGCTGAAGGAAGAATACCTTAAACCTGGAGAGTTGAGACCCGTGGAATGGGTACCATGCAATATGACTTCAAAGGGTCTTCATTTGCTCACCGAACCTCTCCAATCCTATCACTGCTGCGTTTATGCCCCTGTACACATGCTTGATTCTCTTTCGGAGACATAGCAATCCATAGGTTTTAAGATACTTACTAGTCATGTACATTCTTAGGCGTTTAATATGGGGTGTTGAGTCCATTTCGTTGAGCAAGGAGTAGCTCTTGTCTATTCCATATTTGGCTTAAGGAACTTTATCTGTGCTCATTTCAATCTCTGGTTTTATGCAGCACCCCAACTCACCTTTACCCTTAAGCAAGAATAAGTTGGTTTTCTAAATTTGAGACCCTGTTCTGTTCTGTAATTCAGTTCCTGTGTAGCCAAGTTTACATTCCGTGTATTACTGATATCTTATGATGTTTCTTTTTCTGTGTGACTTATTTCAGTTAGAATCATCATACCTGAATCCACTCATTGTGCTGCTAAGGGCCTGATGACACAGATTTCATTGCTGAGTGATATTGCTTTGTAAGTAAATACCACAACTTCTTTATCCATTTTTCACTTTCTGCGATGTTGAACTTGTACTGTAAACGAGGTTCTTGTAAACAGAGCCGTTCCAAACTTTGGGGTGGCTGTGTCTTTTTGATTTTAATTTCCCTAAGCTATAGGACCATAAGTGGAAGTGCCCTAGGTTCTGTTGCTTTGTTTTTTAGATGTTTCAGGAAACACCATACACTTCTCCCGAATGGTTGTTGGCAATTTACATCCCGCCCATCAGCATAACAAGGCTCCCAGTTCTCCATGGCCTGTCCTGCCTTTCTGGATTTTACACTTTTTTCAGATGGCCCTTTTGACCGGGGGGAAGTGAGACTTCATTGTAGTGCAGATTTCCTTTGCAAGCTTGCTTGGTTGGCCAAAAAGGGCGTATGCATTTTTTCCTGAATATATTCAGGAAAAACCGCATACGCCCTTTTTGGCCAAGTGCATCATTGTGGACGTTCTGCCTCTTTTCCTATGCTTTCAATGCAATTCCAGTCTACCTCCTGAAATCGGTTTCCTGCAATTCTGCCCCGCTTTCAAGTCCTCTTGGCAGCCTTACTTCAGTCTATTTTTGGACGATAGCTGTCATTTATAACTCTGCAGGTTTGTGAATTACAGTGCCCCTGAGCTCCTTTCTTCAACTCGCTTTCTTGTGACCTGGCCGCAACACCGCAGGATGGCTTCAGGCCCTAATCTGGTTCCGGCCCGGCATGCTGAGCCTTTGGTTAATTCCTCTTCCTGGTGGGAAATGAGAGTTAAATTTGCCCGTCCAGACACCTCCAGCTAGCCTCTCATTGGTTCTCGCTATTCCTGTTCATCTTCCGCAGAAATTGCAAACTGGGCCAAACAGGAGGTTAAAGGGACTGACTCTCCAAGTGGGGAGAGTGTTAGTAAAGCGTCTGGAATGTTGCACCCGAGTACCAGGGGAGGAAAACTGAGACATATTTGAACACGTCTCCCGATCACATGGTTGATCATACTCTAGGTTCCACATGCATGTTTTAGCTGAAGGAAGAATACCTTAAACCTGGGTAGTTGAAACCCGTGGAATGGGTACCATGCAATATGACTTCAAAGGGTCTTCATTTGCTCACCGAACCTCTCCAATCCTATCACTGCTGCGTTTATGCCCCTGTACACATGCTTGATTCTCTTTCAGAGACATAGCAATCCATAGGTTTTAAGATACTTACAAGTCAGGTACATTCTTAGGCGTTTAATATGCGGTGTTGAGTCCATTTCGTTGAGCAAGGAGTAGCTCTTGTCTATTCCATATTTGGCTTAAGGAACTTTATCTGTGCTCATTTCAATCTCTGGTTTTATGCAGCACCCCAACTCACCTTTCCCCTTAAGCAAGCATAAGTTGCTTTTCTAAATTTGAGACCCTGTTCTGTTTTGGAATGCAGTTCCTGTGTAGCCAAGTTTACATTCCGTGTATTAGTGATACCTTATGATGTTTCTTTTTCTGTGTGACTTATTTCAGTTAGAATCATCGTACCTGAATCTACTCATTATGCTGCTACGGGCCTGATGACATAGATTTCATTGCTGAGTGATACTGCATTGTACGTAAGTACCACAAGTTCTTTATCCATTTTTCACTTTCTGCGATGTTGAACTTGTACTGTAAACGAGGTTCTTGTAAACAGAGCCGTTCCAAACTTTGGGGTGGCTGTGTCTTTTTGATTTTAATTTCCCTAAGCTATAGGACCATAAGTGGAAGTGCCCTAGGCTCTGTTGCTTTGTTTTTTAGATATTTCAGGAAACACCATACACTTCTCCCGAGTGTCTGTTGGCAATTTACATCCCACCCATCAGCATAACAAGGCTCCCAGTTCTCAATGGCCTGTTGCCTTTCTGGATTTTACACTTTTTTCAGATGGCCCTTTTGACCGGGGGGAAGTGAGACTTCATTGTAGTGCAGATTTCCTTTGCAAGCTTGCTTGGTTGGCCAAAAAGGGCGTATGCGTTTTTTCCTGAATATATTCAGGAAAAAACGCATACGCCCTTTTTGGCCAAGTGCATCATTGTGGACGTTCTGCCTCTTTTCCTATGCTTTCAATGCAATTCCAGTCTACCTCCTGAAATCGGTTTCCTGCAATTCTGCCCCGCTTTCAAGTCCTCTTGGCAGCCTTACTTCAGTCTATTTTTGGACGATAGCTGTCATTTATAACTCTGCAGGTTTGTGAATTACAGTGCCCCTGAGCTCCTTTCTTCAACTCGCTTTCTTTTGAGCTGGCCGCAACACCGCAGGATGGCTTCAGGCCCTAATCTGGTTCCGGCCCGGCATGCTGAGCCTTTGGTTAATTCCTCTTCCTGGTGGGAAATGAGAGTTAAATTTGCCCGTCCAGACACCTCCAGCTAGCCTCTCATTGGTTCTCGCTATTCCTGTTCATCTTCCGCAGAAATTGCAAACTGGGCCAAACAGGAGGTTAAAGGGACTGACTCTCCAAGTGGGGAGAGTGTTAGTAAAGCGTCTGGAATGTTGCACCCGAGTACCAGGGGAGGAAAACTTAGACATATTTGAACACGTCTCCCGATCACATGGTTGATCATACTCTGGGTTCCACATGCATGTTTTAGCTGAAGGAAGAATACCTAAAACCTGGATAGTTGAAACCCGTGGAATGGGTACCATGCAATATGACTTCAAAGGGTCTTCATTTGCTCACCGAACCTCTCCAATCCTATCACTGCTGCATTTATGCCCCTGTACACATGCTTGATTCTCTTTCGGAGACATAGCAATCCATAGGTTTTAAGATACTTACTAGTCAGGTACATTCTTAGGCGTTTAATATGCGGTGTTGAGTCCATTTCGTTGAGCAAGGAGTAGCTCTTGTCTATTCCATATTTGGCTTAAGGAACTTTATCTGTGCTCATTTCTATCTCTGGTTTTATGCAACACCCCAACTCACCTTTCCCCTTAAGCAAGCATAAGTTGGTTTTCTAAATTTGAGAACCTGTTCTGTTTTGGAATTCAGTTCCTGTGTAGCCAAGTTTACATTCCGTGTATTAGTGATACCTTATGATGTTTCTTTTTCTGTGTGACTTATTTCAGTTAGAATCATCGTACCTGAATCTACTCATTATGCTGCTACGGGCCTGATGACATAGATTTCATTGCTGAGTGATACTGCATTGTACGTAAGTACCACAAGTTCTTTATCCATTTTTCACTTTCTGCGATGTTGAACTTGTACTGTAAACGAGGTTCTTGTAAACAGAGCCGTTCCAAACTTTGGGGTGGCTGTGTCTTTTTGATTTTAATTTCCCTAAGCTATAGGACCATAAGTGGAAGTGCCCTAGGCTCTGTTGCTTTGTTTTTTAGATATTTCAGGAAACACCATACACTTCTCCCGAGTGTCTGTTGGCAATTTACATCCCACCCATCAGCATAACAAGGCTCCCAGTTCTCAATGGCCTGTTGCCTTTCTGGATTTTACACTTTTTTCAGATGGCCCTTTTGACCGGGGGGAAGTGAGACTTCATTGTAGTGCAGATTTCCTTTGCAAGCTTGCTTGGTTGGCCAAAAAGGGCGTATGCGTTTTTTCCTGAATATATTCAGGAAAAAACGCATACGCCCTTTTTGGCCAAGTGCATCATTGTGGACGTTCTGCCTCTTTTCCTATGCTTTCAATGCAATTCCAGTCTACCTCCTGAAATCGGTTTCCTGCAATTCTGCCCCGCTTTCAAGTCCTCTTGGCAGCCTTACTTCAGTCTATTTTTGGACGATAGCTGTCATTTATAACTCTGCAGGTTTGTGAATTACAGTGCCCCTGAGCTCCTTTCTTCAACTCGCTTTCTTTTGAGCTGGCCGCAACACCGCAGGATGGCTTCAGGCCCTAATCTGGTTCCGGCCCGGCATGCTGAGCCTTTGGTTAATTCCTCTTCCTGGTGGGAAATGAGAGTTAAATTTGCCCGTCCAGACACCTCCAGCTAGCCTCTCATTGGTTCTCGCTATTCCTGTTCATCTTCCGCAGAAATTGCAAACTGGGCCAAACAGGAGGTTAAAGGGACTGACTCTCCAAGTGGGGAGAGTGTTAGTAAAGCGTCTGGAATGTTGCACCCGAGTACCAGGGGAGGAAAACTGAGACATATTTGAACACGTCTCCCGATCACATGGTTGATCATACTCTAGGTTCCACATGCATGTTTTAGCTGAAGGAAGAATACCTTAAAACTGGGTAGTTGAAACCCGTGGAATGGTTACCATGCAATATGACTTCAAAGGGTCTTCATTTGCTCACCGAACCTCTCCAATCCTATCACTGCTGCGTTTATGCCCCTCTACACATGCTTGATTCTCTTTCGGAGACATAGCAATCCATAGGTTTTAAGATACTTACTAGTCAGGTACATTCTTAGGCGTTTAATATGGGGTGTTGAGTCCATTTCGTTGAGCAAGGAGTAGCTCTTGTCTATTCCATATTTGGCTTAAGGAACTTTATCTGTGCTCATTTCAATCTCTGGTTTTATGCAGCACCCCAACTCACCTTTACCCTTAAGCAAGAATAAGTTGGTTTTCTAAATTTGAGACCCTGTTCTGTTCTGTAATTCAGTTCCTGTGTAGCCAAGTTTACATTCCGTGTATTACTGATATCTTATGATGTTTCTTTTTCTGTGTGACTTATTTCAGTTAGAATCATCATACCTGAATCCACTCATTGTGCTGCTAAGGGCCTGATGACACAGATTTCATTGCTGAGTGATATTGCTTTGTAAGTAAATACCACAACTTCTTTATCCATTTTTCACTTTCTGCGATGTTGAACTTGTACTGTAAACGAGGTTCTTGTAAACAGAGCCGTTCCAAACTTTGGGGTGGCTGTGTCTTTTTCATTTTAATTTCCCTAAGCTATAGGACCATAAGTGGAAGTGCCCTAGGTTCTGTTGCTTTGTTTTTTAGATGTTTCAGGAAACACCATACACTTCTCCGGAGTGGTTGTTGGCAATTTACATCCCGCCCATCAGCATAACAAGGCTCCCAGTTCTCCATGGCCTGTCCTGCCTTTCTGGATTTTACACTTTTTTCAGATGGCCCTTTTGACCGGGGGGAAGTGAGACTTCATTGTAGTGCAGATTTCCTTTGCAAGCTTGCTTGGTTGGCCAAAAAGGGCGTATGCGTTTTTTCCTGAATATATTCAGGAAAAAACGCATACGCCCTTTTTGGCCAAGTGCATCATTGTGGACGTTCTGCCTCTTTTCCTATGCTTTCAATGCAATTCCAGTCTACCTCCTGAAATCGGTTTCCTGCAATTCTGCCCCGCTTTCAAGTCCTCTTGGCAGCCTTACTTCAGTCTATTTTTGGACGATAGCTGTCATTTATAACTCTGCAGGTTTGTGAATTACAGTGCCCCTGAGCTCCTTTCTTCAACTCGCTTTCTTGTGACCTGGCCGCAACACCGCAGGATGGCTTCAGGCCCTAATCTGGTTCCGGCCCGGCATGCTGAGCCTTTGGTTAATTCCTCTTCCTGGTGGGAAATGAGAGTTAAATTTGCCCGTCCAGACACCTCCAGCTAGCCTCTCATTGGTTCTCGCTATTCCTGTTCATCTTCCGCAGAAATTGCAAACTGGGCCAAACAGGAGGTTAAAGGCGCTGACTCTCCAAGTGGGGAGAGTGTTAGTAAAGCGTCTGGAATGTTGCACCCGAGTACCAGGGGAGGAAAACTTAGACATATTTGAACACGTCTCCCGATCACATGGTTGATCATACTCTGGGTTCCACATGCATGTTTTAGCTGAAGGAAGAATACCTAAAACCTGGGTAGTTGAAACCCGTGGAATGGGTACCATGCAATATGACTTCAAAGGGTCTTCATTTGCTCACCGAACCTCTCCAATCCTATCACTGCTGCATTTATGCCCCTGTACACATGCTTGATTCTCTTTCGGAGACATAGCAATCCATAGGTTTTAAGATACTTACTAGTCAGGTACATTCTTAGGCGTTTAATATGCGGTGTTGAGTCCATTTCGTTGAGCAAGGAGTAGCTCTTGTCTATTCCATATTTGGCTTAAGGAATTTTATCTGTGCTCATTTCTATCTCTGGTTTTATGCAGCACCCCAACTCACCTTTCCCCTTAAGCAAGCATAAGTTGGTTTTCTAAATTTGAGAACCTGTTCTGTTTTGGAATTCAGTTCCTGTGTAGCCAAGTTTACATTCCGTGTATTAGTGATATCTTATGATGTTTCTTTTTCTGTGTGACTTATTTCAGTTAGAATCATCGTACCTGAATCTACTCATTATGCTGCTACGGGCCTGATGACATAGATTTCATTGCTGAGTGATAGTGCATTGTACGTAAGTACCACAAGTTCTTTATCCATTTTTCACTTTCTGCGATGTTGAACTTGTACTGTAAACGAGGTTCTTGTAAACAGAGCCGTTCCAAACTTTGGGGTGGCTGTGTCTTTTTGATTTTAATTTCCCTAAGCTATAGGACCATAAGTGGAAGTGCCCTAGGCTCTGTTGCTTTGTTTTTTAGATGTTTCAGGAAACACCATACACTTCTCCCAAGTGTCTGTTGGCAATTTACATCCCACCCATCTGCATAACAAGGCTCCCAGTTCTCAATGGCCTGTTGCCTTTCTGGATTTTACACTTTTTTCAGATGGCCCTTTTGACCGGGGGGAAGTGAGACTTCATTGTAGTGCAGATTTCCTTTGCAAGCTTGCTTGGTTGGCCAAAAAGGGCGTATGCGTTTTTTCCTGAATATATTCAGGAAAAAACGCATACGCCCTTTTTGGCCAAGTGCATCATTGTGGACGTTCTGCCTCTTTTCCTATGCTTTCAATGCAATTCCAGTCTACCTCCTGAAATCGGTTTCCTGCAATTCTGCCCCGCTTTCAAGTCCTCTTGGCAGCCTTACTTCAGTCTATTTTTGGACGATAGCTGTCATTTATAACTCTGCAGGTTTGTGAATTACAGTGCCCCTGAGCTCCTTTCTTCAACTCGCTTTCTTGTGACCTGGCCGCAACACCGCAGGATGGCTTCAGGCCCTAATCTGGTTCCGGCCCGGCATGCTGAGCCTTTGGTTAATTCCTCTTCCTGGTGGGAAATGAGAGTTAAATTTGCCCGTCCAGACACCTCCAGCTAGCCTCTCATTGGTTCTCGCTATTCCTGTTCATCTTCCGCAGAAATTGCAAACTGGGCCAAACAGGAGGTTAAAGGCGCTGACTCTCCAAGTGGGGAGAGTGTTAGTAAAGCGTCTGGAATGTTGCACCCGAGTACCAGGGGAGGAAAACTTAGACATATTTGAACACGTCTCCCGATCACATGGTTGATCATACTCTGGGTTCCACATGCATGTTTTAGCTGAAGGAAGAATACCTAAAACCTGGGTAGTTGAAACCCGTGGAATGGGTACCATGCAATATGACTTCAAAGGGTCTTCATTTGCTCACCGAACCTCTCCAATCCTATCACTGCTGCGTTTATGCCCCTGTACACATGCTTGATTCTCTTTCGGAGACATAGCAATCCATAGGTTTTAAGATACTTACTAGTCAGGTACATTCTTAGGCGTTTAATATGCGGTGTTGAGTCCATTTCGTTGAGCAAGGAGTAGCTCTTGTCTATTCCATATTTGGCTTAAGGAATTTTATCTGTTCTCATTTCTATCTCTGGTTTTATGCAGCACCCCAACTCACCTTTCCCCTTAAGCAAGCATAAGTTGGTTTTCTAAATTTGAGAACCTGTTCTGTTTTGGAATTCAGTTCCTGTGTAGCCAAGTTTACATTCCGTGTATTAGTGATATCTTATGATGTTTCTTTTTCTGTGTGACTTATTTCAGTTAGAATCATCGTACCTGAATCTACTCATTATGCTGCTACGGGCCTGATGACATAGATTTCATTGCTGAGTGATAGTGCATTGTACGTAAGTACCACAAGTTCTTTATCCATTTTTCAATTTCTGCGATGTTGAACTTGTACTGTAAACGAGGTTCTTGTAAACAGAGCCGTTCCAAACTTTGGGGTGGCTGTGTCTTTTTGATTTTAATTTCCCTAAGCTATAGGACCATAAGTGGAAGTGCCCTAGGCTCTGTTGCTTTGTTTTTTAGATGTTTCAGGAAACACCATACACTTCTCCCAAGTGTCTGTTGGCAATTTACATCCCACCCATCTTCATAACAAGGCTCCCAGTTCTCAATGGCCTGTTGCCTTTCTGGATTTTACACTTTTTTCAGATGGCCCTTTTGACCGGGGGGAAGTGAGACTTCATTGTAGTGCAGATTTCCTTTGCAAGCTTGCTTGGTTGGCCAAAAAGGGCGTATGCGTTTTTTCCTGAATATATTCAGGAAAAAACGCATACGCCCTTTTTGGCCAAGTGCATCATTGTGGACGTTCTGCCTCTTTTCCTATGCTTTCAATGCAATTCCAGTCTACCTCCTGAAATCGGTTTCCTGCAATTCTGCCCCGCTTTCAAGTCCTCTTGGCAGCCTTACTTCAGTCTATTTTTGGACGATAGCTGTCATTTATAACTCTGCAGGTTTGTGAATTACAGTGCCCCTGAGCTCCTTTCTTCAACTCGCTTTCTTGTGACCTGGCCGCAACACCGCAGGATGGCTTCAGGCCCTAATCTGGTTCCGGCCCGGCATGCTGAGCCTTTGGTTAATTCCTCTTCCTGGTGGGAAATGAGAGTTAAATTTGCCCGTCCAGACACCTCCAGCTAGCCTCTCATTGGTTCTCGCTATTCCTGTTCATCTTCCGCAGAAATTGCAAACTGGGCCAAACAGGAGGTTAAAGGGACTGACTCTCCAAGTGGGGAGAGTGTTAGTAAAGCGTCTGGAATGTTGCACCCGAGTACCAGGGGAGGAAAACTGAGACATATTTGAACACGTCTCCCGATCACATGGTTGATCATACTCTAGGTTCCACATGCATGTTTTAGCTGAAGGAAGAATACCTTAAAACTGGGTAGTTGAAACCCGTGGAATGGGTACCATGCAATATGACTTCAAAGGGTCTTCATTTGCTCACCGAACCTCTCCAATCCTATCACTGCTGCGTTTATGCCCCTGTACACATGCTTGATTCTCTTTCGGAGACATAGCAATCCATAGGTTTTAAGATACTTACAAGTCAGGTACATTCTTAGGCGTTTAATATGGGGTGTTGAGTCCATTTCGTTGAGCAAGGAGTAGCTCTTGTCTATTCCATATTTGGCTTAAGGAACTTTATCTGTGCTCATTTCAATCTCTGGTTTTATGCAGCACCCCAACTCACCTTTACCCTTAAGCAAGAATAAGTTGGTTTTCTAAATTTGAGACCCTGTTCTGTTCTGTAATTCAGTTCCTGTGTAGCCAAGTTTACATTCCGTGTATTACTGATATCTTATGATGTTTCTTTTTCTGTGTGACTTATTTCAGTTAGAATCATCATACCTGAATCCACTCATTGTGCTGCTAAGGGCCTGATGACACAGATTTCATTGCTGAGTGATATTGCTTTGTAAGTAAATACCACAACTTCTTTATCCATTTTGCACTTTCTGCGATGTTGAACTTGTACTGTAAACGAGGTTCTTGTAAACAGAGCCGTTCCAAACTTTGGGGTGGCTGTGTCTTTTTGATTTTAATTTCCCTAAGCTATAGGACCATAAGTGGAAGTGCCCTAGGTTCTGTTGCTTTGTTTTTTAGATGTTTCAGGAAACACCATACACTTCTCCCGAGTGGTTGTTGGCAATTTACATCCCGCCCATCAGCATAACAAGGCTCCCAGTTCTCCATGGCCTGTCCTGCCTTTCTGGATTTTACACTTTTTTCAGATGGCCCTTTTGACCGGGGGGAAGTGAGACTTCATTGTAGTGCAGATTTCCTTTGCAAGCTTGCTTGGTTGGCCAAAAAGGGCGTATGCGTTTTTTCCTGAATATATTCAGGAAAAACCGCATACGCCCTTTTTGGCCAAGTGCATCATTGTGGACGTTCTGCCTCTTTTCCTATGCTTTCAATGCAATTCCAGTCTACCTCCTGAAATCGGTTTCCTGCAATTCTGCCCCGCTTTCAAGTCCTCTTGGCAGCCTTACTTCAGTCTATTTTTGGACGATAGCTGTCATTTATAACTCTGCAGGTTTGTGAATTACAGTGCCCCTGAGCTCCTTTCTTCAACTCGCTTTCTTGTGACCTGGCCGCAACACCGCAGGATGGCTTCAGGCCCTAATCTGGTTCCGGCCCGGCATGCTGAGCCTTTGGTTAATTCCTCTTCCTGGTGGGAAATGAGAGTTAAATTTGCCCGTCCAGACACCTCCAGCTAGCCTCTCATTGGTTCTCGCTATTCCTGTTCATCTTCCGCAGAAATTGCAAACTGGGCCAAACAGGAGGTTAAAGGCGCTGACTCTCCAAGTGGGGAGAGTGTTAGTAAAGCGTCTGGAATGTTGCACCCGAGTACCAGGGGAGGAAAACTTAGACATATTTGAACACGTCTCCCGATCACATGGTTGATCATACTCTGGGTTCCACATGCATGTTTTAGCTGAAGGAAGAATACCTAAAACCTGGGTAGTTGAAACCCGTGGAATGGGTACCATGCAATATGACTTCAAAGGGTCTTCATTTGCTCACCGAACCTCTCCAATCCTATCACTGCTGCATTTATGCCCCTGTACACATACTTGATTCTCTTTCGGAGACATAGCAATCCATAGGTTTTAAGATACTTACTAGTCAGGTACATTCTTAGGCGTTTAATATGCGGTGTTGAGTCCATTTCGTTGAGCAAGGAGTAGCTCTTGTCTATTCCATATTTGGCTTAAGGAATTTTATCTGTGCTCATTTCTATCTCTGGTTTTATGCAGCACCCCAACTCACCTTTCCCCTTAAGCAAGCATAAGTTGGTTTTCTAAATTTGAGAACCTGTTCTGTTTTGGAATTCAGTTCCTGTGTAGCCAAGTTTACATTCCGTGTATTAGTGATATCTTATGATGTTTCTTTTTCTGTGTGACTTATTTCAGTTAGAATCATCGTACCTGAATCTACTCATTATGCTGCTACGGGCCTGATGACATAGATTTCATTGCTGAGTGATACTGCATTGTACGTAAGTACCACAAGTTCTTTATCCATTTTTCACTTTCTGTGATATTGAACTTGTACGGTAAACGAGGTTCTTGTAAACGGAGGTGTCCCAAACTTTTGGGTGGCTGTGTCTTTTTGATTTTAATTTCCCTAAGCTATAGGACCATAAGTGGAAGTGCCCTAGGCTCTGTTGCTTTGTTTTTCAGATGTTTCAGGAAACACCATACACTTCTCCCAAGTGGTTGTTGGCAATTTACATCCCGCCCATCAGCATAACAAGGCTCCCAGTTCTCCATGGCCTTTCCTGCCTTTCTGGATTTTACACTTTTTTCAGATGGCCCTTTTGACCGGGGGGAAGTGAGACTTCATTGTAGTGCAGATTTCCTTTGCAAGCTTGCTTGGTTGGCCAAAAAGGGCATATGCGTTTTTTCCTGAATATATTCAGGAAAAAACGCATATGCCCTTTTTGGCCAAGTGCATCATTGTGGACGTTCTGCCTCTTTTCCTATGCTTTCAGTGCAATTCCAGTCTACCTCCTGAAATCGGTTTCCTGCAATTCTGCCCCGCTTTCAAGTCCTCTTGGCAGCCTTACTTCAGTCTATTTTTGGACGATAGCTGTCATTTATAACTCTGCAGGTTTGTGAATTACAGTGCCCCTGAGCTCCTTTCTTCAACTCGCTTTCTTGTGACCTGGGCGCAACACCGCAGGATGGCTTCAGGCCCTAATCTGGTTCCGGCCCGGCATGCTGAGCCTTTGGTTAATTCCTCTTCCTGGTGGGAAATGAGAGTTAAATTTGCCCGTCCAGACACCTCCAGCTAGCCTCTCATTGGTTCTCGCTATTCCTGTTCATCTTCCGCAGAAATTGCAAACTGGGCCAAACAGGAGGTTAAAGGGACTGACTCTCCAAGTGGGGAGAGTGTTAGTAAAGCGTCTGGAATGTTGCACCCGAGTACCAGGGTACGAAAACTGAGACATATTTGAACATGTCTCCCGATCACATGGTTGATCATACTCTAGGTTCCACATGCATGTTTTAGCTGAAGGAAGAATACCTTAAACCTGGGTAGTTGAAACCCGTGGAATGGGTACCATGCAATATGACTTCAAAGGGTCTTCATTTGCTCACCGAACCTCTCCAATCCTATCACTGCTGCGTTTATGCCCCTGTACACATGCTTGATTCTCTTTCGGAGACATAGCAATGCATAGGTTTTAAGATACTTACTAGTCAGGTACATTCTTAGGCGTTTAATATGCGGTGTTGAGTCCATTTCGTTGAGCAAGAGTAGCTCTTGTCTATTCCATATTTGGCTTAAGGAACTTTATCTGTGCTCATTTCAATCTCTTGTTTTATGCAGCACCCCAACTCACCTTTCCCCTTAAGCAAGCATAAGTTGGTTTTCTAAATTTGAGACCCTGTTCTGTTTTGGAATGCAGTTCCTGTGTAGCCAAGTTTACATTCCGTGTATTAGTGATATCTTATGATGTTTCTTTTTCTGTGTGACTTATTTCAGTTAGAATCATCGTACCTGAATCCACTCATTATGCTGCTACGGGCCTGATGACATAGATTTCATTGCTGAGTGATACTGCATTGTACGTAAGTACCACAAGTTCTTTATCCATTTTTCACTTTCTGTGATATTGAACTTGTACGGTAAACGAGGTTCTTGTAAACGGAGGCGTCCCAAACTTTGGGGTGGCTGTGTCTTTTTCATTTTAATTTCCCTAAGCTATAGGACCATAAGTGGAAGTGCCCTAGGCTCTGTTGCTTTGTTTTTTAGATGTTTCAGGAAACACCATACACTTCTCCCGAGTGCTCGTTGGCAATTTACATCCCGCCCATCAGCATAACTAGGCTCCCAGTTCTCCATGGCCTGTCCTGCCTTTCTGGATTTTACACTTTTTTCAGATGGCCCTTTTGACCGGGGGGAAGTGAGACTTCATTGTAGTGCAGATTTCCTTTGCAAGCTTGCTTGGTTGGCCAAAAAGGGCGTATGCGTTTTTTCCTGAATATATTCAGGAAAAAACGCATACGCCCTTTTTGGCCAAGTGCATCATTGTGGACGTTCTGCCTCTTTTCCTATGCTTTCAATGCAATTCCAGTCTACCTCCTGAAATCGGTTTCCTGCAATTCTGCCCCGCTTTCAAGTCCTCTTGGCAGCCTTACTTCAGTCTATTTTTGGACGATAGCTGTCATTTATAACTCTGCAGGTTTGTGAATTACAGTGCCCCTGAGCTCCTTTCTTCAACTCGCTTTCTTTTGAGCTGGCCGCAACACCGCAGGATGGCTTCAGGCCCTAATCTGGTTCCGGTACGGCACGCTGAGCCTTTGGTTATTTCCTCTTCCTGTTGGGAAATGAGAGTTAAATTTGCCCGTCCAGACACCTCCAGCTAGCCTCTCATTGGTTCTCGCTATTCCTGTTCATCTTCCGCAGAAATTGCAAACTGGGCCAAACAGGAGGTTAAAGGCGCTGACTCTCCAAGTGGGGAGAGTGTTAGTAAAGCGTCTGGATTGTTGCACCCGAGTACCAGGGGAGGAAAACTGAGACATATTTGAACACGTCTCCCGTTCACATGGTTGATCATACTTGGGTTCCACATGCATGTTTTAGCTGAAGGAAGAATACCTAAAACCTGGGTAGTTGAAACCCGTGGAATGGGTACCATGCAATATGACTTCAAAGGGTCTTCATTTGCTCACCGAACCTCTCCAATCCTATCACTGCTGCGTTTATGCCCCTGTACACATGCTTGATTCTCTTTCGGAGACATAGCAATCCATAGGTTTTAAGATACTTACTAGTCAGGTACATTCTTAGGCGTTTAATATGCGGTGTTGAGTCCATTTCGTTGAGCAAGGAGTAGCTCTTGTCTATTCCATATTTGGCTTAAGGAATTTTATCTGTTCTCATTTCTATCTCTGGTTTTATGCAGCACCCCAACTCACCTTTCCCCTTAAGCAAGCATAAGTTGGTTTTCTAAATTTGAGAACCTGTTCTGTTTTGGAATTCAGTTCCTGTGTAGCCAAGTTTACATTCCGTGTATTAGTGATATCTTATGATGTTTCTTTTTCTGTGTGACTTATTTCAGTTAGAATCATCGTACCTGAATCTACTCATTATGCTGCTACGGGCCTGATGACATAGATTTCATTGCTGAGTGATAGTGCATTGTACGTAAGTACCACAAGTTCTTTATCCATTTTTCAATTTCTGCGATGTTGAACTTGTACTGTAAACGAGGTTCTTGTAAACAGAGCCGTTCCAAACTTTGGGGTGGCTGTGTCTTTTTGATTTTAATTTCCCTAAGCTATAGGACCATAAGTGGAAGTGCCCTAGGCTCTGTTGCTTTGTTTTTTAGATGTTTCAGGAAACACCATACACTTCTCCCAAGTGTCTGTTGGCAATTTACATCCCACCCATCTTCATAACAAGGCTCCCAGTTCTCAATGGCCTGTTGCCTTTCTGGATTTTACACTTTTTTCAGATGGCCCTTTTGACCGGGGGGAAGTGAGACTTCATTGTAGTGCAGATTTCCTTTGCAAGCTTGCTTGGTTGGCCAAAAAGGGCGTATGCGTTTTTTCCTGAATATATTCAGGAAAAAACGCATACGCCCTTTTTGGCCAAGTGCATCATTGTGGACGTTCTGCCTCTTTTCCTATGCTTTCAATGCAATTCCAGTCTACCTCCTGAAATCGGTTTCCTGCAATTCTGCCCCGCTTTCAAGTCCTCTTGGCAGCCTTACTTCAGTCTATTTTTGGACGATAGCTGTCATTTATAACTCTGCAGGTTTGTGAATTACAGTGCCCCTGAGCTCCTTTCTTCAACTCGCTTTCTTGTGACCTGGCCGCAACACCGCAGGATGGCTTCAGGCCCTAATCTGGTTCCGGCCCGGCATGCTGAGCCTTTGGTTAATTCCTCTTCCTGGTGGGAAATGAGAGTTAAATTTGCCCGTCCAGACACCTCCAGCTAGCCTCTCATTGGTTCTCGCTATTCCTGTTCATCTTCCGCAGAAATTGCAAACTGGGCCAAACAGGAGGTTAAAGGGACTGACTCTCCAAGTGGGGAGAGTGTTAGTAAAGCGTCTGGAATGTTGCACCCGAGTACCAGGGGAGGAAAACTGAGACATATTTGAACACGTCTCCCGATCACATGGTTGATCATACTCTAGGTTCCACATGCATGTTTTAGCTGAAGGAAGAATACCTTAAAACTGGGTAGTTGAAACCCGTGGAATGGGTACCATGCAATATGACTTCAAAGGGTCTTCATTTGCTCACCGAACCTCTCCAATCCTATCACTGCTGCGTTTATGCCCCTGTACACATGCTTGATTCTCTTTCGGAGACATAGCAATCCATAGGTTTTAAGATACTTACAAGTCAGGTACATTCTTAGGCGTTTAATATGGGGTGTTGAGTCCATTTCGTTGAGCAAGGAGTAGCTCTTGTCTATTCCATATTTGGCTTAAGGAACTTTATCTGTGCTCATTTCAATCTCTGGTTTTATGCAGCACCCCAACTCACCTTTACCCTTAAGCAAGAATAAGTTGGTTTTCTAAATTTGAGACCCTGTTCTGTTCTGTAATTCAGTTCCTGTGTAGCCAAGTTTACATTCCGTGTATTACTGATATCTTATGATGTTTCTTTTTCTGTGTGACTTATTTCAGTTAGAATCATCATACCTGAATCCACTCATTGTGCTGCTAAGGGCCTGATGACACAGATTTCATTGCTGAGTGATATTGCTTTGTAAGTAAATACCACAACTTCTTTATCCATTTTGCACTTTCTGCGATGTTGAACTTGTACTGTAAACGAGGTTCTTGTAAACAGAGCTGTTCCAAACTTTGGGGTGGCTGTGTCTTTTTGATTTTAATTTCCCTAAGCTATAGGACCATAAGTGGAAGTGCCCTAGGTTCTGTTGCTTTGTTTTTTAGATGTTTCAGGAAACACCATACACTTCTCCCGAGTGGTTGTTGGCAATTTACATCCCGCCCATCAGCATAACAAGGCTCCCAGTTCTCCATGGCCTGTCCTGCCTTTCTGGATTTTACACTTTTTTCAGATGGCCCTTTTGACCGGGGGGAAGTGAGACTTCATTGTAGTGCAGATTTCCTTTGCAAGCTTGCTTGGTTGGCCAAAAAGGGCGTATGCGTTTTTTCCTGAATATATTCAGGAAAAACCGCATACGCCCTTTTTGGCCAAGTGCATCATTGTGGACGTTCTGCCTCTTTTCCTATGCTTTCAATGCAATTCCAGTCTACCTCCTGAAATCGGTTTCCTGCAATTCTGCCCCGCTTTCAAGTCCTCTTGGCAGCCTTACTTCAGTCTATTTTTGGACGATAGCTGTCATTTATAACTCTGCAGGTTTGTGAATTACAGTGCCCCTGAGCTCCTTTCTTCAACTCGCTTTCTTGTGACCTGGCCGCAACACCGCAGGATGGCTTCAGGCCCTAATCTGGTTCCGGCCCGGCATGCTGAGCCTTTGGTTAATTCCTCTTCCTGGTGGGAAATGAGAGTTAAATTTGCCCGTCCAGACACCTCCAGCTAGCCTCTCATTGGTTCTCGCTATTCCTGTTCATCTTCCGCAGAAATTGCAAACTGGGCCAAACAGGAGGTTAAAGGCGCTGACTCTCCAAGTGGGGAGAGTGTTAGTAAAGCGTCTGGAATGTTGCACCCGAGTACCAGGGGAGGAAAACTTAGACATATTTGAACACGTCTCCCGATCACATGGTTGATCATACTCTGGGTTCCACATGCATGTTTTAGCTGAAGGAAGAATACCTAAAACCTGGGTAGTTGAAACCCGTGGAATGGGTACCATGCAATATGACTTCAAAGGGTCTTCATTTGCTCACCGAACCTCTCCAATCCTATCACTGCTGCATTTATGCCCCTGTACACATACTTGATTCTCTTTCGGAGACATAGCAATCCATAGGTTTTAAGATACTTACTAGTCAGGTACATTCTTAGGCGTTTAATATGCGGTGTTGAGTCCATTTCGTTGAGCAAGGAGTAGCTCTTGTCTATTCCATATTTGGCTTAAGGAATTTTATCTGTGCTCATTTCTATCTCTGGTTTTATGCAGCACCCCAACTCACCTTTCCCCTTAAGCAAGCATAAGTTGGTTTTCTAAATTTGAGAACCTGTTCTGTTTTGGAATTCAGTTCCTGTGTAGCCAAGTTTACATTCCGTGTATTAGTGATATCTTATGATGTTTCTTTTTCTGTGTGACTTATTTCAGTTAGAATCATCGTACCTGAATCTACTCATTATGCTGCTACGGGCCTGATGACATAGATTTCATTGCTGAGTGATACTGCATTGTACGTAAGTACCACAAGTTCTTTATCCATTTTTCACTTTCTGTGATATTGAACTTGTACGGTAAACGAGGTTCTTGTAAACGGAGGTGTCCCAAACTTTTGGGTGGCTGTGTCTTTTTGATTTTAATTTCCCTAAGCTATAGGACCATAAGTGGAAGTGCCCTAGGCTCTGTTGCTTTGTTTTTCAGATGTTTCAGGAAACACCATACACTTCTCCCAAGTGGTTGTTGGCAATTTACATCCCGCCCATCAGCATAACAAGGCTCCCAGTTCTCCATGGCCTTTCCTGCCTTTCTGGATTTTACACTTTTTTCAGATGGCCCTTTTGACCGGGGGGAAGTGAGACTTCATTGTAGTGCAGATTTCCTTTGCAAGCTTGCTTGGTTGGCCAAAAAGGGCGTATGCGTTTTTTCCTGAATATATTCAGGAAAAAACGCATATGCCCTTTTTGGCCAAGTGCATCATTGTGGACGTTCTGCCTCTTTTCCTATGCTTTCAGTGCAATTCCAGTCTACCTCCTGAAATCGGTTTCCTGCAATTCTGCCCCGCTTTCAAGTCCTCTTGGCAGCCTTACTTCAGTCTATTTTTGGACGATAGCTGTCATTTATAACTCTGCAGGTTTGTGAATTACAGTGCCCCTGAGCTCCTTTCTTCAACTCGCTTTCTTGTGACCTGGGCGCAACACCGCAGGATGGCTTCAGGCCCTAATCTGGTTCCGGCCCGGCATGCTGAGCCTTTGGTTAATTCCTCTTCCTGGTGGGAAATGAGAGTTAAATTTGCCCGTCCAGACACCTCCAGCTAGCCTCTCATTGGTTCTCGCTATTCCTGTTCATCTTCCGCAGAAATTGCAAACTGGGCCAAACAGGAGGTTAAAGGGACTGACTCTCCAAGTGGGGAGAGTGTTAGTAAAGCGTCTGGAATGTTGCACCCGAGTACCAGGGTACGAAAACTGAGACATATTTGAACATGTCTCCCGATCACATGGTTGATCATACTCTAGGTTCCACATGCATGTTTTAGCTGAAGGAAGAATACCTTAAACCTGGGTAGTTGAAACCCGTGGAATGGGTACCATGCAATATGACTTCAAAGGGTCTTCATTTGCTCACCGAACCTCTCCAATCCTATCACTGCTGCGTTTATGCCCCTGTACACATGCTTGATTCTCTTTCGGAGACATAGCAATGCATAGGTTTTAAGATACTTACTAGTCAGGTACATTCTTAGGCGTTTAATATGCGGTGTTGAGTCCATTTCGTTGAGCAAGAGTAGCTCTTGTCTATTCCATATTTGGCTTAAGGAACTTTATCTGTGCTCATTTCAATCTCTTGTTTTATGCAGCACCCCAACTCACCTTTCCCCTTAAGCAAGCATAAGTTGGTTTTCTAAATTTGAGACCCTGTTCTGTTTTGGAATGCAGTTCCTGTGTAGCCAAGTTTACATTCCGTGTATTAGTGATATCTTATGATGTTTCTTTTTCTGTGTGACTTATTTCAGTTAGAATCATCGTACCTGAATCCACTCATTATGCTGCTACGGGCCTGATGACATAGATTTCATTGCTGAGTGATACTGCATTGTACGTAAGTACCACAAGTTCTTTATCCATTTTTCACTTTCTGTGATATTGAACTTGTACGGTAAACGAGGTTCTTGTAAACGGAGGCGTCCCAAACTTTGGGGTGGCTGTGTCTTTTTCATTTTAATTTCCCTAAGCTATAGGACCATAAGTGGAAGTGCCCTAGGCTCTGTTGCTTTGTTTTTTAGATGTTTCAGGAAACACCATACACTTCTCCCGAGTGCTCGTTGGCAATTTACATCCCGCCCATCAGCATAACTAGGCTCCCAGTTCTCCATGGCCTGTCCTGCCTTTCTGGATTTTACACTTTTTTCAGATGGCCCTTTTGACCGGGGGGAAGTGAGACTTCATTGTAGTGCAGATTTCCTTTGCAAGCTTGCTTGGTTGGCCAAAAAGGGCGTATGCGTTTTTTCCTGAATATATTCAGGAAAAAACGCATACGCCCTTTTTGGCCAAGTGCATCATTGTGGACGTTCTGCCTCTTTTCCTATGCTTTCAATGCAATTCCAGTCTACCTCCTGAAATCGGTTTCCTGCAATTCTGCCCCGCTTTCAAGTCCTCTTGGCAGCCTTACTTCAGTCTATTTTTGGACGATAGCTGTCATTTATAACTCTGCAGGTTTGTGAATTACAGTGCCCCTGAGCTCCTTTCTTCAACTCGCTTTCTTTTGAGCTGGCCGCAACACCGCAGGATGGCTTCAGGCCCTAATCTGGTTCCGGTACGGCACGCTGAGCCTTTGGTTATTTCCTCTTCCTGTTGGGAAATGAGAGTTAAATTTGCCCGTCCAGACACCTCCAGCTAGCCTCTCATTGGTTCTCGCTATTCCTGTTCATCTTCCGCAGAAATTGCAAACTGGGCCAAACAGGAGGTTAAAGGCGCTGACTCTCCAAGTGGGGAGAGTGTTAGTAAAGCGTCTGGATTGTTGCACCCGAGTACCAGGGGAGGAAAACTGAGACATATTTGAACACGTCTCCCGTTCACATGGTTGATCATACTTGGGTTCCACATGCATGTTTTAGCTGAAGGAAGAATACCTTAAACCTGGAGAGTTGAGACCCGTGGAATGGGTACCATGCAATATGACTTCAAAGGGTCTTCATTTGCTCACCGAACCTCTCCAATCCTATCACTGCTGCGTTTATGCCCCTGTACACATGCTTGATTCTCTTTCGGAGACATAGCAATCCATAGGTTTTAAGATACTTACTAGTCAGGTACATTCTTAGGCGTTTAATATGCGGTGTTGAGTCCATTTCGTTGAGCAAGGAGTAGCTCTTGTCTATTCCATATTTGACTTAAGGTACTTTATCTGTGCTCATTTCAATCTCTGGTTTTATGCAGCACCCCAACTCACCTTTCCCCTTAAGCAAGCATAAGTTGGTTTTCTAAATTTGAGACCCTGTTCTGTTTTGGAATGCAGTTCCTGTGTAGCCAAGTTTACATTCCGTGTATTAGTGATATCTTATGATGTTTCTTTTTCTGTGTGACTTATTTCAGTTAGAATCATCGTACCTGAATCCACTCATTATGCTGCTACGGGCCTGATGACATAGATTTCATTGCTGAGTGATACTGCATTGTACGTAAGTACCACAAGTTCTTTATCCATTTTTCACTTTCTGTGATATTGAACTTGTACGGTAAACGAGGTTCTTGTAAACGGAGGCGTCCCAAACTTTGGGGTGGCTGTGTCTTTTTGATTTTAATTTCCCTAAGCTATAGGACCATCAGTGGAAGTGCCCTAGGTTCTGTTGCTTTGTTTTTTAGATGTTTCAGGAAACACCATACACTTCTCCCGAGTGGTTGTTGGCAATTTACATCCCGCCCATCAGCATAACAAGGCTCCCAGTTCTCCATGGCCTGTCCTGCCTTTCTGGATTTTACACTTTTTTCAGATGGCCCTTTTGACCGGGGGGAAGTGAGACTTCATTGTAGTGCAGATTTCCTTTGCAAGCTTGCTTGGTTGGCCAAAAAGGGCGTATGCGTTTTTTCCTGAATATATTCAGGAAAAAACGCATACGCCCTTTTTGGCCAAGTGCATCATTGTGGACGTTCTGCCTCTTTTCCTATGCTTTCAATGCAATTCCAGTCTACCTCCTGAAATCGGTTTCCTGCAATTCTGCCCCGCTTTCAAGTCCTCTTGGCAGCCTTACTTCAGTCTATTTTTGGACGATAGCTGTCATTTATAACTCTGCAGGTTTGTGAATTACAGTGCCCCTGAGCTCCTTTCTTCAACTCGCTTTCTTGTGACCTGGCCGCAACACCGCAGGATGGCTTCAGGCCCTAATCTGGTTCCGGCCCGGCATGCTGAGCCTTTGGTTATTTCCTCTTCCTGGTGGGAAATGAGAGTTAAATTTGCCCGTCCAGACACCTCCAGCTAGCCTCTCATTGGTTCTCGCTATTCCTGTTCATCTTCCGCAGAAATTGCAAACTGGGCCAAACAGGAGGTTAAAGGCGCTGACTCTCCAAGTGGGGAGAGTGTTAGTAAAGCATCTGGAATGTTGCACCCGAGTACCAGAGGAGGAAAACTGAAACATATTTGAACACGTCTCCCGATCACATGGTTGATCATACTCTGGGTTCCACATGCATATTTTAGCTGAAGGAAGAATACCTAAAACCTGGGTAGTTGAAACCCGTGGAATGGGTACCATGCAATATGACTTCAAAGGGTCTTCATTTGCTCACCGAACCTCTCCAATCCTATCACTGCTGCGTTTATGCCCCTGTACACATGCTTGATTCTCTTTTGGAGACATAGCAATCCATAGGTTTTAAGATACTTACTAGTCAGGTACATTCTTAGGCGTTTAATATGCGGTGTTGAGTCCATTTCGTTGAGCAAGGAGTAGCTCTTGTCTATTCCATATTTGACTTAAGGAACTTTATCTGTGCTCATTTCAATCTCTGATTTTATGCAGCACCCCAACTCACCTTTACCCTTAAGCAAGCATAAGTTGGTTTTCTAAATTTGAGACCCTGTTCTGTTCTGTAATTCAGTTCCTGTGTAGCCAAGTTTACATTCCGTGTATTACTGATATCTTATGATGTTTCTTTTTCTGTGTGACTTACTTCAGTTAGAATCATCATACCTGAATCCACTCATTGTGCTGCTAAGGGCCTGATGACACAGATTTCATTGCTGAGTGATATTGCTTTGTAAGTAAATACCACAACTTCTTTATCCATTTTTCACTTTCTGCGATGTTGAACTTGTACTGTAAACGAGGTTCTTGTAAACAGAGCCGTTCCAAACTTTGGGGTGGCTGTGTCTTTTTCATTTTAATTTCCCTAAGCTATAGGACCATCAGTGGAAGTGCCCTAGGTTCTGTTGCTTTGTTTTTTAGATGTTTCAGGAAACACCATACACTTCTCCCGAGTGGTTGTTGGCAATTTACATCCCGCCCATCAGCATAACAAGGCTCCCAGTTCTCCATGGCCTGTCCTGCCTTTCTGGATTTTACACTTTTTTCAGATGGCCCTTTTGACCGGGGGGAAGTGAGACTTCATTGTAGTGCAGATTTCCTTTGCAAGCTTGCTTGGTTGGCCAAAAAGGGCGTATGCGTTTTTTCCTGAATATATTCAGGAAAAAACGCATACGCCCTTTTTGGCCAAGTGCATCATTGTGGACGTTCTGCCTCTTTTCCTATGCTTTCAATGCAATTCCAGTCTACCTCCTGAAATCGGTTTCCTGCAATTCTGCCCCGCTTTCAAGTCCTCTTGGCAGCCTTACTTCAGTCTATTTTTGGACGATAGCTGTCATTTATAACTCTGCAGGTTTGTGAATTACAGTGCCCCTGAGCTCCTTTCTTCAACTCGCTTTCTTGTGACCTGGCCGCAACACCGCAGGATGGCTTCAGGCCCTAATCTGGTTCCGGTACGGCACGCTGAGCCTTTGGTTATTTCCTCTTCCTGGTGGGAAATGAGAGTTAAATTTGCCCGTCCAGACACCTCCAGCTAGCCTCTCATTGGTTCTCGCTATTCCTGTTCATCTTCCGCAGAAATTGCAAACTGGGCCAAACAGGAGGTTAAAGGCGCTGACTCTCCAAGTGGGGAGAGTGTTAGTAAAGCATCTGGAATGTTGCACCCGAGTAGCAGAGGAGGAAAACTGAAACATATTTGAACACGTCTCCCGATCACATGGTTGATCATACTCTGGGTTCCACATGCATATTTTAGCTGAAGGAAGAATACCTAAAACCTGGGTAGTTGAAACCCGTGGAATGGGTACCATGCAATATGACTTCAAAGGGTCTTCATTTGCTCACCGAACCTCTCCAATCCTATCACTGCTGCGTTTATGCCCCTGTACACATGCTTGATTCTCTTTTGGAGACATAGCAATCCATAGGTTTTAAGATACTTACTAGTCAGGTACATTCTTAGGCGTTTAATATGCGGTGTTGAGTCCATTTCGTTGAGCAAGGAGTAGCTCTTGTCTATTCCATATTTGACTTAAGGAACTTTATCTGTGCTCATTTCAATCTCTGGTTTTATGCAGCACCCCAACTCACCTTTACCCTTAAGCAAGCATAAGTTGGTTTTCTAAATTTGAGACCCTGTTCTGTTCTGTAATTCAGTTCCTGTGTAGCCAAGTTTACATTCCGTGTATTACTGATATCTTATGATGTTTCTTTTTCTGTGTGACTTACTTCAGTTAGAATCATCATACCTGAATCCACTCATTGTGCTGCTAAGGGCCTGATGACACAGATTTCATTGCTGAGTGATATTGCTTTGTAAGTAAATACCACAACTTCTTTATCCATTTTTCACTTTCTGCGATGTTGAACTTGTACTGTAAACGAGGTTCTTGTAAACAGAGCCGTTCCAAACTTTGGGGTGGCTGTGTCTTTTTCATTTTAATTTCCCTAAGCTATAGGACCATAAGTGGAAGTGCCCTAGGTTCTGTTGCTTTGTTTTTTAGATGTTTCAGGAAACACCATACACTTCTCCCGAGTGGTTGTTGGCAATTTACATCCCGCCCATCAGCATAACAAGGCTCCCAGTTCTCCATGGCCTGTCCTGCCTTTCTGGATTTTACACTTTTTTCAGATGGCCCTTTTGACCGGGGGGAAGTGAGACTTCATTGTAGTGCAGATTTCCTTTGCAAGCTTGCTTGGTTGGCCAAAAAGGGCGTATGCGTTTTTTCCTGAATATATTCAGGAAAAAACACATACGCCCTTTTGGGCCAAGTGCATCATTGTGGACGTTCTGCCTCTTTTCCTATGCTTTCAATGCAATTCCAGTCTACCTCCTGAAATCGGTTTCCTGCAATTCTGCCCCGCTTTCAAGTCCTCTTGGCAGCCTTACTTCAGTCTATTTTTGGACGATAGCTGTCATTTATAACACTGCAGGTTTGTGAATTACAGTGCCCCTGAGCTCCTTTCTTCAACTCGCTTTCTTTTGAGCTGGCCGCAACACCGCAGGATGGCTTCAGGCCCTAATCTGGTTCCGGTACGGCACGCTGAGCCTTTGGTTATTTCCTCTTCCTGTTGGGAAATGAGAGTTAAATTTGCCCGTCCAGACACCTCCAGCTAGCCTCTCATTGGTTCTCGCTATTCCTGTTCATCTTCCGCAGAAATTGCAAACTGGGCCAAACAGGAGGTTAAAGGCGCTGACTCTCCAAGTGGGGAGAGTGTTAGTAAAGCGTCTGGAATGTTGCACCCGAGTACCAGAGGAGGAAAACTGAAACATATTAGAACACGTCTCCCGATCACATGGTTGATCATACTCTAGGTTCCACATGCATATTTTAGCTGAAGGAAGAATACCTAAAACCTGGGTAGTTGAAACCCGTGGAATGGGTACCATGCAATATGACTTCAAAGGGTCTTCATTTGCTCACCGAACCTCTCCAATCCTATCACTGCTGCGTTTATGCCCCTGTACACATGCTTGATTCTCTTTCGGAGACATAGCAATCCATAGGTTTTAAGATACTTACTAGTCAGGTACATTCTTAGGCGTTTAATATGCGGTGTTGAGTCCATTTCGTTGAGCAAGGAGTAGCTCTTGTCTATTCCATATTTGGCTTAAGGAACTTTATCTGTGCTCATTTCAATCTCTGGTTTTATGCAGCACCCCAACTCACCTTTCCCCTTAAGCAAGTATAAGTTGGTTTTCTAAATTTGAGACCCTGTTCTGTTTTGGAATGCAGTTCCTGTGTAGCCAAGTTTACATTCCGTGTATTAGTGATATCTTATGATGTTTCTTTTTCTGTGTGACTTACTTCAGTTAGAATCATCATACCTGAATCCACTCATTGTGCTGCTAAGGGCCTGATGACACAGATTTCATTGCTGAGTGATATTGCTTTGTAAGTAAATACCACAACTTCTTTATCCATTTTTCACTTTCTGTGATATTGAACTTGTACGGTAAATGAGGTTCTTGTAAACGGAGGCGTCCCAAACTTTGGGGTGCTGTGTCTTTTTGATTTTAATTTCCCTAAGCTATAGGACCATAAGTGGAAGTGCCCTAGGCTCTGTTGCTTTGTTTTTTAGATGTTTCAGGAAACACCATACACTTCTCCCGAGTGGTTGTTGGCAATTTACATCCCGCCCATCAGCATAACAAGGCTCCCAGTTCTCCATGGCCTGTCCTGCCTTTCTGGATTTTACACTTTTTTCAGATGGCCCTTTTGACCGGGGGGAAGTGAGACTTCATTGTAGTGCAGATTTCCTTTGCAAGCTTGCTTGGTTGGCCAAAAAGGGCGTATGCGTTTTTTCCTGAATATATTCAGGAAAAAACGTATACGCCCTTTTGGGCCAAGTGCATCATTGTGGACGTTCTGCCTCTTTTCCTATGCTTTCAATGCAATTCCAGTCTACCTCCTGAAATCGGTTTCCTGCAATTCTGCCCCGCTTTCAAGTCCTCTTGGCAGCCTTACTTCAGTATATTTTTGGACGATAGCTGTCATTTATAACTCTGCAGGTTTGTCAATTACAGTGCCCCTGAGCTCCTTTCTTCAACTCGCTTTCTTTTGAGCTGGCCGCAACACCGCAGGATGGCTTCAGGCCCTAATCTGGTTCCGGTACGGCACGCTGAGCCTTTGGTTATTTCCTCTTCCTGGTGGGAAATGAGAGTTAAATTTGCCCGTCCAGACACCTCCAGCTAGCCTCTCATTGGTTCTCGCTATTCCTGTTCATCTTCCGCAGAAATTGCAAACTGGGCCAAACAGGAGGTTAAAGGCGCTGACTCTCCAAGTGGGGAGAGTGTTAGTAAAGCGTCTGGAATGTTGCACCCGAGTACCAGGGGAGGAAAACTGAGACATATTTGAACACGTCTCCCGTTCACATGGTTGATCATACTTGGGTTCCACATGCATGTTTTAGCTGAAGGAAGAATACCTTAAACCTGGAGAGTTGAGACCCGTGGAATGGGTACCATGCAATATGACTTCAAAGGGTCTTCATTTGCTCACCGAACCTCTCCAATCCTATCACTGCTGCGTTTATGCCCCTGTACACATGCTTGATTCTCTTTCGGAGACATAGCAATCCATAGGTTTTAAGATACTTACTAGTCAGGTACATTCTTAGGCGTTTAATATGCGGTGTTGAGTCCATTTCGTTGAGCAAGGAGTAGCTCTTGTCTATTCCATATTTGACTTAAGGAACTTTATCTGTGCTCATTTCAATCTCTGGTTTTATGCAGCACCCCAACTCACCTTTACCCTTAAGCAAGAATAAGTTGGTTTTCTAAATTTGAGACCCTGTTCTGTTCTGTAATTCAGTTCCTGTGTAGCCAAGTTTACATTCCGTGTATTACTGATATCTTATGATGTTTCTTTTTCTGTGTGACTTATTTCAGTTAGAATCATCATACCTGAATCCACTCATTGTGCTGCTAAGGGCCTGATGACACAGATTTCATTGCTGAGTGATATTGCTTTGTTAGTGAATACCACAACTTCTTTATCCATTTTTCACTTTCTGCGATGTTGAACTTGTACTGTAAACGAGGTTCTTGTAAACAGAGCCGTTCCAAATTTTGGGGTGGCTGTGTCTTTTTGATTTTAATTTCCCTAAGCTATAGGACCATAAGTGGAAGTACCCTAGGCTCTGTTGCTTTGTTTTTTAGATGTTTCAGGAAACACCATACACTTCTCCCAAGTGTCTGTTGGCAATTTACATCCCGCCCATCAGCATAACAAGGCTCCCAGTTCTCAATGGCCTGTTGACTTTCTGGATTTTACACTTTTTTCAGATGGCCCTTTTGACCGGGGGGAAGTGAGACTTCATTGTAGTGCAGATTTCCTTTGCAAGCTTGCTTGGTTGGCCAAAAAGGGCGTATGCGTTTTTTCCTGAATATATTCAGGAAAAAACGCATACGCCCTTTTGGGCCAAGTGCATCATTGTGGACGTTCTGCCTCTTTTCCTATGCTTTCAATGCAATTCCAGTCTACCTCCTGAAATCGGTTTCCTGCAATTCTGCCCCGCTTTCAAGTCCTCTTGGCAGCCTTACTTCAGTCTATTTTTGGACGATAGCTGTCATTTATAACTCTGCAGGTTTGTGAATTACAGTGCCCCTGAGCTCCTTTCTTCAACTCGCTTTCTTTTGAGCTGGCCGCAACACCGCAGGATGGCTTCAGGCCCTAATCTGGTTCCGGTACGGCACGCTGAGCCTTTGGTTATTTCCTCTTCCTGTTGGGAAATGAGAGTTAAATTTGCCCGTCCAGACACCTCCAGCTAGCCTCTCATTGGTTCTCGCTATTCCTGTTCATCTTCCGCAGAAATTGCAAACTGGGCCAAACAGGAGGTTAAAGGCGCTGACTCTCCAAGTGGGGAGAGTGTTAGTAAAGCGTCTGGAATGTTGCACCCGAGTACCAGAGGAGGAAAACTGAAACATATTTGAACACGTCTCCCGATCACATGGTTGATCATACTCTGGGTTCCACATGCATATTTTAGCTGAAGGAAGAATACCTAAAACCTGGGTAGTTGAAACCCGTGGAATGGGTACCATGCAATATGACTTCAAAGGGTCTTCCTTTGCTCACCGAACCTCTCCAATCCTATCACTGCTGCGTTTATGCCCCTGTACACATGCTTGATTCTCTTTCGGAGACATAGCAATCCATAGGTTTTAAGATACTTACTAGTCAGGTACATTCTTAGGCGTTTAATATGGGGTGTTGAGTCCATTTCGTTGAGCAAGGAGTAGCTCTTGTCTATTCCATATTTGGCTTAAGGAACTTTATCTGTGCTCATTTCAATCTCTGGTTTTATGCAGCACCCCAACTCACCTTTACCCTTAAGCAAGAATAAGTTGGTTTTCTAAATTTGAGACCCTGTTCTGTTCTGTAATTCAGTTCCTGTGTAGCCAAGTTTACATTCCGTGTATTACTGATATCTTGTGATGTTTCTTTTTCTGTGTGACTTATTTCAGTTAGAATCATCATACCTGAATCCACTCATTGTGCTGCTAAGGGCCTGATGACACAGATTTCATTGCTGAGTGATATTGCTTTGTAAGTAAATACCACAACTTCTTTATCCATTTTTCACTTTCTGCGATGTTGAACTTGTACTGTAAACGAGGTTCTTGTAAACAGAGCCGTTCCAAACTTTGGGGTGGCTGTGTCTTTTTGATTTTAATTTCCCTAAGCTATAGGACCATAAGTGGAAGTGCCCTAGGTTCTGTTGCTTTGTTTTTTAGATGTTTCAGGAAACACCATACACTTCTCCCGAGTGGTTGTTGGCAATTTACATCCCGCCCATCAGCATAACAAGGCTCCCAGTTCTCCCTGGCCTGTCATGCCTTTCTGGATTTTACACTTTTTTCAGATGGCCCTTTTGACTGGGGGGAAGTGAGACTTCATTGTAGTGCAGATTTCCTTTGCAAGCTTGCTTGGTTGGCCAAAAAGGGCGTATGCGTTTTTTCCTGAATATATTCAGGAAAAAACGCATACGCCCATTTTGGCCAAGTGCATCATTGTGGACGTTCTGCCTCTTTTCCTATGCTTTCAATGCAATTCCAGTCTACCTCCTGAAATCGGTTTCCTGCAATTCTGCCCCGCTTTCAAGTCCTCTTGGCAGCCTTACTTCAGTCTATTTTTGGACGATAGCTGTCATTTATAACTCTGCAGGTTTGTGAATTACAGTGCCCCTGAGCTCCTTTCTTCAACTCGGTTTCTTTTGAGCTGGCCACAACACCGCAGGATGGCTTCAGGCCCAAATCTGGTTCCGGTACGGCACGCTGAGCCTTTGGTTATTTCCTCTTCCTGGTGGGAAATGAGAGTTAAATTTGCCCGTCCAGACACCTCCAGCTAGCCTCTCATTGGTTCTCGCTATTCCTGTTCATCTTCCGCGGAAATTGCAAACTGGGCCTAACAGGAGGTTAAAGGCGCTGACTCTCCAAGTGGGGAGAGTGTTAGTAAAGCGTCTGGAATGTTGCACCCGAGTACCAGGGGAGGAAAACTGAGACATATTTGAACACATCTCCCGATCACATGGTTGATCATACTCTGGGTTCCACATGCATATTTTAGCTGAAGGAAGAATACCTAAAACCTGGGTAGTTGAAACCCGTGGAATGGGTACCATGCAATATGACTTCAAAGGGTCTTCATTTGCTCACCGAACCTCTCCAATCCTATCACTGCTGCGTTTATGCCCCTGTACACATGCTTGATTCTCTTTCGGAGACATAGCAATCCATAGGTTTTAAGATACTTACTAGTCAGGTACATTCATAGGCGTTTAATATGGGGTGTTGAGTCCATTTCGTTGAGCAAGGAGTAGCTCTTGTCTATTCCATATTTGACTTAAGGAACTTTATCTGTGCTCATTTCAATCTCTGGTTTTATGCAGCACCCCAACTCACCTTTACCCTTAAGCAAGCATAAGTTGGTTTTCTAAATTGAGACCCTGTTCTGTTCTGTAATTCAGTTCCTGTGTAGCCAAGTTTACATTCCGTGTATTACTGATATCTTATGATGTTTCTTTTTCTGTGTGACTTATTTCAGTTAGAATCATCATACCTGAATCCACTCATTGTGATGCTAAGGGCCTGATGACATAGATTTCATTGCTGAGTGATATTGCTTTGTAAGTAAATACCACAACTTCTTTATCCATTTTTCACTTTCTGCGATGTTGAACTTGTACTGTAAACGAGGTTCTTGTAAACAGAGGCGTCCCAAACTTTGGGGTGGCTGTGTCTTTTTGATTTTAATTTCCCTAAGCTATAGGACCATAAGTGGCAGTGCCCTAGGCTCTGTTGCTTTGTTTTTTAGATGTTTCAGGAAACACCATACACTTCTCCCGAGTGGTTGTTGGCAATTTACATCCCGCCCATCAGCATAACAAGGCTCCCAGTTCTCCATGGCCTGTCCTGCCTTTCTGGATTTTACACTTTTTTCAGATGGCCCTTTTGACCGGGGGGAAGTGAGACTTCATTGTAGTGCAGATTTCCTTTGCAGGCTTGCTTGGTTGGCCAAAAAGGGCGTATGCGTTTTTTTCTGAATATATTCAAGAAAAAACGCATACGCCCTTTTTGGCCAAGTGCATCATTGTGGACGTTCTGCCTCTTTTCCTTTGCTTTCAATGCAATTCCAGTCTACCTCCTGAAATCGGTTTCCTGCAATTCTGCCCTGCTTTCAAGTCCTCTTGGCAGCCTTACTTCAGTCTATTTTTGGACGATAGCTGTCATTTATAACTCTGCAGGTTTGTGAATTACAGTACCCCTGAGCTCCTTTCTTCAACTCGCTTTCTTTTGAGCTGGCCGCAACACCGCAGGATGGCTTCAGGCCCTAATCTGGTTCCGGTACGGCACGCTGAGCCTTTGGTTATTTCCTCTTCCTGTTGGGAAATGAGAGTTAAATTTGCCCGCCCAGACACCTCCAGCTAGCCTCTCATTGGTTCTCGCTATTCCTGTTCATCTTCCGCAGAAATTGCAAACTGGGCCAAACAGGAGGTTAAAGGCGCTGACTCTCCAAGTGGGGAGAGTGTTAGTAAAGCGTCTGGAATGTTGCACCCGAGTACCAGGGGAGGAAAACTGAGACATATTTGAACACGTCTCCCGTTCACATGGTTGATCATACTTGGGTTCCACATGCATGTTTTAGCTGAAGGAAGAATACCTTAAACCTGGAGAGTTGAGACCCGTGGAATGGGTAACATGCAATATGACTTCAAAGGGTCTTCATTTGCTCACCGAACCTCTCCAATCCTATCACTGCTGCGTTTATGCCCCTGTACACATGCTTGATTCTCTTTTGGAGACATAGGAATCCATAGGTTTTACGATACTTACTAGTCAGGTACATTCTTAGGCGTTTAATATGCGGTGTTGAGTCCATTTCGTTGAGCAAGGAGTAGCTCTTGTCTATTCCATATTTGACTTAAGGAACTTTATCTGTGCTCATTTCAATCTCTGGTTTTATGCAGCACCCCACCTCACCTTTCCCCTTAAGCAAGCATAAGTTGGTTTTCTAAATTTGAGACCCTGTTCTGTTCTGTAATTCTGTTCCTGTGTAGCCAAGTTTACATTCCGTGTATTACTGATATCTTATGATGTTTCTTTTTCTGTGTGACTTATTTCAGTTAGAATCATCATACCTGAATCCACTCACTGTGCTGCTAAGGGCCTGATGACACAGATTTCATTGCTGAGTGATATTGCTTTGTAAGTAAATACCACAACTTCTTTATCCATTTTTCACTTTCTGCGATGTTGAACTTGTACTGTAAACGAGGTTCTTGTAAACAGAGGTGTCCCAAACTTTGGGGTGGCTGTGTCTTTTTGATTTTAATTTCCCTAAGCTATAGGACCATAAGTGGAAGTGCCCTAGGTTCTGTTGCTTTGTTTTTTAGATGTTTCAGGAAACACCATACACTTCTCCCGAGTGGTTGTTGGCAATTTACATCCCGCCCATCAGCATAACAAGGCTCCCAGTTCTCCATGGCCTGTCCTGCCTTTCTGGATTTTACACTTTTTTCAGATGGCCCTTTTGACCGGGGGGAAGTGAGACTTCATTGTAGTGCAGATTTCCTTTGCAAGCTTGCTTGGTTGGCCAAAAAGGGCGTATGCGTTTTTTCCTGAATATATTCAAGAAAAAACGCATACACCCTTTTTGGCCAAGTGCATCATTGTGGACGTTCTGCCTCTTTTCCTATGCTTTCAATGCAATTCCAGTCTACCTCCTGAAATCGGTTTCCTGCAATTCTGCCCCGCTTTCAAGTCCTCTTGGCAGCCTTACTTCAGTCTATTTTTGGACGAAAGCTGTCATTTATAACTCTGCAGGTTTGTGAATTACAGTGCCCCTGAGCTCCTTTCTTCAACTTGCTTTCTTGTCACCTGGCCGCAACACCGCAGGATGGCTTCAGGCCCTAATCTGGTTCCAGCACGGCACGCTGAGCCTTTGGTTATTTCCTCTTCCTGGTGGGAAATGAGAGTTAAATTTGCCCGTCCAGACACCTCCAGCTAGTCTCTCATTGGTTCTCGCTATTCCTGTTCATCTTCCGCAGAAATTGCAAACTGGGCCAAACAGGAGGTTAAAGGCGCTGACTCTCCAAGTGGGGACAGTGTTAGTAAAGCGTCTGGAATGTTGCACCCGAGTACCAGGGGAGGAAAACTGAGACATATTTGAACACGTCTCTCGTTCACATGGTTGATCATACTTGGGTTCCACATGCATGTTTTAGCTGAAGGAAGAATACCTTAAATCTGGAGAGTTAAGACCCGTGGAATGGGTACCATGCAATATGACTTCAAAGGGTCTTCATTTGCTCACCGAACCTCTCCAATCCTATCACTGCTGCGTTTATGCCCCTGTACACATGCTTGATTCTCTTTCGGAGACATAGCAATCCATGGGTTTTAAGATACTTACTAGTCAGGTACATTCTTAGGCGTTTAATATGCGGTGTTGAGTCCATTTTGTTGAGCAAGGAGTAGCTCTTGTCTATTCCATATTTGGCTTAAGGAACTTTATCTGTGCTCATTTCAATCTCTGGTTTTATGCAGCACCCCAACTCACCTTTACCCTTAAGCAAGCATAAGTTGGTTTTCTAAATTTGAGACCCTGTTCTCTTCTGTAATTCAGTTCCTGTGTAGCCAAGTTTCCATTCCGTGTATTACTGATATCTTATGATGTTTCTTTTTCTGTGTGACTTACTTCAGTTAGAATCATCATACCTGAATCCACTCATTGTGCTGCTAAGGGCCTGATGACACAGATTTCATTGCTGAGTGATATTGCTTTGTAAGTAAATACCACAACTTCTTTATCCATTTTTCACTTTCTGCGATGTTGAACTTGTACTGTAAACGAGGTTCTTGTAAACAGAGCCGTTCCAAACTTTGGGGTGGCTGTGTCTTTTTGATTTTAATTTCCCTAAGCTATAGGACCATAAGTGGAAGTGCCCTAGGTTCTGTTGCTTTGTTTTTTAGATGTTTCAGGAAACACCATACACTTCTCCCGAGTGGTTGTTGGCAATTTACATCCCGCCCATCAGCATAACAAGGCTCCCAGTTCTCCATGGTCTGTCCTGCCTTTCTGGATTTTACACTTTTTTCAGATGGCCCTTTTGACCGGGGGGAAGTGAGACTTCATTGTAGTGCAGATTTCCTTTGCAAGCTTGCTTGGTTGGCCAAAAAGGGCGTATGCGTTTTTTCCTGAATATATTCAGGAAAAAACGCATACGCCCTTTTTGGCCAAGTGCATCATTGTGGACGTTCTGCCTCTTTTCCTATGCTTTCAATGCAATTCCAGTCTACCTCCTGAAATCGGTTTCCTGCAATTCTGCCCCGCTTTCAAGTCCTCTTGGCAGCCTTACTTCAGTCTATTTTTGGACGATATCTGTCATTTATAACTCTGCAGGTTTGTGAATTACAGTGCCTCTGAGCTCCTTTCTTCAACTCGCTTTCTTTTGAGCTGGCCGCAACACCGCAGGATGGCTTCAGGCCCTAATCTGGTTCCGGCACGGCACACTGAGCCTTTGGTTATTTCCTCTTCCTGGTGGGAAATGAGAGTTAAATTTGCCCGTCCAGACACCTCCAGCTAGCCTCTCATTGGTTCTCGCTATTCCTGTTCATCTTCCGCAGAAATTGCAAACTGAGCCAAACAGGAGGTTAAAGGCGCTGACTCTCCAAGTGGGGAGAGTGTTAATAAAGCGTCTGGAATGTTGCACCCGAGTACCAGGGGAGGAAAACTGAGACATATTTGAACACGTCTCCCGTTCACATGGTTGATCATACTTGGGTTCCACATGCATGTTTTAGCTGAAGGAAGAATACCTTAAACCTGGAGAGTTGAGACCCGTGTAATGGGTACCATGCAATATGACTTCAAAGGGTCTTCATTTGCTCACCGAACCTCTCCAATCCTATCACTGCTGCGTTTATGCCCCTGTACAAACGCTTGATTCTCTTTTGGAGACATAGCAATCCATAGGTTTTACGATACTTACTAGTCAGGTACATTCTTAGGCGTTTAATATGGGGTGTTGAGTCCATTTCGTTGAGCAAGGAGTAGCTCTTGTCTATTCCATATTTGGCTTAAGGAACTTTATCTGTGCTCATTTCAATCTCTGGTTTTATGCAGCACCCCAACTCACCTTTCCCCTTAAGCAAGCATAAGTTGCTTTTCTAAATTTGAGACCCTGTTCTGTTTTGGAATTCAGTTCCTGTGTAGCCAAGTTTACATTCTGTGTATTAGTGATATCTTATGATGTTTCTTTTTCTGTGTGACTTATTTCAGTTAGAATCATCGTACCTGAATCCACTCATTATGCTGCTACGGGCCTGATGACATAGATTTCATTGCTGAGTGATACTGCATTGTACGTAAGTACCACAAGTTCTTTATCCATTTTTCACTTTCTGTGATATTGAACTTGTACGGTAAACGAGGTTCTTGTAAACAGAGGCGTCCCAAACTTTGGGGTGGCTGTGTCTTTTTGATTTTAATTTCCCTAAGCTATAGGACCATAAGTGGAAGTGCACTAGGCTCAGTTGCTTTGTTTTTTAGATGTTTCAGGAAACACCATACACTTCTCCGGAGTGGCTGTTGGCAATTTACATCCCGCCCATCAGCATAACAAGGCTCCCAGTTCTCCATGTCCTGTCCTGCCTTTCTGGATTTTACACTTTTTTCAGATGGCCCTTTTGACCAGGGGGAAGTGAGACTTCATTGTAGTGCAGATTTCCTTTGCAAGCTTGCTTGGTTGGCCAAAAAGGGCGTATGCGTTTTTTCCTGAATATATTCAGGAAAAAACGCATACGCCCTTTTTGGCCAAGTGCATCATTGTGGACGTTCTGCCTCTTTTCCTATGCTTTCAATGCAATTCCAGTCTACCTCCTGAAATCGGTTTCCTGCAATTCTGCCCCGCTTTCAAGTCCTCTTGGCAGCCTTACTTCAGTCTCTTTTTGGACGATAGCTGTCATTTATAACTCTGCAGGTTTGTGAATTACAGTGCCCCTGAGCTCCTTTCTTCAACTCGCTTTCTTTTGAGCTGGCCGCAACATCGCAGGATGGCTTCAGGCCCTAATCTGGTTCCGGCACGGCACGCTGAGCCTTTCGTTATTTCCTCTTCCTGGTGGGAAATGAGAGTTAAATTTGCCCGTCCAGACACCTCCAGCTAGTCTCTCATTGGTTCTCGCTATTCCTGTTCATCTTCCGCAGAAATTGCAAACTGGGCCAAACAGGAGGTTAAAGGCGCTGACTCTCCAAGTGGGGAGAGTGTTAGTAAAGCGTCTGGAATGTTGCACCCGAGTACCAGGGGAGGAAAACTGAGACATATTTGAACACGTCTCTCGTTCACATGGTTGATCATACTTGGGTTCCACATGCATGTTTTAGCTGAAGGAAGAATACCTTAAACCTGGAGAGTTAAGACCCGTGGAATGGGTACCATGCAATATGACTTCAAAGGGTCTTCATTTGCTCACCGAACCTCTCCAATCCTATCACTGCTGCGTTTATGCCCCTGTACACATGCTTGATTCTCTTTCGGAGACATAGCAATCCATAGGTTTTAAGATACTTACTAGTCAGGTACATTCTTAGGCGTTTAATATGCGGTGTTGAGTCCATTTCGTTGAGCAAGGAGTAGCTCTTGTCTATTCCATATTTGGCTTAAGGAACTTTATCTGTGCTCATTTCAATCTCTGGTTTTATGCAGCACCCCAACTCACCTTTACCCTTAAGCAAGCATAAGTTGGTTTTCTAAATTTGAGACCCTGTTCTGTTCTGTAATTCAGTTCCTGTGTAGCCAAGTTTCCATTCCGTGTATTACTGATATCTTATGATGTTTCTTTTTCTGTGTGACTTACTTCAGTTAGAATCATCATACCTGAATCCACTCATTGTGCTGCTAAGGGCCTGATGACACAGATTTCATTGCTGAGTGATATTGCTTTGTAAGTAAATACCACAACTTCTTTATCCATTTTTCACTTTCTGCGATGTTGAACTTGTACTGTAAACGAGGTTCTTGTAAACAGAGGCGTCCCAAACTTTGGGGTGGCTGTGTCTCTTTGATTTTAATTTCCCTAAGCTATAGGACCATAAGTGGCAGTGCCCTAGGCTCTGTTGCTTTGTTTTTTAGATGTTTCAGGAAACACCATACACTTCTCCCGAGTGGTTGTTGGCAATTTACATCCCGCCCATCAGCATAACAAGGCTCCCAGTTCTCCATGGCCTGTCCTGCCTTTCTGGATTTTACACTTTTTTCAGATGGCCCTTTTGACCGGGGGGAAGTGAGACTTCATTGTAGTGCAGATTTCCTTTGCAAGCTTGCTTGGTTGGCCAAAAAGGGCGTATGCGTTTTTTCCTGAATATATTCAGGAAAAAACGCATACGCCCTTTTTGGCCAAGTGCATCATTGTGGACGTTCTGCCTCTTTTCCTATGCTTTCAGTGCAATTCCAGTCAACTCCTGAAATCGGTTTCCTGCAATTCTGCCCCGCTTTCAAGTCCTCTTGGCAGCCTTACTTCAGTCTATTTTTGGACGATAGCTGTCATTTATAACTCTGCAGGTTTGTGAATTACAGTGCCCCTGAGCTCCTTTCTTCAACTCGCTTTCTTTTGAGCTCGGCGCAACACCACAGGATGGCTTCAAGCCCTAATCTGGTTCCGGTACGGCACGCTGAGCCTTTGGTTATTTCCTCTTCCTGGTGGGAAATGAGAGTTAAATTTGCCCGTCCAGACACCTCCAGCTAGCCTCTCATTGGTTCTCGCTATTCCTGTTCATCTTCCGCAGAAATTGCAAACTGGGCCAAACAGGAGGTTAAAGGCGCTGACTCTCCAAGTGGGGAGAGTGTTAGTAAAGCGTCTGGAATGTTGCACCCGAGTACCAGGGGAGGAAAACTGAGACATATTTGAACACGTCTCCCGTTCACATGGTTGATCATACTTGGGTTCCACATGCATGTTTTAGCTGAAGGAAGAATACCTTAAACCTGGAGAGTTGAGACCCGTGGAATGGGTACCATGCAATATGACTTCAAAGGGTCTTCATTTGCTCACCGAACCTCTCCAATCCTATCACTGCTGCGTTTATGCCCCTGTACACATGCTTGATTCTCTTTTGGAGACATAGCAATCCATAGGTTTTACGATACTTACTAGTCAGGTACATTCTTAGGCGTTTAATATGCGGTGTTGAGTCCATTTCGTTGAGCAAGGAGTAGCTCTTGTCTATTCCATATTTGACTTAAGGAACTTTATCTGTGCTCATTTCAATCTCTGGTTTTATGCAGCACCCCAACTCACCTTTACCCTTAAGCAAGCATAAGTTGGTTTTCTAAATTTGAGACCCTGTTCTGTTCTGTAATTCAGTTCCTGTGTAGCCAAGTTTACATTCCGTGTATTACTGATATCTTATGATGTTTCTTTTTCTGTGTGACTTATTTCAGTTAGAATCATCATACCTGAATCCACTCATTGTGATGCTAAGGGCCTGATGACACAGATTTCATTGCTGAGTGATATTGCTTTGTAAGTAAATACCACAACTTCTTTATCCATTTTTCACTTTCTGCGATGTTGAACTTGTACTGTAAACGAGGTTCTTGTAAACAGAGGCGTCCCAAACTTTGGGGTGGCTGTGTCTCTTTGATTTTAATTTCCCTAAGCTATAGGACCATAAGTGGCAGTGCGCTAGGCTCTGTTGCTTTGTTTTTTAGATGTTTCAGGAAACACCATACACTTCTCCCGAGTGTCTGTTGGCAATTTACATCCCGCCCATCAGCATAACAAGGCTCCCAGTTCTCCATGGCCTGTCCTGCCTTTCTGGATTTTACACTTTTTTCAGATGGCCCTTTTGACCGGGGGGAAGTGAGACTTCATTGTAGTGCAGATTTCCTTTGCAAGCTTGCTTGGTTGGCCAAAAAGGGCGTATGCGTTTTTTCGTGAATATATTCAGGAAAAAACGCATACGCCCTTTTTGGCCAAGTGCATCATTGTGGACGTTCTGCCTCTTTTCCTATGCTTTCAATGCAATTCCAGTCTACCTCCTGAAATCGGTTTCCTGCAATTCTGCCCCGCTTTCAAGTCCTCTTGGCAGCCTTACTTCAGTCTATTTTTGGACGATAGCTGTCATTTATAACTCTGCAGGTTTGTGAATTACAGTGCCCCTGAGCTCCTTTCTTCAACTCGCTTTCTTGTGACCTGGCCGCAACACCGCAGGATGGCTTCAGGCCCTAATCTGGTTCCGGCCCGGCATGCTGAGCCTTTGGTTAATTCCTCTTCCTGGTGGGAAATGAGAGTTGAATTTGCCCGTCCAGACACCTCCAGCTAGCCTCTCATTGGTTCTCGCTATTCCTGTTCATCTTCCGCAGAAATTGCAAACTGGGCCAAACAGGAGGTTAAAGGGACTGACTCTCCAAGTGGGGAGAGTGTTAGTAAAGCGTCTGGAATGTTGCACCCGAGTACCAGGGGAGGAAAACTGAGACATATTTGAACACGTCTCCCGATCACATGGTTGATCATACTCTAGGTTCCACATGCATGTTTTAGCTGAAGGAAGAATACCTTAAACCTGGGTAGTTGAAACCCGTGGAATGGGTACCATGCAATATGACTTCAAAGGGTCTTCATTTGCTCACCGAACCTCTCCAATCCTATCACTGCTGCGTTTATGCCCCTGTACACATGCTTGATTCTCTTTCGGAGACATAGCAATCCATAGGTTTTAAGATACTTACTAGTCAGGTACATTCTTAGGCGTTTAATATGGGGTGTTGAGTCCATTTCGTTGAGCAAGGAGTAGCTCTTGTCTATTCCATATTTGACTTAAGGAACTTTATCTGTGCTCATTTCAATCTCTGGTTTTATGCAGCACCCCAACTCACCTTTACCCTTAAGCAAGCATAAGTTGGTTTTCTAAATTTGAGACCCTGTTCTGTTCTGTAATTCAGTTCCTGTGTAGCCAAGTTTCCATTCCGTGTATTACTGATATCTTATGATGTTTCTTTTTCTGTGTGACTTACTTCAGTTAGAATCATCATACCTGAATCCACTCATTGTGCTGCTAAGGGCCTGATGACACAGATTTCATTGCTGAGTGATATTGCTTTGTAAGTAAATACCACAACTTCTTTATCCATTTTTCACTTTCTGCGATGTTGAACTTGTACTGTAAACGAGGTTCTTGTAAACAGAGCCGTTCCAAACTTTGGGGTGGCTGTGTCTTTTTGATTTTAATTTCCCTAAGCTATAGGACCATAAGTGGAAGTGCCCTAGGTTCTGTTGCTTTGTTTTTTAGATGTTTCAGGAAACACCATACACTTCTCCCGAGTGGTTGTTGGCAATTTACATCCCGCCCATCAGCATAACAAGGCTCCCAGTTCTCCATGGCCTGTCCTGCCTTTCTGGATTTTACACTTTTTTCAGATGGCCCTTTTGACCGGGGGGAAGTGAGACTTCATTGTAGTGCAGATTTCCTTTGCAAGCTTGCTTGGTTGGCCAAAAAGGGCGTATGCGTTTTTTCCTGAATATATTCAGGAAAAAACGCATACACCCTTTTTGGCCAAGTGCATCATTGTGGACGTTCTGCCTCTTTTCCTATGCTTTCAATGCAATTCCAGTCTACCTCCTGAAATCGGTTTCCTGCAATTCTGCCCCGCTTTCAAGTCCTCTTGGCAGCCTTACTTCAGTCTATTTTTGGACGATAGCTGTCATTTATAACTCTGCAGGTTTGTGAATTACAGTGCCCCTGAGCTCCTTTCTTCAACTCGCTTTCTTTTGAGCTGGCCGCAAAACCGCAGGATGGCTTCAGGCCCTAATCTGGTTCCGGTACGGCACGCTGAGCCTTTGGTTATTTCCTCTTCCTGGTGGGAAATGAGAGTTAAATTTGCCCGTCCAGACACCTCCAGTTAGCCTCTCATTGGTTCTCGCTATTCCTGTTCATCTTCCGCAGAAATTGCAAACTGGGCCAAACAGGAGGTTAAAGGCGCTGACTCTCCAAGTGGGGAGAGTGTTAGTAAAGCGTCTGGAATGTTGCACCCGAGTACCAGGGGAGGAAAACTGAGACATATTTGAACACGTCTCCCATTCACATGGTTGATCATACTTGGGTTCCACATGCATGTTTTAGCTGAAGGAAGAATACCTTAAACCTGGAGAGTTGAGACCCGTGGAATGGGTACCATGCAATATGACTTCAAAGGGTCTTCATTTGCTCACCGAACCTCTCCAATCCTATCACTGCTGCGTTTATGCCCCTGTACACATGCTTGATTCTCTTTCGGAGACATAGCAATCCATAGGTTTTAAGATACTTACTAGTCAGGTACATTCTTAGGCGTTTAATATGGGGTGTTGAGTCCATTTCCTTGAGCAAGGAGTAGCTCTTGTCTATTCCATATTTGGCTTAAGGAACTTTATCTGTGCTCATTTCAATCTCTGGTTTTATGCAGCACCCCAACTCACCTTTACCCTTAAGCAAGCATAAGTTGGTTTTCTAAATTTGAGACCCTGTTCTGTTCTGTAATTCAGTTCCTGTGTAGCCAAGTTTACATTCCGTGTATTACTGATATCTTATGATGTTTCTTTTTCTTTGTGACTTATTTCAGTTAGAATCATCATACCTGAATCCACTCATTGTGATGCTAAGGGCCTGATGACATAGATTTCATTGCTGAGTGATATTGCTTTGTAAGTAAATACCACAACTTCTTTATCCATTTTTCACTTTCTGCGATGTTGAACTTGTACTGTAAACGAGGTTCTTGTAAACAGAGGTGTCCCAAACTTTGGGGTGGCTGTGTCTTTTTGATTTTAATTTCCCTAAGCTATAGGACCATAAGTGGCAGTGCCCTAGGCTCTGTTGGTTTGTTTTTTAGATGTTTCAGGAAACACCATACACTTCTCCAGAGTGTCTGTTGGCAATTTACATCCCGCCCATCAGCATAACAAGGCTCCCAGTTCTCCATGGCCTGTCCTGCCTTTCTGGATTTTACACTTTTTTCAGATGGCCCTTTTGACCGGGGGGAAGTGAGACTTCATTGTAGTGCAGATTTCCTTTGCAAGCTTGCTTGGTTGGCCAAAAAGGGCGTATGCGTTTTTTCCTGAATATATTCAGAAAAAAACGCATACGCCCTTTTTGGCCAAGTGCATCATTGTGGACGTTCTGCCTCTTTTCCTATGCTTTCAATGCAATTTCAGTCTACCTCCTGAAATCGGTTTCCTGCAATTCTGCCCCGCATTCAAGTCCTCTTGGCAGCCTTACTTCAGTCTATTTTTGGACGATAGCTGTCATTTATAACTCTGCAGGTTTGTGAATTACAGTGCCCCTGAGCTCCTTTCTTCAACTCGCTTTCTTGTGACCTGGCCGCAACACCGCAGGATGGCTTCAGGCCCTAATCTGGTTCTGGCACGGCACGCTGAGCCTTTGGTTATTTCCTCTTCCTGGTGGGCAATGAGAGTTAAATTTGCCCGTCCAGACACCTCCAGCTAGCCTCTCATTGGTTCTCGCTATTCCTGTTCATCTTCCGCAGAAATTGCAAACTGGGTCAAACAGGAGGTTAAAGGGACTGACTCTCCAAGTGGGGAGAGTGTTAGTAAAGCGTCTGGAATGTTGCACCCGAGTACCAGGGGAGGAAAACTGAGACATATTTGAACACGTCTCCCGATCACATGGTTGATCATACTCTAGGTTCCACATGCATATTTTAGCTGAAGGAAGAATACCTAAAACCTGGGTAGTTGAAACCCGTGGAATGGGTACCATGCAATATGACTTCAAAGGGTCTTCATTTGCTCACCGAACCTCTCCAATCCTATCACTGCTGCGTTTATGCCCCTGTACACATGCTTGATTCTCTTTCGGAGACATAGCAATCCATAGGTTTTACGATACTTACTAGTCAGGTACATTCTTAGGCGTTTAATATGCGGTGTTGAGTCCATTTCGTTGAGCAAGGAGTAGCTCTTGTCTATTCCATATTTGGCTTAAGGAACTTTATCTGTGCTCATTTCAATCTCTGGTTTTATGCAGCACCCCAACTCACCTTTCCCCTTAAGGAAGCATAAGTTGGTTTTCTAAATTTGAGAACCTGTTCTGTTTTGGAATTCAGTTCCTGTGTAGCCAAGTTTACATTCCGTGTATTACTGATATCTTATGATGTTTCTTTTTCTGTGTGACTTACTTCAGTTAGAATCATCATACCTGAATCCACTCATTGTGCTGCTAAGGGCCTGATGACACAGATTTCATTGCTGAGTGATATTGCTTTGTAAGTAAATACCACAACTTCTTTATCCATTTTTCACTTTCTGCGATGTTGAACTTGTACTGTAAACGAGGTTCTTGTAAACAGAGCCGTTCCAAACTTTGGGGTGGCTGTGTCTTTTTGATTTTAATTTCCCTAAGCTATAGGAGCATAAGTGGAAGTGCCCTAGGTTCTGTTGCTTTGTTTTTTAGATGTTTCAGGAAACACCATACACTTCTCCCGAGTGTCTGTTGGCAATTTACATCCCGCCCATCAGCATAACAAGGCTCCCAGTTCTCCATGGCCTGTCCTGCCTTTCTGGATTTTACACTTTTTTCAGATGGCCCTTTTGACCGGGGGGAAGTGAGACTTCATTGTAGTGCAGATTTCCTTTGCAAGCTTGCTTGGTTGGCCAAAAAGGGCGTATGCGTTTTTTCCTGAATATATTCAGGAAAAAACGCATACGCCCTTTTTGGCCAAGTGCATCATTGTGGACGTTCTGCCTCTTTTCCTATGCTTTCAATGCAATTCCAGTCTACCTCCTGAAATAGGTTTCCTGCAATTCTGCCCCGCTTTCAAGTCCTCTTGGCAGCCTTACTTCAGTCTATTTTTGGACGATAGCTGTCATTTATAACTCTGCAGGTTTGTGAATTACAGTGCCCCTGAGCTCCTTTCTTCAACTCGCTTTCTTGTGACCTGGCCGCAACACCGCAGGATGGCTTCAGGCCCTAATCTGGTTCCGGTATGGCACGCTGAGCCTTTGGTTATTTCCTCTTCCTGGTGGGAAATGAGAGTTAAATTTGCCCGTCCAGACACCTCCAGCTAGCCTCTCATTGGTTCTCGCTATTCCTGTTCATCTTCCGCAGAAATTGCAAACTGGGTCAAACAGGAGGTTAAAGGGACTGACTCTCCAAGTGGGGAGAGTGTTAGTAAAGCGTCTGGAATGTTGCACCCGAGTACCAGGGGAGGAAAACTGAGACATATTTGAACACGTCTCCCGATCACATGGTTGATCATACTCTAGGTTCCACATGCATATTTTAGCTGAAGGAAGAATACCTAAAACCTGGGTAGTTGAAACCCGTGGAATGGGTACCATGCAATATGACTTCAAAGGGTCTTCATTTGCTCACCGAACCTCTCCAATCCTATCACTGCTGCGTTTATGCCCCTGTACACATGCTTGATTCTCTTTCGGAGACATAGCAATCCATAGGTTTTACGATACTTACTAGTCAGGTACATTCTTAGGCGTTTAATATGCGGTGTTGAGTCCATTTCGTTGAGCAAGGAGTAGCTCTTGTCTATTCCATATTTGGCTTAAGGAACTTTATCTGTGCTCATTTCAATCTCTGGTTTTATGCAGCACCCCAACTCACCTTTCCCCTTAAGGAAGCATAAGTTGGTTTTCTAAATTTGAGAACCTGTTCTGTTTTGGAATTCAGTTCCTGTGTAGCCAAGTTTACATTCCGTGTATTACTGATATCTTATGATGTTTCTTTTTCTGTGTGACTTACTTCAGTTAGAATCATCATACCTGAATCCACTCATTGTGCTGCTAAGGGCCTGATGACACAGATTTCATTGCTGAGTGATATTGCTTTGTAAGTAAATACCACAACTTCTTTATCCATTTTTCACTTTCTGCGATGTTGAACTTGTACTGTAAACGAGGTTCTTGTAAACAGAGCCGTTCCAAACTTTGGGGTGGCTGTGTCTTTTTGATTTTAATTTCCCTAAGCTATAGGAGCATAAGTGGAAGTGCCCTAGGTTCTGTTGCTTTGTTTTTTAGATGTTTCAGGAAACACCATACACTTCTCCCGAGTGTCTGTTGGCAATTTACATCCCGCCCATCAGCATAACAAGGCTCCCAGTTCTCCATGGCCTGTCCTGCCTTTCTGGATTTTACACTTTTTTCAGATGGCCCTTTTGACCGGGGGGAAGTGAGACTTCATTGTAGTGCAGATTTCCTTTGCAAGCTTGCTTGGTTGGCCAAAAAGGGCGTATGCGTTTTTTCCTGAATATATTCAGGAAAAAACGCATACGCCCTTTTTGGCCAAGTGCATCATTGTGGACGTTCTGCCTCTTTTCCTATGCTTTCAATGCAATTCCAGTCTACCTCCTGAAATAGGTTTCCTGCAATTCTGCCCCGCTTTCAAGTCCTCTTGGCAGCCTTACTTCAGTCTATTTTTGGACGATAGCTGTCATTTATAACTCTGCAGGTTTGTGAATTACAGTGCCCCTGAGCTCCTTTCTTCAACTCGCTTTCTTGTGACCTGGCCGCAACACCGCAGGATGGCTTCAGGCCCTAATCTGGTTCCGGTACGGCACGCTGAGCCTTTGGTTATTTCCTCTTCCTGGTGGGAAATGAGAGTTAAATTTGCCCGTCCAGACACCTCCAGCTAGCCTCTCATTGGTTCTCGCTATTCCTGTTCATCTTCCGCAGAAATTGCAAACTGTGCCAAACAGGAGGTTAAAGGCGCTGACTCTCCAAGTGGGGAGAGTGTTAGTAAAGCGTCTGGAATGTTGCACCCGAGTACCAGGGGAGGAAAACTGAGACATATTTGAACACGTCTCCCGATCACATGGTTGATCATACTCTAGGTTCCACATGCATATTTTAGCTGAAGGAAGAATACCTAAAACCTGGGTAGTTGAAACCCGTGGAATGGGTACCATGCAATATGACTTCAAAGGGTCTTCATTTGCTCACCGAACCTCTCCAATCCTATCACTGCTGCGTTTATGCCCCCGTATACATGCTTGATTCTCTTTCGGAGACATAGCAATCCATAGGTTTTACGATACTTACTAGTCAGGTACATTCTTAGGCGTTTAATATGCGGTGTTGAGTCCATTTCGTTGAGCAAGGAGTAGCTCTTGTCTATTCCATATTTGGCTTAAGGAACTTTATCTGTGCTCATTTCAATCTCTGGTTTTATGCAGCACCCCAACTCACCTTTCCCCTTAAGCAAGCATAAGTTGGTTTTCTAAATTTGAGAACCTGTTCTGTTTTGGAATTCAGTTCCTGTGTAGCCAAGTTTACATTCCGTGTATTACTGATATCTTATGATGTTTCTTTTTCTGTGTGACTTACTTCAGTTAGAATCATCATACCTGAATCCACTCATTGTGCTGCTAAGGGCCTGATGACACAGATTTCATTGCTGAGTGATATTGCTTTGTAAGTAAATACCACAACTTCTTTATCCATTTTTCACTTTCTGCGATGTTGAACTTGTACAGTAAACGAGGTTCTTGTAAACAGAGCCGTTCCACACTTTGGGGTGGCTGTGTCTTTTTGATTTTAATTTCCCTAAGCTATAGGACCATAAGTGGAAGTGCCCTAGGTTCTGTTGCTTTGTTTTTTAGATGTTTTAGGAAACACCATACACTTCTCCCGAGTGGTTGTGGCAATTTACATCCCGCCCATCAGCATAACAAGGCTCCCAGTTCTCCATGGCCTGTCCTGCCTTTCTGGATTTTACACTTTTTTCAGATGGCCCTTTTGACCGGGGGGAAGTGAGACTTCATTGTAGTGCAGATTTCCTTTGCAAGCTTGCTTGGTTGGCCAAAAAGGGCGTATGCGTTTTTTCCTGAATATATTCAGGAAAAAACGCATACGCCCTTTTTGGCCAAGTGCATCATTGTGGACGTTCTGCCTCTTTTCCTATGCTTTCAATGCAATTCCAGTCTACCTCCTGAAATCGGTTTCCTGCAATTCTGCCCCGCTTTCAAGTCCTCTTGGCAGCCTTACTTCAGTTTATTTTTGGACGATAGCTGTCATTTATAACTCTGCAGGTTTGTGAATTACAGTACCCCTGAGCTCCTTTCTTCAACTCGCTTTCTTTTGAGCTGGCCGCAACACCGCAGGATGGCTTCAGGCCCTAATCTGGTTCCGGTACGGCACGCTGAGCCTTTGGTTATTTCCTCTTCCTGGTGGGAAATGAGAGTTAAATTTGCCCGTCCAGACACCTCCAGCTAGCCTCTCATTGGTTCTCGCTATTCCTGTTCATCTTCCGCAGAAATTGCAAACTGGGCCAAACAGGAGGTTAAAGGCGCTGACTCTCCAAGTGGGGAGAGTGTTAGTAAAGCGTCTGGAATGTTGCACCCGAGTACCAGGGGAGGAAAACTGAGACATATTTGAACACGTCTCCCGTTCACATGGTTGATCATACTTGGGTTCCACATGCATGTTTTAGCTGAAGGAAGAATACCTTAAACCTAGAGAGTTGAGACCCGTGGAATGGGTACCATGCAATATGACTTCAAAGGGTCTTCATTTGCTCACCGAACCTCTCCAATCCTATCACTGCTGCGTTTATGCCCCTGTACACATGCTTGATTCTCTTTTGGAGACATAGCAATCCATAGGTTTTACGATACTTACTAGTCAGGTACATTCTTAGGCGTTTAATATGCGGTGTTGAGTCCATTTCGTTGAGCAAGGAGTAGCTCTTGTCTATTCCATATTTGACTTAAGGAACTTTATCTGTGCTCATTTCAATCTCTGGTTTTATGCAGCACCCCAACTCACCTTTACCCTTAAGCAAGCATAAGTTGGTTTTCTAAATTTGAGACCCTGTTCTGTTCTGTAATTCAGTTCCTGTGTAGCCAAGTTTACATTCCGTGTATTACTGATATCTTATGATGTTTCTTTTTCTTTGTGACTTATTTCAGTTAGAATCATCATACCTGAATCCACTCATTGTGATGCTAAGGGCCTGATGACATAGATTTCATTACTGAGTGATATTGCTTTGTAAGTAAATACCACAACTTCTTTATCCATTTTTCACTTTCTGCGATGTTGAACTTGTACTGTAAACGAGGTTCTTGTAAAGAGAGGCTTCCCAAACTTTGGGGTGGCTGTGTCTTTTTGATTTTAATTTCCCTAAGCTATAGGACCATAAGTGGCAGTGCCCTAGGCTCTGTTGGTTTGTTTTTTAGATGTTTCAGGAAACACCATACACTTCTCCGGAGTGTCTGTTGGCAATTTACATCCCGCCCATCAGCATAACAAGGCTCCCAGTTCTCCATGGCCTGTCCTGCCTTTCTGGATTTTACACTTTTTTCAGATGGCCCTTTTGACCGGGGGGAAGTGAGACTTCATTGTAGTGCAGATTTCCTTTGCAAGCTTGCTTGGTTGGCCAAAAAGGGCGTATGCGTTTTTTCCTGAATATATTCAGGAAAAAACGCATACGCCCTTTTTAGCCAAGTGCATCATTGTGGACGTTCTGCCTCTTTTCCTATGCTTTCAATGCAATTCCAGTCTACCTCCTGAAATCGGTTTCCTGCAATTCTGCCCCGCTTTCAAGTCCTCTTGGCAGCCTTACTTCAGTCTATTTTTGGACGATAGCTGTCATTTATAACTCTGCAGGTTTGTGAATTACAGTGCCCCTGAGCTCCTTTCTTCAACTCGCTTTCTTGTGACCTGGCCGCAACACCGCAGGATGGCTTCAGGCCCTAATCTGGTTCCGGCACGGCACGCTGAGCCTTTGGTTAATTCCTCTTCCTGGTGGGAAATGAGAGTTAAATTTGCCCGTCCAGACACCTCCAGCTAGTCTCCATTGGTTCTCGCTATTCCTGTTCATCTTCCGCAGAAATTGCAAACTGGGCCAAACAGGAGGTTAAAGGGACTGACTCTCCAAGTGGGGAGAGTGATAGTAAAGCGTCTGGAATGTTGCACCCGAGTACCAGGGGAGGAAAACTGAGACATATTTGAACACGTCTCCCGTTCACATGGTTGATCATACTTGGGTTCCACATGCATGTTTTAGCTGAAGGAAGAATACCTTAAACCTGGAGAGTTGAGACCCGTGTAATGGGTACCATGCAATATGACTTCAAAGGGTCTTCATTTGCTCACCGAACCTCTCCAATCCTATCACTGCTGCGTTTATGCCCCTGTACACATGCTTGATTCTCTTTCGGAGACATAGCAATCCATAGGTTTTAAGATACTTACTAGTCAGGTACATTCTTAGGCGTTTAATATGCGGTGTTGAGTCCATTTCGTTGAGCAAGGAGTAGCTCTTGTCTATTCCATATTTGACTTAAGGAACTTTATCTGTGCTCATTTCAATCTCTGGTTTTATGCAGCACCCCAACTCACTTTTACCCTTAAGCAAGCATAAGTTGGTTTTCTAAATTTGAGACCCTGTTCTGTTCTGTAATTCAGTTCCTGTGTAGCCAAGTTTACATTCCGTGTATTACTGATATCTTATGATGTTTCTTTTTCTGTGTGACTTATTTCAGTTAGAATCATCATACCTGAATCCACTCATTGTGATGCTAAGGGCCTGATGACATAGATTTCATTGCTGAGTGATATTGCTTTGTAAGTAAATACCACAACTTCTTTATCCATTTTTCACTTTCTGCGATGTTGAACTTGTACTGTAAACGAGGTTCTTGTAAACAGAGGCGTCCCAAACTTTGGGGTGGCTGTGTCTTTTTGATTTTAATTTCCCTAAGCTATAGGACCATAAGTGGCAGTGCCCTTGGCTCTGTTGCTTTGTTTTTTAGATGTTTCAGGAAACACCATACACTTCTCCCGAGTGTCTGTTGGCAATTTACATCCCGCCCATCAGCATAACAAGGCTCCCAGTTCTCCATGGCCTGTCCTGCCTTTCTGGATTTTACACTTTTTTCAGATGGCCCTTTTGACCGGGGGGAAGTGAGACTTCATTGTAGTGCAGATTTCCTTTGCAAGCTTGCTTGGTTGGCCAAAGAGGGCGTATGCGTTTTTTCCTGAATATTTTCAGGAAAAAACGCATACGCCCTTTTTGGCCAAGTGCATCATTGCGGACGTTCTGCCTCTTTTCCTATGCTTTCAATGCAATTCCAGTCTACCTCCTGAAATCGGTTTCCTGCAATTCTGCCCCGCTTTCAAGTCCTCTTGGCAGCCTTACTTCAGTCTATTTTTGGACGATAGCTGTCATTTATAACTCTGCAGGTTTGTGAATTACAGTGCCCCTGAGCTCCTTTCTTCAACTCGCTTTCTTGTGACCTGGCCGCAACACCACAGGATGGCTTCAGGCCCTAATCTGGTTCCGGTATGGCACGCTGAGCCTTTGGTTAATTCCTCTTCCTGGTGGGAAATGAGAGTTAAATTTGCCCGTCCAGACACCTCCAGCTAGCCTCTCATTGGTTCTCGCTATTCCTGTTCATCTTCCGCAGAAATTGCAAACTGGGCCAAACAGGAGGTTAAAGGGACTGACTCTCCAAGTGGGGAGAGTGTTAGTAAAGCGTCTGGAATGTTGCACCCGAGTACCAGGGGAGGAAAACTGAGACATATTTGAACACGTCTCCTGATCACATGGTTGATCATACTCTGGGTTCCACATGCATGTTTTAGCTGAAGGAAGAATACCTTAAACCTGGTTAGTTGAAACCAGTGGAATGGGTACCATGCAATATGACTTCAAAGGGTCTTCATTTGATCACCGAACCTCTCCAATCCTATCACTGCTGCGTTTATGCCCCTGTACACATGCTTGATTCTCTTTCGGAGACATAGCAATCCATAGGTTTTAAGATACTTACTAGTCAGGTACATTCTTAGGCGTTTAATATGCGGTGTTGAGTCCATTTCGTTGAGCAAGGAGTAGCTCTTGTCTATTCCATATTTGGCTTAAGGAACTTTATCTGTGCTCATTTCAATCTCTGGTTTTATGCAGCACCCCAACTCACCTTTCCCCTTAAGCAAGCATAAGTTGGTTTTCTAAATTTGAGAACCTGTTCTGTTTTGGAATTCAGTTCCTGTGTAGCCAAGTTTACATTCCGTGTATTACTGATATCTTATGATGTTTCTTTTTCTGTGTGACTTATTTCAGTTAGAATCATCATACCTGAATCCACTCATTGTGCTGCTAAGGGCCTGATGACACAGATTTCATTGCTGAGTGATATTGCTTTGTAAGTGAATACCACAACTTCTTTATCCATTTTTCACTTTCTGCGATGTTGAACTTGTACTGTAAACGAGGTTCTTGTAAACAGAGCCGTTCCAAACTTTGGGGTGGCTGTGTCTTTTTGATTTTAATTTCCCTAAGCTATAGGACCATAAGTGGAAGTACCCTAGGCTCTGTTGCTTTGTTTTTTAGATGTTTCAGGAAACACCATACACTTCTCCGGAGTGTCTGTTGGCAATTTACATCCCGCCCATCAGCATAACAAGGCTCCCAGTTCTCAATGGCCTGTTGACTTTCTGGATTTTACACTTTTTTCAGATGGCCCTTTTGACCGGGGGGAAGTGAGACTTCATTGTAGTGCAGATTTCCTTTGCAAGCTTGCTTGGTTGGCCAAAAAGAGCGTATGCGTTTTTTCCTGAATATATTCAGGAAAAAACGCATACGCCCTTTTTGGCCAAGTGCATCATTGTGGACGTTCTGCCTCTTTTCCTATGCTTTCAATGCAATTCCAGTCTACCTCCTGAAATCGGTTTCCTGCAATTCTGCCCCGCTTTCAAGTCCTCTTGGCAGCCTTACTTCAGTCTATTTTTGGACGATAGCTGTCATTTATAACTCTGCAGGTTTGTGAATTACAGTGCCCCTGAGCTCCTTTCTTCAACTTGCTTTCTTGTGACCTGGCTGCAACACCGCAGGATGGCTTCAGGCCCTAATCTGGTTCCGGCACGGCACGCTGAGCCTTTGGTTATTTCCTCTTCCTGGTGGGAAATGAGAGTTAAATTTGCCCGTCCAGACACCTCCAGCTAGTCTCTCATTGGTTCTCGCTATTCCTGTTCATCTTCCGCAGAAATTGCAAACTGGGCCAAACAGGAGGTTAAAGGCGCTGACTCTCCAAGTGGGGAGAGTGTTAGTAAAGCGTCTGGAATGTTGCACCCGAGTACCAGGGGAGGAAAACTGAGACATATTTGAACATGTCTCCCGTTCACATGGTTGATCATACTTGGGTTCCACATGCATGTTTTAGCTGAAGGAAGAATACCTTAAACCTGGAGAGTTGAGACCCGTGTAATGGGTACCATGCAGTATGACTTCAAAGGGTCTTCATTTGCTCACCGAACCTCTCCAATCCTATCACTGCTGCGTTTATGCCCCTGTACACATGCTTGATTCTCTTTCGGAGACATAGCAATCCATAGGTTTTAAGATACTTACTAGTCAGGTACATTCTTAGGCGTTTAATATGGGGTGTTGAGTCCATTTCGTTGAGCAAGGAGTAGCTCTTGTCTATTCCATATTTGGCTTAAGGAACTTTATCTGTGCTCATTTCAATCTCTGGTTTTATGCAGCACCCCAACCTACCTTTACCCTTAAGCAAGAATAAGTTGGTTTTCTAAATTTGAGACCCTGTTCTGTTCTGTAATTCAGTTCCTGTGTAGCCAAGTTTACATTCCGTGTATTACTGATATCTTATGATGTTTCTTTTTCTGTGTGACTTATTTCAGTTAGAATCATCATACCTGAATCCACTCATTGTGCTGCTAAGGGCCTGATGACACAGATTTCATTGCTGAGTGATATTGCTTTGTAAGTGAATACCACAACTTCTTTATCCATTTTTCACTTTCTGCGATGTTGAACTTGTACTGTAAACGAGGTTCTTGTAAACAGAGCCGTTCCAAACTTTGGGGTGGCTGTGTCTTTTTGATTTTAATTTCCCTAAGCTATAGGACCATAAGTGGAAGTACCCTAGGCTCTGTTGCTTTGTTTTTTAGATGTTTCAGGAAACACCATACACTTCTCCCAAGTGTCTGTTGGCAATTTACATCCCGCCCATCAGCATAACAAGGCTCCCAGTTCTCAATGGCCTGTTGCCTTTCTGGATTTTACACTTTTTTCAGATGGCCCTTTTGACCTGGGGGAAGTGAGACTTCATTGTAGTGCAGATTTCCTTTGCAAGCTTGCTTGGTTGGCCAAAAAGGGCGTATGCGTTTTTTCCTGAATATATTCAGGAAAAAACGCATACGCCCTTTTTGGCCAAGTGCATCATTGTGGACGTTCTGCCTCTCTTCCTATGCTTTCAATGCAATTCCAGTCTACCTCCTGAAATCGGTTTCCTGCAATTCTGCCCCGCTTTCAAGTCCTCTTGGCAGCCTTACTTCAGTCTATTTTTGGACGATAGCTGTCATTTATAACTCTGCAGGTTTGTGAATTACAGTGCCCCTGAGCTCCTTTCTTCAACTCGCTTTCTTGTGACCTGGCCGCAACACCGCAGGATGGCTTCAGGCCCTAATCTTGTTCCGGCACGGCATGCTGAGCCTTTGGTTAATTCCTCTTCCTGGTGGGAAATGAGAGTTAAATTTGCCCGTCCAGACACCTCCAGCTAGTCTCTCATTGGTTCTCGCTATTCCTGTTCATCTTCCGCAGAAATTGCAAACTGGGCCAAACAGGAGGTTAAAGGGACTGACTCTCCAAGTCGGGAGAGTGTTAGTAAAGCGTCTGGAATGTTGCACCCGAGTACCAGGGGAGGAAAACTGAGACATATTTGAACACGTCTCCCGTTCACATGGTTGATCATACTCTGGGTTCCACATGCATGTTTTAGCTGAAGGAAGAATACCTTAAACCTGGAGAGTTGAGACCCGTGTAATGGGTACCATGCAATATGACTTCAAAGGGTCTTCATTTGCTCACCGAACCTCTCCAATCCTATCACTGCTGCATTTATGCCCCTGTATACATGCTTGATTCTCTTTCGGAGACATAGCAATCCATAGGTTTTAAGATACTTACTAGTCAGGTACATTCTTAGGCGTTTAATATGCGGTGTTGAGTCCATTTCATTGAGCAAGGAGTAGCTCTTGTCTATTCAATATTTGACTTAAGGAACTTTATCTGTGCTCATTTCAATCTCTGGTTTTATGCAGCACCCCAACTCACCTTTACCCTTAAGCAAGCATAAGTTGGTTTTCTAAATTTGAGACCCTGTTCTGTTCTGTAATTCAGTTCCTGTGTAGCCAAGTTTACATTCCGTGTATTACTGATATCTTATGATGTTTCTTTTTCTGTGTGACTTATTTCAGTTAGAATCATCATACCTGAATCCACTCATTGTGTTGCTAAGGGCCTAATGACTTAGATTTCATTGCTGAGTGATATTGCTTTGTAAGTAAATACCAAAACTTCTTTATCCATTTTTCACTTTCTGCGATGTTGAACTTGTACTGTAAACGAGGTTCTTGTAAACAGAGCCGTTCCAAACTTTGGGGTGGCTGTGTCTTTTTGATTTTAATTTCCCTAAGCTATAGGACCATAAGTGGCAGTGCCCTAGGCTCTGTTGCTTTGTTTTTTAGATGTTTCAGGAAACACCATACACTTCTCCGGAGTGTCTGTTGGCAATTTACATCTCGCCCATCAGCATAACAAGGCTCCCAGTTCTCCATGGCCTGTCCTGCCTTTCTGGATTTTACACTTTTTTCAGATGGCCCTTTTGACCGGGGGGAAGTGAGACTTCATTGTAGTGCAGATTTCCTTTGCAAGCTTGCTTGGTTGGCCAAAAAGGGCGTATGCGTTTTTTCCTGAATATATTCAGGAAAAAATGCATACGCCCTTTTTGGCCAAGTGCATCATTGTGGACGTTCTGCCTCTCTTCCTATGCTTTCAATGCAATTCCAGTCTACCTCCTGAAATCGGTTTCCTGCAATTCTGCCCCGCTTTCAAGTCCTCTTGGCAGCCTTACTTCAGTCTATTTTTGGACGATAGCTGTCATTTATAACTCTGCAGGTTTGTGAATTACAGTGCCCCTGAGCTCCTTTCTTCAACTCGCTTTCTTGTGACCTGGCCGCAACACCGCAGGATGGCTTCAGGCCCTAATCTGGTTCCGGTCCGGCATGCTGAGCCTTTGGTTAATTCCTCTTCCTGGTGGGAAATGAGAGTTAAATTTGCCCGTCCAGACACCTCCAGCTAGCCTCTCATTGGTTCTCGCTATTCCTGTTCATCTTCTGCAGAAATTGCAAACTGGGCCAAACAGGAGGTTAAAGGGACTGACTCTCCAAGTGGGGAGAGTGTTAGTAAAGCGTCTGGAATGTTGCACCCGAGTACCAGGGGAGGAAAACTGAGACATATTTGAACACGTCTCCCGATCACATGGTTGATCATACTCTAGGTTCCACATGCATGTTTTAGCTGAAGGAAGAATACCTTAAACCTGGGTAGTTGAAACCCGTGGAATGGGTACCATGCAATATGACTTCAAAGGGTCTTCATTTGCTCACCGAACCTCTCCAATCCTATCACTGCTGCGTTTATGCCCCTGTACACATGCTTGATTCTCTTTCGGAGACATAGCAATCCATAGGTTTTAAGATACTTACTAGTCATGTACATTCTTAGGCGTTTAATATGGGGTGTTGAGTCCATTTCGTTGAGCAAGGAGTAGCTCTTGTCTATTCCATATTTGGCTTAAGGAACTTTATCTGTGCTCATTTCAATCTCTGGTTTTATGCAGCACCCCAACTCACCTTTACCCTTAAGCAAGAATAAGTTGGTTTTCTAAATTTGAGACCCTGTTCTGTTCTGTAATTCAGTTCCTGTGTAGCCAAGTTTACATTCCGTGTATTACTGATATCTTATGATGTTTCTTTTTCTGTGTGACTTATTTCAGTTAGAATCATCATACCTGAATCCACTCATTGTGCTGCTAAGAGCCTGATGACACAGATTTCATTGCTGAGTGATATTGCTTTGTAAGTAAATACCACAACTTCTTTATCCATTTTTCACTTTCTGCGATGTTGAACTTGTACTGTAAACGAGGTTCTTGTAAACAGAGCCGTTCCAAACTTTGGGGTGGCTGTGTCTTTTTGATTTTAATTTCCCTAAGCTATAGGACCATAAGTGGAAGTGCCGTAGGTTCTGTTGCTTTGTTTTTTAGATGTTTCAGGAAACACCATACACTTCTCCCGAGTGGTTGTTGGCAATTTACATCCCGCCCATCAGCATAACAAGGCTCCCAGTTCTCCATGGCCTGTCCTGCCTTTCTGGATTTTACACTTTTTTCAGATGGCCCTTTTGACCGGGGGGAAGTGAGACTTCATTGTAGTGCAGATTTCCTTTGCAAGCTTGCTTGGTTGGCCAAAAAGGGCGTATGCGTTTTTTCCTGAATATATTCAGGAAAAAACGTATACGCACTTTTTGGCCAAGTGCATCATTGTGGACGTTCTGCCTCTTTTCCTATGCTTTCAATGCAATTCCAGTCTACCTCCTGAAATCGGTTTCCTGCAATTCTGCCCCGCTTTCAAGTCCTCTTGGCAGCCTTACTTCAGTCTATTTTTGGACGATAGCTGTCATTTATAACTCTGCAGGTTTGTGAATTACAGTGCCCCTGAGCTCCTTTCTTCAACTCGCTTTCTTGTGACCTGGCCGCAACACCGCAGGATGGCTTCAGGCCCTAATCTGGTTCCGGCACGGCACGCTGAGCCTTTGGTTAATTCCTCTTCCTGGTGGGAAATGAGAGTTAAATTTGCCCGTCCAGACACCTCCAGCTAGCCTCTCATTGGTTCTCGCTATTCCTGTTCATCTTCCGCAGAAATTGCAAACTGGGCCAAACAGGAGGTTAAAGGGACTGACTCTCCAAGTGGGGAGAGTGTTAGTAAAGCGTCTGGAATGTTGCACCCGAGTACCAGGGGAGGAAAACTGAGACATATTTGAACACGTCTCCCGATCACATGGTTGATCATACTCTAGGTTCCACATGCATGTTTTAGCTGAAGGAAGAATACCTTAAACCTGGGTAGTTGAAACCCGTGGAATGGGTACCATGCAATATGACTTCAAAGGGTCTTCATTTGCTCACCGAACCTCTCCAATCCTATCACTGCTGCGTTTATGCCCCTGTACACATGCTTGATTCTCTTTCGGAGACATAGCAATCCATAGGTTTTAAGATACTTACTAGTCAGGTACATTCTTAGGCGTTTAATATGGGGTGTTGAGTCCATTTCGTTGAGCAAGGAGTAGCTCTTGTCTATTCCATATTTGGCTTAAGGAACTTTATCTGTGCTCATTTCAATCTCTGGTTTTATGCAGCACCCCAACTCACCTTTACCCTTAAGCAAGAATAAGTTGGTTTTCTAAATTTGAGACCCTGTTCTGTTTTGGAATTCAGTTCCTGTGTAGCCAAGTTTACATTCCGTGTATTAGTGATATCTTATGATGTTTCTTTTTCTGTGTGACTTATTTCAGTTAGAATCATCATACCTGAATCCACTCATTGTGCTGCTAAGGGCCTGATGACACAGATTTCATTGCTGAGTGATATTGCTTTGTAAGTAAATACCACAACTTCTTTATCCATTTTTCACTTTCTGTGATGTTGAACTTGTACTGTAAACGAGGTTCTTGTAAACAGAGCCGTTCCAAACTTTGGGGTGGCTGTGTCTTTTTGATTTTAATTTCCCTAAGCTATAGGAGCATAAGTGGAAGTGCCCTAGGTTCTGTTGCTTTGTTTTTTAGATGTTTCAGGAAACACCATACACTTCTCCCGAGTGGTTGTTGGCAATTTACATCCCGCCCATCAGCATAACAAGGCTCCCAGTTCTCCATGGCCTGTCCTGCCTTTCTGGATTTTACACTTTTTTCAGATGGCCCTTTTGACCGGGGGGAAGTGAGACTTCATTGTAGTGCAGATTTCCTTTGCAAGCTTGCTTGGTTGGCCAAAAAGGGCGTATGCGTTTTTTCCTGAATATATTCAGGAAAAAACGCATACGCCCTTTTTGGCCAAGTGCATCATTGTGGACGTTCTGCCTCTCTTCCTATGCTTTCAATGCAATTCCAGTCTACCTCCTGAAATCGGTTTCCTGCAATTCTGCCCCGCATTCAAGTCCTCTTGGCAGCCTTACTTCAGTCTATTTTTGGACGATAGCTGTCATTTATAACTCTGCAGGCTTGTGAATTACAGTGCCCCTGAGCTCCTTTCTTCAACTCGCTTTCTTTTGAGCTGGCCGCAACACCGCAGGATGGATTCAGGCTCTAATCTGGTTCCGGTACGGCACACTGAGCCTTTGGTTAATTCCTCTTCCTGGTGGGAAATGAGAGTTAAATTTGCCCGTCCAGACACCTCCAGCTAGGCTCTCATTGGTTCTCGCTATTCCTGTTCATCTTCCGCAGAAATTGCAAACTGTGCCAAACAGGAGGTTAAAGGGACTGACTCTCCAAGTCGGGAGAGTGTTAGTAAAGCGTCTGGAATGTTGCACCCGAGTACCAGGGGAGGAAAACTGAGACATATTTGAACACGTCTCCCGATCACATGGTTGATCATACTCTAGGTTCCACATGCATGTTTTAGCTGAAGGAAGAATACCTTAAACCTGGGTAGTTGAAACCCGTGGAATGGGTACCATGCAATATGACTTCAAAGGGTCTTCATTTGCTCACCGAACCTCTGCAATCCTATCACTGCTGCGTTTATGCCCCTGTACACATGCTTGATTCTCTTTCGGAGACATAGCAATCCATAGGTTTTAAGATACTTACAAGTCATGTACATTCTTAGGCGTTTAATATGGGGTGTTGAGTCCATTTCGTTGAGCAAGGAGTAGCTCTTGTCTATTCCATATTTGGCTTAAGGAACTTTATCTGTGCTCATTTCAATCTCTGGTTTTATGCAGCACCCCAACTCACCTTTACCCTTAAGCAAGAATAAGTTGGTTTTCTAAATTTGAGACCCTGTTCTGTTCTGTAATTCAGTTCCTGTGTAGCCAAGTTTACATTCCGTGTATTACTGATATCTTATGATGTTTCTTTTTCTGTGTGACTTATTTCAGTTAGAATCATCATACCTGAATCCACTCATTGTGCTGCTAAGGGCCTGATGACACAGATTTCATTGCTGAGTGATATTGCTTTGTAAGTAAATACCACAACTTCTTTATCCATTTTTCACTTTCTGCGATGTTGAACTTGTACTGTAAACGAGGTTCTTGTAAACAGAGCTGTTCCAAACTTTGGGGTGGCTGTGTCTTTTTGATTTTAATTTCCCTAAGCTATAGGACCATAAGTGGAAGTGCCCTAGGCTCTGTTGCTTTGTTTTTTAGATGTTTCAGGAAACACCATACACTTCTCCCGAGTGGCTGTTGGCAATTTACATCCCGCCCATCAGCATAACAAGGCTCCCAGTTCTCCATGGCCTTTCCTGCCTTTCTGGATTTTACACTTTTTTCAGATGGCCCTTTTGACCGGGGGGAAGTGAGACTTCATTGTAGTGCAGATTTCCTTTGCAAGCTTGCTTGGTTGGCCAAAAAGGGCGTATGCGTTTTTTCCTGAATATATTCAGGAAAAAACGCATACGCCCTTTTTGGCCAAGTGCATCATTGTGGACGTTCTGCCTCTTTTCCTATGCTTTCAATGCAATTCCAGAGTACCTCCTGAAATCGGTTTCCTGCAATTCTGCCCCGCTTTCAAGTCCTCTTGGCAGCCTTACTTCAGTCTATTTTTGGACGATAGCTGTCATTTATAACTCTGCAGGTTTGTGAATTACAGTGCCCCTGAGCTCCTTTCTTCAACTCGCTTTCTTGTGACCTGGCCGCAACACCGCAGGATGGCTTCAGGCCCTAATCTGGTTCCGGCCCGGCATGCTGAGCCTTTGGTTAATTCCTCTTCCTGGTGGGAAATGAGAGTTAAATTTGCCCGTCCAGACACCTCCAGCTAGCCTCTCATTGGTTCTCGCTATTCCTGTTCATCTTCCGCAGAAATTGCAAACTGGGCCAAACAGGAGGTTAAAGGGACTGACTCTCCAAGTGGGGAGAGTGTTAGTAAAGCGTCTGGAATGTTGCACCCGAGTACCAGGGTACGAAAACTGAGACATATTTGAACACGTCTCCCGATCACATGGTTGATCATACTCTAGGTTCCACATGCATGTTTTAGCTGAAGGAAGAATACCTTAAACCTGGGTAGTTGAAACCCGTGGAATGGGTACCATGCAATATGACTTCAAAGGGTCTTCATTTGCTCACCGAACCTCTCCAATCCTATCACTGCTGCGTTTATGCCCCTGTACACATGCTTGATTCTCTTTCAGAGACATAGCAATCCATAGGTTTTAAGATACTTACTAGTCAGGTACATTCTTAGGCGTTTAATATGCGGTGTTGAGTCCATTTCGTTGAGCAAGGAGTAGCTCTTGTCTATTCCATATTTGGCTTAAGGAACTTTATCTGTGCTCATTTCAATCTCTGGTTTTATGCAGCACCCCAACTCACCTTTCCCCTTAAGCAAGCATAAGTTGGTTTTCTAAATTTGAGACCCTGTTCTGTTTTGGAATGCAGTTCCTGTGTAGCCAAGTTTACATTCCGTGTATTAGTGATATCTTATGATGTTTCTTTTTCTGTGTGACTTATTTCAGTTAGAATCATCGTACCTGAATCCACTCATTATGCTGCTACGGGCCTGATGACATAGATTTCATTGCTGAGTGATACTGCATTGTACGTAAGTACCACAAGTTCTTTATCCATTTTTCACTTTCTGTGATATTGAACTTGTACGGTAAACGAGGTTCTTGTAAACGGAGGCGTCCCAAACTTTGGGGTGGCTGTGTCTTTTTGATTTTAATTTCCCTAAGCTATAGGACCATAAGTGGAAGTGCCCTAGGCTCTGTTGCTTTGTTTTTTAGATGTTTCAGGAAACACCATACACTTCTCCCGAGTGGTTGTTGGCAATTTACATCCCGCCCATCAGCATAACAAGGCTCCCAGTTCTCCATGGCCTGTCCTGCCTTTCTGGATTTTACACTTTTTTCAGATGGCCCTTTTGACCGAGGGGAAGTGAGACTTCATTGTAGTGCAGATTTCCTTTGCAAGCTTGCTTGGTTGGCCAAAAAGGGCGTATGCGTTTTTTCCTGAATATATTCAGGAAAAAACGCATACGCCCTTTTTGGCCAAGTGCATCATTGTGGATGTTCTGCCTCTTTTCCTATGCTTTCAATGCAATTCCAGTCTACCTCCTGAAATCGGTTTCCTGCAATTCTGCCCCGCTTTCAAGTCCTCTTGGCAGCCTTACTTCAGTCTATTTTTGGACGATAGCTGTCATTTATAACTCTGCAGGTTTGTCAATTACAGTGCCCCTGAGCTCCTTTCCTCAACTCGCTTTCTTTTGAGCTGGCCGCAACACAGCAGGATGGCTTCAGGCCCTAATCTGGTTCCGGTACGACACGCTGAGCCTTTGGTTATTTCCTCTTCCTGTTGGGAAATGAGAGTTAAATTTGCCCATCCAGACACGTCCAGCTAACCTCTCATTGGTTCTCGCTATTCCTGTTCATCTTCCGCAGAAATTGCAAACTGGGCCAAACAGGAGGTTAAAGGCGCTGACTCTCCAAGTGGGGAGAGTGTTAGTAAAGCGTCTGGAATGTTGCACCCGAGTACCAGGGGAGGAAAACTGAGACATATTTGAACACGTCTCCCGATCACATGGTTGATCATACTCTAGGTTCCACATGCATGTTTTAGCTGAAGGAAGAATACCTTAAACCTGGGTAGTTGAAACCCGTGGAATGGGTACCATGCAATATGACTTCAAAGGGTCTTCATTTGCTCACCGAACCTCTCCAATTCTATCAGTGCTGCGTTTATGCCCCTGTACACATGCTTGATTCTCTTTCGGAGACATAGCAATCCATAGGTTTTAAGATACTTACTAGTCATGTACATTCTTAGGCGTTTAATATGGGGTGTTGAGTCCATTTCGTTGAGCAAGGAGTAGCTCTTGTCTATTCCATATTTGGCTTAAGGAACTTTATCTGTGCTCATTTCAATCTCTGGTTTTATGCAGCACCCCAACTCACCTTTACCCTTAAGCAAGAATAAGTTGGTTTTCTAAATTTGAGACCCTGTTCTGTTCTGTAATTCAGTTCCTGTGTAGCCAAGTTTACATTCCGTGTATTACTGATATCTTATGATGTTTCTTTTTCTGTGTGACTTATTTCAGTTAGAATCATCATACCTGAATCGACTCATTGTGCTGCTAAGGGCCTGATGACACAAATTTCATTGCTGAGTGATATTGCTTTGTAAGTAAATACCACAACTTCTTTATCCATTTTTCACTTTCTGCGATGTTGAACTTGTACTGTAAACGAGGTTCTTGTAAACAGAGCCATTCCAAACTTTGGGGTGGCTGTGTCTTTTTGATTTTAATTTCCCTAAGCTATAGGACCATAAGTGGAAGTGCCCTAGGTTCTGTTGCTTTGTTTTTTAGATGTTTCAGGAAACACCATACACTTCTCCCGAGTGGTTGTTGGCAATTTACATCCCGCCCATCAGCATAACAAGGCTCCCAGTTCTCCATGGCCTGTCCTGCCTTTCTGGATTTTACACTTTTTTCAGATGGCCCTTTTGACCGGGGGGAAGTGAGACTTCATTGTAGTGCAGATTTCCTTTGCAAGCTTGCTTGGTTGGCCAAAAAGGGCGTATGCGTTTTTTCCTGAATATATTCAGGAAAAAACGTATACGCCCTTTTTGCCAAGTGCATCATTGTGGACGTTCTGCCTCTTTTCCTATGCTTTCAATGCAATTCCAGTCTACCTCCTGAAATCGGTTTCCTGCAATTCTGCCCCGCTTTCAAGTCCTCTTGGCAGCCTTACTTCAGTCTATTTTTGGACGATAGCTGTCATTTATAACTCTGCAGGTTTGTGAATTACAGTGCCCCTGAGCTCCTTTCTTCAACTCGCTTTCTTGTGACCTGGCCGCAACACCGCAGGATGGCTTCAGGCCCTAATCTGGTTCCGGCCCGGCATGCTGAGCCTTTGGTTAATTCCTCTTCCTGGTGGGAAATGAGAGTTAAATTTGCCCGTCCAGACACCTCCAGCTAGCCTCTCATTGGTTCTCGCTATTCCTGTTCATCTTCCGCAGAAATTGCAAACTGGGCCAAACAGGAGGTTAAAGGGACTGACTCTCCAAGTGGGGAGAGTGTTAGTAAAGCGTCTGGAATGTTGCACCCGAGTACCAGGGGAGGAAAACTGAGACATATTTGAACACGTCTCCCGATCACATGGTTGATCATACTCTAGGTTCCACATGCATGTTTTAGCTGAAGGAAGAATACCTTAAACCTGGGTAGTTGAAACCCGTGGAATGGGTACCATGCAATATGACTTCAAAGGGTCTTCATTTGCTCACCGAACCTCTGCAATCCTATCACTGCTGCGTTTATGCCCCTGTACACATGCTTGATTCTCTTTCGGAGACATAGCAATCCATAGGTTTTAAGATACTTACTAGTCATGTACATTCTTAGGCGTTTAATATGGGGTGTTGAGTCCATTTCGTTGAGCAAGGAGTAGCTCTTGTCTATTCCATATTTGGCTTAAGGAACTTTATCTGTGCTCATTTCAATCTCTGGTTTTATGCAGCACCCCAACTCACCTTTACCCTTAAGCAAGAATAAGTTGGTTTTCTAAATTTGAGACCCTGTTCTGTTCTGTAATTCAGTTCCTGTGTAGCCAAGTTTACATTCCGTGTATTACTGATATCTTATGATGTTTCTTTTTCTGTGTGACTTATTTCAGTTAGAATCATCATACCTGAATCCACTCATTGTGCTGCTAAGGGCCTGATGACACAGATTTCATTGCTGAGTGATATTGCTTTGTAAGTAAATACCACAACTTCTTTATCCATTTTTCACTTTCTGCGATGTTGAACTTGTACTGTAAACGAGGTTCTTGTAAACAGAGCCGTTCCAAACTTTGGGGTGGCTGTGTGTTTTTGATTTTAATTTCCCTAAGCTATAGGACCATAAGTGGAAGTGCCCTAGGTTCTGTTGCTTTGTTTTTTAGATGTTTCAGGAAACACCATACACTTCTCCCGAGTGGTTGTTGGCAATTTACATCCCGCCCATCAGCATAACAAGGCTCCCAGTTCTCCATGGCCTGTCCTGCCTTTCTGGATTTTACACTTTTTTCAGATGGCCCTTTTGACCGGGGGGAAGTGAGACTTCATTGTAGTGCAGATTTCCTTTGCAAGCTTGCTTGGTTGGCCAAAAAGGGCGTATGCGTTTTTTCCTGAATATATTCAGGAAAAAACGCATACGCCCTTTTTGGCCAAGTGCATCATTGTGGACGTTCTGCCTCTCTTCCTATGCTTTCAATGCAATTCCAGTCTACCTCCTGAAATCGGTTTCCTGCAATTCTGCCCCGCTTTCAAGTCCTCTTGGCAGCCTTACTTCAGTCTATTTTTGGACGATAGCTGTCATTTATAACTCTGCAGGTTTGTGAATTACAGTGCCCCTGAGCTCCTTTCTTCAACTCGCTTTCTTGTGACCTGGCCGCAACACCGCAGGATGGCTTCAGGCCCTAATCTGGTTCCGGCCCGGCATGCTGAGCCTTTGGTTAATTCCTCTTCCTGGTGGGAAATGAGAGTTAAATTTGCCCGTCCAGACACCTCCAGCTAGCCTCTCATTGGTTCTCGCTATTCCTGTTCATCTTCCACAGAAATTGCAAACTGGGCCAAACAGGAGGTTAAAGGGACTGACTCTCCAAGTGGGGAGAGTGTTAGTAAAGCGTCTGGAATGTTGCACCCGAGTACCAGGGTACGAAAACTGAGACATATTTGAACACGTCTCCCGATCACATGGTTGATCATACTTGGGTTCCACATGCATGTTTTAGCTGAAGGAAGAATACCTTAAACCTGGGTAGTTGAAACCCGTGGAATGGGTACCATGCAATATGACTTCAAAGGGTCTTCATTTGCTCACCGAACCTCTCCAATCCTATCAGTGCTGCGTTTATGCCCCTGTACACATGCTTGATTCTCTTTCGGAGACATAGCAATCCATAGGTTTTAAGATACTTACTAGTCAGGTACATTCTTAGGCGTTTAATATGGGGTGTTGAGTCCATTTCGTTGAGCAAGGAGTAGCTCTTGTCTGTTCCATATTTGGCTTAAGGAACTTTATCTGTGCTCATTTCAATCTCTGGTTTTATGCAGCACCCCAACTCACCTTTACCCTTAAGCAAGAATAAGTTGGTTTTCTAAATTTGAGACCCTGTTCTGTTCTGTAATTCAGTTCCTGTGTAGCCAAGTTTACATTCCGTGTATTACTGATATCTTATGATGTTTCTTTTTCTGTGTGACTTATTTCAGTTAGAATCATCATACCTGAATCCACTCATTGTGCTGCTAAGGGCCTGATGACACAGATTTCATTGCTGAGTGATATTGCTTTGTAAGTAAATACCACAACTTCTTTATCCATTTTTCACTTTCTGCGATGTTGAACTTGTACTGTAAACGAGGTTCTTGTAAACAGAGCCGTTCCAAACTTTGGGGTGGCTGTGTCTTTTTGATTTTAATTTCCCTAAGCTATAGGACCATAAGTGGAAGTGCCCTAGGTTCTGTTGCTTTGTTTTTTAGATGTTTCAGGAAACACCATACACTTCTCCCGAGTGGTTGTTGGCAATTTACATCCCGCCCATCAGCATAACAAGGCTCCCAGTTCTCCATGGCCTGTCCTGCCTTTCTGGATTTTACACTTTTTTCAGATGGCCCTTTTGACCGGGGGGAAGTGAGACTTCATTGTAGTGCAGATTTCCTTTGCAAGCTTGCTTGGTTGGCCAAAAGGGCGTATGCGTTTTTTCCTGAATATATTCAGGAAACAACGCATACGCCCTTTTTGGCCAAGTGCATCATTGTGGACGTTCTGCCTCTTTTCCTATGCTTTCAATGCAATTCCAGTCTACCTCCTGAAATCGGTTTCCTGCAATTCTGCCCCGCTTTCAAGTCCTCTTGGCAGCCTTACTTCAGTCTATTTTTGGACGATAGCTGTCATTTATAACTCTGCAGGTTTGTGAATTACAGTGCCCCTGAGCTCCTTTCTTCAACTCGCTTTCTTGTGACCTGGCCGCAACACCGCAGGATGGCTTCAGGCCCTAATCTGGTTCCGGCCCGGCATGCTGAGCCTTTGGTTAATTCCTCTTCCTGGTGGGAAATGAGAGTTAAATTTGCCCGTCCAGACACCTCCAGCTAGCCTCTCATTGGTTCTCGCTATTCCTGTTCATCTTCCGCAGAAATTGCAAACTGGGCCAAACAGGAGGTTAAAGGGACTGACTCTCCAAGTGGGGAGAGTGTTAGTAAAGCGTCTGGAATGTTGCACCCGAGTACCAGGGGAGGAAAACTGAGACATATTTGAACACGTCTCCCGATCACATGGTTGATCATACTCTAGGTTCCACATGCATGTTTTAGCTGAAGGAAGAATACCTTAAACCTGGGTAGTTGAAACCCGTGGAATGGGTACCATGCAATATGACTTCAAAGGGTCTTCATTTGCTCACCGAACCTCTCCAATCCTATCACTGCTGCGTTTATGCCCCTGTACACATGCTTGATTCTCTTTCGGAGACATAGCAATCCATAGGTTTTAAGATACTTACTAGTCATGTACATTCTTAGGCGTTTAATATGGGGTGTTGAGTCCATTTCGTTGAGCAAGGAGTAGCTCTTGTCTATTCCATATTTGGCTTAAGGAACTTTATCTGTGCTCATTTCAATCTCTGGTTTTATGCAGCACCCCAACTCACCTTTACCCTTAAGCAAGAATAAGTTGGTTTTCTAAATTTGAGACCCTGTTCTGTTCTGTAATTCAGTTCCTGTGTAGCCAAGTTTACATTCCGTGTATTACTGATATCTTATGATGTTTCTTTTTCTGTGTGACTTATTTCAGTTAGAATCATCATACCTGAATCCACTCATTGTGCTGCTAAGGGCCTGATGACACAGATTTCATTGCTGAGTGATATTGCTTTGTAAGTAAATACCACAACTTCTTTATCCATTTTTCACTTTCTGCGATGTTGAACTTGTACTGTAAACGAGGTTCTTGTAAACAGAGCCGTTCCAAACTTTGGGGTGGCTGTGTCTTTTTGATTTTAATTTCCCTAAGCTATAGGACCATAAGTGGAAGTGCCCTAGGCTCTGTTGCTTTGTTTTTTAGATGTTTCAGGAAACACCATACACTTCTTCCGAGTGGTTGTTGGCAATTTACATCCCGCCCATCAGCATAACAAGGCTCCCAGTTCTCCATGGCCTGTCCTGCCTTTCTGGATTTTACACTTTTTTCAGATGGCCCTTTTGACCGGGGGGAAGTGAGACTTCATTGTAGTGCAGATTTCCTTTGCAAGCTTGCTTGGTTGGCCAAAAAGGGCGTATGCGTTTTTTCCTGAATATATTCAGGAAAAAACGCATACGCCCTTTTTGGCCAAGTGCATCATTGTGGACGTTCTGCCTCTCTTCCTATGCTTTCAATGCAATTCCAGTCTACCTCCTGAAATCGGTTTCCTGCAATTCTGCCCCGCTTTCAAGTCCTCTTGGCAGCCTTACTTCAGTCTATTTTTGGACGATAGCTGTCATTTATAACTCTGCAGGTTTGTGAATTACAGTGCCCCTGAGCTCCTTTCTTCAACTCGCTTTCTTGTGACCTGGCCGCAACACCGCAGGATGGCTTCAGGCCCTAATCTGGTTCCGGCCCGGCATGCTGAGCCTTTGGTTAATTCCTCTTCCTGGTGGGAAATGAGAGTTAAATTTGCCCGTCCAGACACCTCCAGCTAGCCTCTCATTGGTTCTCGCTATTCCTGTTCATCTTCCGCAGAAATTGCAAACTGGGCCAAACAGGAGGTTAAAGGGACTGACTCTCCAAGTGGGGAGAGTGTTAGTAAAGCGTCTGGAATGTTGCACCCGAGTACCAGGGGAGGAAAACTGAGACATATTTGAACACGTCTCCCGATCACATGGTTGATCATACTCTAGGTTCCACATGCATGTTTTAGCTGAAGGAAGAATACCTTAAACCTGGGTAGTTGAAACCCGTGGAATGGGTACCATGCAATATGACTTCAAAGGGTCTTCATTTGCTCACCGAACCTCTCCAATCCTATCACTGCTGCGTTTATGCCCCTGTACACATGCTTGATTCTCTTTCGGAGACATAGCAATCCATAGGTTTTAAGATACTTACTAGTCATGTACATTCTTAGGCGTTTAATATGGGGTGTTGAGTCCATTTCGTTGAGCAAGGAGTAGCTCTTGTCTATTCCATATTTGGCTTAAGGAACTTTATCTGTGCTCATTTCAATCTCTGGTTTTATGCAGCACCCCAACTCACCTTTACCCTTAAGCAAGAATAAGTTGGTTTTCTAAATTTGAGACCCTGTTCTGTTCTGTAATTCAGTTCCTGTGTAGCCAAGTTTACATTCCGTGTATTACTGATATCTTATGATGTTTCTTTTTCTGTGTGACTTATTTCAGTTAGAATCATCATACCTGAATCCACTCATTGTGCTGCTAAGGGCCTGATGACACAGATTTCATTGCTGAGTGATATTGCTTTGTAAGTAAATACCACAACTTCTTTATCCATTTTTCACTTTCTGCGATGTTGAACTTGTACTGTAAACGAGGTTCTTGTAAACAGAGCCGTTCCAAACTTTGGGGTGGCTGTGTGTTTTTGATTTTAATTTCCCTAAGCTATAGGACCATAAGTGGAAGTGCCCTAGGCTCTGTTGCTTTGTTTTTCAGATGTTTCAGGAAACACCATACACTTCTCCCGAGTGGTTGTTGGCAATTTACATCCCGCCCATCAGCATAACAAGGCTCCCAGTTCTCCATGGCCTGTCCTGCCTTTCTGGATTTTACACTTTTTTCAGATGGCCCTTTTGACCGGGGGGAAGTGAGACTTCATTGTAGTGCAGATTTCCTTTGCAAGCTTGCTTGGTTGGCCAAAAAGGGCGTATGCGTTTTTTCCTGAATATATTCAGGAAAAAACGCATACGCCCTTTTTGGCCAAGTGCATCATTGTGGACGTTCTGCCTCTCTTCCTATGCTTTCAATGCAATTCCAGTCTACCTCCTGAAATCGGTTTCCTGCAATTCTGCCCCGCTTTCAAGTCCTCTTGGCAGCCTTACTTCAGTCTATTTTTGGACGATAGCTGTCATTTATAACTCTGCAGGTTTGTGAATTACAGTGCCCCTGAGCTCCTTTCTTCAACTCGCTTTCTTGTGACCTGGCCGCAACACCGCAGGATGGCTTCAGGCCCTAATATGGTTCCGGCCCGGCATGCTGAGCCTTTGGTTAATTCCTCTTCCTGGTGGGAAATGAGAGTTAAATTTGCCCGTCCAGACACCTCCAGCTAGCCTCTCATTGGTTCTCGCTATTCCTGTTCATCTTCCGCAGAAATTGCAAACTGGGCCAAACAGGAGGTTAAAGGGACTGACTCTCCAAGTGGGGAGAGTGTTAGTAAAGCGTCTGGAATGTTGCACCCGAGTACCAGGGGAGGAAAACTGAGACATATTTGAACACGTCTCCCGATCACATGGTTGATCATACTCTAGGTTCCACATGCATGTTTTAGCTGAAGGAAGAATACCTTAAACCTGGGTAGTTGAAACCCGTGGAATGGGTACCATGCAATATGACTTCAAAGGGTCTTCATTTGCTCACCGAACCTCTCCAATCCTATCACTGCTGCGTTTATGCCCCTGTACACATGCTTGATTCTCTTTCAGAGACATAGCAATCCATAGGTTTTAAGATACTTACTAGTCATGTACATTCTTAGGCGTTTAATATGGGGTGTTGAGTCCATTTCGTTGAGCAAGGAGTAGCTCTTGTCTATTCCATATTTGGCTTAAGGAACTTTATCTGTGCTCATTTCAATCTCTGGTTTTATGCAGCACCCCAACTCACCTTTACCCTTAAGCAAGAATAAGTTGGTTTTCTAAATTTGAGACCCTGTTCTGTTCTGTAATTCAGTTCCTGTGTAGCCAAGTTTACATTCCGTGTATTACTGATATCTTATGATGTTTCTTTTTCTGTGTGACTTATTTCAGTTAGAATCATCATACCTGAATCCACTCATTGTGCTGCTAAGGGCCTGATGACACAGATTTCATTGCTGAGTGATATTGCTTTGTAAGTAAATACCACAACTTCTTTATCCATTTTTCACTTTCTGCGATGTTGAACTTGTACTGTAAACGAGGTTCTTGTAAACAGAGCCGTTCCAAACTTTGGGGTGGCTGTGTCTTTTTGATTTTAATTTCCCTAAGCTATAGGACCATAAGTGGAAGTGCCCTAGGTTCTGTTGCTTTGTTTTTTAGATGTTTCAGGAAACACCATACACTTCTCCCGAGTGGTTGTTGGCAATTTACATCCCGCCCATCAGCATAACAAGGCTCCCAGTTCTCCATGGCCTGTCCTGCCTTTCTGGATTTTACACTTTTTTCAGATGGCCCTTTTGACTGGGGGGAAGTGAGACTTCATTGTAGTGCAGATTTCCTTTGCAAGCTTGCTTGGTTGGCCAAAAAGGGCGTATGCGTTTTTTCCTGAATATATTCAGGAAAAAACGCATACGCCCTTTTTGGCCAAGTGCATCATTGTGGACGTTCTGCCTCTCTTCCTATGCTTTCAATGCAATTCCAGTCTACCTCCTGAAATCGGTTTCCTGCAATTCTGCCCCGCTTTCAAGTCCTCTTGGCAGCCTTACTTCAGTCTATTTTTGGACGATAGCTGTCATTTATAACTCTGCAGGTTTGTGAATTACAGTGCCCCTGAGCTCCTTTCTTCAACTCGCTTTCTTTTGAGCTGGCCGCAACACCGCAGGATGGCTTCAGGCCCTAATCTGGTTCTGGCATGGCACGCTGAGCCTTTGGTTAATTCCTCTTCCTGGTAGGAAATGAGAGTTAAATTTGCCCCTCCAGACACCTCCAGCTAGTCTCCATTGGTTCTCGCTATTCCTGTTCATCTTCCGCAGAAATTGCAAACTGGGCCAAACAGGAGGTTAAAGGGACTGACTCTCCAAGTCGGGAGAGTGTTAGTAAAGCGTCTGGAATGTTGCACCCGAGTACCAGGGTACGAAAACTGAGACATATTTGAACACGTCTCCCGATCACATGGTTGATCATACTCTAGGTTCCACATGCATGTTTTAGCTGAAGGAAGAATACCTTAAACCTGGGTAGTTGAAACCCGTGGAATGGGTACCATGCAATATGACTTCAAAGGGTCTTCATTTGCTCACCGAACCTCTCCAATCCTATCACTGCTGCGTTTATGCCCCTGTACACATGCTTGATTCTCTTTTGGAGACATAGCAATCCATAGGTTTTAAGATACTTACAAGTCAGGTACATTCTTAGGCGTTTAATATGCGGTGTTGAGTCCATTTCGTTGAGCGAGGAGTAGCTCTTGTCTATTCCATATTTGGCTTAAGGAACTTTATCTGTGCTCATTTCAATCTCTGGTTTTATGCAGCACCCCAACTCACCTTTACCCTTAAGCAAGCATAAGTTGGTTTTCTAAATTTGAGTCCCTGTTCTGTTCTGTAATTCAGTTCCTGTGTAGCCAAGTTTACATTCCGTGTATTACTGATATCTTATGATGTTTCTTTTTCTGTGTGACTTACTTCAGTTAGAATCATCATACCTGAATCCACTCATTGTGCTGCTAAGGGCCTGATGACACAGATTTCATTGCTGAGTGATATTGCTTTGTAAGTAAATACCACAACTTCTTTATCCATTTTTCACTTTCTGCGATGTTGAACTTGTACTGTAAACGAGGTTCTTGTAAACAGAGCCGTTCCAAACTTTGGGGTGGCTGTGTGTTTTTGATTTTAAATTCCCTAAGCTATAGGACCATAAGTGGAAGTGCCCTAGGTTCTGTTGCTTTGTTTTTTAGATGTTTCAGGAAACACCATACACTTCTCCCGAGTGGTTGTTGGCAATTTACATCCCGCCCATCAGCATAACAAGGCTCCCAGTTCTCCATGGCCTTTCCTGCCTTTCTGGATTTTACACTTTTTTCAGATGGCCCTTTTGACAGGGGAGAAGTGAGACTTCATTGTAGTGCAGATTTCCTTTGCAAGCTTGCTTGGTTGGCCAAAAAGGGCGTATGCGTTTTTTCCTGAATATATTCAGGAAAAAACGCATACGCCCTTTTTGGCCAAGTGCATCATTGTGGACGTTCTGCCTCTTTTCCTATGCTTTCAATGCAATTCCAGTCTACCTCCTGAAATCGGTTTCCTGCAATTCTGCCCCGCTTTGAAGTCCTCTTGGCAGCCTTACTTCAGTCTATTTTTGGACGATAGCTGTCATTTATAACTCTGCAGGTTTGTGAATTACAGTGCCCCTGAGCTCCTTTCTTCAACTCGCTTTCTTGTGACCTGGCCGCAACACCGCAGGATGGCTTCAGGCCCTAATCTGGTTCCGGCCCGGCATGCTGAGCCTTTGGTTAATTCCTCTTCCTGGTGGGAAATGAGAGTTAAATTTGCCCGTCCAGACACCTCCAGCTAGCCTCTCATTGGTTCTCGCTATTCCTGTTCATCTTCCGCAGAAATTGCAAACTGGGCCAAACAGGAGGTTAAAGGGACTGACTCTCCAAGTGGGGAGAGTGTTAGTAAAGCGTCTGGAATGTTGCACCCGAGTACCAGGGGAGGAAAACTGAGACATATTTGAACACGTCTCCCGTTCACATGGTTGATCATACTTGGGTTCCACATGCATGTTTTAGCTGAAGGAAGAATACCTTAAACCTGGAGAGTTGAGACCCGTGGAATGGGTACCATGCAATATGACTTCAAAGGGTCTTCATTTGCTCACCGAACCTCTCCAATCCTATCACTGCTGCGTTTATGCCCCTGTACACATGCTTGATTCTCTTTTGGAGACTTAGCAATCCATAGGTTTTACGATACTTACTAGTCAGGTACATTCTTAGGCGTTTAATATGCGGTGTTGAGTCCATTTCGTTGAGCAAGGAGTAGCTCTTGTCTATTCCATATTTGACTTAAGGAACTTTATCTGTGCTCATTTCAATCTCTGGTTTTATGCAGCACCCCAACTCACCTTTACCCTTAAGCAAGCATAAGTTGGTTTTCTAAATTTGAGACCCTGTTCTGTTCTGTAATTCAGTTCCTGTGTAGCCAAGTTTACATTCCGTGTATTACTGATATCTTATGATGTTTCTTTTTCTGTGTGACTTATTTCAGTTAGAATCATCATACCTGAATCCACTCATTGTGATTCTAAGGGCCTGATGACATAGATTTCATTGCTGAGTGATACTGCATTGTACGTAAGTACCACAAGTTCTTTATCCATTTTTCACTTTCTGTGATATTGAACTTGCACGGTAAACGAGGTTCTTGTAAACGGAGGCGTCCCAAACTTTGGGGTGGCTGTGTCTTTTTGATTTTAATTTCCCTAAGCTATAGGACCATAAGTGGAAGTACCCTAGGCTCTGTTGCTTTGTTTTTTAGATGTTTCAGGAAACACCATACACTTCTCCCGAGTGGTTGTTGGCAATTTACATCCCGCCCATCAGCATAACAAGGCTCCCAGTTCTCCATGGCCTGTCCTGCCTTTCTGGATTTTACACTTTTTTCAGATGGCCCTTTTGACCGGGGGGAAGTGAGACTTCATTGTAGTGCAGATTTCCTTTGCAAGCTTGCTTGGTTGGCCAAAAAGGGCGTATGCGTTTTTTCCTGAATATATTCAGGAAAAAACGCATACGCCCTTTTTGGCCAAGTGCATCATTGTGGACGTTCTGCCTCTTTTCCTATGCTTTCAATGCAATTCCAGTCTACCTCCTGAAATCGGTTTCCTGCAATTCTGCCCCGGTTTCAAGTCCTCTTGGCAGCCTTACTTCAGTCTCTTTTTGGACGATAGCTGTCATTTATAACTCTGCAGGTTTGTGAATTACAGTGCCCCTGAGCTCCTTTCTTCAACTCGCTTTCTTTTGAGCTGGCCGCAACACAGCAGGATGGCTTCAGGCCCTAATATGGTTCCGGTACGGCACGCTGAGCCTTTGGTTATTTCCTCTTCCTGTTGGGAAATGAGAGTTAAATTTGCCCGTCCAGACACCTCCAGCTAACCTCTCATTGGTTCTCGCTATTCCTGTTCATCTTCCGCAGAAATTGCAAACTGGGCCAAACAGGAGGTTAAAGGCGCTGACTCTCCAAGTGGGGAGAGTGTTAGTAAAGCGTCTGGAATGTTGCACCCGAGTACCAGGGGAGGAAAACTGAGACATATTTGAACACGTCTCCCGTTCACATGGTTGATCATACTTGGGTTCCACATGCATGTTTTAGCTGAAGGAAGAATACCTTAAACCTGGAGAGTTGAGACCCGTGGAATGGGTACCATGCAATATGACTTCAAAGGGTCTTCATTTGCTCACCGAACCTCTCCAATCCTATCACTGCTGCGTTTATGCCCCTGTACACATGCTTGATTCTCTTTCGGAGACATAGCAATCCATAGGTTTTAAGATACTTACTAGTCAGGTACATTCTTAGGTGTTTAATATGCGGTGTTGAGTCCATTTCGTTGAGCAAGGAGTAGCTCTTGTCTATTCCATATTTGACTTAAGGAACTTTATCTGTGCTCATTTCAATCTCTGGTTTTATGCAGCACCCCAACTCACCTTTACCCTTAAGCAAGCATAAGTTGGTTTTCTAAATTTGAGACCCTGTTCTCTTCTGTAATTCAGTTCCTGTGTAGCCAAGTTTACATTCCGTGTATTACTGATATCTTATGATGTTTCTTTTTCTGTGTGACTTATTTCAGTTAGAATCATCATACCTGAATCCACTCATTGTGCTGTTAAGGGCCTGATGACACAGATTTCATTGCTGAGTGATATTGCTTTGTAAGTAAATACCACAACTTCTTTATCCATTTTTCACTTTCTGCGATGTTGAACTTGTACTGTAAACGAGGTTCTTGTAAACAGAGCCGTTCCAAACTTTGGGGTGGCTGTGTCTTTTTGATTTTAATTTCCCTAAGCTATAGGACCATAAGTGGAAGTGCCCTAGGTTCTGTTGCTTTGTTTTTTAGATGTTTCAGGAAACACCATACACTTCTCCCGAGTGGTTGTTGGCAATTTACATCCCGCCCATCAGCATAACAAGGCTCCCAGTTCTCCATGGCCTGTCCTGCCTTTCTGGATTTTACACTTTTTTCAGATGGCCCTTTTGACCGGGGGGAAGTGAGACTTCATTGTAGTGCAGATTTCCTTTGCAAGCTTGCTTGGTTGGCCAAAAAGGGCGTATGCGTTTTTTCCTGAATATATTCAGGAAAAAACGCATACGCCCTTTTTGGCCAAGTGCATCATTGTGGACGTTCTGCCTCTTTTCCTATGCTTTCAATGCAATTCCAGTCTACCTCCTGAAATCGGTTTCCTGCAATTCTGCCCCGCTTTCAAGTCCTCTTGGCAGCCTTACTTCAGTCTATCTTTGGACGATAGCTGTCATTTATAACTCTGCAGGTTTGTGAATTACAGTGCCCCTGAGCTCCTTCCTTCAACTCGCTTTCTCTTGAGCTGGCCGCAACACCGCAGGATGGCTTCAGGCCCTAATCTGGTTCCGGTACGGCACGCTGAGCCTTTGGTTATTTCCTCTTCCTGTTGGGAAATGAGAGTTAAATTTGCCCGTCCAGACACCTCCAGCTAGCCTCTCATTGGTTCTCGCTATTCCTGTTCATCTTCCGCAGAAATTGCAAACTGGGCCAAACAGGAGGTTAAAGGCGCTGACTCTCCAACTGGGGAGAGTGTTAGTAAAGCGTCTGGAATGTTGCACCCGAGTACCAGAGGAGGAAAACTGAAACATATTTGAACACGTCTCCCGATCACATGGTTGATCATACTCTGGGTTCCACATGCATATTTTAGCTGAAGGAAGAATACCTAAAACCTGGGTAGTTGAAACCCGTGGAATGGGTACCATGCAATATGACTTCAAAGGGTCTTCATTTGCTCACCGAACCTCTCCAATCCTATCACTGCTGCGTTTATGCCCCTGTACACATGCTTGATTCTCTTTCGGAGACATAGCAATCCATAGGTTTTAAGATACTTACTAGTCAGGTACATTCTTAGGCGTTTAATATGGGGTGTTGAGTCCATTTCCTTGAGCAAGGAGAAGCTCTTGTCTATTCCATATTTGACTTAAGGAACTTTATCTGTGCTCATTTCAATCTCTGGTTTTATGCAGCACCCCAACTCACCTTTACCCTTAAGCAAGCATAAGTTGGTTTTCTAAATTTGAGACCCTGTTCTGTTCTGTAATTCAGTTCCTGTGTAGCCAAGTTTACATTCCGTGTATTACTGATATCTTATGATGTTTCTTTTTCTGTGTGACTTACTTCAGTTAGAATCATCATACCTGAATCCACTCATTGTGCTGCTAAGGGCCTGATGACACAGATTTCATTGCTGAGTGATATTGCTTTGTAAGTAAATACCACAACTTCTTTATCCATTTTTCACTTTCTGCGATGTTGAACTTGTACTGTAAACGAGGTTCTTGTAAACAGAGCCGTTCCAAACTTTGGGGTGGCTGTGTCTTTTTGATTTTAATTTCCCTAAGCTATAGGACCATAAGTGGAAGTGCCCTAGGTTCTGTTGCTTTGTTTTTTAGATGTTTCAGGAAACACCATACACTTCTCCCGAGTGGTTGTTGGCAATTTACATCCCGCCCATCAGCATAACAAGGCTCCCAGTTCTCCATGGCCTGTCCTGCCTTTCTGGATTTTACACTTTTTTCAGATGGCCATTTTGACCGGGGGGAAGTGAGACTTCATTGTAGTGCAGATTTCCTTTGCAAGCTTGCTTGGTTGGCCAAAAAGGGCGTATGCGTTTTTTCCTGAATATATTCAGGAGAAAACGCATACGCACTTTTGGGCCAAGTGCATCATTGTGGACGTTCTGCCTCTTTTCCTATGCTTTCAATGCAATTCCAGTCTACCTCCTGAAATCGGTTTCCTGCAATTCTGCCCCGCTTTCAAGTCCTCTTGGCAGCCTTACTTCAGTCTATTTTTGGACGATAGCTGTCATTTATAACTCTGCAGGTTTGTGAATTACAGTGCCCCTGAGCTCCTTTCTTCAACTCGCTTTCTTTTGAGCTGGCCGCAACACCGCAGGATGGCTTCAGGCCCTAATCTGGTTCCAGTACGGCACGCTGAGCCTTTGGTTATTTCCTCTTCCTGTTGGGAAATGAGAGTTAAATTTGCCCGTCCAGACACCTCCAGCTAGCCTCTCATTGGTTCTCGCTATTCCTGTTCATCTTCCGCAGAAATTGCAAACTGGGCCAAACAGGAGGTTAAAGGGACTGACTCTCCAAGTGGGGAGAGTGTTAGTAAAGCGTCTGGAATGTTGCACCCGAGTACCAGAGGAGGAAAACTGAAACATATTTGAACACGTCTCCCGATCACATGGTTGATCATACTCTGGGTTCCACATGCATATTTTAGCTGAAGGAAGAATACCTAAAACCTGGGTAGTTGAAACCCGTGGAATGGGTACCATGCAATATGACTTCAAAGGGTCTTCATTTGCTCACCGAACCTCTCCAATCCTATCACTGCTGCGTTTATGCCCCTGTACACATGCTTGATTCTCTTTCGGAGACATAGCAATCCATAGGTTTTAAGATACTTACTAGTCAGGTACATTCTTAGGCGTTTAATATGCGGTGTTGAGTCCATTTCGTTGAGCAAGGAGTAGCTCTTGCCTATTCCATATTTGGCTTAAGGAACTTTATCTGTGCTCATTTCAATCTCTGGTTTTATGCAGCACCCCACCTCACCTTTACCCTTAAGCAAGCATAAGTTGGTTTTCTAAATTTGAGACCCTGTTCTGTTCTGTAATTCAGTTCCTGTGTAGCCAAGTTTACATTCCGTGTATTACTGATATCTTATGATGTTTCTTTTTCTGTGTGACTTACTTCAGTTAGAATCATCATACCTGAATCCACTCATTGTGCTGCTAAGGGCCTGATGACACAGATTTCATTGCTGAGTGATATTGCTTTGTAAGTAAATACCACAACTTCTTTATCCATTTTTCACTTTCTGCGATGTTGAACTTGTACTGTAAACGAGGTTCTTGTAAACAGAGGCGTCCCAAACTTTGGGGTGGCTGTGTTTTTGATTTTAATTTCCCTAAGCTATAGGACCATAAGTGGCAGTGCCCTAGGCTCTGTTGCTTTGTTTTTTAGATGTTTCAGGAAACACCATACACTTCTCCTGAGTGTCTGTTGGCAATTTACATCCCGCCCATCAGCATAACAAGGCTCCCAGTTCTCCATGGCCTGTCCTGCCTTTCTGGATTTTACACTTTTTTCAGATGGCCCTTTTGACCGGGGGGAAGTGAGACTTCATTGTAGTGCAGATTTCCTTTGCAAGCTTGCTTGGTTGGCCAAAAAGGGCGTATGCGTTTTTTCCTGAATATATTCAGGAAAAAACGCATACGCCCTTTTTGGCCAAGTGCATCATTGTGGACGTTCTGCCTCTTTTCCTATGCTTTCAATGCAATTCCAGTCTACCTCCTGAAATCGGTTTCCTGCAATTCTGCCCCGCTTTCAAGTCCTCTTGGCAGCCTTACTTCAGTCTATTTTTGGACGATAGCTGTCATTTATAACTCTGCAGGTTTGTGAATTACAGTGCCCCTGAGCTCCTTTCTTCAACTCGCTTTCTTGTGACCTGGCCGCAACACCGCAGGATGGCTTCAGGCCCTAATCTGGTTCCGGTACGGCACGCTGAGCCTTTGGTTATTTCCTCTTCCTGGTGGGAAATGAGAGTTAAATTTGCCCGTCCAGACACCTCCAGCTAGCCTCTCATTGGTTCTCGCTATTCCTGTTCATCTTCCGCAGAAATTGCAAACTGGGCCAAACAGGAGGTTAAAGGGACTGACTCTCCAAGTGGGGAGAGTGTTAGTAAAGCGTCTGGAATGTTGCACCAGAGTACCAGGGGAGGAAAACTGAGACATATTTGAACACGTCTCCCGTTCACATGGTTGATCATACTTGGGTTCCACATGCATGTTTTAGCTGAAGGAAGAATACCTTAAACCTGGAGAGTTGAGACCCGTGGAATGGGTACCATGCAATATGACTTCAAAGGGTCTTCATTTGCTCACCGAACCTCTCCAATCCTATCACTGCTGCGTTTATGCCCCTGTACACATGCTTGATTCTCTTTTGGAGACATAGCAATCCATAGGTTTTACGATACTTACTAGTCAGGTACATTCTTAGGCGTTTAATATGCGGTGTTGAGTCCATTTCGTTGAGCAAGGAGTAGCTCTTGTCTATTCCATATTTGACTTAAGGAACTTTATCTGTGCTCATTTCAATCTCTGGTTTTATGCAGCACCCCAACTCACCTTTACCCTTAAGCAAGCATAAGTTGGTTTTCTAAATTTGAGACCCTGTTCTGTTCTGTAATTCAGTTCCTGTGTAGCCAAGGTTACATTCCGTGTATTACTGATATCTTATGATGTTTCTTTTTCTGTGTGACTTATTTCAGTTAGAATCATCATACCTGAATCCACTCATTGTGATGCTAAGGGCCTGATGACACAGATTTCATTGCTGAGTGATATTGCTTTGTAAGTAAATACCACAACTTCTTTATCCATTTTTCACTTTCTGCGATGTTGAACTTGTACTGTAAACGAGGTTCTTGTAAACAGAGGCGTCCCAAACTTTGGGGTGGCTGTGTCTCTTTGATTGTAATTTCCCTAAGCTATAGGACCATAAGTGGCAGTGCCCTAGGCTCTGTTGCTTTGTTTTTTAGATGTTTCAGGAAACACCATACACTTCTCCCGAGTGTCTGTTGGCAATTTACATCCCGCCCATCAGCATAACAAGGCTCCCAGTTCTCCATGGCCTGTCCTGCCTTTCTGGATTTTACCCTTTTTTCAGATGGCCCTTTTGACCGGGGCGAAGTGAGACTTCATTGTAGTGCAGATTTCCTTTGCAAGCTTGCTTGGTTGGCCAAAAAGGGCGTATGCGTTTTTTCCTGAATATATTCAGGAAAAAACGCATACGCCCTTTTTGGCCAAGTGCATCATTGTGGACGTTCTGCCTCTTTTCCTATGCTTTCAATGCAATTCCAGTCTACCTCCTGAAATCGGTTTCCTGCAATTCTGCCCCGCTTTCAAGTCCTCTTGGCAGCCTTACTTCAGTCTATTTTTGGACGATAGCTGTCATTTATAACTCTGCAGGTTTGTGAATTACAGTGCCCCTGAGCTCCTTTCTTCAACTCGCTTTCTTGTGACCTGGCCGCAACACCGCAGGATGGCTTCAGGCCCTAATCTGGTTCCGGCCCGGCATGCTGAGCCTTTGGTTAATTCCTCTTCCTGGTGGGAAATGAGAGTTAAATTTGCCCGTCCAGACACCTCCAGCTAGCCTCTCATTGGTTCTCGCTATTCCTGTTCATCTTCCGCAGAAATTGCAAACTGGGCCAAACAGGAGGTTAAAGGGACTGACTCTCCAAGTGGGGAGAGTGTTAGTAAAGCATCTGGAATGTTGCACCCGAGTACCAGGGGAGGAAAACTGAGACATATTTGAACACGTCTCCCGATCACATGGTTGATCATACTCTAGGTTCCACATGCATGTTTTAGCTGAAGGAAGAATACCTTAAACCTGGGTAGTTGAAACCCGTGGAATGGGTACCATGCAATATGACTTCAAAGGGTCTTCATTTGCTCACCGAACCTCTCCAATCCTATCACTGCTGCGTTTATGCCCCTGTACACATGCTTGATTCTCTTTCGGAGACATAGCAATCCATAGGTTTTAAGATACTTACTAGTCAGGTACATTCTTAGGTGTTTAATATGCGGTGTTGAGTCCATTTCGTTGAGCAAGGAGTAGCTCTTGTCTATTCCATATTTGACTTAAGGAACTTTATCTGTGCTCATTTCAATCTCTGGTTTTATGCAGCACCCCAACTCACCTTTACCCTTAAGCAAGCATAAGTTGGTTTTCTAAATTTGAGACCCTGTTCTGTTCTGTAATTCAGTTCCTGTGTAGCCAAGTTTACATTCCGTGTATTACTGATATCTTATGATGTTTCTTTTTCTGTGTGACTTATTTCAGTTAGAATCATCATACCTGAATCCACTCATTGTGCTGTTAAGGGCCTGATGACACAGATTTCATTGCTGAGTGATATTGCTTTGTAAGTAAATACCACAACTTCTTTATCCATTTTTCACTTTCTGCGATGTTGAACTTGTACTGTAAACGAGGTTCTTGTAAACAGAGCCGTTCCAAACTTTGGGGTGGCTGTGTCTTTTTGATTTTAATTTCCCTAAGCTATAGGACCATAAGTGGAAGTGCCCTAGGTTCTGTTGCTTTGTTTTTTAGATGTTTCAGGAAACACCATACACTTCTCCCGAGTGGTTGTTGGCAATTTACATCCCGCCCATCAGCATAACAAGGCTCCCAGTTCTCCATGGCCTGTCCTGCCTTTCTGGATTTTACCCTTTTTTCAGATGGCCCTTTTGACCGGGGGGAAGTGAGACTTCATTGTAGTGCAGATTTCCTTTGCAAGCTTGCTTGGTTGGCCAAAAAGGGCGTATGCGTTTTTTCCTGAATATATTCAGGAAAAAACGCATACGCCCTTTTTGGCCAAGTGCATCATTGTGGACGTTCTGCCTCTTTTCCTATGCTTTCAATGCAATTCCAGTCTACCTCCTGAAATCGGTTTCCTGCAATTCTGCCCCGCTTTCAAGTCCTCTTGGCAGCCTTACTTCAGTCTATTTTTGGACGATAGCTGTCATTTATAACTCTGCAGGTTTGTGAATTACAGTGCCCCTGAGCTCCTTCCTTCAACTCGCTTTCTCTTGAGCTGGCCGCAACACCGCAGGATGGCTTCAGGCCCTAATCTGGTTCCGGTACGGCACGCTGAGCCTTTGGTTATTTCCTCTTCCTGTTGGGAAATGAGAGTTAAATTTGCCCGTCCAGACACCTCCAGCTAGCCTCTCATTGGTTCTCGCTATTCCTGTTCATCTTCCGCAGAAATTGCAAACTGGGCCAAACAGGAGGTTAAAGGCGCTGACTCTCCAACTGGGGAGAGTGTTAGTAAAGCGTCTGGAATGTTGCACCCGAGTACCAGAGGAGGAAAACTGAAACATATTTGAACACGTCTCCCGATCACATGGTTGATCATACTCTGGGTTCCACATGCATATTTTAGCTGAAGGAAGAATACCTAAAACCTGGGTAGTTGAAACCCGTGGAATGGGTACCATGCAATATGACTTCAAAGGGTCTTCATTTGCTCACCGAACCTCTCCAATCCTATCACTGCTGCGTTTATGCCCCTGTACACATGCTTGATTCTCTTTCGGAGACATAGCAATCCATAGGTTTTAAGATACTTACTAGTCAGGTACATTCTTAGGCGTTTAATATGGGGTGTTGAGTCCATTTCCTTGAGCAAGGAGTAGCTCTTGTCTATTCCATATTTGACTTAAGGAACTTTATCTGTGCTCATTTCAATCTCTGGTTTTATGCAGCACCCCAACTCACCTTTACCCTTAAGCAAGCATAAGTTGGTTTTCTAAATTTGAGACCCTGTTCTGTTCTGTAATTCAGTTCCTGTGTAGCCAAGTTTACATTCCGTGTATTACTGATATCTTATGATGTTTCTTTTTCTGTGTGACTTACTTCAGTTAGAATCATCATACCTGAATCCACTCATTGTGCTGCTAAGGGCCTGATGACACAGATTTCATTGCTGAGTGATATTGCTTTGTAAGTAAATACCACAACTTCTTTATCCATTTTTCACTTTCTGCGATGTTGAACTTGTACTGTAAACGAGGTTCTTGTAAACAGAGCCGTTCCAAACTTTGGGGTGGCTGTGTCTTTTTGATTTTAATTTCCCTAAGCTATAGGACCATAAGTGGAAGTGCCCTAGGTTCTGTTGCTTTGTTTTTTAGATGTTTCAGGAAACACCATACACTTCTCCCGAGTGGTTGTTGGCAATTTACATCCCGTCCATCAGCATAACAAGGCTCCCAGTTCTCCATGGCCTGTCCTGCCTTTCTGGATTTTACACTTTTTTCAGATGGCCATTTTGACCGGGGGGAAGTGAGACTTCATTGTAGTGCAGATTTCCTTTGCAAGCTTGCTTGGTTGGCCAAAAAGGGCGTATGCGTTTTTTCCTGAATATATTCAGGAGAAAACGCATACGCACTTTTGGGCCAAGTGCATCATTGTGGACGTTCTGCCTCTTTTCCTATGCTTTCAATGCAATTCCAGTCTACCTCCTGAAATCGGTTTCCTGCAATTCTGCCCCGCTTTCAAGTCCTCTTGGCAGCCTTACTTCAGTCTATTTTTGGACGATAGCTGTCATTTATAACTCTGCAGGTTTGTGAATTACAGTGCCCCTGAGCTCCTTTCTTCAACTCGCTTTCTTTTGAGCTGGCCGCAACACCGCAGGATGGCTTCAGGCCCTAATCTGGTTCCAGTATGGCACGCTGAGCCTTTGGTTATTTCCTCTTCCTGTTGGGAAATGAGAGTTAAATTTGCCCGTCCAGACACCTCCAGCTAGCCTCTCATTGGTTCTCGCTATTCCTGTTCATCTTCCGCAGAAATTGCAAACTGGGCCAAACAGGAGGTTAAAGGGACTGACTCTCCAAGTGGGGAGAGTGTTAGTAAAGCGTCTGGAATGTTGCACCCGAGTACCAGAGGAGGAAAACTGAAACATATTTGAACACGTCTCCCGATCACATGGTTGATCATACTCTGGGTTCCACATGCATATTTTAGCTGAAGGAAGAATACCTAAAACCTGGGTAGTTGAAACCCGTGGAATGGGTACCATGCAATATGACTTCAAAGGGTCTTCATTTGCTCACCGAACCTCTCCAATCCTATCACTGCTGCGTTTATGCCCCTGTACACATGCTTGATTCTCTTTCGGAGACATAGCAATCCATAGGTTTTAAGATACTTACTAGTCAGGTACATTCTTAGGCGTTTAATATGCGGTGTTGAGTCCATTTCGTTGAGCAAGGAGTAGCTCTTGCCTATTCCATATTTGGCTTAAGGAACTTTATCTGTGCTCATTTCAATCTCTGGTTTTATGCAGCACCCCACCTCACCTTTACCCTTAAGCAAGCATAAGTTGGTTTTCTAAATTTGAGACCCTGTTCTGTTCTGTAATTCAGTTCCTGTGTAGCCAAGTTTACATTCCGTGTATTACTGATATCTTATGATGTTTCTTTTTCTGTGTGACTTACTTCAGTTAGAATCATCATACCTGAATCCACTCATTCTGCTGCTAAGGGCCTGATGACACAGATTTCATTGCTGAGTGATATTGCTTTGTAAGTAAATACCACAACTTCTTTATCCATTTTTCACTTTCTGCGATGTTGAACTTGTACTGTAAATGAGGTTCTTGTAAACAGAGGCGTCCCAAACTTTGGGGTGGCTGTGTTTTTGATTTTAATTTCCCTAAGCTATAGGACCATAAGTGGCAGTGCCCTAGGCTCTGTTGCTTTGTTTTTTAGATGTTTCAGGAAACACCATACACTTCTCCTGAGTGTCTGTTGGCAATTTACATCCCGCCCATCAGCATAACAAGGCTCCCAGTTCTCCATGGCCTGTCCTGCCTTTCTGGATTTTACACTTTTTTCAGATGGCCCTTTTGACCGGGGGGAAGTGAGACTTCATTGTAGTGCAGATTTCCTTTGCAAGCTTGCTTGGTTGGCCAAAAAGGGCGTATGCGTTTTTTCCTGAATATATTCAGGAAAAAACGCATACGCCCTTTTTGGCCAAGTGCATCATTGTGGACGTTCTGCCTCTTTTCCTATGCTTTCAATGCAATTCCAGTCTACCTCCTGAAATCGGTTTCCTGCAATTCTGCCCCGCTTTCAAGTCCTCTTGGCAGCCTTACTTCAGTCTATTTTTGGACGATAGCTGTCATTTATAACTCTGCAGCTTTGTGAATTACAGTGCCCCTGAGCTCCTTTCTTCAACTCGCTTTCTTGTGACCTGGCCGCAACACCGCAGGATGGCTTCAGGCCCTAATCTGGTTCCGGTACGGCACGCTGAGCCTTTGGTTATTTCCTCTTCCTGGTGGGAAATGAGAGTTAAATTTGCCCGTCCAGACACCTCCAGCTAGCCTCTCATTGGTTCTCGCTATTCCTGTTCATCTTCCGCAGAAATTGCAAACTGGGCCAAACAGGAGGTTAAAGGGACTGACTCTCCAAGTGGGGAGAGTGTTAGTAAAGCGTCTGGAATGTTGCACCAGAGTACCAGGGGAGGAAAACTGAGACATATTTGAACACGTCTCCCGTTCACATGGTTGATCATACTTGGGTTCCACATGCATGTTTTAGCTGAAGGAAGAATACCTTAAACCTGGAGAGTTGAGACCCGTGGAATGGGTACCATGCAATATGACTTCAAAGGGTCTTCATTTGCTCACCGAACCTCTCCAATCCTATCACTGCTGCGTTTATGCCCCTGTACACATGCTTGATTCTCTTTTGGAGACATAGCAATCCATAGGTTTTACGATACTTACTAGTCAGGTACATTCTTAGGCGTTTAATATGCGGTGTTGAGTCCATTTCGTTGAGCAAGGAGTAGCTCTTGTCTATTCCATATTTGACTTAAGGAACTTTATCTGTGCTCATTTCAATCTCTGGTTTTATGCAGCACCCCAACTCACCTTTACCCTTAAGCAAGCATAAGTTGGTTTTCTAAATTTGAGACCCTGTTCTGTTCTGTAATTCAGTTCCTGTGTAGCCAAGTTTACATTCCGTGTATTACTGATATCTTATGATGTTTCTTTTTCTGTGGGACTTATTTCAGTTAGAATCATCATACCTGAATCCACTCATTGTGATGCTAAGGGCCTGATGACACAGATTTCATTGCTGAGTGATATTGCTTTGTAAGTAAATACCACAACTTCTTTATCCATTTTTCACTTTCTGCGATGTTGAACTTGTACTGTAAACGAGGTTCTTGTAAACAGAGGCGTCCCAAACTTTGGGGTGGCTGTGTCTCTTTGATTTTAATTTCCCTAAGCTATAGGACCATAAGTGGCAGTGCCCTAGGCTCTGTTGCTTTGTTTTTTAGATGTTTCAGGAAACACCATACACTTCTCCCGAGTGTCTGTTGGCAATTTACATCCCGCCCATCAGCATAACAAGGCTCCCAGTTCTCCATGGCCTGTCCTGCCTTTCTGGATTTTACCCTTTTTTCAGATGGCCCTTTTGACCGGGGGGAAGTGAGACTTCATTGTAGTGCAGATTTCCTTTGCAAGCTTGCTTGGTTGGCCAAAAAGGGCGTATGCGTTTTTTCCTGAATATATTCAGGAAAAAACGCATACGCCCTTTTTGGCCAAGTGCATCATTGTGGACGTTCTGCCTCTTTTCCTATGCTTTCAATGCAATTCCAGTCTACCTCCTGAAATCGGTTTCCTGCAATTCTGCCCCGCTTTCAAGTCCTCTTGGCAGCCTTACTTCAGTCTATTTTTGGACGATAGCTGTCATTTATAACTCTGCAGGTTTGTGAATTACAGTGCCCCTGAGCTCCTTTCTTCAACTCGCTTTCTTGTGACCTGGCCGCAACACCGCAGGATGGCTTCAGGCCCTAATCTGGTTCCGGCCCGGCATGCTGAGCCTTTGGTTAATTCCTCTTCCTGGTGGGAAATGAGAGTTAAATTTGCCCGTCCAGACACCTCCAGCTAGCCTCTCATTGGTTCTCGCTATTCCTGTTCATCTTCCGCAGAAATTGCAAACTGGGCCAAACAGGAGGTTAAAGGGACTGACTCTCCAAGTGGGGAGAGTGTTAGTAAAGCATCTGGAATGTTGCACCCGAGTACCAGGGGAGGAAAACTGAGACATATTTGAACACGTCTCCCGATCACATGGTTGATCATACTCTAGGTTCCACATGCATGTTTTAGCTGAAGGAAGAATACCTTAAACCTGGGTAGTTGAAACCCGTGGAATGGGTACCATGCAATATGACTTCAAAGGGTCTTCATTTGCTCACCGAACCTCTCCAATCCTATCACTGCTGCGTTTATGCCCCTGTACACATGCTTGATTCTCTTTCGGAGACATAGCAATCCATAGGTTTTAAGATACTTACTAGTCAGGTACATTCTTAGGCGTTTAATATGGGGTGTTGAGTCCATTTCGTTGAGCAAGGAGTAGCTCTTGTCTATTCCATATTTGGCTTAAGGAACTTTATCTGTGCTCATTTCAATCTTTGGTTTTATGCAGCACCCCAACTCACCTTTACCCTTAAGCAAGAATAAGTTGGTTTTCTAAATTTGAGACCTTGTTCTGTTCTGTAATTCAGTTCCTGTGTAGCCAAGTTTACATTCCGTGTAGTACTGATATCTTATGATGTTTCTTTTTCTGTGTGACTTATTTCAGTTAGAATCATCATACCTGAATCCACTCATTGTGCTGCTAAGGGCCTGATGACACAGATTTCATTGCTGAGTGATATTGCTTTGTAAGTAAATACCACAACTTCTTTATCCATTTTTCACTTTCTGCGATGTTGAACTTGTACTGTAAACGAGGTTCTTGTAAACAGAGCCGTTCCAAACTTTGGGGTGGCTGTGTCTTTTTGATTTTAATTTCCCTAAGCTATAGGACCATAAGTGGAAGTGCCCTAGGTTCTGTTGCTTTGTTTTTTAGATGTTTCAGGAAACACCATACACTTCTCCCGAGTGGTTGTTGGCAATTTACAACCCGCCCATCAGCATAACAAGGCTCCCATTTCTCCATGGCCTGTCCTGCCTTTCTGGAGTTTACACTTTTTTCAGATGGCCCTTTTGACCGGGGGGAAGTGAGACTTCATTGTAGTGCAGATTTCCTTTGCAAGCTTGCTTGGTTGGCTAAAAAGGGCGTATGCGTTTTTTCCTGAATATATTCAGGAAAAAACGCATACGCCCTTTTTGGCCAAGTGCATCATTGTGGACGTTCTGCCTCTTTTCCTATGCTTTCAATGCAATTCCAGTCAACTCCTGAAATCGGTTTCCTGCAATTCTGCCCCGCTTTCAAGTCCTCTTGGCAGCCTTACTTCAGTCTATTTTTGGACGATAGCTGTCATTTATAACTCTGCAGGTTTGTGAATTACAGTGCCCCTGAGCTCCTTTCTTCAACTCGCTTTCTTTTGAGCTGGGCGCAACACCACAGGATGGCTTCAAGCCCTAATCTGGTTCCGGTACGGCACGCTGAGCCTTTGGTTATTTCCTCTTCCTGGTGGGAAATGAGAGTTAAATTTGCCCGTCCAGACACCTCCAGCTAGCCTCTCATTGGTTCTCGCTATTCCTGTTCATCTTCCGCAGAAATTGCAAACTGGGCCAAACAGGAGGTTAAAGGCGCTGACTCTCCAAGTGGGGAGAGTGTTAGTAAAGCGTCTGGAATGTTGCACCAGAGTACCAGGGGAGGAAAACTGAGACATATTTGAACACGTCTCCCGTTCACATGGTTGATCATACTTGGGTTCCACATGCATGTTTTAGCTGAAGGAAGAATACCTTAAACCTGGAGAGTTGAGACCCGTGGAATGGGTACCATGCAATATGACTTCAAAGGGTCTTCATTTGCTCACCGAACCTCTCCAATCCTATCACTGCTGCGTTTATGCCCCTGTACACATGCTTGATTCTCTTTTGGAGACTTAGCAATCCATAGGTTTTACGATACTTACTAGTCAGGTACATTCTTAGGCGTTTAATATGCGGTGTTGAGTCCATTTCGTTGAGCAAGGAGTAGCTCTTGTCTATTCCATATTTGACTTAAGGAACTTTATCTGTGCTCATTTCAATCTCTGGTTTTATGCAGCACCCCAACTCACCTTTACCCTTAAGCAAGCATAAGTTGGTTTTCTAAATTTGAGACCCTGTTCTGTTCTGTAATTCAGTTCCTGTGTAGCCAAGTTTACATTCCGTGTATTACTGATATCTTATGATGTTTCTTTTTCTGTGTGACTTACTTCAGTTAGAATCATCATACCTGAATCCACTCATTGTGCTGCTAAGGGCCTGATGACACAGATTTCATTGCTGAGTGATATTGCTTTGTAAGTAAATACCACAACTTCTTTATCCATTTTTCACTTTCTGCGATGTTGAACTTGTACCGTAAACGAGGTTCTTGTAAACAGAGCCGTTCCAAACTTTGGGGTGGCTGTGTCTTTTTGATTTTAATTTCCCTAAGCTATAGGACCATAAGTGGAAGTGCCCTAGGTTCTGTTGCTTTGTTTTTTAGATGTTTCAGGAAACACCATACACTTCTCCCAAGTGGTTGTTGGCAATTTACATCCCGCCCATCAGCATAACAAGGCTCCCAGTTCTCCATGGCCTGTCCTGCCTTTCTGGATTTTACACTTTTTTCAGATGGCCCTTTTGACCGGGGGGAAGTGAGACTTCATTGTAGTGCAGATTTCCTTTGCAAGCTTGCTTGGTTGGCCAAAAAGGGCGTATGCGTTTTTTCCTGAATATATTCAGGAAAAAACGCATACGCCCTTTTTGGCCAAGTGCATCATTGTGGACGTTCTGCCTCTTTTCCTATGCTTTCAATGCAATTCCAGTCTACCTCCTGAAATCGGTTTCCTGCAATTCTGCCCCGCTTTCAAGTCCTCTTGGCAGCCTTACTTCAGTCTATTTTTGGACGATAGCTGTCATTTATAACTCTGCAGGTTTGTGAATTACAGTGCCCCTGAGCTCCTTTCTTCAACTCGGTTTCTTTTGAGCTGGCCGCAACACCGCAGGATGGCTTCAAGCCCTAATCTGGTTCCGGCACGGCACGCTGAGCCTTTCGTTATTTCCTCTTCCTGGTGGGAAATGAGAGTTAAATTTGCCCGTCCAGACACCTCCAGCTAGTCTCTCATTGGTTCTCGCTATTCCTGTTCATCTTCCGCAGAAATTGCAAACTGGGCCAAACAGGAGGTTAAAGGCGCTGACTCTCCAAGTGGGGAGAGTGTTAGTAAAGCGTCTGGAATGTTGCACCCGAGTACCAGGGGAGGAAAACTGAGACATATTTGAACACGTCTCCCGTTCACATGGTTGATCATACTTGGGTTCCACATGCATGTTTTAGCTGAAGGAAGAATACCTTAAACCTGGAGAGTTAAGACCCGTGGAATGGGTACCATGCAATATGACTTCAAAGGGTCTTCATTTGCTCACCGAACCTCTCCAATCCTATCACTGCTGCGTTTATGCCCCTGTACACATGCTTGATTCTCTTTCGGAGACATAGCAATCCATAGGTTTTAAGATACTTACTAGTCAGGTACATTCTTAGGCGTTTAATATGCGGTGTTGAGTCCATTTCGTTGAGCAAGGAGTAGCTCTTGTCTATTCCATATTTGGCTTAAGGAACTTTATCTGTGCTCATTTCAATCTCTGGTTTTATGCAGCACCCCAACTCACCTTTACCCTTAAGCAAGAATAAGTTGGTTTTCTAAATTTGAGACCCTATTCTGTTCTGTAATTCAGTTCCTGTGTAGCCAAGTTTACATTCCGTGTATTACTGATATCTTATGATGTTTCTTTTTCTGTGTGACTTACTTCAGTTAGAATCATCATACCTGAATCCACTCATTGTGCTGCTAAGGGCCTGATGACACAGATTTCATTGCTGAGTGATATTGCTTTGTAAGTAAATACCACAACTTCTTTATCCATTTTTCACTTTCTGCGATGTTGAACTTGTACTGTAAACGAGGTTCTTGTAAACAGAGCCGTTCCAAACTTTGGGGTGGCTGTGTCTTTTTGATTTTAATTTCCCTAAGCTATAGGACCATAAGTGGAAGTGCCCTAGGTTCTGTTGCTTTGTTTTTTAGATGTTTCAGGAAACACCATACACTTCTCCCGAGTGGTTGTTGGCAATTTACATCCCGCCCATCAGCATAACAAGGCTCCCAGTTCTCCATGGCCTGTCCTGCCTTTCTGGATTTTACACTTTTTTCAGATGGCCCTTTTGACCGGGGGGAAGTGAGACTTCATTGTAGTGCAGATTTCCTTTGCAAGCTTGCTTGGTTGGCCAAAAAGGGCGTATGCGTTTTTTCCTGAATATATTCAGGAAAAAACGCATACGCCCTTTTTGGCCAAGTGCATCATTGTGGACGTTCTGCCTCTTTTCCTATGCTTTCAATGCAATTCCAGTCTACCTCCTGAAATCGGATTCCTGCAATTCTGCCCCGCTTTCAAGTCCTCTTGGCAGCCTTACTTCAGTATATTTTTGGACGATAGCTGTCATTTATAACTCTGCAGGTTTGTCAATTACAGTGCCCCTGAGCTCCTTTCTTCAACTTGCTTTCTTGTGACCTGGCCGCAACACCGCAGGATGGCTTCAGGTCCTAATCTGGTTCCGGCACGGCACGCTGAGCCTTTGGTTATTTCCTCTTCCTGGTGGGAAATGAGAGTTAAATTTGCCCGTCCAGACACCTCCAGCTAGTCTCTCATTGGTTCTCGCTATTCCTGTTCATCTTCCGCAGAAATTGCAAACTGGGCCAAACAGGCGGTTAAAGGCGCTGACTCCCCAAGTGGGGAGAGTGTTAGTAAAGCGTCTGGAATGTTGCACCCGAGTACCAGGGGAGGAAAACTGAGACATATTTGAACACGTCTCCCATTCACATGGTTGATCATACTCTAGTTTCCACATGCATGTTTTAGCTGAAGGAAGAATACCTTAAACCTGGGTAGTTGAAACCCGTGGAATGGGTACCATGCAATATGACTTCAAAGGGTCTTCATTTGCTCACCGAACCTCTGCAATCCTATCACTGCTGCGTTTATGCCCCTGTACACATGCTTGATTCTCTTTCGGAGACATAGCAATCCATAGGTTTTAAGATACTTACTAGTCAGGTACATTCTTAGGCGTTTAATATGGGGTGTTGAGTCCATTTCGTTGAGCAAGGAGTAGCTCTTGTCTATTCCATATTTGGCTTAAGGAACTTTATCTGTGCTCATTTCAATCTCTGGTTTTATGCAGCACCCCAACTCACCTTTACCCTTAAGCAAGCATAAGTTGGTTTTCTAAATTTGAGACCCTGTTCTGTTCTGTAATTCAGTTCCTGTGTAGCCAAGTTTCCATTCCATGTATTACTGATATGTTATGATGTTTCTTTTTCTGTGTGACTTATATCAGTTAGAATCATCATACCTGAATCCACTCATTGTGCTGCTAAGGACCTGATGACATAGATTTCATTGCTGAGTGATATTGCTTTGTAAGTGAATACCACAACTTCTTTATCCATTTTTCACTTTCTGCGATGTTGAACTTGTACTGTAAACGAGGTTCTTGTAAACAGAGCCGTTCCAAACTTTGGGGTGGCTGTGTCTTTTTGATTTTAATTTCCCTAAGCTATAGGACCATAAGTGGAAGTGCCCTAGGCTCTGTTGCTTTGTTTTTTAAATGTTTCAGGAAACACCATACACTTCTCCCAAGTGTCTGTTGGCAATTTACCTCCCGCCCATCAGCATAACAAGGCTCCCAGTTCTCAATGGCCTGTTGCCTTACTGGATTTTACACTTTTTTCAGATGGCCCTTTTGACCGGGGGGAAGTGAGACTTCATTGTAGTGCAGATTTCCTTTGCAAGCTTGCTTGGTTGGCCAAAAAGGGCGTATGCGTTTTTTCCTGAATATATTCAGGAAAAAACGCATACGCCCTTTTTGGCCAAGTGCATCATTGTGGACGTTCTGCCTCTTTTCCTATGCTTTCAATGCAATTCCAGTCTACCTCCTGAAATTGGTTTCCTGCAATTCTGCCCCGCTTTCAAGTCCTCTTGGCAGCCTTACTTCAGTCTATTTTTGGACGATAGCTGTCATTTATAACTCTGCAGGTTTGTGAATTACAGTGCCCCTGAGCTCCTTTCTTCAACTCGCTTTCTTGTGACCTGGCCGCAACACCGCAGGATGGCTTCAGGCCCTAATCTGGTTCCGGCCCGGCATGCTGAGCCTTTGGTTAATTCCTCTTCCTGGTGGGAAATGAGAGTTAAATTTGCCCGTCCAGACACCTCCAGCTAGCCTCTCATTGGTTCTCGCTATTCCTGTTCATCTTCCGCAGAAATTGCAAACTGGGCCAAACAGGAGGTTAAAGGGACTGACTCTCCAAGTGGGGAGAGTGTTAGTAAAGCGTCTGGAATGTTGCACCCGAGTACCAGGGGAGGAAAACTGAGACATATTTGAACACGTCTCCCGAACACATGGTTGATCATATTCTAGGTTCCACATGCATGTTTTAGCTGAAGGAATCATACCTTAAACCTGGGTAGTTGAAACCCGTGGAATGGGTACCATGCAATATGACTTCAAAGGGTCTTCATTTGCTCACCAAACCTCTGCAATCCTATCACTGCTGCGTTTATGCCCCTGTACACATGCTTGATTCTCTTTCGGAGACATAGCAATCCATAGGTTTTAAGATACTTACTAGTCAGGTACATTCTTAGGCGTTTAATATGGGGTGTTGAGTCCATTTCGTTGAGCAAGGAGTAGCTCTTGTCTATTCCATATTTGGCTTAAGGAACTTTATCTGTGCTCATTTCAATCTCTGGTTTTATGCAGCACCCCAACTCACCTTTACCCTTAAGCAAGAATAAGTTGGTTTTCTAAATTTGAGACCCTGTTCTGTTCTGTAATTCAGTTCCTGTGTAGCCAAGTTTACATTCCGTGTATTACTGATATCTTATGATGTTTCTTTTTCTGTGTGACTTATTTCAGTTAGAATCATCATACCTGAATCCACTCATTGTGCTGCTAAGGACCTGATGACATAGATTTCATTGCTGAGTGATATTGCTTTGTAAGTGAATACCACAACTTCTTTATCCATTTTTCACTTTCTGCGATGTTGAACTTGTACTGTAAACGAGGTTCTTGTAAACAGAGCCGTTCCAAACTTTGGGGTGGCTGTGTCTTTTTGATTTTAATTTCCCTAAGCTATAGGACCATAAGTTGAAGTGCCCGAGGCTCTGTTGCTTTGTTTTTTAAATGTTTCAGGAAACACCATACACTTCTCCCAAGTGTCTGTTGGCAATTTACCTCCCGCCCATCAGCATAACAAGGCTCCCAGTTCTCAATGGCCTGTTGCCTTACTGGATTTTACACTTTTTTCAGATGGCCCTTTTGACCGGGGGGAAGTGAGACTTCATTGTAGTGCAGATTTCCTTTGCAAGCTTGCTTGGTTGGCCAAAAAGGGCATATGCGTTTTTTCCTGAATATATTCAGGAAAAAACGCATACGCCCTTTTTGGCCAAGTGCATCATTGTGGACGTTCTGCCTCTTTTCCTATGCTTTCAATGCAATTCCAGTCTACCTCCTGAAATCGGTTTCCTGCAATTCTGCCCCGCTTTCAAGTCCTCTTGGCAGCCTTACTTCAGTCTATTTTTGGACGATAGCTGTCATTTATAACTCTGCAGGTTTGTGAATTACAGTGCCCCTGAGCTCCTTTCTTCAACTCGCTTTCTTGTGACCTGGCCGCAACACCGCAGGATGGCTTCAGGCCCTAATCTGGTTCCGGCCCGGCATGCTGAGCCTTTGGTTAATTCCTCTTCCTGGTGGGAAATGAGAGTTAAATTTGCCCGTCCAGACACCTCCAGCTAGCCTCTCATTGGTTCTCGCTATTCCTGTTCATCTTCCGCAGAAATTGCAAACTGGGCCAAACAGGAGGTTAAAGGGACTGACTCTCCAAGTGGGGAGAGTGTTAGTAAAGCGTCTGGAATGTTGCACCCGAGTACCAGGGGAGGAAAACTGAGACATATTTGAACACGTCTCCCGAACACATGGTTGATCATATTCTAGGTTCCACATGCATGTTTTAGCTGAAGGAATCATACCTTAAACCTGGGTAGTTGAAACCCGTGGAATGGGTACCATGCAATATGACTTCAAAGGGTCTTCATTTGCTCACCGAACCTCTCCAATCCTATCACTGCTGCGTTTATGCCCCTGTACACATGCTTGATTCTCTTTCGGAGACATAGCAATCCATAGGTTTTAAGATACTTACTAGTCAGGTACATTCTTAGGCGTTTAATATGGGGTGTTGAGTCCATTTCGTTGAGCAAGGAGTAGCTCTTGTCTATTCCATATTTGGCTGAAGGAACTTTATCTGTGCTCATTTCAATATCTGGTTTTATGCAGCACCCCAACTCACCTTTACCCTTAAGCAAGCATAAGTTGGTTTTCTAAATTTGAGACACTGTTCTGTTCTGTAATTCAGTTCCTGTGTAGCCAAGTTTACATTCCGTGTATTACTGATATCTTATGATGTTTCTTTTTCTGTGTGACTTATTTCAGTTAGAATCATCATACCTGAATCCACTCATTGTGCTGCTAAGGGCCTGATGACATAGATTTCATTGCTGAGTGATATTGCTTTGTAAGTGAATACCACAACTTCTTTATCCATTTTTCACTTTCTGCGATGTTGAACTTGTACTGTAAACGAGGTTCTTGTAAACAGAGCCGTTCCAAACTTTGGGGTGGCTGTGTCTTTTTTATTTTAATTTCCCTAAGCTATAGGACCATAAGTGGAAGTGCCCTAGGCTATGTTGCTTTGTTTTTTAGATGTTTCAGGAAACACCATACACTTCTCCCAAGTGTCTGTTGGCAATTTACATCCCGCCCATCAGCATAACAAGGCTCCCAGTTCTCAATGGCCTGTTGCCTTTCTGGATTTTACACTTTTTTCAGATGGCCCTTTTGACCGGGGGGAAGTGAGACTTCATTGTAGTGCAGATTTCCTTTGCAAGCTTGCTTGGTTGGCCAAAAAGTGCGTATGCGTTTTTTCCTGAATATATTCAGGAAAAAACGCATACGCCCTTTTTGGCCAAGTGCATCATTGTGGACGTTCTGCCTCTTTTCCTATGCTTTCAATGCAATTCCAGTCTACCTCCTGAAATCGGTTTCCTGCAATTCTGCCCCGCTTTCAAGTCCTCTTGGCAGCCTTACTTCAGTCTATTTTTGGACGATAGCTGTCATTTATAACTCTGCAGGTTTGTGAATTACAGTGCCCCTGAGCTCCTTTCTTCAACTCGCTTTCTTGTGACCTGGCCGCAACACCGCAGGATGGCTTCAGGCCCTAATCTGGTTCCGGCCCGGCATGCTGAGCCTTTGGTTAATTCCTCTTCCTGGTGGGAAATGAGAGTTAAATTTGCCCGTCCAGACACCTCCAGCTAGCCTCTCATTGGTTCTCGCTATTCCTGTTCATCTTCCGCAGAAATTGCAAACTGGGCCAAACAGGAGGTTAAAGGGACTGACTCTCCAAGTGGGGAGAGTGTTAGTAAAGCGTCTGGAATGTTGCACCCGAGTACCAGGGGAGGAAAACTGAGACATATTTGAACACGTCTCCCGATCACATGGTTGATCATACTCTAGGTTCCACATGCATGTTTTAGCTGAAGGAAGAATACCTTAAACCTGGGTAGTTGAAACCCGTGGAATGGGTACCGTGCAATATGACTTCAAAGGGTCTTCATTTGCTCACCGAACCTCTCCAATCCTATCACTGCTGCGTTTATGCCCCTGTACACATGCTTGATTCTCTTTCGGAGACATAGCAATCCATAGGTTTTAAGATACTTACTAGTCAGGAACATTCTTAGGCGTTTAATATGGGGTGTTGAGTCCATATCGTTGAGCAAGGAGTAGCTCTTGTCTATTCCATATTTGGCTTAAGGAACTTTATCTGTGCTCATTTCAATCTCTGGTTTTATGCAGCACCCCAACTCACCTTTACCCTTAAGCAAGAATAAGTTGGTTTTCTAAATTTGAGACCCTGTTCTGTTCTGTAATTCAGTTCCTGTGTAGCCAAGTTTACATTCCGTGTATTACTGATATCTTATGATGTTTCTTTTTCTGTGTGACTTATTTCAGTTAGAATCATCATACCTGAATCCACTCACTGTGCTGCTAAGGGCCTGATGACACAGATTTCATTGCTGAGTGATATTGCTTTGTAAGTAAATACCACAACTTCTCTATCCATTTTTCACTTTCTGTGATGTTGAACTTGTACTGTAAACGAGGTTCTTGTAAACAGAGCCATTCCAAACTTTGGGGTGGCTGTGTCTTTTTGATTTTAATTTCCCTAAGCTATAGGACCATAAGTGGAAGTGCCCTAGGTTCTGTTGCTTTGTTTTTTAGATGTTTCAGGAAACACCATACACTTCTCCCGAGTGGTTGTTGGCAATTTACATCCCGCCCATCAGCATAACAAGGCTCCCAGTTCTCCATGGCCTGTCCTGCCTTTCTGGATTTTACACTTTTTTCAGATGGCCCTTTTGACCGGGGGGAAGTGAGACTTCATTGTAGTGCAGATTTCCTTTGCAAGCTTGCTTGGTTGGCCAAAAAGGGCGTATGCGTTTTTTCCTGAATATATTCAGGAAAAAACGCATACGCCCTTTTTGGCCAAGTGCATCATTGTGGACGTTCTGCCTCTTTTCCTATGCTTTCAATGCAATTCCAGTCTACCTCCTGAAATCGGTTTCCTGCAATTCTGCCCCGCTTTCAAGTCCTCCTGGCAGCCTTACTTCAGTTTATTTTTGGACGATAGCTGTCATTTATAACTCTGCAGGTTTGTGAATTACAGTACCCCTGAGCTCCTTTCTTCAACTCGCTTTCTTTTGAGCTGGCCGCAACACCGCAGGATGGCTTCAGGCCCTAATCTGGTTCCGGTACGGCACGCTGAGCCTTTGGTTATTTCCTCTTCCTGGTGGGAAATGAGAGTTAAATTTGCCCGTCCAGACACCTCCAGCTAGCCTCTCATTGGTTCTCGCTATTCCTGTTCATCTTCCGCAGAAATTGCAAACTGGGCCAAACAGGAGGTTAAAGGCGCTGACTCTCCAAGTGGGGAGAGTGTTAGTAAAGCGTCTGGAATGTTGCACCCGAGTACCAGGGGAGGAAAACTGAGACATATTTGAACACGTCTCCCGATCACATGGTTGATCATACTCTGGGTTCCACATGCATGTTTTAGCTGAAGGAAGAATACCTTAAACCTGGAGAGTTGAGACCCGTGGAATGGGTACCATGCAATATGACTTCAAAGGGTCTTCATTTGCTCACCGAACCTCTCCAATCCTATCACTGCTGCGTTTATGCCCCTGTACACACGCTTGATTCTCTTTTGGAGACATAGCAATCCATAGGTTTTAAGATACTTACTAGTCAGGTACATTCTTAGGCGTTTAATATGGGGTGTTGAGTCCATTTCGTTGAGCAAGGAATAGCTCTTGTCTATTCCATATTTGGCTTAAGGAACTTTATCTGTGCTCATTTCAATCTCTGGTTTTATGCAGCACCCCAACTCACCTTTCCCCTTAAGCAAGCATAAGTTGGTTTTCTAAATTTGAGAACCTGTTCCGTTTTGGAATGCAGTTCCTGTGTAGCCAAGTTTACATTCCGTGTATTAGTGATATCTTATGATGTTTCTTTTTCTGTGTGACTTATTTCAGTTAGAATCATCGTACCTGAATCCACTCATTATGCTGCTACGGGCCTGATGACATAGATTTCATTGCTGAGTGATACTGCATTGTACGTAAGTACCAAAAGTTCTTTATCCATTTTTCACTTTCTGTGATATTGAACTTGTACGGTAAACGAGGTTCTTGTAAACGGAGGCGTCCCAAACTTTGGGGTGGCTGTGTCTTTTTGATTTTAATTTCCCTAAGCTATAGGACCATAAGTGGAAGTGCCCTAGGCTCTGTTGCTTTGTTTTTTAGATGTTTCAGGAAACACCATACACTTCTCCCAAGTGTCTGTTGGCAATTTACATCCCACCCATCAGCATAACAAGGCTCCCAGTTCTCAATGGCCTGTTGCCTTTCTGGATTTTACACTTTTTTCAGATGGCCCTTTTGACCGGGGGGAAGTGAGACTTCATTGTAGTGCAGATTTCCTTTGCAAGCTTGCTTGGTTGGCCAAAAAGGGCGTATGCGTTTTTTCCTGAATATATTCAGGAAAAAACGCATACGCCCTTTTTGGCCAAGTGCATCATTGTGGACGTTCTGCCTCTTTTCCTATGCTTTCAATGCAATTCCAGTCTACCTCCTGAAATCGGTTTCCTGCAATTCTGCCCCGCTTTGAAGTCCTCTTGGCAGCCTTACTTCAGTCTATTTTTGGACGATAGCTGTCATTTATAACTCTGCAGGTTTGTGAATTACAGTGCCCCTGAGCTCCTTTCTTCAACTCGCTTTCTTGTGACCTGGCCGCAACACCGCAGGATGGCTTCAGGCCCTAATCTGGTTCCGGCCCGGCATGCTGAGTCTTTGGTTAATTCCTCTTCCTGGTGGGAAATGAGAGTTAAATTTGCCCGTTCAGACACCTCCAGCTAGTCTCTCATTGGTTCTCGCTATTCCTGTTCATCTTCCGCAGAAATTGCAAACTGGCCCAAACAGGAGGTTAAAGGGACTGACTCTCCAAGTCGGGAGAGTGTTAGTAAAGCGTCTGGAATGTTGCACCCTTGTACCAGGGGAGGAAAACTGAGACATATTTGAACACGTCTCCCGTTCACATGGTTGATCATACTCTGGGTTCCACATGCATGTTTTAACTGAAGGAAGAATACCTTAAACCTGGGTAGTTGAGACCCGTGGAATGGGTACCATGCAATATGACTTCAAAGGGTCTTCATTTGCTCACCGAACCTCTCCAATCCTATCACTGCTGCGTTTATGCCCCTGTACACATGCTTGATTCTCTTTCGGAGACATAGCAATCCATAGGTTTTAAGATACTTACTAGTCAGGTACATTCTTAGGCGTTTAATATGGGGTGTTGAGTCCATTTCGTTGAGCAAGGAGTAGCTCTTGTCTATTCCATATTTGGCTTAAGGAACTTTATCTGTGCTCATTTCAATCTCTGGTTTTATGCAGCACCCCAACTCACCTTTCCCCTTAAGCAAGCATAAGTTGGTTTTCTAAATTTGAGACGCTGTTCTGTTTTGGAATGCAGTTCCTGTGTAGCCAAGTTTACATTCCGTGTATTAGTGATATCTTATGATGTTTCTTTTTCTGTGTGACTTATTTCAGTTAGAATCATCGTACCTGAATCCACTCATTATGCTGCTACGGGCCTGATGACATAGATTTCATTGCTGAGTGATACTGCATTGTACGTAAGTACCACAAGTTCTTTATCCATTTTTCACTTTCTGTGATATTGAACTTGTACGGTAAACGAGGTTCTTGTAAACGGAGGTGTCCCAAACTTTGGGGTGGCTGTGTCTTTTTGATTTTAATTTCCCTAAGCTATAGGACCATAAGTGGAAGTGCCCTAGGCTCTGTTGCTTTGTTTTTCAGATGTTTCAGGAAACACCATACACTTCTCCCGAGTGGTTGTTGGCAATTTACATCCCGCCCATCAGCATAACAAGGCTCCCAGTTCTCCATGGCCTGTCCTGCCTTTCTGGATTTTACACTTTTTTCAGATGGCCCTTTTGACCGGGGGGAAGTGAGACTTCATTGTAGTGCAGATTTCCTTTGCAAGCTTGCTTGGTTGGCCAAAAAGGGCGTATGCGTTTTTTCCTGAATATATTCAGGAAAAAACGCATACGCCCTTTTTGGCCAAGTGCATCATTGTGGACGTTCTGCCTCTTTTCCTATGCTTTCAATGCAATTCCAGTCTACCTCCTGAAATCGGTTTCCTGCAATTCTGCCCCGCTTTCAAGTCCTCTTGGCAGCCTTACTTCAGTCTATTTTTGGACGATAGCTGTCATTTATAACTCTGCAGGTTTGTGAATTACAGTGCCCCTGAGCTCCTTTCTTCAACTCGCTTTCTTGTGACCTGGCCGCAACACCGCAGGATGGCTTCAGGCCCTAATCTGGTTCCGGCCCGGCATGCTGAGCCTTTGGTTAATTCCTCTTCCTGGTAGGAAATGAGAGTTAAATTTGCCCATCCAGACACCTCCAGCTAGTCTCCATTGGTTCTCGCTATTCCTGTTCATCTTCCGCAGAAATTGCAAACTGGGCCAAACAGGAGGTTAAAGGGACTGACTCTCCAAGTCGGGAGAGTGTTAGTAAAGCGTCTGGAATGTTGCACCCGAGTACCAGGGTACGAAAACTGAGACATATTTGAACACGTCTCCCGATCACATGGTTGATCATACTCTAGGTTCCACATGCATGTTTTAGCTGAAGGAAGAATACCTTAAACCTGGGTAGTTGAAACCCGTGGAATGGGTACCATGCAATATGACTTCAAAGGGTCTTCATTTGCTCACCGAACCTCTCCAATCCTATCACTGCTGCGTTTATGCCCCTGTACACGTGCTTGATTCTCTTTTGGAGACATAGCAATCCATAGGTTTTAAGATACTTACAAGTCAGGTACATTCTTAGGCGTTTAATATGCGGTGTTGAGTCCATTTCGTTGAGCGAGGAGTAGCTCTTGTCTATTCCATATTTGGCTTAAGGAACTTTATCTGTGCTCATTTCAATCTCTGGTTTTATGCAGCACCCCAACTCACCTTTACCCTTAAGCAAGCATAAGTTGGTCTTCGAAATTTGAGACCCTGTTCTGTTTTAGAATGCAGTTCCTGTGTTGCCAAGTTTACATTCCGTGTATTAGTGATATCTTATGATGTTTCTTTTTCTGTGTGACTTATTTCAGTTAGAATCATCGTACCTGAATCCACTCATTATGCTGCTACGGGCCTGATGACATAGATTTCATTGCTGAGTGATACTGCATTGTACGTAAGTACCACAAGTTCTTTATCCATTTTTCACTTTCTGTGATATTGAACTTGTACGGTAAACGAGGTTCTTGTAAACGGAGGTGTCCCAAACTTTGGGGTGGCTGTGTCTTTTTGATTTTAATTTCCCTAAACTATAGGACCATAAGTGGAAGTGCCCTAGGCTCTGTTGCTTTGTTTTTCAGATGTTTCAGGAAACACCATACACTTCTCCCCAGTGGTTGTTGGCAATTTACATCCCGCCCATCAGCATAACAAGGCTCCCAGTTCTCCATGGCCTGTCCTGCCTTTCTGGATTTTACACTTTTTTCAGATGGCCCTTTTGACCGGGGGGAAGTGAGACTTCATTGTAGTGCAGATTTCCTTTGCAAGCTTGCTTGGTTGGCCAAAAAGGGCGTATGCGTTTTTTCCTGAATATATTCAGGAAAAAACATATACGCCCTTTTTGGCCAAGTGCATCATTGTGGACGTTCTGCCTCTTTTCCTATGCTTTCAATGCAATTCCAGTCTACCTCCTGAAATCGGTTTCCTGCAATTCTGCCCCGCTTTCAAGTCCTCTTGGCAGCCTTACTTCAGTCTATTTTTGGACGATAGCTGTCATTTATAACTCTGCAGCTTTGTGAATTACAGTGCCCCTGAGCTCCTTTCTTCAACTCGCTTTCTTGTGACCTGGCCGCAACACCGCAGGATGGCTTCAGGCCCTAATCTGGTTCCGGCCCGGCATGCTGAGCCTTTGGTTAATTCCTCTTCCTGGTGGGAAATGAGAGTTAAATTTGCCCGTCCAGACACCTCCAGCTAGCCTCTCATTGGTTCTCGCTATTCCTGTTCATCTTCCGCAGAAATTGCAAACTGGGCCAAACAGGAGGTTAAAGGGACTGACTCTCCAAGTGGGGAGAGTGTTAGTAAAGCGTCTGGAATGTTGCACCCGAGTACCAGGGGAGGAAAACTGAGACATATTTGAACACGTCTCCCGATCACATGGTTGATCATACTCTAGGTTCCACATGCATGTTTTAGCTGAAGGAAGAATACCTTAAACCTGGGTAGTTGAAACCCGTGGAATGGGTACCATGCAATATGACTTCAAAGGGTCTTCATTTGCTCACCGAACCTCTGCAATCCTATCACTGCTGCGTTTATGCCCCTGTACACATGCTTGATTCTCTTTCGGAGACATAGCAATCCATAGGTTTTAAGATACTTACTAGTCATGTACATTCTTAGGCGTTTAATATGGGGTGTTGAGTCCATTTCGTTGAGCAAGGAGTAGCTCTTGTCTATTCCATATTTGGCTTAAGGAACTTTATCTGTGCTCATTTCAATCTCTGGTTTTATGCAGCACCCCAACTCACCTTTACCCTTAAGCAAGAATAAGTTGGTTTTCTAAATTTGAGACCCTGTTCTGTTCTGTAATTCAGTTCCTGTGTAGCCAAGTTTACATTCCGTGTATTACTGATATCTTATGATGTTTCTTTTTCTGTGTGACTTATTTCAGTTAGAATCATCATACCTGAATCCACTCATTGTGCTGCTAAGGGCCTGATGACACAGATTTCATTGCTGAGTGATATTGCTTTGTAAGTAAATACCACAACTTCTTTATCCATTTTTCACTTTCTGCGATGTTGAACTTGTACTGTAAACGATGTTCTTGTAAACACAGCCGTTCCAAACTTTGGGGTGGCTGTGTCTTTTTGATTTTAATTTCCCTAAGCTATAGGACCATAAGTGGAAGTGCCCTAGGTTCTGTTGCTTTGTATTTTAGATGTTTCAGGAAACACCATACACTTCTCCCGAGTGGTTGTTGGCAATTTACATCCCAACCATCAGCATAACAAGGCTCCCAGTTCTCCATGGCCTGTCCTGCCTTTCTGGATTTTACACTTTTTTCAGATGGCCCTTTTGACCGGGGGGAAGTGAGACTTCATTGTAGTGCAGATTTCCTTTGCAAGCTTGCTTGGTTGGCCAAAAAGGGCGTATGCGTTTTTTCCTGAATATATTCAGGAAAAAACGCATACGCCCTTTTTGGCCAAGTGCATCATTGTGGACGTTCTGCCTCTTTTCCTATGCTTTCAATGCAATTCCAGTCTACCTCCTGAAATCGGTTTCCTGCAATTCTGCCCCGCTTTGAAGTCCTCTTGGCAGCCTTACTTCAGTCTATTTTTGGACGATAGCTGTCATTTATAACTCTGCAGGTTTGTGAATTACAGTGCCCCTGAGCTCCTTTCTTCAACTCGCTTTCTTGTGACCTGGCCGCAACACCGCAGGATGGCTTCAGGCCCTAATCTGGTTCCGGCCCGGCATGCTGAGCCTTTGGTTAATTCCTCTTCCTGGTGGGAAATGAGAGTTAAATTTGCCCGTCCAGACACCTCCAGCTAGCCTCTCATTGGTTCTCGCTATTCCTGTTCATCTTCCGCAGAAATTGCAAACTGGGCCAAACAGGAGGTTAAAGGGACTGACTCTCCAAGTGGGGAGAGTGTTAGTAAAGCGTCTGGAATGTTGCACCCGAGTACCAGGGGAGGAAAACTGAGACATATTTGAACACGTCTCCCGATCACATGGTTGATCATACTTGGGTTCCACATGCATGTTTTAGCTGAAGGAAGAATACCTTAAACCTGGGTAGTTGAAACCCGTGGAATGGGTACCATGCAATATGACTTCAAAGGGTCTTCATTTGCTCACCGAACCTCTCCAATCCTATCACTGCTGCGTTTATGCCCCTGTACACATGCTTGATTCTCTTTTGGAGACATTGCAATCCATAGGTTTTAAGATACTTACAAGTCAGGTACATTCTTAGGCGTTTAATATGCGGTGTTGAGTCCATTTCATTGAGCGAGGAGTAGCTCTTGTCTATTCCATATTTGGCTTAAGGAACTTTATCTGTGCTCATTTCAATCTCTGGTTTTATGCAGCACCCCAACTCACCTTTACCCTTAAGCAAGCATAAGTTGGTTTTCGAAATTTGAGACCCTGTTCTGTTTTGGAATGCAGTTCCTGTGTAGCCAAGTTTACATTCCGTGTATTAGTGATATCTTATGATGTTTCTTTTTCTGTGTGACTTATTTCAGTTAGAATCATCGTACCTGAATCCACTCATTATGCTGCTACGGGCCTGATGACATAGATTTCATTGCTGAGTGATACTGCATTGTACGTAAGTACCACAAGTTCTTTATCCATTTTTCATTTTCTGTGATATTGAACTTGTACGGTAAACGAGGTTCTTGTAAACGGAGGCGTCCCAAACTTTGGGGTGGCTGTGTCTTTTTGATTTTAATTTCCCTAAGCTATAGGACCATAAGTGGAAGTGCCCTAGGCTCTGTTGCTTTGTTTTTTAGATGTTTCAGGAAACACCATACACTTCTCCCGAGTGGTTGTTGGCAATTTACATCCCGCCCATCAGCATAACAAGGCTCCCAGTTCTCCATGGCCTGTCCTGCCTTTCTGGATTTTACACTTTTTTCAGATGGCCCTTTTGACCAGGGGGAAGTGAGACTTCATTGTAGTGCAGATTTCCTTTGCAAGCTTGCTTGGTTGGCCAAAAAGGGCGTATGCGTTTTTTCCTGAATATATTCAGGAAAAAACGCATACGCCCTTTTTGGCCAAGTGCATCATTGTGGACGTTCTGCCTCTTTTCCTATGCTTTCAATGCAATTCCAGTCTACCTCCTGAAATCGGTTTCCTGCAATTCTGCCCCGCTTTCAAGTCCTCTTGGCAGCCTTACTTCAGTCTATTTTTGGACGATAGCTGTCATTTATAACTCTGCAGGTTTGTCAATTACAGTGCCCCTGAGCTCCTTTCTTCAACTCGCTTTCTTTTGAGCTGGCCGCAACACCGCAGGATGGCTTCAGGCCCTAATCTGGTTCCGGTACGGCACGCAGAGCCTTTGGTTATTTCCTCTTCCTGTTGGGAAATGAGAGTTAAATTTGCCCATCCAGACACCTCCAGCTAACCTCTCATTGGTTCTCGCTATTCCTGTTCATCTTCCGCAGAAATTGCAAACTGGGCCAAACAGGAGGTTAAAGGCGCTGACTCTCCAAGTGGGGAGAGTGTTAGTAAAGCGTCTGGAATGTTGCACCCGAGTACCAGGGGAGGAAAACTGAGACATATTTGAACACGTCTCCCGATCACATGGTTGATCATACTCTAGGTTCCACATGCATGTTTTAGCTGAAGGAAGAATACCTTAAACCTGGGTAGTTGAAACCCGTGGAATGGGTACCATGCAATATGACTTCAAAGGGTCTTCATTTGCTCACCGAACCTCTCCAATCCTATCAGTGCTGCGTTTATGCCCCTGTACACATGCTTGATTCTCTTTCGGAGACATAGCAATCCATAGGTTTTAAGATACTTACTAGTCATGTACATTCTTAGGCGTTTAATATGGGGTGTTGAGTCCATTTCGTTGAGCAAGGAGTAGCTCTTGTCTATTCCATATTTGGCTTAAGTAACTTTATCTGTGCTCATTTCAATCTCTGGTTTTATGCAGCACCCCAACTCACCTTTCCCCTTAAGCAAGAATAAGTTGGTTTTCTAAATTTGAGACCCTGTTCTGTTCTGTAATTCAGTTCCTGTGTAGCCAAGTTTACATTCCGTGTATTACTGATATCTTATGATGTTTCTTTTTCTGTGTGACTTATTTCAGTTAGAATCATCATACCTGAATCCACTCATTGTGCTGCTAAGGGCCTGATGACACAAATTTCATTGCTGAGTGATATTGCTTTGTAAGTAAATACCACAACTTCTTTATCCATTTTTCACTTTCTGCGATGTTGAACTTGTACTGTAAACGAGGTTCTTGTAAACAGAGCCGTTCCAAACTTTGGGGTGGCTGTGTCTTTTTGATTTTAATTTCCCTAAGCTATAGGACCATAAGTGGAAGTGCCCTAGGTTCTGTTGCTTTGTTTTTTAGATGTTTCAGGAAACACCATACACTTCTCCCGAGTGGTTGTTGGCAATTTACATCCCGCCCATCAGCATAACAAGGCTCCCAGTTCTCCATGGCCTGTCCTGCCTTTCTGGATTTTACACTTTATTCAGATGGCCCTTTTGACCGGGGGGAAGTGAGACTTCATTGTAGTGCAGATTTCCTTTGCAAGCTTGCTTGGTTGGCCAAAAAGGGCGTATGCGTTTTTTCCTGAATATATTCAGGAAAAAACGTATACGCCCTTTTTGGCCAAGTGCATCATTGTGGACGTTCTGCCTCTTTTCCTATGCTTTCAATGCAATTCCAGTCTACCTCCTGAAATCGGTTTCCTGCAATTCTGCCCCGCTTTCAAGTCCTCTTGGCAGCCTTACTTCAGTCTATTTTTGGACGATAGCTGTCATTTATAACTCTGCAGGTTTGTGAATTACAGTGCCCCTGAGCTCCTTTCTTCAACTCGCTTTCTTGTGACCTGGCCGCAACACCGCAGGATGGCTTCAGGCCCTAATCTGGTTCCGGCCCGGCATGCTGAGCCTTTGGTTAATTCCTCTTCCTGGTGGGAAATGAGAGTTAAATTTGCCCGTCCAGACACCTCCAGCTAGCCTCTCATTGGTTCTCGCTAGTCCTGTTCATCTTCCGCAGAAATTGCAAACTGGGCCAAACAGGAGGTTAAAGGGACTGACTCTCCAAGTGGGGAGAGTGTTAGTAAAGCGTCTGGAATGTTGCACCCGAGTACCAGGGGAGGAAAACTGAGACATATTTGAACACGTCTCCCGATCACATGGTTGATCATACTCTAGGTTCCACATGCATGTTTTAGCTGAAGGAAGAATACCTTAAACCTGGGTAGTTGAAACCCGTGGAATGGGTACCATGCAATATGACTTCAAAGGGTCTTCATTTGCTCACCGAACCTCTGCAATCCTATCACTGCTGCGTTTATGCCCCTGTACACATGCTTGATTCTCTTTCGGAGACATAGCAATCCATAGGTTTTAAGATACTTACTAGTCATGTACATTCTTAGGCGTTTAATATGGGGTGTTGAGTCCATTTCGTTGAGCAAGGAGTAGCTCTTGTCTATTCCATATTTGGCTTAAGGAACTTTATCTGTGCTCATTTCAATCTCTGGTTTTATGCAGCACCCCAACTCACCTTTACCCTTAAGCAAGAATAAGTTGGTTTTCTAAATTTGAGACCCTGTTCTGTTCTGTAATTCAGTTCCTGTGTAGCCAAGTTTACATTCCGTGTATTACTGATATCTTATGATGTTTCTTTTTCTGTGTGACTTATTTCAGTTAGAATCATCATACCTGAATCCACTCATTGTGCTGCTAAGGGCCTGATGACACAGATTTCATTGCTGAGTGATATTGCTTTGTAAGTAAATACCACAACTTCTTTATCCATTTTTCACTTTCTGCGATGTTGAACTTGTACTGTAAACGAGGTTCTTGTAAACAGAGCCGTTCCAAACTTTGGGGTGGCTGTGTCTTTTTGATTTTAATTTCCCTAAGCTATAGGACCATAAGTGGAAGTGCCCTAGGTTCTGTTGCTTTGTATTTTAGATGTTTCAGGAAACACCATACACTTCTCCCGAGTGGTTGTTGGCAATTTACATCCCGCCCATCAGCATAACAAGGCTCCCAGTTCTCCATGGCCTGTCCTGCCTTTCTGGATTTTACACTTTTTTCAGATGGCCCTTTTGACCGGGGGGAAGTGAGACTTCATTGTAGTGCAGATTTCCTTTGCAAGCTTGCTTGGTTGGCCAAAAAGGGCGTATGCGTTTTTTCCTGAATATATTCAGGAAAAAACGCATACGCCCTTTTTGGCCAAGTGCATCATTGTGGACGTTCTGCCTCTTTTCCTATGCTTTCAATGCAATTCCAGTCTACCTCCTGAAATCGGTTTCCTGCAATTCTGCCCCGCTTTGAAGTCCTCTTGGCAGCCTTACTTCAGTCTATTTTTGGACGATAGCTGTCATTTATAACTCTGCAGGTTTGTGAATTACAGTGCCCCTGAGCTCCTTTCTTCAACTCGCTTTCTTGTGACCTGGCCGCAACACCGCAGGATGGCTTCAGGCCCTAATCTGGTTCCGGCCCGGCATGCTGAGCCTTTGGTTAATTCCTCTTCCTGGTGGGAAATGAGAGTTAAATTTGCCCGTCCAGACACCTCCAGCTAGCCTCTCATTGGTTCTCGCTATTCCTGTTCATCTTCCGCAGAAATTGCAAACTGGGCCAAACAGGAGGTTAAAGGGACTGACTCTCCAAGTGGGGAGAGTGTTAGTAAAGCGTCTGGAATGTTGCACCCGAGTACCAGGGGAGGAAAACTGAGACATATTTGAACACGTCTCCCGATCACATGGTTGATCATACTCTAGGTTCCACATGCATGTTTTAGCTGAAGGAAGAATACCTTAAACCTGGGTAGTTGAAACCCGTGGAATGGGTACCATGCAATATGACTTCAAAGGGTCTTCATTTGCTCACCGAACCTCTCCAATCCTATCACTGCTGCGTTTATGCCCCTGTACACATGCTTGATTCTCTTTCGGAGACATAGCAATCCATAGGTTTTAAGATACTTACTAGTCATGTACATTCTTAGGCGTTTAATATGGGGTGTTGAGTCCATTTCGTTGAGCAAGGAGTAGCTCTTGTCTATTCCATATTTGGCTTAAGGAACTTTATCTGTGCTCATTTCAATCTCTGGTTTTATGCAGCACCCCAACTCACCTTTACCCTTAAGCAAGAATAAGTTGGTTTTCTAAATTTGAGACCCTGTTCTGTTCTGTAATTCAGTTCCTGTGTAGCCAAGTTTACATTCCGTGTATTACTGATATCTTATGATGTTTCTTTTTCTGTGTGACTTATTTCAGTTAGAATCATCATACCTGAATCCACTCATTGTGCTGCTAAGGGCCTGATGACACAGATTTCATTGCTGAGTGATATTGCTTTGTAAGTAAATACCACAACTTCTTTATCCATTTTTCACTTTCTGCGATGTTGAACTTGTACTGTAAACGAGGTTCTTGTAAACGGAGCCGTTCCAAACTTTTGGGTGGCTGTGTCTTTTTGATTTTAATTTCCCTAAGCTATAGGACCATAAGTGGAAGTGCCCTAGGTTCTGTTGCTTTGTTTTTTAGATGTTTCAGGAAACACCATACACTTCTCCCGAGTGTCTGTTGGCAATTTACATCCCGCCCATCAGCATAACAAGGCTCCCAGTTCTCCATGGCCTGTCCTGCCTTTCTGGATTTTACACTTTTTTCAGATGGCCCTTTTGACCGGGGGGAAGTGAGACTTCATTGTAGTGCAGATTTCCTTTGCAAGCTTGCTTGGTTGGCCAAAAAGGGCGTATGCGTTTTTTCCTGAATATATTCAGGAAAAAACGCATATGCCCTTTTTGACGTTCTGCCTCTTTTCCTATGCTTTCAATGCAATTCCAGTCTACCTCCTGAAATCGGTTTCCTGCAATTCTGCCCCGCTTTCAAGTCCTCTTGGCAGCCTTACTTCAGTCTATTTTTGGATGATAGCTGTCATTTATAACTCTGCAGGTTTGTGAATTACAGTGCCCCTGAGCTCCTTTCTTCAACTCGCTTTCTTTTGAGCTGGCCGCAACACCGCAGGATGGCTTCAGGCCCTAATCTGGTTCCGGCCCGGCATGCTGAGCCTTTGGTTAATTCCTCTTCCTGGTGGGAAATGAGAGTTAAATTTGCCCGTCCAGACACCTCCAGCTAGCCTCTCATTGGTTCTCGCTATTCCTGTTCATCTTCCGCAGAAATTGCAAACTGGGCCAAACAGGAGGTTAAAGGGACTGACTCTCCAAGTGGGGAGAGTGTTAGTAAAGCGTCTGGAATGTTGCACCCGAGTACCAGGGGAGGAAAACTGAGACATATTTGAACACGTCTCCCGTTCACATGGTTGATCGTACTTGGGTTCCACATGCATGTTTTAGCTGAAGGAAGAATACCTTAAACCTGGGTAGTTGAAACCCGTGGAATGGGTACCATGCAATATGACTTCAAAGGGTCTTCATTTGCTCACCGAACCTCTCCAATCCTATCACTGCTGCGTTTATGCTGCTGTACACACGCTTGATTCTCTTTTGGAAACATAGCAATCCATAGGTTTTAAGATACTTACTAGTCAGGTACATTCTTAGGCGTTTAATATGGGGTGTTGAGTCGATTTCGTTGAGCAAGGAGTAGCTCTTGTCTATTCCATATTTGGCTTAAGGAACTTTATCTGTGCTCATTTCAATCTCTGGTTTTATGCAGCACCCCAACTCACCTTTCCCCTTAAGCAAGCATAAGTTGTTTTTCTAAATTTGAGACCCTGTTCTGTTTTGGAATGCAGTTCCTGTGTAGCCAAGTTTACATTCCGTGTATTAGTGATATCTTATGATGTTTCTTTTTCTGTGTGACTTATTTCAGTTAGAATCATCGTACCTGAATCCACTCATTATGCTGCTACGGGCCTGATGACATAGATTTCATTGCTGAGTGATACTGCATTGTACGTAAGTACCACAAGTTCTTTATCCATTTTTCACTTTCTGTGATATTGAACTTGTACGGTAAACGAGGTTCTTGTAAACGGAGGTGTCCCAAACTTTGGGGTGGCTGTGTCTTTTTGATTTTAATTTCCCTAAGCTATAGGACCATAAGTGGAAGTGCCCTAGGCTCTGTTGCTTTGTTTTTTAGATGTTTCAGGAAACACCATACACTTCTCCCGAGTGTCTGTTGGCAATTTACATCCCACCCATCTGCATAACAAGGCTCCCAGTTCTCAATGGCCTGTTGCCTTTCTGGATTTTACACTTTTTTCAGATGGCCCTTTTGACCGGGGGGAAGTGAGACTTCATTGTAGTGCAGATTTCCTTTGCAAGCTTGCTTGGTTGGCCAAAAAGGGCGTATGCGTTTTTTCCTGAATATATTCAGGAAAAAACGCATACGCCCTTTTTGGCCAAGTGCATCATTGTGGACGTTCTGCCTCTTTTCCTATGCTTTCAATGCAATTCCAGTCTACCTCCTGAAATCGGTTTCCTGCAATTCTGCCCCGCTTTGAAGTCCTCTTGGCAGCCTTACTTCAGTCTATTTTTGGACGATAGCTGTCATTTATAACTCTGCAGGTTTGTGAATTACAGTGCCCCTGAGCTCCTTTCTTCAACTCGCTTTCTTGTGACCTGGCCAAAACACCGCAGGATGGCTTCAGGCCCTAATCTGGTTCCGGCCCGGCATGCTGAGTCTTTGGTTAATTCCTCTTCCTGGTGGGAAATGAGAGTTAAATTTGCCCATTCAGACACCTCCAGCTAGTCTCTCATTGGTTCTCGCTATTCCTGTTCATCTTCCGCAGAAATTGCAAACTGGGCCAAACAGGAGGTTAAAGGGACTGACTCTCCAAGTCGGGAGAGTGTTAGTAAAGCGTCTGGAATGTTGCACCCGAGTACCAGGGGAGGAAAACTGAGACATATTTGAACACGTCTCCCGTTCACATGGTTGATCATACTCTGGGTTCCACATGCATGTTTTAACTGAAGGAAGAATACCTTAAACCTGGGTAGTTGAGACCCGTGAAATGGGTACCATGCAATATGACTTCAAAGGGTCTTCATTTGCTCACCGAACCTCTCCAATCCTATCACTGCTGCGTTTATGCCCCTGTACACATGCTTGATTCTCTTTCGGAGACATAGCAATCCATAGGTTTTAAGATACTTACTAGTCAGGTACATTCTTAGGCGTTTAATATGGGGTTTTGAGTCCATTTCGTTGAGCAAGGAGTAGCTCTTGTCTATTCCATATTTGGCTTAAGGAACTTTATCTGTGCTCATTTCAATCTCTGGTTTTATGCAGCACCCCAACTCACCTTTCCCCTTAAGCAAGCATAAGTTGGTTTTCTAAATTTGAGACGCTGTTCTGTTTTGGAATGCAGTTCCTGTGTAGCCAAGTTTACATTCCGTGTATTAGTGATATCTTATGATGTTTCTTTTTCTGTGTGACTTATTTCAGTTAGAATCATCGTACCTGAATCCACTCATTATGCTGCTACGGGCCTGATGACATAGATTTCATTGCTGAGTGATACTGCATTGTACGTTAGTACTACAAGTTCTTTATCCATTTTTCACTTTCTGTGATATTGAACTTGTACGGTAAACGAGGTTCTTGTAAACGGAGGTGTCCCAAACTTTGGGGTGGCTGTGTCTTTTTGATTTTAATTTCCCTAAGCTATAGGACCATAAGTGGAAGTGCCCTAGGCTCTGTTGCTTTGTATTTCAGATGTTTCAGGAAACACCATACACTTCTCCCGAGTGGTTGTTGGCAATTTACATCCCGCCCATCAGCATAACAAGGCTCCCAGTTCTCCATGGCCTGTCCTGCCTTTCTGGATTTTACACTTTTTTCAGATGGCCCTTTTGACCGGGGGGAAGTGAGACTTCATTGTAGTGCAGATTTCCTTTGCAAGCTTGCTTGGTTGGCCAAAAAGGGCGTATGCGTTTTTTCCTGAATATATTCAGGAAAAAACGCATACGCCCTTTTTGGCCAAGTGCATCATTGTGGACGTTCTGCCTCTTTTCCTATGCTTTCAATGCAATTCCAGTCTACCTCCTGAAATCGGTTTCCTGCAATTCTGCCCCGCTTTCAAGTCCTATTGGCAGCCTTACTTCAGTCTATTTTTGGACGATAGCTGTCATTTATAACTCTGCAGGTTTGTGAATTACAGTGCCCCTGAGCTCCTTTCTTCAACTCGCTTTCTTTTGAGCTGGCCGCAACACCGCAGGATGGCTTCAGGCCCTAATCTGGTTCTGGCATGGCACGCTGAGCCTTTGGTTAATTCCTCTTCCTGGTAGGAAATGAGAGTTAAATTTGCCCGTCCAGACACCTCCAGCTAGTCTCCATTGGTTCTCGCTATTCCTGTTCATCTTCCGCAGAAAATGCAAACTGGGCCAAACAGGAGGTTAAAGGGACTGACTCTCCAAGTCGGGAGAGTGTTAGTAAAGCGTCTGGAATGTTGCACCCGAGTACCAGGGTACGAAAACTGAGACATATTTGAACACGTCTCCCGATCACATGGTTGATCATACTCTAGGTTCCACATGCATGTTTTAGCTGAAGGAAGAATACCTTAAACCTGGGTAGTTGAAACCCGTGGAATGGGTACCATGCAATATGACTTCAAAGGGTCTTCATTTGCTCACCGAACCTCTCCAATCCTATCACTGCTGCGTTTATGCCCCTGTACACATGCTTGATTCTCTTTTGGAGACATAGCAATCCATAGGTTTTAAGATACTTACAAGTCAGGTACATTCTTAGGCGTTTAATATGCGGTGTTGAGTCCATTTCGTTGAGCGAGGAGTAGCTCTTGTCTATTCCATATTTGGCTTAAGGAACTTTATCTGTGCTCATTTCAATCTCTGGTTTTATGCAGCACCCCAACTCACCTTTACCCTTAAGCAAGCATAAGTTGGTTTTCTAAATTTGAGTCCCTGTTCTGTTCTGTAATTCAGTTCCTGTGTAGCCAAGTTTACATTCCGTGTATTACTGATATCTTATGATGTTTCTTTTTCTGTGTGACTTATTTCAGTTAGAATCATCATACCTGAATCCACTCATTGTGCTGCTAAGGGCCAGATGACACAGATTTCATTGCTGAGTGATATTGCTTTGTAAGTAAATACCACAACTTCTTTATCCATTTTTCACTTTCTGCGATGTTGAACTTGTACTGTAAACGAGGTTCTTGTAAACAGAGCCGTTCCAAACTTTGGGGTGGCTGTGTCTTTTTGATTTTAATTTCCCTAAGCTATAGGACCATAAGTGGAAGTGCCCTAGGTTCTGTTGCTTTGTTTTTTAGATGTTTCAGGAAACACCATACACTTCTCCCAAGTGGTTCTTGGCAATTTACATCCCGCCCATCAGCATAACAAGGCTCCCAGTTCTCCATGGCCTTTCCTGCCTTTCTGGATTTTACACTTTTTTCAGATGGCCCTTTTGACCGGGGAGAAGTGAGACTTCATTGTAGTGCAGATTTCCTTTGCAAGCTTGCTTGGTTGGCCAAAAAGGGCGTATGCGTTTTTTCCTGAATATATTCAGGAAAAAACGCATACGCCCTTTTTGGCCAAGTGCATCATTGTGGACGTTCTGCCTCTTTTCCTATGCTTTCAATGCAATTCCAGTCTACCTCCTGAAATCGGTTTCCTGCAATTCTGCCCCGCTTTCAAGTCCTCTTGGCAGCCTTACTTCAGTCTATTTTTGGACGATAGCTGTCATTTATAACTCTGCAGGTTTGTGAATTACAGTGCCCCTGAGCTCCTTTCTTCAACTCGCTTTCTTGTGACCTGGCCGCAACACCGCAGGATGGCTTCAGGCCCTAATCTGGTTCCGGCCCGGCATGCTGAGCCTTTGGTTAATTCCTCTTCCTGGTGGGAAATGAGAGTTAAATTTGCCCGTCCAGACACCTCCAGCTAGCCTCTCATTGGTTCTCGCTATTCCTGTTCATCTTCCGCAGAAATTGCAAACTGGGCCAAACAGGAGGTTAAAGGGACTGACTCTCCAAGTGGGGAGAGTGTTAGTAAAGCGTCTGGAATGTTGCACCCGAGTACCAGGGGAGGAAAACTGAGACATATTTGAACACGTCTCCCCTTCACATGGTTGATCATACTTGGGTTCCACATGCATGATTTAGCTGAAGGAAGAATACCTTAAACCTGGAGAGTTGAGACCCGTGGAATGGGTACCATGCAATATGACTTCAAAGGGTCTTCATTTGCTCACCGAACCTCTCCAATCCTATCACTGCTGCGTTTATGCCCCTGTACACATGCTTGATTCTCTTTCGGAGACATAGCAATCCATAGGTTTTAAGATACTTACTAGTCAGGTACATTCTTAGGCGTTTAATATGCGGTGTTGAGTCCATTTCGTTGAGCAAGGAGTAGCTCTTGTCTATTCCATATTTGACTTAAGGAACTTTATCTGTGCTCATTTCAATCTCTGGTTTTATGCAGCACCCCAACTCACCTTTACCCTTAAGCAAGCATAAGTTGGTTTTCGAAATTTGAGACCCTGTTCTGTTTTGGAATGCAGTTCCTGTGTAGCCAAGTTTACATTCCGTGTATTACTGATATCTTATGATGTTTCTTTTTCTGTGTGACTTATTTCAGTTAGAATCATCATACCTGAATCCACTCATTGTGCTGCTAAGGGCCTGATGACACAGATTTCATTGCTGAGTGATATTGCTTTGTAAGTAAATACCACAACTTCTTTATCCATTTTTCACTTTCTGCGATGTTGAACTTGTACTGTAAACGAGGTTCTTGTAAACAGAGCCGTTCCAAACTTTGGGGTGGCTGTGTGTTTTTGATTTTAATTTCCCTAAGCTATAGGACCATAAGTGGAAGTGCCCTAGGTTCTGTTGCTTTGTTTTTTAGATGTTTCAGGAAACACCATACACTTCTCCCAAGTGGTTCTTGGCAATTTACATCCCGCCCATCAGCATAACAAGGCTCCCAGTTCTCCATGGCCTTTCCTGCCTTTCTGGATTTTACACTTTTTTCAGATGGCCCTTTTGACCGGGGAGAAGTGAGACTTCATTGTAGTGCAGATTTCCTTTGCAAGCTTGCTTGGTTGGCCAAAAAGGGCGTATGCGTTTTTTCCTGAATATATTCAGGAAAAAACGCATACGCCCTTTTTGGCCAAGTGCATCATTGTGGACGTTCTGCCTCTTTTCCTATGCTTTCAATGCAATTCCAGTCTACCTCCTGAAATCGGTTTCCTGCAATTCTGCCCCGCTTTCAAGTCCTCTTGGCAGCCTTACTTCAGTCTATTTTTGGACGATAGCTGTCATTTATAACTCTGCAGGTTTGTGAATTACAGTGCCCCTGAGCTCCTTTCTTCAACTCGCTTTCTTGTGACCTGGCCGCAACACCGCAGGATGGCTTCAGGCCCTAATCTGGTTCCGGCCCGGCATGCTGAGCCTTTGGTTAATTCCTCTTCCTGGTGGGAAATGAGAGTTAAATTTGCCCGTCCAGACACCTCCAGCTAGCCTCTCATTGGTTCTCGCTATTCCTGTTCATCTTCCGCAGAAATTGCAAACTGGGCCAAACAGGAGGTTAAAGGGACTGACTCTCCAAGTGGGGAGAGTGTTAGTAAAGCGTCTGGAATGTTGCACCCGAGTACCAGGGGAGGAAAACTGAGACATATTTGAACACGTCTCCCGTTCACATGGTTGATCATACTTGGGTTCCACATGCATGATTTAGCTGAAGGAAGAATACCTTAAACCTGGAGAGTTGAGACCCGTGGAATGGGTACCATGCAATATGACTTCAAAGGGTCTTCATTTGCTCACCGAACCTCTCCAATCCTATCACTGCTGCGTTTATGCCCCTGTACACATGCTTGATTCTCTTTCGGAGACATAGCAATCCATAGGTTTTAAGATACTTACTAGTCAGGTACATTCTTAGGCGTTTAATATGCGGTGTTGAGTCCATTTCGTTGAGCAAGGAGTAGCTCTTGTCTATTCCATATTTGACTTAAGGAACTTTATCTGTGCTCATTTCAATCTCTGGTTTTATGCAGCACCCCAACTCACCTTTACCCTTAAGCAAGCATAAGTTGGTTTTCGAAATTTGAGACCCTGTTCTGTTTTGGAATGCAGTTCCTGTGTAGCCAAGTTTACATTCCGTGTATTAGTGATATCTTATGATGTTTCTTTTTCTGTGTGACTTATTTCAGTTAGAATCATCGTACCTGAATCCACTCATTATGCTGCTACGGGCCTGATGACATAGATTTCATTGCTGAGTGATACTGCATTGTACGTAAGTACCACAAGTTCTTTATCCATTTTTCACTTTCTGTCATATTGAACTTGTACGGTAAACGAGGTTCTTGTAAACGGAGGCGTCCCAAACTTTGGGGTGGCTGTGTCTTTTTGATTTTAATTTCCCTAAGCTATAGGACCATAAGTGGAAGTACCCTAGGCTCTGTTGCTTTGTTTTTTAGATGTTTCAGGAAACACCATACACTTCTCCCGAGTGGTTGTTGGCAATTTACATCCCGCCCATCAGCATAACAAGGCTCCCAGTTCTCCATGGCCTGTCCTGCCTTTCTGGATTTTACACTTTTTTCAGATGGCCCTTTTGACCGGGGGGAAGTGAGACTTCATTGTAGTGCAGATTTCCTTTGCAAGCTTGCTTGGTTGGCCAAAAAGGGCGTATGCGTTTTTTCCTGAATATATTCAGGAAAAAACGCATACGCCCTTTTTGGCCAAGTGCATCATTGTGGACGTTCTGCCTCTTTTCCTATGCTTTCAATGCAATTCCAGTCTACCTCCTGAAATCGGTTTCCTGCAATTCTGCCCCGCTTTGAAGTCCTCTTGGCAGCCTTACTTCAGTATATTTTTGGACGATAGCTGTCATTTATAACTCTGCAGGTTTGTGAATTACAGTGCCCCTGAGCTCCTTTCTTCAACTCGCTTTCTTTTGAGCTGGCCGCAACACAGCAGGATGGCTTCAGGCCCTAATCTGGTTCCGGTACGGCATGCTGAGCCTTTGGTTATTTCCTCTTCCTGTTGGGAAATGAGAGTTAAATTTGCCCGTCCAGACACCTCCAGCTAACCTCTCATTGGTTCTCGCTATTCCTGTTCATCTTCCGCAGAAATTGCAAACTGGGCCAAACAGGAGGTTAAAGGCGCTGACTCTCCAAGTGGGGAGAGTGTTAGTAAAGCGTCTGGAATGTTGCACCCGAGTACCAGGGGAGGAAAACTGAGACATATTTGAACACGTCTCCCGTTCACATGGTTTATCATACTTGGGTTCCACATGCATGTTTTAGCTGAAGGAAGAATACCTTAAACCTGGAGAGTTGAGACCCGTGGAATGGGTACCATGCAATATGACTTCAAAGGGTCTTCATTTGCTCACCGAACCTCTCCAATCCTATCACTGCTGCGTTTATGCCCCTGTACACATGCTTGATTCTCTTTCGGAGACATAGCAATCCATAGGTTTTAAGATACTTACTAGTCAGGTACATTCTTAGGCGTTTAATATGCGGTGTTGAGTCCATTTCGTTGAGCAAGGAGTAGCTCTTGTCTATTCCATATTTGACTTAAGGAACTTTATCTGTGCTCATTTCAATCTCTGGTTTTATGCAGCACCCCAACTCACCTTTACCCTTAAGCAAGCATAAGTTGGTTTTCTAAATTTGAGACCCTGTTCTGTTCTGTAATTCAGTTCCTGTGTAGCCAAGTTTACATTCCGTGTATTACTGATATCTTATGATGTTTCTTTTTCTGTGTGACTTACTTCAGTTAGAATCATCATACCTGAATCCACTCATTGTGCTGCTAAGGGCCTGATGACACAGATTTCATTGCTGAGTGATATTGCTTTGTAAGTAAATACCACAACTTCTTTATCCATTTTTCACTTTCTGCGATGTTGAACTTGTACTGTAAACGAGGTTCTTGTAAACAGAGCCGTTCCAAACTTTGGGGTGGCTGTGTCTTTTTGATTTTAATTTCCCTAAGCTATAGGACCATAAGTGGAAGTGCCCTAGGTTCTGTTGCTTTGTTTTTTAGATGTTTCAGGAAACACCATACACTTCTCCCGAGTGGTTGTTGGCAATTTACATCCCGCCCATCAGCATAACAAGGCTCCCAGTTCTCCATGGCCTGTCCTGCCTTTCTGGATTTTACACTTTTTTCAGATGGCCCTTTTGACCGGGGAGAAGTGAGACTTCATTGTAGTGCAGATTTCCTTTGCAAGCTTGCTTGGTTGGCCAAAAAGGGCGTATGCGTTTTTTCCTGAATATATTCAGGAAAAAACGCATACGCCCTTTTTGGCCAAGTGCATCATTGTGGACGTTCTGCCTCTTTTCCTATGCTTTCAATGCAATTCCAGTCTACCTCCTGAAATCGGTTTCCTGCAATTCTGCCCCGCTTTGAAGTCCTCTTGGCAGCCTTACTTCAGTCTATTTTTGGACGATAGCTGTCATTTATAACTCTGCAGGTTTGTGAATTACAGTGCCCCTGAGCTCCTTTCTTCAACTCGCTTTCTTGTGACCTGGCCGCAACACCGCAGGATGGCTTCAGGCCCTAATCTGGTTCCGGCCCGGCATGCTGAGCCTTTGGTTAATTCCTCTTCCTGGTGGGAAATGAGAGTTAAATTTGCCCGTCCAGACACCTCCAGCTAGCCTCTCATTGGTTCTCGCTATTCCTGTTCATCTTCCGCAGAAATTGCAAACTGGGCCAAACAGGAGGTTAAAGGGACTGACTCTCCAAGTGGGGAGAGTGTTAGTAAAGCGTCTGGAATGTTGCACCCGAGTACCAGGGGAGGAAAACTGAGACATATTTGAACACGTCTCCCGTTCACATGGTTGATCATACTTGGGTTCCACATGCATGATTTAGCTGAAGGAAGAATACCTTAAACCTGGAGAGTTGAGACCCGTGGAATGGGTACCATGCAATATGACTTCAAAGGGTCTTCATTTGCTCACCGAACCTCTCCAATCCTATCACTGCTGCGTTTATGCCCCTGTACACATGCTTGATTCTCTTTTGGAGACATAGCAATCCATAGGTTTTAAGATACTTACTAGTCAGGTACATTCTTAGGCGTTTAATATGCGGTGTTGAGTCCATTTCGTTGAGCAAGGAGTAGCTCTTGTCTATTCCATATTTGACTTAAGGAACTTTATCTGTGCTCATTTCAATCTCTGGTTTTATGCAGCACCCCAACTCACCTTTACCCTTAAGCAAGCATAAGTTGGTTTTCGAAATTTGAGACACTGTTCTGTTTTGGAATGCAGTTCCTGTGTAGCCAAGTTTACATTCCGTGTATTACTGATATCTTATGATGTTTCTTTTTCTGTGTGACTTATTTCAGTTAGAATCATCATACCTGAATCCACTCATTGTGCTGCTAAGGGCCTGATGACACAGATTTCATTGCTGAGTGATATTGCTTTGTAAGTAAATACCACAACTTCTTTATCCATTTTTCACTTTCTGCGATGTTGAACTTGTACTGTAAACGAGGTTCTTGTAAACAGAGCCGTTCCAAACTTTGGGGTGGCTGTGTGTTTTTGATTTTAATTTCCCTAAGCTATAGGACCATAAGTGGAAGTGCCCTAGGTTCTGTTGCTTTGTTTTTTAGATGTTTCAGGAAACACCATACACTTCTCCCAAGTGGTTCTTGGCAATTTACATCCCGCCCATCAGCATAACAAGGCTCCCAGTTCTCCATGGCCTTTCCTGCCTTTCTGGATTTTACACTTTTTTCAGATGGCCCTTTTGACCGGGGAGAAGTGAGACTTCATTGTAGTGCAGATTTCCTTTGCAAGCTTGCTTGGTTGGCCAAAAAGGGCGTATGCGTTTTTTCCTGAATATATTCAGGAAAAAACGCATACACCCTTTTTGGCCAAGTGCATCATTGTGGACGTTCTGCCTCTTTTCCTATGCTTTCAATGCAATTCCAGTCTACCTCCTGAAATCGGTTTCCTGCAATTCTGCCCCGCTTTCAAGTCCTCTTGGCAGCCTTACTTCAGTCTATTTTTGGACGATACCTGTCATTTATAACTCTGCAGGTTTGTGAATTACAGTGCCCCTGAGCTCCTTTCTTCAACTCGCTTTCTTGTGACCTGGCCGCAACACCGCAGGATGGCTTCAGGCCCTAATCTGGTTCCGGCCCGGCATGCTGAGCCTTTGGTTAATTCCTCTTCCTGGTGGGAAATGAGAGTTAAATTTGCCCGTCCAGACACCTCCAGCTAGCCTCTCATTGGTTCTCGCTATTCCTGTTCATCTTCCGCAGAAATTGCAAACTGGGCCAAACAGGAGGTTAAAGGGACTGACTCTCCAAGTGGGGAGAGTGTTAGTAAAGCGTCTGGAATGTTGCACCCGAGTACCAGGGGAGGAAAACTGAGACATATTTGAACACGTCTCCCGTTCACATGGTTGATCATACTTGGGTTCCACATGCATGATTTAGCTGAAGGAAGAATACCTTAAACCTGGAGAGTTGAGACCCGTGGAATGGGTACCATGCAATATGACTTCAAAGGGTCTTCATTTGCTCACCGAACCTCTCCAATCCTATCACTGCTGCATTTATGCCCCTGTACACATGCTTGATTCTCTTTCGGAGACATAGCAATCCATAGGTTTTAAGATACTTACTAGTCAGGTACATTCTTAGGCGTTTAATATGCGGTGTTGAGTCCATTTCGTTGAGCAAGGAGTAGCTCTTGTCTATTCCATATTTGACTTAAGGAACTTTATCTGTGCTCATTTCAATCTCTGGTTTTATGCAGCACCCCAACTCACCTTTACCCTTAAGCAAGCATAAGTTGGTTTTCGAAATTTGAGACCCTGTTCTGTTTTGGAATGCAGTTCCTGTGTAGCCAAGTTTACATTCCGTGTATTAGTGATATCTTATGATGTTTCTTTTTCTGTGTGACTTATTTCAGTTAGAATCATCGTACCTGAATCCACTCATTATGCTGCTACGGGCCTGATGACATAGATTTCATTGCTGAGTGATACTGCATTGTACGTAAGTACCACAAGTTCTTTATCCATTTTTCACTTTCTGTCATATTGAACTTGTACGGTAAACGAGGTTCTTGTAAACGGAGGCGTCCCAAACTTTGGGGTGGCTGTGTCTTTTTGATTTTAATTTCCCTAAGCTATAGGACCATAAGTGGAAGTACCCTAGGCTCTGTTGCTTTGTTTTTTAGATGTTTCAGGAAACACCATACACTTCTCCCGAGTGGTTGTTGGCAATTTACATCCCGCCCATCAGCATAACAAGGCTCCCAGTTCTCCATGGCCTGTCCTGCCTTTCTGGATTTTACACTTTTTTCAGATGGCCCTTTTGACCGGGGGGAAGTGAGACTTCATTGTAGTGCAGATTTCCTTTGCAAGCTTGCTTGGTTGGCCAAAAAGGGCGTATGCGTTTTTTCCTGAATATATTCAGGAAAAAACGCATACGCCCTTTTTGGCCAAGTGCATCATTGTGGACGTTCTGCCTCTTTTCCTATGCTTTCAATGCAATTCCAGTCTACCTCCTGAAATCGGTTTCCTGCAATTCTGCCCCGCTTTCAAGTCCTCTTGGCAGCCTTACTTCAGTATATTTTTGGACGATAGCTGTCATTTATAACTCTGCAGGTTTGTGAATTACAGTGCCCCTGAGCTCCTTTCTTCAACTCGCTTTCTTTTGAGCTGGCCGCAACACAGCAGGATGGCTTCAGGCCCTAATCTGGTTCCGGTACGGCATGCTGAGCCTTTGGTTATTTCCTCTTCCTGTTGGGAAATGAGAGTTAAATTTGCCCGTCCAGACACCTCCAGCTAACCTCTCATTGGTTCTCGCTATTCCTGTTCATCTTCCGCAGAAATTGCAAACTGGGCCAAACAGGAGGTTAAAGGCGCTGACTCTCCAAGTGGGGAGAGTGTTAGTAAAGCGTCTGGAATGTTGCACCCGAGTACCAGGGGAGGAAAACTGAGACATATTTGAACACGTCTCCCGTTCACATGGTTTATCATACTTGGGTTCCACATGCATGTTTTAGCTGAAGGAAGAATACCTTAAACCTGGAGAGTTGAGACCCGTGGAATGGGTACCATGCAATATGACTTCAAAGGGTCTTCATTTGCTCACCGAACCTCTCCAATCCTATCACTGCTGCGTTTATGCCCCTGTACACATGCTTGATTCTCTTTCGGAGACATAGCAATCCATAGGTTTTAAGATACTTACTAGTCAGGTACATTCTTAGGCGTTTAATATGCGGTGTTGAGTCCATTTCGTTGAGCAAGGAGTAGCTCTTGTCTATTCCATATTTGACTTAAGGAACTTTATCTGTGCTCATTTCAATCTCTGGTTTTATGCAGCACCCCAACTCACCTTTACCCTTAAGCAAGCATAAGTTGGTTTTCTAAATTTGAGACCCTGTTCTGTTCTGTAATTCAGTTCCTGTGTAGCCAAGTTTACATTCCGTGTATTACTGATATCTTATGATGTTTCTTTTTCTGTGTGACTTACTTCAGTTAGAATCATCATACCTGAATCCACTCATTGTGCTGCTAAGGGCCTGATGACACAGATTTCATTGCTGAGTGATATTGCTTTGTAAGTAAATACCACAACTTCTTTATCCATTTTTCACTTTCTGCGATGTTGAACTTGTACTGTAAACGAGGTTCTTGTAAACAGAGCCGTTCCAAACTTTGGGGTGGCTGTGTCTTTTTGATTTTAATTTCCCTAAGCTATAGGACCATAAGTGGAAGTGCCCTAGGTTCTGTTGCTTTGTTTTTTAGATGTTTCAGGAAACACCATACACTTCTCCCGAGTGGTTGTTGGCAATTTACATCCCGCCCATCAGCATAACAAGGCTCCCAGTTCTCCATGGCCTGTCCTGCCTTTCTGGATTTTACACTTTTTTCAGATGGCCCTTTTGACCGGGGGGAAGTGAGACTTCATTGTAGTGCAGATTTCCTTTGCAAGCTTGCTTGGTTGGCCAAAAAGGGCGTATGCGTTTTTTCCTGAATATATTCAGGAAAAAACGCATACGCCCTTTTTGGCCAAGTGCATCATTGTGGACGTTCTGCCTCTTTTCTTATGCTTTCAATGCAATTCCAGTCTACCTCCTGAAATCGGTTTCCTGCAATTCTGCCCCGCTTTCAAGTCCTCTTGGCAGCCTTACTTCAGTCTATTTTTGGACGATAGCTGTCATTTATAACTCTGCAGGTTTGTGAATTACAGTGCCCCTGAGCTCCTTCCTTCAACTCGCTTTCTTTTGAGCTGGCCGCAACACCGCAGGATGGCTTCAGGCCCTAATCTGGTTCCGGTACGGCACGCTGAGCCTTTGGTTATTTCCTCTTCCTGTTGGGAAATGAGAGTTAAATTTGCCCGTCCAGACACCTCCAGCTAGCCTCTCATTGGTTCTCGCTATTCCTGTTCATCTTCCGCAGAAATTGCAAACTGGGCCAAACAGGAGGTTAAAGGCGCTGACTCTCCAAGTGGGGAGAGTGTTAGTAAAGCGTCTGGAATGTTGCACCCGAGTACCAGAGGAGGAAAACTGAAACATATTTGAACACGTCTCCCGATCACATGGTTGATCATACTCTGGGTTCCACATGCATATTTTAGCTGAAGGAAGAATACCTAAAACCTGGGTAGTTGAAACCCGTGGAATGGGTACCATGCAATATGACTTCAAAGGGTCTTCATTTGCTCACCGAACCTCTCCAATCCTATCACTGCTGCGTTTATGCCCCTGTACACATGCTTGATTCTCTTTCGGAGACATAGCAATCCATAGGTTTTAAGATACTTACTAGTCAGGTACATTCTTTGGCGTTTAATATGCGGTGTTGAGTCCATTTCCTTGAGCAAGGAGTAGCTCTTGTCTATTCCATATTTGACTTAAGGAACTTTATCTGTGCTCATTTCAATCTCTGGTTTTATGCAGCACCCCAACTCACCTTTACCCTTAAGCAAGCATAAGTTGGTTTTCTAAATTTGAGACCCTGTTCTGTTCTGTAATTCAGTTCCTGTGTAGCCAAGTTTACATTCCGTGTATTACTGATATCTTATGATGTTTCTTTTTCTGTGTGACTTACTTCAGTTAGAATCATCATACCTGAATCCACTCATTGTGCTGCTAAGGGCCTGATGACACAGATTTCATTGCTGAGTGATATTGCTTTGTAAGTAAATACCACAACTTCTTTATCCATTTTTCACTTTCTGCGATGTTGAACTTGTACTGTAAACGAGGTTCTTGTAAACAGAGCCGTTCCAAACTTTGGGGTGGCTGTGTCTTTTTGATTTTAATTTCCCTAAGCTATAGGACCATAAGTGGAAGTGCCCTAGGTTCTGTTGCTTTGTTTTTTAGATGTTTCAGGAAACACCATACACTTCTCCCGAGTGGTTGTTGGCAATTTACATCCCGCCCATCAGCATAACAAGGCTCCCAGTTCTCCATGGCCTGTCCTGCCTTTCTGGATTTTACACTTTTTTCAGATGGCCCTTTTGACCGGGGGGAAGTGAGACTTCATTGTAGTGCAGATTTCCTTTGCAAGCTTGCTTGGTTGGCCAAAAAGGGCGTATGCGTTTTTTCCTGAATATATTCAGGAGAAAACGCATACGCCCTTTTGGGCCAAGTGCATCATTGTGGACGTTCTGCCTCTTTTCCTATGCTTTCAATGCAATTCCAGTCTACCTCCTGAAATCGGTTTCCTGCAATTCTGCCCCGCTTTCAAGTCCTCTTGGCAGCCTTACTTCAGTCTATTTTTGGACGATAGCTGTCATTTATAACTCTGCAGGTTTGTGAATTACAGTGCCCCTGAGCTCCTTTCTTCAACTCGCTTTCTTTTGAGCTGGCCGCAACACCGCAGGATGGCTTCAGGCCCTAATCTGGTTCCAGTACGGCACGCTGAGCCTTTGGTTATTTCCTCTTCCTGTTGGGAAATGAGAGTTAAATTTGCCCGTCCAGACACCTCCAGCTAGCCTCTCATTGGTTCTCGCTATTCCTGTTCATCTTCCGCAGAAATTGCAAACTGGGCCAAACAGGAGGTTAAAGGGACTGACTCTCCAAGTGGGGAGAGTGTTAGTAAAGCGTCTGGAATGTTGCACCCGAGTACCAGAGGAGGAAAACTGAAACATATTTGAACACGTCTCCCGATCACATGGTTGATCATACTCTGGGTTCCACATGCATATTTTAGCTGAAGGAAGAATACCTAAAACCTGGGTAGTTGAAACCCGTGGAATGGGTACCATGCAATATGACTTCAAAGGGTCTTCATTTGCTCACCGAACCTCTCCAATCCTATCACTGCTGCGTTTATGCCCCTGTACACATGCTTGATTCTCTTTCGGAGACATAGCAATCCATAGGTTTTAAGATACTTACTAGTCAGGTACATTCTTAGGCGTTTAATATGCGGTGTTGAGTCCATTTCGTTGAGCAAGGAGTAGCTCTTGTCTATTCCATATTTGGCTTAAGGAACTTTATCTGTGCTCATTTCAATCTCTGGTTTTATGCAGCACCCCAACTCACCTTTCCCCTTAAGCAAGTATAAGTTGGTTTTCTAAATTTGAGACCCTGTTCTGTTTTGGAATGCAGTTCCTGTGTAGCCAAGTTTACATTCCGTGTATTACTGATATCTTATGATGTTTCTTTTTCTGTGTGACTTATTTCAGTTAGAATCATCATACCTGAATCCACTCATTGTGCTGCAAAGGGCCTGATGACACAGATTTCATTGCTGAGTGATATTGCTTTGTAAGTAAATACCACAACTTCTTTATCCATTTTTCACTTTCTGCGATGTTGAACTTGTACTGTAAACGAGGTTCTTGTAAACAGAGGCGTCCCAAACTTTGGGGTGGCTGTGTTTTTGATTTTAATTTCCCTAAGCTATAGGACCATAAGTGGCAGTGCCCTAGGCTCTGTTGCTTTGTTTTTTAGATGTTTCAGGAAACACCATACACTTCTCCTGAGTGTCTGTTGGCAATTTACATCCCGCCCATCAGCATAACAAGGCTCCCAGTTCTCCATGGACCTGTCCTGCCTTTCTGGATTTTACACTTTTTTCAGATGGCCCTTTTGACCGGGGGGAAGTGAGACTTCATTGTAGTGCAGATTTCCTTTGCAAGCTTGCTTGGTTGGCCAAAAAGGGCGTATGCGTTTTTTCCTGAATATATTCAGGAAAAAACGCATACGCCCTTTTTGGCCAAGTGCATCATTGTGGACGTTCTGCCTCTTTTCCTATGCTTTCAATGCAATTCCAGTCTACCTCCTGAAATCGGTTTCCTGCAATTCTGCCCCGCTTTCAAGTCCTCTTGGCAGCCTTACTTCAGTCTATTTTTGGACGATAGCTGTCATTTATAACTCTGCAGGTTTGTGAATTACAGTGCCCCTGAGCTCCTTTCTTCAACTCGCTTTCTTGTGACCTGGCCGCAACACCGCAGGATGGCTTCAGGCCCTAATCTGGTTCCGGCCCGGCACACTGAGCCTTTGGTTAATTCCTCTTCCTGGTGGGAAATGAGAGTTAAATTTGCCCGTCCAGACACCTCCAGCTAGCCTCTCATTGGTTCTCGCTATTCCTGTTCATCTTCCGCAGAAATTGCAAACTGGGCCAAACAGGAGGTTAAAGGCGCTGACTCTCCAAGTGGGGAGAGTGTTAGTAAAGCGTCTGGAATGTTGCACCCGAGTACCAGGGGAGGAAAACTGAGACATATTTGAACACATCTCCCGATCACATGGTTGATCATACTCTAGGTTCCACATGCATGTTTTAGCTGAAGGAAGAATACCTTAAACCTGGGTAGTTGAAACCCGTGGAATGGGTACCATGCAATATGACTTCAAAGGGTCTTCATTTGCTCACCGAACCTCTCCAATCCTATCACTGCTGCGTTTATGCCCCTGTACACATGCTTGATTCTCTTTCGGAGACATAGCAATCCATAGGTTTTAAGATACTTACTAGTCAGGTACATTCTTAGGCGTTTAATATGGGGTGTTGAGTCCATTTCGTTGAGCAAGGAGTAGCTCTTGTCTATTCCATATTTGGCTTAAGGAACTTTATCTGTGCTCATTTCAATCTCTGGTTTTATGCAGCACCCCAACTCACCTTTACCCTTAAGCAAGCATAAGTTGGTTTTCTAAATTTGAGACCCTGTTCTGTTCTGTAATTCAGTTCCTGTGTAGCCAAGTTTACATTCCGTGTATTACTGATATCTTATGATGTTTCTTTTTCTGTGTGACTTATTTCAGTTAGAATCATCATACCTGAATCCACTCATTGTGCTGCTAAGGGCCTGATGACACAGATTTCATTGCTGAGTGATATTGCTTTGTAAGTAAATACCACAACTTCTTTATCCATTTTTCACTTTCTGCGATGTTGAACTTGTACTGTAAACGAGGTTCTTGTAAACAGAGCCGTTCCAAACTTTGGGGTGGCTGTGTCTTTTTGATTTTAATTTCCCTAAGCTATAGGACCATAAGTGGAAGTGCCCTAGGTTCTGTTGCTTTGTTTTTTAGATGTTTCAGGAAACACCATACACTTCTCCCGAGTGGTTGTTGGCAATTTACATCCCGCCCATCAGCATAACAAGGCTCCCAGTTCTCCATGGCCTGTCCTGCCTTTCTGGATTTTACACTTTTTTCAGATGGCCCTTTTGACCGGGGGGAAGTGAGACTTCATTGTAGTGCAGATTTCCTTTGCAAGCTTGCTTGGTTGGCCAAAAAGGGCGTATGCGTTTTTTCCTGAATATATTCAGGAAAAAACGCATACGCCCTTTTTGGCCAAGTGCATCATTGTGGACGTTCTGCCTCTTTTCCTATGCTTTCAATGCAATTCCAGTCTACCTCCTGAAATCGGTTTCCTGCAATTCTGCCCCGCTTTCAAGTCCTCTTGGCAGCCTTACTTCAGTCTATTTTTGGACGATAGCTGTCATTTATAACTCTGCAGGTTTGTGAATTACAGTGCCCCTGAGCTCCTTTCTTCAACTCGCTTTCTTGTGACCTGGCCGCAACACCGCAGGATGGCTTCAGGCCCTAATCTGGTTCCGGTACGGCACGCTGAGCCTTTGGTTATTTCCTCCTCCTGGTGGGAAATGAGAGTTAAATTTGCCCGTCCAGACACCTCCAGCTAGCCTCTCATTGGTTCTCGCTATTCCTGTTCATCTTCCACAGAAATTGCAAACTGGGCCAAACAGGAGGTTAAAGGGACTGACTCTCCAAGTGGGGAGAGTGTTAGTAAAGCGTCTGGAATGTTGCACCCGAGTACCAGGGGAGGAAAACTGAGACATATTTGAACACGTCTCCTGATCACATGGTTGATCATACTCTAGGTTCCACATGCATGTTTTAGCTGAAGGAAAAATACCTTAAACTTGGGTATTGAAACCCGTGGAATGGGTACCATGCAATATGACTTCAAAGGGTCTTCATTTGCTCACCGAACCTCTCCAATCCTATCACTGCTGCGTTTATGCCCCTGTACACATGCTTGATTCTCTTTCGGAGACATAGCAATCCATAGGTTTTAAGATACTTACTAGTCAGGTACATTCTTAGGCGTTTAATATGGGGTGTTGAGTCCATTTCGTTGAGCAAGGAGTAGCTCTTGTCTATTCCATATTTGGCTTAAGGAACTTTATCTGTGCTCATTTCAATCTCTGGTTTTATGCAGCACCCCAACTCACCTTTACCCTTAAGCATGCATAAGTTGGTTTTCTAAATTTGAGACCCTGTTCTGTTCTGTAATTCAGTTCCTGTGTAGCCAAGTTTACATTCCGTGTATTACTGATATCTTATGATGTTTCTTTTTCTGTGTGACTTATTTCAGTTAGAATCATCATACCTGAATCCACTCATTGTGCTGCTAAGGGCCTGATGACACAGATTTCATTGCTGAGTGATATTGCTTTGTAAGTAAATACCACAACTTCTTTATCCATTTTTCACTTTCTGCGATGTTGAACTTGTACTGTAAACGAGGTTCTTGTAAACAGAGGCGTCCCAAACTTTGGGGTGGCTGTGTCTCTTTGATTTTAATTTCCCTAAGCTATAGGACCATAAGTGGCAGTGCCCTAGGCTCTGTTGCTTTGTTTTTTAGATGTTTCAGGAAACACCATACACTTCTCCCGAGTGTCTGTTGGCAATTTACATCCCGCCCATCAGCATAACAAGGCTCCCAGTTCTCCATGGCCTGTCCTGCCTTTCTGGATTTTACACTTTTTTCAGATGGCCCTTTTGACCAGGGGGAAGTGAGACTTCATTGTAGTGCAGATTTCCTTTGCAAGCTTGCTTGGTTGGCCAAAAAGGGCGTATGCGTTTTTTCCTGAATATATTCAGGAAAAAACGCATACGCCCTTTTTGGCCAAGTGCATCATTGTGGACGTTCTGCCTCTTTTCCTATGCTTTCAATGCAATTCCAGTCAACTCCTGAAATCGGTTTCCTGCAATTCTGCCCCGCTTTCAAGTCCTCTTTGCAGCCTTACTTCAGTCTATTTTTGGACGATAGCTGTCATTTATAACTCTGCAGGTTTGTGAATTACAGTGCCCCTGAGCTCCTTTCTTCAACTCGCTTTCTTTTGAGCTAGGCGCAACACCACAGGATGGCTTCAAACCCTAATCTGGTTCCGGTACGGCACGCTGAGCCTTTGGTTATTTCCTCTTCCTGGTGGGAAATGAGAGTTAAATTTGCCCGTCCAGACACCTCCAGCTAGCCTCTCATTGGTTCTCGCTATTCCTGTTCATCTTCCGCAGAAATTGCAAACTGGGCCAAACAGGAGGTTAAAGGCGCTGACTCTCCAAGTGGGGAGAGTGTTAGTAAAGCGTCTGGAATGTTGCACCCGAGTACCAGGGGAGGAAAACTGAGACATATTTGAACACGTCTCCCGTTCACATGGTTGATCATACTTGGGTTCCACATGCATGTTTTAGCTGAAGGAAGAATACCTTAAACCTGGAGAGTTGAGACCCGTGGAATGGGTACCATGCAATATGACTTCAAAGGGTCTTCATTTGCTCACCGAACCTCTCCAATCCTATCACTGCTGCGTTTATGCCCCTGTACACATGCTTGATTCTCTTTTGGAGACTTAGCAATCCATAGGTTTTACGATACTTACTAGTCAGGTACATTCTTAGGCGTTTAATATGCGGTGTTGAGTCCATTTCGTTGAGCAAGGAGTAGCTCTTGTCTATTCCATATTTGACTTAAGGAACTTTATCTGTGCTCATTTCAATCTCTGGTTTTATGCAGCACCCCAACTCACCTTTACCCTTAAGCAAGCATAAGTTGGTTTTCTAAATTTGAGACCCTGTTCTGTTCTGTAATTCAGTTCCTGTGTAGCCAAGTTTACATTCCGTGTAGTACTGATATCTTATGATGTTTCTTTTTCTGTGTGACTTATTTCAGTTAGAATCATCATACCTGAATCCACTCATTGTGATGCTAAGGGCCTAGTGACACAGATTTCATTGCTGAGTGATATTGCTTTGTAAGTAAATACCACAACTTCTTTATCCATTTTTCACTTTCTGCGATGTTGAACTTGTACTGTAAACGAGGTTCTTGTAAACAGAGGCGTCCCAAACTTTGGGGTGGCTGTGTCTCTTTGATTTTAATTTCCCTAAGCTATAGGACCATAAGTGGCAGTGCCCTAGGCTCTGTTGCTTTGTTTTTTAGATGTTTCAGGAAACACCATACACTTCTCCCGAGTGTCTGTTGGCAATTTACATCCCGCCCATCAGCATAACAAGGCTCCCAGTTCTCCATGGCCTGTCCTGCCTTTCTGGATTTTACCCTTTTTTCAGATGGCCCTTTTGACCGGGGGGAAGTGAGACTTCATTGTAGTGCAGATTTCCTTTGCAAGCTTGCTTGGTTGGCCAAAAAGGGCGTATGCGTTTTTTCCTGAATATATTCAGGAAAAAACGCATACGCCCTTTTTGGCCAAGTGCATCATTGTGGACGTTCTGCCTCTTTTCCTATGCTTTCAATGCAATTCCAGTCTACCTCCTGAAATCGGTTTCCTGCAATTCTGCCCCGCTTTCAAGTCCTCTTGGCAGCCTTACTTCAGTCTATTTTTGGACGATAGCTGTCATTTATAACTCTGCAGGTTTGTGAATTACAGTGCCCCTGAGCTCCTTTCTTCAACTCGCTTTCTTGTGACCTGGCCGCAACACCGCAGGATGGCTTCAGGCCCTAATCTGGTTCCGGCCCGGCATGCTGAGCCTTTGGTTAATTCCTCTTCCTGGTGGGAAATGAGAGTTAAATTTGCCCGTCCAGACACCTCCAGCTAGCCTCTCATTGGTTCTCGCTATTCCTGTTCATCTTCCGCAGAAATTGCAAACTGGGCCAAACAGGAGGTTAAAGGGACTGACTCTCCAAGTGGGGAGAGTGTTAGTAAAGCGTCTGGAATGTTGCACCCGAGTACCAGGGGAGGAAAACTGAGACATATTTGAACACGTCTCCCGATCACATGGTTGATCATACTCTAGGTTCCACATGCATGTTTTAGCTGAAGGAAGAATACCTTAAACCTGGGTAGTTGAAACCCGTGGAATGGGTACCATGCAATATGACTTCAAAGGGTCTTCATTTGCTCACCGAACTTCTCCAATCCTATCACTGCTGCGTTTATGCCCCTGTACACATGCTTGATTCTCTTTCGGAGACATAGCAATCCATAGGTTTTAAGATACTTACTAGTCAGGTACATTCTTAGGTGTTTAATATGGGGTGTTGAGTCCATTTCGTTGAGCAAGGAGTAGCTCTTGTCTATTCCATATTTGGCTTAAGGAACTTTATCTGTGCTCATTTCAATCTCTGGTTTTATGCAGCACCCCAACTCACCTTTACCCTTAAGCAAGAATAAGTTGGTTTTCTAAATTTGAGACCTTGTTCTGTTCTGTAATTCAGTTCCTGTGTAGCCAAGTTTACATTCCGTGTAGTACTGATATCTTATGATGTTTCTTTTTCTGTGTGACTTATTTCAGTTAGAATCATCATACCTGAATCCACTCATTGTGCTGCTAAGGGCCTGATGACACAGATTTCATTGCTGAGTAATATTGCTTTGTAAGTAAATACCACAACTTCTTTATCCATTTTTCACTTTCTGCGATGTTGAACTTGTACTGTAAACGAGGTTCTTGTAAACAGAGCCGTTCCAAACTTTGGGGTGGCTGTGTCTTTTTGATTTTAATTTCCCTAAGCTATGGGACCATAAGTGGAAGTGCCCTAGGTTCTGTTGCTTTGTTTTTTAGATGTTTCAGGAAACACCATACACTTCTCCCGAGTGGTTGTTGGCAATTTACATCCCGCCCATCAGCATAACAAGGCTCCCAGTTCTCCATGGCCTGTCCTGCCTTTCTGGATTTTACACTTTTTTCAGATGGCCCTTTTGACCGGGGGGAAGTGAGACTTCATTGTAGTGCAGATTTCCTTTGCAAGCTTGCTTGGTTGGCCAAAAAGGGCGTATGCGTTTTTTCCTGAATATATTCAAGAAAAAACGCATACGCCCTTTTTGGCCAAGTGCATCATTGTGGACGTTCTGCCTCTTTTCCTATGCTTTCAATGCAATTCCAGTCTACCTCCTGAAATCGGTTTCCTGCAATTCTGCCCCGCTTTCAAGTCCTCTTGGCAGCCTTACTTCAGTCTATTTTTGGACGAAAGCTGTCATTTATAACTCTGCAGGTTTGTGAATTACAGTGCCCCTGAGCTCCTTTCTTCAACTTGCTTTCTTGTGACCTGGCGGCAACACCGCAGGATGGCTTCAGGCCCTAATCTGGTTCCGGCATGGCACGCTGAGCCTTTCGTTATTTCCTCTTCCTGGTGGGAAATGAGAGTTAAATTTGCCCGTCCAGACACCTCCAGCTAGTCTCTCATTGGTTCTCGCTATTCCTGTTCATCTTCCGCAGAAATTGCAAACTGGGCCAAACAGGAGGTTAAAGGCGCTGACTCTCCAAGTGGGGAGAGTGTTAGTAAAGCGTCTGGAATGTTGCACCCGAGTACCAGGGGAGGAAAACTGAGACATATTTGAACACGTCTCCCGATCACATGGTTGATCATACTCTAGGTTCCACATGCATGTTTTAGCTGAAGGAAGAATACCTTAAACCTGGAGAGTTAAGACCCGTGTAATGGGTACCATGCAACATGACTTCTAAGGGTCTTCATTTGCTCACCAAACATCTCCAATCCTATCACTGCTGCGTTTATGCCCCTGTACACATGCTTGATTCTCTTTCGGAGACATAGCAATCCATAGGTTTTACGATACTTACTAGTCAGGTACATTCTTAGGGGTTTAATATACGGTGTTGAGTCCATTTCGTTGAGCAAGGAGTAGCTCTTGTCTATTCCATATTTGACTTAAGGAACTTTATCTGTGCTCATTTCAATCTCTGGTTTTATGCAGCACCCCAACTCACCTTTACCCTTAAGCAAGCATAAGTTGGTTTTCTAAATTTGAGACCCTGTTCTGTTCTGTAATTCAGTTCCTGTGTAGCCAAGTTTACATTCCGTGTATTACTGATATCTTATGATGTTTCTTTTTCTGTGTGACTTACTTCAGTTAGAATCATCATACCTGAATCCACTCATTGTGCTGCTAAGGGCCTGATGACACAGATTTCATTGCTGAGTGATATTGCTTTGTAAGTAAATACCACAACTTCTTTATCCATTTTTCACTTTCTGCGATGTTGAACTTGTACCGTAAACGAGGTTCTTGTAAACAGAGCCGTTCCAAACTTTGGGGTGGCTGTGTCTTTTTGATTTTAATTTCCCTAAGCTATAGGACCATAAGTGGAAGTGCCCTAGGTTCTGTTGCTTTGTTTTTTAGATGTTTCAGGAAACACCATACACTTCTCCCGAGTGGTTGTTGGCAATTTCCATCCCGCCCATCAGCATAACAAGGCTCCCAGTTCTCCATGGCCTGTCCTGCCTTTCTGGATTTTACACTTTTTTCAGATGGCCCTTTTGACCGGGGGGAAGTGAGACTTCATTGTAGTGCAGATTTCCTTTGCAAGCTTGCTTGGTTGGCCAAAAAGGGCGTATGCGTTTTTTCCTGAATATATTCAGGAAAAAACGCATACGCCCTTTTTGGCCAAGTGCATCATTGTGGACGTTCTGCCTCTTTTCCTATGCTTTCAATGCAATTCCAGTCTACCTCCTGAAATCAGTTTCCTGCAATTCTGCCCCGCTTTCAAGTCCTCTTGGCAGCCTTACTTCAGTCTATTTTTGGACGATAGCTGTCATTTATAACTCTGCAGGTTTGTGAATTACAGTGCCCCTGAGCTCCTTTCTTCAACTTGCTTTCTTGTGACCTGGCCGCAACACCGCAGGATGGCTTCAGGCCCTAATCTGGTTCCGGCACGGCACGCTGAGCCTTTGGTTATTTCCTCTTCCTGGTGGGAAATGAGAGTTAAATTTGCCCGTCCAGACACCTCCAGCTAGCCTCTCATTGGTTCTCGCTATTCCTGTTCATCTTCCGCAGAAATTGCAAACTGGGCCAAACAGGAGGTTAAAGGCGCTGACTCTCCAAGTGGGGAGAGTGTTAGTAAAGCGTCTGGAATGTTGCACCCGAGTACCAGGGGAGGAAAACTGAGACATATTTGAACACGTCTCCCTTTCACATGGTTGATCATACTTGGGTTCCACATGCATGTTTTAGCTGAAGGAAGAATACCTTAAACCTGGAGAGTTGAGACCCGTGGAATGGGTACCATGCAACATGACTTCAAAGGGTCTTCATTTGCTCACCGAACCTCTCCAATCCTATCACTGCTGCGTTTATGCCCCTGTACACATGCTTGATTCTCTTTTGGAGACATAGCAATCCATAGGTTTTACGATATTTACTAGTCAGGTACATTCTTAGGCGTTTAATATGCGGTGTTGAGTCCATTTCGTTGAGCAAGGAGTAGCTCTTGTCTATTCCATATTTGACTTAAGGAACTTTATCTGTGCTCATTTCAATCTCTGGTTTTATGCAGCACCCCAACTCACCTTTACCCTTAAGCAAGCATAAGTTGGTTTTCTAAATTTGAGACCCTGTTCTGTTCTGTAATTCAGTTCCTGTGTAGCCAAGTTTACATTTCGTGTATTACTGATATCTTATGATGTTTCTTTTTCTGTGTGACGTATTTCAGTTAGAATCATCATACCTGAATCCACTCATTGTGATGCTAAGGGCCTGATGACACAGATTTCATTGCTGAGTGATATTACTTTGTAAGTAAATACCACAACTTCTTTATCCATTTTTCACTTTCTGCGATGTTGAACTTGTACTGTAAACGAGGTTCTTGTAAACAGAGCCGTCCCAAACTTTGGGGTGGCTGTGTCTTTTTGATTTTAATTTCCCTAAGCTATAGGACCATAAGTGGCAGTGCCCTAGGCTCTGTTGCTTTGTTTTTTAGATGTTTCAGGAAACACCATACACTTCTCCGGAGTGTCTGTTGGCAATTTACATCCCGCCTATCAGCATAACAAGGCTCCCAGTTCTCCATGGCCTGTCCTGCCTTTCTGGATTTTACACTTTTTTCAGATGGCCCTTTTGACCGGGGGGAAGTGAGACTTCATTGTAGTGCAGATTTCCTTTGCAAGCTTGCTTGGTTGGCCAAAAAGGGCGTATGCGTTTTTTCCTGAATATATTCAGGAAAAAACGCATACGCCCTTTTTGGCCAAGTGCATCATTGTGGACGTTCTGCCTCTTTTCCTATGCTTTCAATGCAATTCCAGTCTACCTCCTGAAATCGGTTTCCTGCAATTCTGCCCCGCTTTCAAGTCCTCTTGGCAGCCTTACTTCAGTCTATTTTTGGACGATAGCTGTCATTTATAACTCTGCAGGTTTGTGAATTACAGTGTCCCTGAGCTCCTTTCTTCAACTCGCTTTCTTGTGACCTGGCCGCAACACCGCAGGATGGCTTCAGGCCCTAATCTGGTTCCGGCACGGCACGCTGAGCCTTTGGTTAATTCCTCTTCCTGGGGGGAAATGAGAGTTAAATTTGCCCGTCCAGACACCTCCAGCTAGTCTCTCATTGGTTCTCGCTATTCCTGTACATCTTCCGCAGAAATTGCAAACTGGGCCAAACAGGAGGTTAAAGGGACTGACTCTCCAAGTCGGGAGAGTGTTAGTAAAGCGTCTGGAATGTTGCACCCGAGTACCAGGGGAGGAAAACTGAGACATATTTGAACACGTCTCCCGATCACATGGTTGATCATACTCTAGGTTCCACATGCATGTTTTAGCTGAAGGAAGAATACCTTAAACCTGGAGAGTTGAGACCCGTGGAATGGGTACCATGCAATATGACTTCAAACGGTCTTCATTTGCTCACCGAACCTCTCCAATCCTATCACTGCTGCGTTTATGCCCCTGTACACATGCTTGATTCTCTTTCGGAGACATAGCAATCCATAGGTTTTAAGATACTTACTAGTCAGGTACATTCTTAGGCGTTTAATATGCGGTGTTGAGTCCATTTCGTTGAGCAAGGAGTAGCTCTTGTCTATTCCATATTTGACTTAAGGAACTTTATCTGTGCTCATTTCAATCTCTGGTTTTATGCAGCACCCCAACTCACCTTTAACCTTAAGCAAGCATAAGTTGGTTTTCTAAATTTGAGACCCTGTTCTGTTCTGTAATTCAGTTCCTGTGTAGCCAAGTTTACATTCCGTGTATTACTGATATCTTATGATGTTTCTTTTTCTGTGTGACTTATTTCAGTTAGAATCATCGTACCTGAATCCACTCATTATGCTGCTACGGGCCTGATGACATAGATTTCATTGCTGAGTGATACTGCATTGTACGTAAGTACCACAAGTTCTTTATCCATTTTTCACTTTCTGCGATGTTGAACTTGTACTGTAAACGAGGTTCTTGTAAACAGAGCCGTTCCAAACTTTGGGGTGGCTGTGTCTTTTTGATTTTAATTTCCCTAAGCTATAGGACCATAAGTGGAAGTGCCCTAGGCTCTGTTGCTTTGTTTTTTAGATGTTTCAGGAAACACCATACACTTCTCCCAAGTGTCTGTTGGCAATTTACATCCCGCCCATCAGCATAACAAGGCTCCCAGTTCTCAATGGCCTGTTGCCTTTCTGGATTTTACACTTTTTTCAGATGGCCCTTTTGACCGGGGGGAAGTGAGACTTCATTGTAGTGCAGATTTCCTTTGCAAGCTTGCTTGGTTGGCCAAAAAGGGCGTATGCGTTTTTTCCTGAATATTTTCAGGAAAAAACGCATACGCCCTTTTTGGCCAAGTGCGTCATTGCGGACGTTATGCCTCTTTTCCTATGCTTTCAATGCAATTCCAGTCTACCTCCTGAAATCGGTTTCCTGCAATTCTGCCCCGCTTTCAAGTCCTCTTGGCAGCCTTACTTCAGTCTATTTTTGGACGATAGCTGTCATTTATAACTCTGCAGGTTTGTGAATTACAGTGCCCCTGAGCTCCTTTCTTCAACTCGCTTTCTTGTGACCTGGCCGCAACACCACAGGATGGCTTCAGGCCCTAATCTGGTTCCGGCCCGGCATGCTGAGCCTTTGGTTAATTCCTCTTCCTGGTGGGAAATGAGAGTTAAATTTGCCCGTCCAGACACCTCCAGCTAGCCTCTCATTGGTTCTCGCTATTCCTGTTCATCTTCCGCAGAAATTGCAAACTGGGCCAAACAGGAGGTTAAAGGGACTGACTCTCCAAGTGGGGAGAGTGTTAGTAAAGCGTCTGGAATGTTGCACCCGAGTACCAGGGGAGGAAAACTGAGACATATTTGAACACGTCTCCTGATCACATGGTTGATCATACTCTAGGTTCCACATGCATGTTTTAGCTGAAGGAAGAATACCTTAAACCTGGGTAGTTGAAACCCGTGGAATGGGTACCATGCAATATGACTTCAAAGGGTCTTCATTTGCTCACCGAACCTCTCCAATCCTATCACTGCTGCGTTTATGCCCCTGTACACATGCTTGATTCTCTTTCATAGACATAGCAATCCATAGGTTTTAAGATACTTACAAGTCAGGTACATTCTTAGGCGTTTAATATGGGGTGTTGAGTCCATTTCGTTGAGCAAGGACTAGCTCTTGTCTATTCCATATTTGGCTTAAGGAACTTTATCTGTGCTCATTTCAATCTCTGGTTTTATGCAGCACCCCAACTCACCTTTACCCTTAAGCAAGAATAAGTTGGTTTTCTAAATTTGAGACCCTGTTCTGTTCTGTAATTCAGTTCCTGTGTAGCCAAGTTTACATTCCGTGTATTACTGATATCTTATGATGTTTCTTTTTCTGTGTGACTTATTTCAGTTAGAATCATCATACCTGAATCCACTCATTGTGCTGCTAAGGGCCTGATGACACAGATTTCATTGCTGTGTGATATTGCTTTGTAAGTAAATACCACAACTTCTTTATCCATTTTTCACTTTCTGCGATGTTGAACTTGTACTGTAAACGAGGTTCTTGTAAACAGAGCCGTTCCAAACTTTGGGGTGGCTGTGTCTTTTTGATTTTAATTTCCCTAAGCTATAGGACCATAAGTGGCAGTGCCCTAGGCTCTGTTGCTTTGTTTTTTAGATGTTTCAGGAAACACCATACACTTCTCCCGAGTGTCTGTTGGCAATTTACATCCTGCCCATCAGCATAACAAGGCTCCCAGTTCTCCATGGCCTGTCCTGCCTTTCTGGATTTTACACTTTTTTCAGATGGCCCTTTTGACCGGGGGGAAGTGAGACTTCATTGTAGTGCAGATTTCCTTTGCAAGCTTGCTTGGTTGGCCAAAAAGGGCGTATGCGTTTTTTCCTGAATATATTCAGGAAAAAACGCATACGCCCTTTTTGGCCAAGTGCATCATTGTGGACGTTCTGCCTCTTTTCCTATGCTTTCAATGCAATTCCAGTCTACCTCCTGAAATCGGTTTCCTGCAATTCTGCCCCGCTTTCAAGTCCTCTTGGCAGCCTTACTTCAGTCTATTTTTGGACGATAGCTGTCATTTATAACTCTGCAGGTTTGTGAATTACAGTGCCCCTGAGCTCCTTTCTTCAACTCGCTTTCTTTTGAGCTGGCCGCAACACCGCAGGATGGCTTCAGGCCCTAATCTGGTTCTGGCATGGCACGCTGAGCCTTTGGTTAATTCCTCTTCCTGGTAGGAAATGAGAGTTAAATTTGCCCGTCCAGACACCTCCAGCTAGTCCATTGGTTCTCGCTATTCCTGTTCATCTTCCGCAGAAATTGCAAACTGGGCCAAACAGGAGGTTAAAGGGACTGACTCTCCAAGTCGGGAGAGTGTTAGTAAAGCGTCTGGAATGTTGCACCCGAGTACCAGGGTACGAAAACTGAGACATATTTGAACACGTCTCCCGTTCACATGGTTGATCATACTTGGGTTCCACATGCATGTTTTAGCTGAAGGAAGAATACCTTAAACCTGGAGAGTTGAGACCCGTGTAATGGGTACCATGCAATATGACTTCAAAGGGTCTTCATTTGCTCACCGAACCTCTCCAATCCTATCACTGCTGCGTTTATGCCCCTGTACACATGCTTGATTCTCTTTCGGAGACATAGCAATCCATAGGTTTTAAGATACTTACTAGTCAGGTACATTCTTAGGCGTTTAATATGGGGTGTTGAGTCCATTTCGTTGAGCAAGGAGTAGCTCTTGTCTATTCCATATTTGACTTAAGGAACTTTATCTGTGCTCATTTCAATCTCTGGTTTTATGCAGCACCCCAACTCACCTTTCCCCTTAAGCAAGCATAAGTTGGTTTTCTAAATTTGAGACCCTGTTCTGTTCTGTAATTCAGTTCCTGTGTAGCCAAGTTTACATTCCGTGTATTACTGATATCTTATGATGTTTCTTTTTCTGTGTGACTTATTTCAGTTAGAATCATCATACCTGAATCCACTCATTGTGCTGCTAAGGGCCTGATGACATAGATTTCATTGCTGAGTGATATTGCTTTGTAAGTGAATACCACAACTTCTTTATCCATTTTTCACTTTCTGCGATGTTGAACTTGTACTGTAAACGAGGTTCTTGTAAACAGAGCCGTTCCAAACTTTGGGGTGGCTGTGTCTTTTTGATTTTAATTTCCCTAAGCTATAGGACCATAAGTGGAAGTGCCCTAGGCTCTGTTGCTTTGTTTTTTAGATGTTTCAGGAAACACCATACACTTCTCCCAAGTGTCTGTTGGCAATTTACATCCCGCTCATCAGCATAACAAGGCTCCCAGTTCTCAATGGCTTGTTGCCTTTCTGGATTTTACACTTTTTTCAGATCGCCCTTTTGACCGGGGGAAGTGAGACTTCATTGTAGTGCAGATTTCCTTTGCAAGCTTGCTTGGTTGGCCAAAAAGGGCGTATGCGTTTTTTCCTGAATATATTCAGGAAAAAACGCATACGCCGTTTTTGGCCAAGTGCATCATTGTGGACGTTCTGCCTCTTTTCCTATGCTTTCAATGCAATTCCAGTCTACCTCCTGAAATCGGTTTCCTGCAATTCTGCCCCGCTTTCAAGTCCTCTTGGCAGCCTTACTTCAGTCTATTTTTGGACGATAGCTGTCATTTATAACTCTGCAGGTTTGTGAATTACAGTGCCCCTGAGCTCCTTTCTTCAACTTGCTTTCTTGTGACCTGGCCGCAACACCACAGGATGGCTTCAGGCCCTAATCTGGTTCCGGCACAGCACGCAGAGCCTTTGGTTATTTCCTCTTCCTGGTGGGAAATGAGAGTTAAATTTGCCCGTCCCGACACCTCCAGCTAGTCTCTCATTGGTTCTCGCTATTCCTGTTCATCTTCCGCAGAAATTGCAAACTGGGCCAAACAGGAGGTTAAAGGGACTGACTCTCCAAGTGGGGAGAGTGTTAGTAAAGCGTCTGGAATGTTGCACCCGAGTACCAGGGGAAGAAAACTGAGACATATTTGAACACGTCTCCCGTTCACATGGTTGATCATACTTGGGTTCCACATGCATGTTTTAGCTGAAGGAAGAATACCTTAAACCTGGAGAGTTGAGACCCGTGTAATGGGTACCATGCAATATGACTTCAAAGGGTCTTCATTTGCTCACCGAACCTCTCCAATCCTATCACTGCTGCGTTTATGCCCCTGTACACATGCTTGATTCTCTTTTGGAGACATAGCAATCCATAGGTTTTACGATACTTACTAGTCAGGTACATTCTTAGGCGTTTAATATGCGGTGTTGAGTCCATTTCATTGAGCAAGGAGTAGCTCTTGTCTATTCCATATTTGACTTAAGGAACTTTATCTGTGCTCATTTCAATCTCTGGTTTTATGCAGCACCCCAACTCACCTTTCCCCTTAAGCAAGCATAAGTTGGTTTTCTAAATTTGAGACCCTGTTCTGTTCTGTAATTCAGTTCCTGTGTAGCCAAGTTTACATTCCGTGTATTACTGATATGTTATGATGTTTCTTTTTCTGTGTGACTTATTTCAGTTAGAATCATCATACCTGAATCCACTCATTGTGATGCTACGGGCCTGATGACATAGATTTCATTGCTGAGTGATATTGCTTTGTAAGTGAATACCACAACTTCTTTATCCATTTTTCACTTTCTGCGATGTTGAACTTGTACTGTAAACGAGGTTCTTGTAAACAGAGGTGTCCCAAACTTTGGGGTGGCTGTGTCTTTTTGATTTTAATTTCCCTAAGCTATAGAACCATAAGTGGCAGTGCCGTAGGCTCTGTTGCTTTGTTTTTTAGATGTTTCAGGAAACACCATACACTTCTCCCGAGTGTCTGTTGGCAATTTACATCCCGCCCATCAGCATAACAAGGCTCCCAGTTCTCCATGGCCTGTCCTGCCTTTCTGGATTTTACACTTTTTTCAGATGGCCCTTTTGACCGGGGGGAAGTGAGACTTCATTGTAGTGCAGATTTCCTTTGCAGGCTTGCTTGGTTGGCCAAAAAGGGCATATGCGTTTTTTCCTGAATATATTCAGGAAAAAACGCATACGCCCTTTTTGGCCAAGTGCATCATTGTGGACGTTCTGCCTCTTTTCCTATGCTTTCAATGCAATTCCAGTCTACCTCCTGAAATCGGTTTCCTGCAATTCTGCCCCGCTTTCAAGTCCTCTTGGCAGCCTTACTTCAGTCTATTTTTGGACGATAGCTGTCATTTATAACTCTGCAGGTTTGTGAATTACAGTGCCCCTGAGCTCCTTTCTTCAACTTGCTTTCTTGTGACCTGGACGCAACACCGCAGGATGGCTTCAGGCCCTAATCTGGTTCCGGCACGGCACGCTGAGCCTTTGGTTATTTCCTCTTCCTGGTGGGAAATGAGAGTTAAATTTGCCCGTCCAGACACCTCCAGCTAGTCTCTCATTGGTTCTCGCTATTCCTGTTCATCTTCCGCAGAAATTGCAAACTGGGCCAAACAGGAGGTTAAAGGCGCTGACTCTCCAAGTGGGGAGAGTGTTAGTAAAGCGTCTGGAATGTTGCACCCGAGTACCAGGGGAGGAAAACTGAGACATATTTGAACACGTCTCCTGATCACATGGTTGATCATACTCTAGGTTCCACATGCATGTTTTAGCTGAAGGAAGAATACCTTAAACCTGGGTAGTTGAAACCCGTGGAATGGGTACCATGCAATATGACTTCAAAGGGTCTTCATTTGCTCACCGAACCTCTCCAATCCTATCACTGCTGCGTTTATGCCCCTGTACACATGCTTGATTCTCTTTCATAGACATAGCAATCCATAGGTTTTAAGATACTTACAAGTCAGGTACATTCTTAGGCGTTTAATATGGGGTGTTGAGTCCATTTCGTTGAGCAAGGACTAGCTCTTGTCTATTCCATATTTGGCTTAAGGAACTTTATCTGTGCTCATTTCAATCTCTGGTTTTATGCAGCACCCCAACTCACCTTTACCCTTAAGCAAGAATAAGTTGGTTTTCTAAATTTGAGACCCTGTTCTGTTCTGTAATTCAGTTCCTGTGTAGCCAAGTTTACATTCCGTGTATTACTGATATCTTATGATGTTTCTTTTTCTGTGTGACTTATTTCAGTTAGAATCATCATACCTGAATCCACTCATTGTGCTGCTAAGGGCCTGATGACACAGATTTCATTGCTGTGTGATATTGCTTTGTAAGTAAATACCACAACTTCTTTATCCATTTTTCACTTTCTGCGATGTTGAACTTGTACTGTAAACGAGGTTCTTGTAAACAGAGCCGTTCCAAACTTTGGGGTGGCTGTGTCTTTTTGATTTTAATTTCCCTAAGCTATAGGACCATAAGTGGCAGTGCCCTAGGCTCTGTTGCTTTGTTTTTTAGATGTTTCAGGAAACACCATACACTTCTCCCGAGTGTCTGTTGGCAATTTACATCCTGCCCATCAGCATAACAAGGCTCCCAGTTCTCCATGGCCTGTCCTGCCTTTCTGGATTTTACACTTTTTTCAGATGGCCCTTTTGACCGGGGGGAAGTGAGACTTCATTGTAGTGCAGATTTCCTTTGCAAGCTTGCTTGGTTGGCCAAAAAGGGCGTATGCGTTTTTTCCTGAATATATTCAGGAAAAAACGCATACGCCCTTTTTGGCCAAGTGCATCATTGTGGACGTTCTGCCTCTTTTCCTATGCTTTCAATGCAATTCCAGTCTACCTCCTGAAATCGGTTTCCTGCAATTCTGCCCCGCTTTCAAGTCCTCTTGGCAGCCTTACTTCAGTCTATTTTTGGACGATAGCTGTCATTTATAACTCTGCAGGTTTGTGAATTACAGTGCCCCTGAGCTCCTTTCTTCAACTCGCTTTCTTTTGAGCTGGCCGCAACACCGCAGGATGGCTTCAGGCCCTAATCTGGTTCTGGCATGGCACGCTGAGCCTTTGGTTAATTCCTCTTCCTGGTAGGAAATGAGAGTTAAATTTGCCCGTCCAGACACCTCCAGCTAGTCCATTGGTTCTCGCTATTCCTGTTCATCTTCCGCAGAAATTGCAAACTGGGCCAAACAGGAGGTTAAAGGGACTGACTCTCCAAGTCGGGAGAGTGTTAGTAAAGCGTCTGGAATGTTGCACCCGAGTACCAGGGTACGAAAACTGAGACATATTTGAACACGTCTCCCGTTCACATGGTTGATCATACTTGGGTTCCACATGCATGTTTTAGCTGAAGGAAGAATACCTTAAACCTGGAGAGTTGAGACCCGTGTAATGGGTACCATGCAATATGACTTCAAAGGGTCTTCATTTGCTCACCGAACCTCTCCAATCCTATCACTGCTGCGTTTATGCCCCTGTACACATGCTTGATTCTCTTTCGGAGACATAGCAATCCATAGGTTTTAAGATACTTACTAGTCAGGTACATTCTTAGGCGTTTAATATGGGGTGTTGAGTCCATTTCGTTGAGCAAGGAGTAGCTCTTGTCTATTCCATATTTGACTTAAGGAACTTTATCTGTGCTCATTTCAATCTCTGGTTTTATGCAGCACCCCAACTCACCTTTCCCCTTAAGCAAGCATAAGTTGGTTTTCTAAATTTGAGACCCTGTTCTGTTCTGTAATTCAGTTCCTGTGTAGCCAAGTTTACATTCCGTGTATTACTGATATCTTATGATGTTTCTTTTTCTGTGTGACTTATTTCAGTTAGAATCATCATACCTGAATCCACTCATTGTGCTGCTAAGGGCCTGATGACATAGATTTCATTGCTGAGTGATATTGCTTTGTAAGTGAATACCACAACTTCTTTATCCATTTTTCACTTTCTGCGATGTTGAACTTGTACTGTAAACGAGGTTCTTGTAAACAGAGCCGTTCCAAACTTTGGGGTGGCTGTGTCTTTTTGATTTTAATTTCCCTAAGCTATAGGACCATAAGTGGAAGTGCCCTAGGCTCTGTTGCTTTGTTTTTTAGATGTTTCAGGAAACACCATACACTTCTCCCAAGTGTCTGTTGGCAATTTACATCCCGCTCATCAGCATAACAAGGCTCCCAGTTCTCAATGGCTTGTTGCCTTTCTGGATTTTACACTTTTTTCAGATCGCCCTTTTGACCGGGGGAAGTGAGACTTCATTGTAGTGCAGATTTCCTTTGCAAGCTTGCTTGGTTGGCCAAAAAGGGCGTATGCGTTTTTTCCTGAATATATTCAGGAAAAAACGCATACGCCGTTTTTGGCCAAGTGCATCATTGTGGACGTTCTGCCTCTTTTCCTATGCTTTCAATGCAATTCCAGTCTACCTCCTGAAATCGGTTTCCTGCAATTCTGCCCCGCTTTCAAGTCCTCTTGGCAGCCTTACTTCAGTCTATTTTTGGACGATAGCTGTCATTTATAACTCTGCAGGTTTGTGAATTACAGTGCCCCTGAGCTCCTTTCTTCAACTTGCTTTCTTGTGACCTGGCCGCAACACCACAGGATGGCTTCAGGCCCTAATCTGGTTCCGGCACAGCACGCAGAGCCTTTGGTTATTTCCTCTTCCTGGTGGGAAATGAGAGTTAAATTTGCCCGTCCCGACACCTCCAGCTAGTCTCTCATTGGTTCTCGCTATTCCTGTTCATCTTCCGCAGAAATTGCAAACTGGGCCAAACAGGAGGTTAAAGGGACTGACTCTCCAAGTGGGGAGAGTGTTAGTAAAGCGTCTGGAATGTTGCACCCGAGTACCAGGGGAAGAAAACTGAGACATATTTGAACACGTCTCCCGTTCACATGGTTGATCATACTTGGGTTCCACATGCATGTTTTAGCTGAAGGAAGAATACCTTAAACCTGGAGAGTTGAGACCCGTGTAATGGGTACCATGCAATATGACTTCAAAGGGTCTTCATTTGCTCACCGAACCTCTCCAATCCTATCACTGCTGCGTTTATGCCCCTGTACACATGCTTGATTCTCTTTTGGAGACATAGCAATCCATAGGTTTTACGATACTTACTAGTCAGGTACATTCTTAGGCGTTTAATATGCGGTGTTGAGTCCATTTCATTGAGCAAGGAGTAGCTCTTGTCTATTCCATATTTGACTTAAGGAACTTTATCTGTGCTCATTTCAATCTCTGGTTTTATGCAGCACCCCAACTCACCTTTCCCCTTAAGCAAGCATAAGTTGGTTTTCTAAATTTGAGACCCTGTTCTGTTCTGTAATTCAGTTCCTGTGTAGCCAAGTTTACATTCCGTGTATTACTGATATGTTATGATGTTTCTTTTTCTGTGTGACTTATTTCAGTTAGAATCATCATACCTGAATCCACTCATTGTGATGCTACGGGCCTGATGACATAGATTTCATTGCTGAGTGATATTGCTTTGTAAGTGAATACCACAACTTCTTTATCCATTTTTCACTTTCTGCGATGTTGAACTTGTACTGTAAACGAGGTTCTTGTAAACAGAGGTGTCCCAAACTTTGGGGTGGCTGTGTCTTTTTGATTTTAATTTCCCTAAGCTATAGAACCATAAGTGGCAGTGCCGTAGGCTCTGTTGCTTTGTTTTTTAGATGTTTCAGGAAACACCATACACTTCTCCCGAGTGTCTGTTGGCAATTTACATCCCGCCCATCAGCATAACAAGGCTCCCAGTTCTCCATGGCCTGTCCTGCCTTTCTGGATTTTACACTTTTTTCAGATGGCCCTTTTGACCGGGGGGAAGTGAGACTTCATTGTAGTGCAGATTTCCTTTGCAGGCTTGCTTGGTTGGCCAAAAAGGGCATATGCGTTTTTTCCTGAATATATTCAGGAAAAAACGCATACGCCCTTTTTGGCCAAGTGCATCATTGTGGACGTTCTGCCTCTTTTCCTATGCTTTCAATGCAATTCCAGTCTACCTCCTGAAATCGGTTTCCTGCAATTCTGCCCCGCTTTCAAGTCCTCTTGGCAGCCTTACTTCAGTCTATTTTTGGACGATAGCTGTCATTTATAACTCTGCAGGTTTGTGAATTACAGTGCCCCTGAGCTCCTTTCTTCAACTTGCTTTCTTGTGACCTGGACGCAACACCGCAGGATGGCTTCAGGCCCTAATCTGGTTCCGGCACGGCACGCTGAGCCTTTGGTTATTTCCTCTTCCTGGTGGGAAATGAGAGTTAAATTTGCCCGTCCAGACACCTCCAGCTAGTCTCTCATTGGTTCTCGCTATTCCTGTTCATCTTCCGCAGAAATTGCAAACTGGGCCAAACAGGAGGTTAAAGGCGCTGACTCTCCAAGTGGGGAGAGTGTTAGTAAAGCGTCTGGAATGTTGCACCCGAGTACCAGGGGAGGAAAACTGAGACATATTTGAACACGTCTCCCGTTCACATGGTTGATCATACTTGGGTTCCACATGCATGTTTTAGCTGAAGGAAGAATACCTTAAACCTGGAGAGTTAAGACCCGTGTAATGGGTACCATGCAATATGACTTCAAAGGGTCTTCATTTGCTCACCGAACCTCTCCAATCCTATCACTGCTGCGTTTATGCCCCTGTACACATGCTTGATTCTCTTTCGGAGACATAGCAATCCATAGGTTTTAAGATACTTACTAGTCAGGTACATTCTTAGGCGTTTAATATGGGGTGTTGAGTCCATTTCGTTGAGCAAGGAGTAGCTCTTGTCTATTCCATATTTGACTTAAGGAACTTTATCTGTGCTCATTTCAATCTCTGGTTTTATGCAGCACCCCAACTCACCTTTCCCCTTAAGCAAGCATAAGTTGGTTTTCTAAATTTGAGACCCTGTTCTGTTCTGTAATTCAGTTCCTGTGTAGCCAAGTTTACATTCCGTGTATTACTGATATCTTATGATGTTTCTTTTTCTGTGTGACTTATTTCAGTTAGAATCATCATACCTGAATCCACTCATTGTGCTGCTAAGGGCCTGATGACACAGATTTCATTGCTGAGTGATATTGCTTTGTAAGTAAATACCACAACTTCTTTATCCATTTTTCACTTTCTGCGATGTTGAACTTGTACTGTAAACGAGGTTCTTGTAAACAGAGCCGTTCCAAACTTTGGGGTGGCTGTGTCTTTTTGATTTTAATTTCCCTAAGCTATAGGACCATAAGTGGAAGTGCCCTAGGTTCTGTTGCTTTGTTTTTTAGATGTTTCAGGAAACACCATACACTTCTCCCGAGTGGTTGTTGGCAATTTACATCCCGCCCATCAGCATAACAAGGCTCCCAGTTCTCCATGGCCTGTCCTGCCTTTCTGGATTTTACACTTTTTTCAGATGGCCCTTTTGACCGGGGGGAAGTGAGACTTCATTGTAGTGCAGATTTCCTTTGCAAGCTTGCTTGGTTGGCCAAAGAGGGCGTATGCGTTTTTTCCTGAATATATTCAGGAAAAAACGCATACGCCCTCTTTGGCCAAGTGCATCATTGTGGACGTTCTGCCTCTTTTCCTATGCTTTCAATGCAATTCCAGTCTACCTCCTGAAATCGGTTTCCTGCAATTCTGCCCCGCTTTCAAGTCCTCTTGGCAGCCTTACTTCAGTCTATTTTTGGACGATAGCTGTCATTTATAACTCTGCAGGTTTGTGAATTACAGTGCCCCTGAGCTCCTTTCTTCAACTCGCTTTCTTGTGACCTGGCCGCAACACCGCAGGATGGCTTCAGGCCCTAATCTGGTTCCGGTACGGCACGCTGAGCCTTTGGTTATTTCCTCTTCCTGGTGGGAAATGAGAGTTAAATTTGCCCGTCCAGACACCTCCAGCTAGCCTCTCATTGGTTCTCACTATTCCTGTTCATCTTCCGCAGAAATTGCAAACTGGGCCAAACAGGAGGTTAAAGGGACTGACTCTCCAAGTGGGGAGAGTGTTAGTAAAGCGTCTGGAATGTTGCACCCGAGTACCAGGGGAGGAAAACTGAGACATATTTGAACACGTCTCCCGATCACATGGTTGATCATACTCTAGGTTCCACATGCATGTTTTAGCTGAAGGAAGAATACCTTAAACCTGGGTAGTTGAAACCCGTGGAATGGGTACCATGCAATATGACTTCAAAGGGTCTTCATTTGCTCACCGAACTTCTCCAATCCTATCACTGCTGCGTTTATGCCCCTGTACACATGCTTGATTCTCTTTCGGAGACATAGCAATCCATAGGTTTTAAGATACTTACTAGTCAGGTACATTCTTAGGTGTTTAATATGGGGTGTTGAGTCCATTTCGTTGAGCAAGGAGTAGCTCTTGTCTATTCCATATTTGGCTTAAGGAACTTTATCTGTGCTCATTTCAATCTCTGGTTTTATGCAGCACCCCAACTCACCTTTACCCTTAAGCAAGAATAAGTTGGTTTTCTAAATTTGAGACCTTGTTCTGTTCTGTAATTCAGTTCCTGTGTAGCCAAGTTTACATTCCGTGTAGTACTGATATCTTATGATGTTTCTTTTTCTGTGTGACTTATTTCAGTTAGAATCATCATACCTGAATCCACTCATTGTGCTGCTAAGGGCCTGATGACACAGATTTCATTGCTGAGTAATATTGCTTTGTAAGTAAATACCACAACTTCTTTATCCATTTTTCACTTTCTGCGATGTTGAACTTGTACTGTAAACGAGGTTCTTGTAAACAGAGCCGTTCCAAACTTTGGGGTGGCTGTGTCTTTTTGATTTTAATTTCCCTAAGCTATAGGACCATAAGTGGAAGTGCCCTAGGTTCTGTTGCTTTGTTTTTTAGATGTTTCAGGAAACACCATACACTTCTCCCGAGTGGTTGTTGGCAATTTACATCCCGCCCATCAGCATAACAAGGCTCCCAGTTCTCCATGGCCTGTCCTGCCTTTCTGGATTTTACACTTTTTTCAGATGGCCCTTTTGACCGGGGGGAAGTGAGACTTCATTGTAGTGCAGATTTCCTTTGCAAGCTTGCTTGGTTGGCCAAAAAGGGCGTATGCGTTTTTTCCTGAATATATTCAAGAAAAAACGCATACGCCCTTTTTGGCCAAGTGCATCATTGTGGACGTTCTGCCTCTTTTCCTATGCTTTCAATGCAATTCCAGTCTACCTCCTGAAATCGGTTTCCTGCAATTCTGCCCCGCTTTCAAGTCCTCTTGGCAGCCTTACTTCAGTCTATTTTTGGACGAAAGCTGTCATTTATAACTCTGCAGGTTTGTGAATTACAGTGCCCCTGAGCTCCTTTCTTCAACTTGCTTTCTTGTGACCTGGCGGCAACACCGCAGGATGGCTTCAGGCCCTAATCTGGTTCCGGCATGGCACGCTGAGCCTTTCGTTATTTCCTCTTCCTGGTGGGAAATGAGAGTTAAATTTGCCCGTCCAGACACCTCCAGCTAGTCTCTCATTGGTTCTCGCTATTCCTGTTCATCTTCCGCAGAAATTGCAAACTGGGCCAAACAGGAGGTTAAAGGCGCTGACTCTCCAAGTGGGGAGAGTGTTAGTAAAGCGTCTGGAATGTTGCACCCGAGTACCAGGGGAGGAAAACTGAGACATATTTGAACACGTCTCCCGATCACATGGTTGATCATACTCTAGGTTCCACATGCATGTTTTAGCTGAAGGAAGAATACCTTAAACCTGGAGAGTTAAGACCCGTGTAATGGGTACCATGCAACATGACTTCTAAGGGTCTTCATTTGCTCACCAAACATCTCCAATCCTATCACTGCTGCGTTTATGCCCCTGTACACATGCTTGATTCTCTTTCGGAGACATAGCAATCCATAGGTTTTACGATACTTACTAGTCAGGTACATTCTTAGGGGTTTAATATACGGTGTTGAGTCCATTTCGTTGAGCAAGGAGTAGCTCTTGTCTATTCCATATTTGACTTAAGGAACTTTATCTGTGCTCATTTCAATCTCTGGTTTTATGCAGCACCCCAACTCACCTTTACCCTTAAGCAAGCATAAGTTGGTTTTCTAAATTTGAGACCCTGTTCTGTTCTGTAATTCAGTTCCTGTGTAGCCAAGTTTACATTCCGTGTATTACTGATATCTTATGATGTTTCTTTTTCTGTGTGACTTACTTCAGTTAGAATCATCATACCTGAATCCACTCATTGTGCTGCTAAGGGCCTGATGACACAGATTTCATTGCTGAGTGATATTGCTTTGTAAGTAAATACCACAACTTCTTTATCCATTTTTCACTTTCTGCGATGTTGAACTTGTACCGTAAACGAGGTTCTTGTAAACAGAGCCGTTCCAAACTTTGGGGTGGCTGTGTCTTTTTGATTTTAATTTCCCTAAGCTATAGGACCATAAGTGGAAGTGCCCTAGGTTCTGTTGCTTTGTTTTTTAGATGTTTCAGGAAACACCATACACTTCTCCCGAGTGGTTGTTGGCAATTTCCATCCCGCCCATCAGCATAACAAGGCTCCCAGTTCTCCATGGCCTGTCCTGCCTTTCTGGATTTTACACTTTTTTCAGATGGCCCTTTTGACCGGGGGGAAGTGAGACTTCATTGTAGTGCAGATTTCCTTTGCAAGCTTGCTTGGTTGGCCAAAAAGGGCGTATGCGTTTTTTCCTGAATATATTCAGGAAAAAACGCATACGCCCTTTTTGGCCAAGTGCATCATTGTGGACGTTCTGCCTCTTTTCCTATGCTTTCAATGCAATTCCAGTCTACCTCCTAAAATCAGTTTCCTGCAATTCTGCCCCGCTTTCAAGTCCTCTTGGCAGCCTTACTTCAGTCTATTTTTGGACGATAGCTGTCATTTATAACTCTGCAGGTTTGTGAATTACAGTGCCCCTGAGCTCCTTTCTTCAACTTGCTTTCTTGTGACCTGGCCGCAACACCGCAGGATGGCTTCAGGCCCTAATCTGGTTCCGGCACGGCACGCTGAGCCTTTGGTTATTTCCTCTTCCTGGTGGGAAATGAGAGTTAAATTTGCCCGTCCAGACACCTCCAGCTAGCCTCTCATTGGTTCTCGCTATTCCTGTTCATCTTCCGCAGAAATTGCAAACTGGGCCAAACAGGAGGTTAAAGGCGCTGACTCTCCAAGTGGGGAGAGTGTTAGTAAAGCGTCTGGAATGTTGCACCCGAGTACCAGGGGAGGAAAACTGAGACATATTTGAACACGTCTCCCTTTCACATGGTTGATCATACTTGGGTTCCACATGCATGTTTTAGCTGAAGGAAGAATACCTTAAACCTGGAGAGTTGAGACCCGTGGAATGGGTACCATGCAACATGACTTCAAAGGGTCTTCATTTGCTCACCGAACCTCTCCAATCCTATCACTGCTGCGTTTATGCCCCTGTACACATGCTTGATTCTCTTTTGGAGACATAGCAATCCATAGGTTTTACGATACTTACTAGTCAGGTACATTCTTAGGCGTTTAATATGCGGTGTTGAGTCCATTTCGTTGAGCAAGGAGTAGCTCTTGTCTATTCCATATTTGACTTAAGGAACTTTATCTGTGCTCATTTCAATCTCTGGTTTTATGCAGCACCCCAACTCACCTTTACCCTTAAGCAAGCATAAGTTGGTTTTCTAAATTTGAGACCCTGTTCTGTTCTGTAATTCAGTTCCTGTGTAGCCAAGTTTACATTCCGTGTATTACTGATATCTTATGATGTTTCTTTTTCTGTGTGACGTATTTCAGTTAGAATCATCATACCTGAATCCACTCATTGTGATGCTAAGGGCCTGATGACACAGATTTCATTGCTGAGTGATATTAATTTGTAAGTAAATACCACAACTTCTTTATCCATTTTTCACTTTCTGCGATGTTGAACTTGTACTGTAAACGAGGTTCTTGTAAACAGAGCCGTCCCAAACTTTGGGGTGGCTGTGTCTTTTTGATTTTAATTTCCCTAAGCTATAGGACCATAAGTGGCAGTGCCCTAGGCTCTGTTGCTTTGTTTTTTAGATGTTTCAGGAAACACCATACACTTCTCCGGAGTGTCTGTTGGCAATTTACATCCCGCCTATCAGCATAACAAGGCTCCCAGTTCTCCATGGCCTGTCCTGCCTTTCTGGATTTTACACTTTTTTCAGATTGCCCTTTTGACCGGGGGGAAGTGAGACTTCATTGTAGTGCAGATTTCCTTTGCAAGCTTGCTTGGTTGGCCAAAAAGGGCGTATGCGTTTTTTCCTGAATATATTCAGGAAAAAACGCATACGCCCTTTTTGGCCAAGTGCATCATTGTGGACGTTCTGCCTCTTTTCCTATGCTTTCAATGCAATTCCAGTCTACCTCCTGAAATCGGTTTCCTGCAATTCTGCCCCGCTTTCAAGTCCTCTTGGCAGCCTTACTTCAGTCTATTTTTGGACGATAGCTGTCATTTATAACTCTGCAGGTTTGTGAATTACAGTGTCCCTGAGCTCCTTTCTTCAACTCGCTTTCTTGTGACCTGGCCGCAACACCGCAGGATGGCTTCAGGCCCTAATCTGGTTCCGGCACGGCACGCTGAGCCTTTGGTTAATTCCTCTTCCTGGGGGGAAATGAGAGTTAAATTTGCCCGTCCAGACACCTCCAGCTAGTCTCTCATTGGTTCTCGCTATTCCTGTACATCTTCCGCAGAAATTGCAAACTGGGCCAAACAGGAGGTTAAAGGGACTGACTCTCCAAGTCGGGAGAGTGTTAGTAAAGCGTCTGGAATGTTGCACCCGAGTACCAGGGGAGGAAAACTGAGACATATTTGAACACGTCTCCCGATCACATGGTTGATCATACTCTAGGTTCCACATGCATGTTTTAGCTGAAGGAAGAATACCTTAAACCTGGAGAGTTGAGACCCGTGGAATGGGTACCATGCAATATGACTTCAAACGGTCTTCATTTGCTCACCGAACCTCTCCAATCCTATCACTGCTGCGTTTATGCCCCTGTACACATGCTTGATTCTCTTTCGGAGACATAGCAATCCATAGGTTTTAAGATACTTACTAGTCAGGTACATTCTTAGGCGTTTAATATGCGGTGTTGAGTCCATTTCGTTGAGCAAGGAGTAGCTCTTGTCTATTCCATATTTGACTTAAGGAACTTTATCTGTGCTCATTTCAATCTCTGGTTTTATGCAGCACCCCAACTCACCTTTAACCTTAAGCAAGCATAAGTTGGTTTTCTAAATTTGAGACCCTGTTCTGTTCTGTAATTCAGTTCCTGTGTAGCCAAGTTTACATTCCGTGTATTACTGATATCTTATGATGTTTCTTTTTCTGTGTGACTTATTTCAGTTAGAATCATCGTACCTGAATCCACTCATTATGCTGCTACGGGCCTGATGACATAGATTTCATTGCTGAGTGATACTGCATTGTACGTAAGTACCACAAGTTCTTTATCCATTTTTCACTTTCTGCGATGTTGAACTTGTACTGTAAACGAGGTTCTTGTAAACAGAGCCGTTCCAAACTTTGGGGTGGCTGTGTCTTTTTGATTTTAATTTCCCTAAGCTATAGGACCATAAGTGGAAGTGCCCTAGGCTCTGTTGCTTTGTTTTTTAGATGTTTCAGGAAACACCATACACTTCTCCCAAGTGTCTGTTGGCAATTTACATCCCGCCCATCAGCATAACAAGGCTCCCAGTTCTCAATGGCCTGTTGCCTTTCTGGATTTTACACTTTTTTCAGATGGCCCTTTTGACCGGGGGGAAGTGAGACTTCATTGTAGTGCAGATTTCCTTTGCAAGCTTGCTTGGTTGGCCAAAAAGGGCGTATGCGTTTTTTCCTGAATATTTTCAGGAAAAAACGCATACGCCCTTTTTGGCCAAGTGCGTCATTGCGGACGTTATGCCTCTTTTCCTATGCTTTCAATGCAATTCCAGTCTACCTCCTGAAATCGGTTTCCTGCAATTCTGCCCCGCTTTCAAGTCCTCTTGGCAGCCTTACTTCAGTCTATTTTTGGACGATAGCTGTCATTTATAACTCTGCAGGTTTGTGAATTACAGTGCCCCTGAGCTCCTTTCTTCAACTCGCTTTCTTGTGACCTGGCCGCAACACCACAGGATGGCTTCAGGCCCTAATCTGGTTCCGGCCCGGCATGCTGAGCCTTTGGTTAATTCCTCTTCCTGGTGGGAAATGAGAGTTAAATTTGCCCGTCCAGACACCTCCAGCTAGCCTCTCATTGGTTCTCGCTATTCCTGTTCATCTTCCGCAGAAATTGCAAACTGGGCCAAACAGGAGGTTAAAGGGACTGACTCTCCAAGTGGGGAGAGTGTTAGTAAAGCGTCTGGAATGTTGCACCCGAGTACCAGGGGAGGAAAACTGAGACATATTTGAACACGTCTCCTGATCACATGGTTGATCATACTCTAGGTTCCACATGCATGTTTTAGCTGAAGGAAGAATACCTTAAACCTGGGTAGTTGAAACCCGTGGAATGGGTACCATGCAATATGACTTCAAAGGGTCTTCATTTGCTCACCGAACCTCTCCAATCCTATCACTGCTGCGTTTATGCCCCTGTACACATGCTTGATTCTCTTTCATAGACATAGCAATCCATAGGTTTTAAGATACTTACAAGTCAGGTACATTCTTAGGCGTTTAATATGGGGTGTTGAGTCCATTTCGTTGAGCAAGGACTAGCTCTTGTCTATTCCATATTTGGCTTAAGGAACTTTATCTGTGCTCATTTCAATCTCTGGTTTTATGCAGCACCCCAACTCACCTTTACCCTTAAGCAAGAATAAGTTGGTTTTCTAAATTTGAGACCCTGTTCTGTTCTGTAATTCAGTTCCTGTGTAGCCAAGTTTACATTCCGTGTATTACTGATATCTTATGATGTTTCTTTTTCTGTGTGACTTATTTCAGTTAGAATCATCATACCTGAATCCACTCATTGTGCTGCTAAGGGCCTGATGACACAGATTTCATTGCTGTGTGATATTGCTTTGTAAGTAAATACCACAACTTCTTTATCCATTTTTCACTTTCTGCGATGTTGAACTTGTACTGTAAACGAGGTTCTTGTAAACAGAGCCGTTCCAAACTTTGGGGTGGCTGTGTCTTTTTGATTTTAATTTCCCTAAGCTATAGGACCATAAGTGGCAGTGCCCTAGGCTCTGTTGCTTTGTTTTTTAGATGTTTCAGGAAACACCATACACTTCTCCCGAGTGTCTGTTGGCAATTTACATCCTGCCCATCAGCATAACAAGGCTCCCAGTTCTCCATGGCCTGTCCTGCCTTTCTGGATTTTACACTTTTTTCAGATGGCCCTTTTGACCGGGGGGAAGTGAGACTTCATTGTAGTGCAGATTTCCTTTGCAAGCTTGCTTGGTTGGCCAAAAAGGGCGTATGCGTTTTTTCCTGAATATATTCAGGAAAAAACGCATACGCCCTTTTTGGCCAAGTGCATCATTGTGGACGTTCTGCCTCTTTTCCTATGCTTTCAATGCAATTCCAGTCTACCTCCTGAAATCGGTTTCCTGCAATTCTGCCCCGCTTTCAAGTCCTCTTGGCAGCCTTACTTCAGTCTATTTTTGGACGATAGCTGTCATTTATAACTCTGCAGGTTTGTGAATTACAGTGCCCCTGAGCTCCTTTCTTCAACTCGCTTTCTTTTGAGCTGGCCGCAACACCGCAGGATGGCTTCAGGCCCTAATCTGGTTCTGGCATGGCACGCTGAGCCTTTGGTTAATTCCTCTTCCTGGTAGGAAATGAGAGTTAAATTTGCCCGTCCAGACACCTCCAGCTAGTCCATTGGTTCTCGCTATTCCTGTTCATCTTCCGCAGAAATTGCAAACTGGGCCAAACAGGAGGTTAAAGGGACTGACTCTCCAAGTCGGGAGAGTGTTAGTAAAGCGTCTGGAATGTTGCACCCGAGTACCAGGGTACGAAAACTGAGACATATTTGAACACGTCTCCCGTTCACATGGTTGATCATACTTGGGTTCCACATGCATGTTTTAGCTGAAGGAAGAATACCTTAAACCTGGAGAGTTGAGACCCGTGTAATGGGTACCATGCAATATGACTTCAAAGGGTCTTCATTTGCTCACCGAACCTCTCCAATCCTATCACTGCTGCGTTTATGCCCCTGTACACATGCTTGATTCTCTTTCGGAGACATAGCAATCCATAGGTTTTAAGATACTTACTAGTCAGGTACATTCTTAGGCGTTTAATATGGGGTGTTGAGTCCATTTCGTTGAGCAAGGAGTAGCTCTTGTCTATTCCATATTTGACTTAAGGAACTTTATCTGTGCTCATTTCAATCTCTGGTTTTATGCAGCACCCCAACTCACCTTTCCCCTTAAGCAAGCATAAGTTGGTTTTCTAAATTTGAGACCCTGTTCTGTTCTGTAATTCAGTTCCTGTGTAGCCAAGTTTCCATTCCGTGTATTACTGATATCTTATGATGTTTCTTTTTCTGTGTGACTTATTTCAGTTAGAATCATCATACCTGAATCCACTCATTGTGCTGCTAAGGGCCTGATGACATAGATTTCATTGCTGAGTGATATTGCTTTGTAAGTGAATACCACAACTTCTTTATCCATTTTTCACTTTCTGCGATGTTGAACTTGTACTGTAAACGAGGTTCTTGTAAACAGAGCCGTTCCAAACTTTGGGGTGGCTGTGTCTTTTTGATTTTAATTTCCCTAAGCTATAGGACCATAAGTGGAAGTGCCCTAGGCTCTGTTGCTTTGTTTTTTAGATGTTTCAGGAAACACCATACACTTCTCCCAAGTGTCTGTTGGCAATTTACATCCCGCTCATCAGCATAACAAGGCTCCCAGTTCTCAATGGCTTGTTGCCTTTCTGGATTTTACACTTTTTTCAGATCGCCCTTTTGACCGGGGGAAGTGAGACTTCATTGTAGTGCAGATTTCCTTTGCAAGCTTGCTTGGTTGGCCAAAAAGGGCGTATGCGTTTTTTCCTGAATATATTCAGGAAAAAACGCATACGCCGTTTTTGGCCAAGTGCATCATTGTGGACGTTCTGCCTCTTTTCCTATGCTTTCAATGCAATTCCAGTCTACCTCCTGAAATCGGTTTCCTGCAATTCTGCCCCGCTTTCAAGTCCTCTTGGCAGCCTTACTTCAGTCTATTTTTGGACGATAGCTGTCATTTATAACTCTGCAGGTTTGTGAATTACAGTGCCCCTGAGCTCCTTTCTTCAACTTGCTTTCTTGTGACCTGGCCGCAACACCACAGGATGGCTTCAGGCCCTAATCTGGTTCCGGCACAGCACGCAGAGCCTTTGGTTATTTCCTCTTCCTGGTGGGAAATGAGAGTTAAATTTGCCCGTCCCGACACCTCCAGCTAGTCTCTCATTGGTTCTCGCTATTCCTGTTCATCTTCCGCAGAAATTGCAAACTGGGCCAAACAGGAGGTTAAAGGGACTGACTCTCCAAGTGGGGAGAGTGTTAGTAAAGCGTCTGGAATGTTGCACCCGAGTACCAGGGGAAGAAAACTGAGACATATTTGAACACGTCTCCCGTTCACATGGTTGATCATACTTGGGTTCCACATGCATGTTTTAGCTGAAGGAAGAATACCTTAAACCTGGAGAGTTGAGACCCGTGTAATGGGTACCATGCAATATGACTTCAAAGGGTCTTCATTTGCTCACCGAACCTCTCCAATCCTATCACTGCTGCGTTTATGCCCCTGTACACATGCTTGATTCTCTTTTGGAGACATAGCAATCCATAGGTTTTACGATACTTACTAGTCAGGTACATTCTTAGGCGTTTAATATGCGGTGTTGAGTCCATTTCATTGAGCAAGGAGTAGCTCTTGTCTATTCCATATTTGACTTAAGGAACTTTATCTGTGCTCATTTCAATCTCTGGTTTTATGCAGCACCCCAACTCACCTTTCCCCTTAAGCAAGCATAAGTTGGTTTTCTAAATTTGAGACCCTGTTCTGTTCTGTAATTCAGTTCCTGTGTAGCCAAGTTTACATTCCGTGTATTACTGATATGTTATGATGTTTCTTTTTCTGTGTGACTTATTTCAGTTAGAATCATCATACCTGAATCCACTCATTGTGATGCTACGGGCCTGATGACATAGATTTCATTGCTGAGTGATATTGCTTTGTAAGTGAATACCACAACTTCTTTATCCATTTTTCACTTTCTGCGATGTTGAACTTGTACTGTAAACGAGGTTCTTGTAAACAGAGGTGTCCCAAACTTTGGGGTGGCTGTGTCTTTTTGATTTTAATTTCCCTAAGCTATAGAACCATAAGTGGCAGTGCCGTAGGCTCTGTTGCTTTGTTTTTTAGATGTTTCAGGAAACACCATACACTTCTCCCGAGTGTCTGTTGGCAATTTACATCCCGCCCATCAGCATAACAAGGCTCCCAGTTCTCCATGGCCTGTCCTGCCTTTCTGGATTTTACACTTTTTTCAGATGGCCCTTTTGACCGGGGGGAAGTGAGACTTCATTGTAGTGCAGATTTCCTTTGCAGGCTTGCTTGGTTGGCCAAAAAGGGCATATGCGTTTTTTCCTGAATATATTCAGGAAAAAACGCATACGCCCTTTTTGGCCAAGTGCATCATTGTGGACGTTCTGCCTCTTTTCCTATGCTTTCAATGCAATTCCAGTCTACCTCCTGAAATCGGTTTCCTGCAATTCTGCCCCGCTTTCAAGTCCTCTTGGCAGCCTTACTTCAGTCTATTTTTGGACGATAGCTGTCATTTATAACTCTGCAGGTTTGTGAATTACAGTGCCCCTGAGCTCCTTTCTTCAACTTGCTTTCTTGTGACCTGGCCGCAACACCGCAGGATGGCTTCAGGCCCTAATCTGGTTCCGGCACGGCACGCTGAGCCTTTGGTTATTTCCTCTTCCTGGTGGGAAATGAGAGTTAAATTTGCCCGTCCAGACACCTCCAGCTAGTCTCTCATTGGTTCTCGCTATTCCTGTTCATCTTCCGCAGAAATTGCAAACTGGGCCAAACAGGAGGTTAAAGGCGCTGACTCTCCAAGTGGGGAGAGTGTTAGTAAAGCGTCTGGAATGTTGCACCCGAGTACCAGGGGAGGAAAACTGAGACATATTTGAACACGTCTCCTGTTCACATGGTTGATCATACTTGGGTTCCACATGCATGTTTTAGCTGAAGGAAGAATACCTTAAACCTGGAGAGTTAAGACCCGTGTAATGGGTACCATGCAATATGACTTCAAAGGGTCTTCATTTGCTCACCGAACCTCTCCAATCCTATCACTGCTGCGTTTATGCCCCTGTACACATGCTTGATTCTCTTTCGGAGACATAGCAATCCATAGGTTTTAAGATACTTACTAGTCAGGTACATTCTTAGGCGTTTAATATGGGGTGTTGAGTCCATTTCGTTGAGCAAGGAGTAGCTCTTGTCTATTCCATATTTGACTTAAGGAACTTTATCTGTGCTCATTTCAATCTCTGGTTTTATGCAGCACCCCAACTCACCTTTCCCCTTAAGCAAGCATAACTTGGTTTTCTAAATTTGAGACCCTGTTCTGTTCTGTAATTCAGTTCCTGTGTAGCCAAGTTTACATTCCGTGTATTACTGATATCTTATGATGTTTCTTTTTCTGTGTGACTTATTTCAGTTAGAATCATCATACCTGAATCCACTCATTGTGCTGCTAAGGGCCTGATGACACAGATTTCATTGCTGAGTGATATTGCTTTGTAAGTAAATACCACAACTTCTTTATCCATTTTTCACTTTCTGCGATGTTGAACTTGTACTGTAAACGAGGTTCTTGTAAACAGAGCCGTTCCAAACTTTGGGGTGGCTGTGTCTTTTTGATTTTAATTTCCCTAAGCTATAGGACCATAAGTGGAAGTGCCCTAGGTTCTGTTGCTTTGTTTTTTAGATGTTTCAGGAAACACCATACACTTCTCCCGAGTGGTTGTTGGCAATTTACATCCCGCCCATCAGCATAACAAGGCTCCCAGTTCTCCATGGCCTGTCCTGCCTTTCTGGATTTTACACTTTTTTCAGATGGCCCTTTTGACCGGGGGGAAGTGAGACTTCATTGTAGTGCAGATTTCCTTTGCAAGCTTGCTTGGTTGGCCAAAGAGGGCGTATGCGTTTTTTCCTGAATATATTCAGGAAAAAACGCATACGCCCTCTTTGGCCAAGTGCATCATTGTGGACGTTCTGCCTCTTTTCCTATGCTTTCAATGCAATTCCAGTCTACCTCCTGAAATCGGTTTCCTGCAATTCTGCCCCGCTTTCAAGTCCTCTTGGCAGCCTTACTTCAGTCTATTTTTGGACGATAGCTGTCATTTATAACTCTGCAGGTTTGTGAATTACAGTGCCCCTGAGCTCCTTTCTTCAACTCGCTTTCTTGTGACCTGGCCGCAACACCGCAGGATGGCTTCAGGCCCTAATCTGGTTCCGGTACGGCACGCTGAGCCTTTGGTTATTTCCTCTTCCTGGTGGGAAATGAGAGTTAAATTTGCCCGTCCAGACACCTCCAGCTAGCCTCTCATTGGTTCTCACTATTCCTGTTCATCTTCCGCAGAAATTGCAAACTGGGCCAAACAGGAGGTTAAAGGGACTGACTCTCCAAGTGGGGAGAGTGTTAGTAAAGCGTCTGGAATGTTGCACCCGAGTACCAGGGGAGGAAAACTGAGACATATTTGAACACGTCTCCCGATCACATGGTTGATCATACTCTAGGTTCCACATGCATGTTTTAGCTGAAGGAAGAATACCTTAAACCTGGGTAGTTGAAACCCGAGGAATGGGTACCATGCAATATGACTTCAAAGGGTCTTCATTTGCTCACCGAACCTCTCCAATCCTATCACTGCTGCGTTTATGCCCCTGTACACATGCTTGATTCTCTTTCGGAGACATAGCAATCCATAGGTTTTAAGATACTTACTAGTCAGGTACATTCTTAGGCGTTTAATATGCGGTGTTGAGTCCATTTCGTTGAGCAAGGAGTAGCTCTTGTCTATTCCATATTTGGCTTAAGGAACTTTATCTGTGCTCATTTCAATCTCTGGTTTTATGCAGCACCCCAACTCACCTTTACCCTTAAGCAAGAATAAGTTGGTTTTCTAAATTTGAGTCCCTATTCTGTTCTGTAATTCAGTTCCTGTGTAGCCAAGTTTACATTCCGTGTATTACTGATATCTTATGATGTTTCTTTTTCTGTGTGACTTACTTCAGTTAGAATCATCATACCTGAATCCACTCATTGTGCTGCTAAGGGCCTGATGACACAGATTTCATTGCTGAGTGATATTGCTTTGTAAGTAAATACCACAACTTCTTTATCCATTTTTCACTTTCTGCGATGTTGAACTTGTACTGTAAACGAGGTTCTTGTAAACAGAGCCGTTCCAAACTTTGGGGTGGCTGTGTCTTTTTGATTTTAATTTCCCTAAGCTATAGGACCATAAGTGGAAGTGCCCTAGGTTCTGTTGCTTTGTTTTTTAGATGTTTCAGGAAACACCATACACTTCTCCCGAGTGGTTGTTGGCAATTTACATCCCGCCCATCAGCATAACAAGGCTCCCAGTTCTCCATGGCCTGTCCTGCCTTTCTGGATTTTACACTTTTTTCAGATGGCCCTTTTGACCGGGGGGAAGTGAGACTTCATTGTAGTGCAGATTTCCTTTGCAAGCTTGCTTGGTTGGCCAAAAAGGGCGTATGCGTTTTTTCCTGAATATATTCAGGAAAAAACGCATACGCCCTTTTTGGCCAAGTGCATCATTGTGGACGTTCTGCCTCTTTTCCTATGCTTTCAATGCAATTCCAGTCTACCTCCTGAAATCGGTTTCCTGCAATTCTGCCCCGCTTTCAAGTCCTCTTGGCAGCCTTACTTCAGTCTATTTTTGGACGATAGCTGTCATTTATAACTCTGCAGGTTTGTGAATTACAGTGCCCCTGAGCTCCTTTCTTCAACTTGCTTTCTTGTGACCTGGCCGCAACACCGCAGGATGGCTTCAGGCCCTAATCTGGTTCCGGCACGGCACGCTGAGCCTTTGGTTAATTCCTCTTCCTGGTGGGAAATGAGAGTTAAATTTGCCCGTCCAGACACCTCCAGCTAGCCTCTCATTGGTTCTCGCTATTCCTGTTCATCTTCCGCAGAAATTGCAAACTGGGCCAAACAGGAGGTTAAAGGGACTGACTCTCCAGGTCGGGAGAGTGTTAGTAAAGCGTCTGGAATGTTGCACCCGAGTACCAGGGGAGGAAAACTGAGACATATTTGAACACGTCTCCCGATCACATGGTTGATCATACTCTAGGTTCCACATGCATGTTTTAGCTGAAGGAAGAATACCTTAAACCTGGGTAGTTGAAACCCATGGAATGGGTACCATGCAATATGACTTCAAAGGGTCTTCATTTGCTCACCGAACCTCTCCAATCCTATCACTGCTGCGTTTATGCCCCTGTACACATGCTTGATTCTCTTTCGGAGACATAGCAATCCATAGATTTTAAGATACTTACTAGTCAGGAATATTCTTAGGCGTTTAATATGGGGTGTTGAGTCCATTTCGTTGAGCAAGGAGTAGCTCTTGTCTATTCCATATTTGGCTTAAGGAACTTTATCTGTGCTCATTTCAATCTCTGGTTTTATGCAGCACCCCAACTCACCTTTACCCTTAAGCAAGAATAAGTTGGTTTTCTAAATTTGAGACCCTGTTCTGTTCTGTAATTCAGTTCCTGTGTAGCCAAGTTTACATTCCGTGTATTACTGATATCTTATGATGTTTCTTTTTCTGTGTGACTTATTTCAGTTAGAATCATCATACCTGAATCCACTCACTGTGCTGCTAAGGGCCTGATGACACAGATTTCATTGCTGAGTGATATTGCTTTGTAAGTAAATACCACAACTTCTTTATCCATTTTTCACTTTCTGCGATGTTGAACTTGTACTGTAAACGAGGTTCTTGTAAACAGAGCCGTTCCAAACTTTGGGGTGGCTGTGTCTTTTTGATTTTAATTTCCCTAAGCTATAGGACCATAAGTGGAAGTGCCCTAGGTTCTGTTGCTTTGTTTTTTAGATGTTTCAGGAAACACCATACACTTCTCCCGAGTGGTTGTTGGCAATTTACATCCCGCCCATCAGCATAACAAGGCTCCCAGTTCTCCATGGCCTGTCCTGCCTTTCTGGATTTTACACTTTTTTCAGATGGCCCTTTTGACCGGGGGGAAGTGAGACTTCATTGTAGTGCAGATTTCCTTTGCAAGCTTGCTTGGTTGGCCAAAAAGGGCGTATGCGTTTTTTCCTGAATATATTCAGGAAAAAACGCATACGCCCTTTTTGGCCAAGTGCATCATTGTGGACGTTCTGCCTCTTTTCCTATGCTTTCAATGCAATTCCAGTCTACCTCCTGAAATCGGTTTCCTGCAATTCTGCCCCGCTTTCAAGTCCTCTTGGCAGCCTTACTTCAGTCTATTTTTGGACGATAGCTGTCATTTATAACTCTGCAGGTTTGTGAATTACAGTGCCCCTGAGCTCCTTTCTTCAACTTGCTTTCTTGTGACCTGGCCGCAACACCGCAAGATGGCTTCAGGCCCTAATCTGGTTCCGGCACGGCACGCTGAGCCTTTGGTTATTTCCTTTTCCTGGTGGGAAATGAGAGTTAAATTTGCCCGTCCAGACACCTCCAGCTAGTCTCTCATTGGTTCTCGCTATTCCTGTTCATCTTCCGCAGAAATTGCAAACTGGGCCAATCAGGAGGTTAAAGGCGCTGAGTCTCCAAGTGGGGAGAGTGTTAGTAAAGCGTCTGGAATGTTGCACCCGAGTACCAGGGGCGGAAAACTGAGACATATTTGAACACGTCTCCCGTTCACATGGTTGATCATACTTGGGTTCCACATGCATGTTTTAGCTGAAGGAAGAATACCTTAAACCTGGAGAGTTGAGACCCGGGTAATGGGTACCATGCAATATGACTTCATAGGGTCTTCATTTGCTCACCGAACCTCTCCAATCCTATCACTGCTGCGTTTATGCCCCTGTACACATGCTTGATTCTCTTTTGGAGACATAGCAATCCATAGGTTTTAAGATACTTACTAGTCAGGTACATTCTTAGGCGTTTAATATGCGGTGTTGAGTCCATTTCGTTGAGCAAGGAGTAGCTCTTGTCTATTCCATATTTGACTTAAGGAACTTTATCTGTGCTCATTTCAATCTCTGGTTTTATGCAGCACCCCACCTCACCTTTCCCCTTAAGCAAGCATAAGTTGGTTTTCTAAATTTGAGACCCTGTTCTGTTCTGTAATTCAGTTCCTCTGTAGCCAAGTTTACATTCCGTGTATTACTGATATCTTATGATGTTTCTTTTTCTGTGTGACTTATTTCAGTTAGAATCATCATACCTGAATCCACTCACTGTGCTGCTAAGGGCCTGATGACACAGATTTCATTGCTGAGTGATATTGCTTTGTAAGTAAATACCACAACTTCTTTATCCATTTTTCACTTTCTGTGATGTTGAACTTGTACTGTAAACGAGGTTCTTGTAAACAGAGCCGTTCCAAACTTTGGGGTGGCTGTGTCTTTTTGATTTTAATTTCCCTAAGCTATAGGACCATAAGTGGAAGTGCCCTAGGTTCTGTTGCTTTGTTTTTTAGATGTTTCAGGAAACACCATACACTTCTCCCGAGTGGTTGTTGGCAATTTACATCCCGCCCATCAGCATAACAAGGCTCTCAGTTCTCCATGGCCTCTCCTGCCTTTCTGGATTTTACACTTTTTTCAGATGGCCCTTTTGACCGGGGGGAAGTGAGACTTCAATGTAGTGCAGATTTCCTTTGCAAGCTTGCTTGGTTGGCCAAAAAGGGCGTATGCGTTTTTTCCTGAATATATTCAGGAAAAAACGCATACGCCCTTTTTGGCCAAGTGCATCATTGTGGACGTTCTGCCTCTTTTCCTATGCTTTCAATGCAATTCTAGTCTACCTCCTGAAATCGGTTTCCTGCAATTCTGCCCCGCTTTCAAGTCCTCTTGGCAGCCTTACTTCAGTCTATTTTTGGACGATAGCTGTCATTTATAACTCTGCAGGTTTGTGAATTACAGTGCCCCTGAGCTCCTTTCTTCAACTTGCTTTCTTGTGACCTGGCCGCAACACCGCAGGATGGCTTCAGGCCCTAATCTGGTTCCGGCACGGCATGCTGAGCCTTTCGTTATTTCCTTTTCCTGGTGGGAAATGAGAGTTAAATTTGCCCGTCCAGACACCTCCAGCTAGTCTCTCATTGGTTCTCGCTATTCCTGTTCATCTTCCGCAGAAATTGCAAACGGGGCCAAACAGGAGGTTAAAGGCGCTGAGTCTCCAAGTGGGGAGAGTGTTAGTAAAGCGTCTGGAATGTTGCACCCGAGTACCAGGGGAGGAAAACTGAGACATATTTGAACACATCTCCCGTTCACATGGTTGATCATACTTGGGTTCCACATGCATGTTTTAGCTGAAGGAAGAATACCTTAAACCTGGAGAGTTAAGACCCGTGTAATGGGTACCATGCAATATGACTTCAAAGGGTCTTCATTTGCTCACCGAACCTCTCCAATCCTATAACTGCTGCGTTTATGCCCCTGTACACATGCTTGATTCTCTTTCGGAGACATAGCAATCCATAGGTTTTAAGATACTTACTAGTCAGGTACATTCTTAGGCATTTAATATGCGGTGTTGAGTCCATTTCGTTGAGCAAGGAGTAGCTCTTGTCTATTCCATATTTGACTTAAGGAACTTTATCTGTGCTCATTTCAATCTCTGGTTTTATGCAGCACCCCAACTCACCTTTACCCTTAAGCAAGCATAAGTTGGTTTTCTAAATTTGAGACCCTGTTCTGTTCTGTAATTCAGTTCCTGTGTAGCCAAGTTTACATTCCGTGTATTACTGATATCTTATGCTGTTTCTTTTTCTGTGTGACTTACTTCAATTAGAATCATCATACCTGAATCCACTCATTGTGCTGCTAAGGGCCTGATGACACAGATTTCATTGCTGAGTGATATTGCTTTGTAAGTAAATACCACAACTTCTTTATCCATTTTTCACTTTCTGCGATGTTGAACTTGTACTGTAAACGAGGTTCTTGTAAACAGAGCCGTTCCAAACTTTGGGGTGGCTGTGTCTTTTTGATTTTAGTTTCCCTAAGCTATAGGACCATAAGTGGAAGTGCCCTAGGTTCTGTTGCTTTGTTTTTTAGATGTTTCAGGAAACACCATACACTTCTCCCGAGTGGTTGTTGGCAATTTACATCCCGCCCATCAGCATAACAAGGCTCCCAGTTCTCCATGGCCTGTCCTGCCTTTCTGGATTTTACACTTTTTTCAGATGGCCCTTTTGACCGGGGGGAAGTGAGACTTCATTGTAGTGCAGATTTCCTTTGCAAGCTCGCTTGGTTGGCCAAAAAGGGCGTATGCGTTTTTTCCTGAATATATTCAGGAAAAAACGCATACGCCCTTTTTGGCCAAGTGCATCATTGTGGACGTTCTGCCTCTTTTCCTATGCTTTCAATGCAATTCCAGTCTACCTCCTGAAATCGGTTTCCTGCAATTCTGCCCCGCTTTCAAGTCCTCTTGGCAGCCTTACTTCAGTCTATTTTTGGACGATAGCTGTCATTTATAACTCTGCAGCTTTGTGAATTACAGTGCCCCTGAGCTCCTTTCTTCAACTCGCTTTCTTGTGACCTGGCCGCAACACCGCAGGATGGCTTCAGGCCCTAATCTGGTTCCGGAACGGCTCGCTGAGCCTTTGGTTATTTCCTTTTCCTGGTGGGAAATGAGAGTTAAATTTGCCCGTCCAGACACCTCCAGCTAGCCTCTCATTGGTTCTCGCTATTCCTGTTCATCTTCCACAGAAATTGCAAACTGGGCCAAACAGGAGGTTAAAGGCGCTGACTCTCCAAGTGGGGAGAGTGTTAGTAAAGCGTCTGGAATGTTGCACCCGAGTACCAGGGGAGGAAAACTGAGACATATTTGAACACGTCTCCCGTTCACATGGTTGATCATACTTGGGTTCCACATGCATGTTTTAGCTGAAGGAAGAATACCTTAAACCAGGAGAGTTGAGACCCGTGGAATGGGTACCATGCAATATGACTTCAAAGGGTCTTCATTTGCTCACCGAACCTCTCCAATCCTATCACTGCTGCGTTTATGCCCCTGTACACATGCTTGATTCTCTTTCGGAGACATAGCAATCCATAGGTTTTAAGATACTTACTAGTCAGGTACATTCTTAGGCGTTTAATATGCGGTGTTGAGTCCATTTCGTTGAGCAAGGAGTAGCTCTTGTCTATTCCATATTTGACTTAAGGAACTTTATCTGTGCTCATTTCAATCTCTGGTTTTATGCAGCACCCCAACTCACCTTTACCCTTAAGCAAGCATAAGTTGGTTTTCTAAATTTGAGACCCTGTTCTGTTCTGTAATTCAGTTCCTGTGTAGCCAAGTTTACATTCCGTGTATTACTGATATCTTATGAAGTTTCTTTTTCTGTGTGACTTACTTCAGTTAGAATCATCATACCTGAATCCACTCATTGTGCTGCTAAGGGCCTGATGACACAGATTTCATTGCTGAGTGATATTGCTTTGTAAGTAAATACCACAACTTCTTTATCCATTTTTCACTTTCTGCGATGTTGAACTTGTACTGTAAACGAGGTTCTTGTAAACAGAGGCGTCCCAAACTTTGGGGTGGCTGTGTCTTTTTTATTTTAATTTCCCTAAGCTATAGGACCATAAGTGGAAGTGCCCTAGGTTCTGTTGCTTTGTTTTTTAGATGTTTCAGGAAACACCATACACTTCTCCCGAGTGTCTGTTGGCAATTTACATCCCGCCCATCAGCATAACAAGGCTCCCAGTTCTCCATGGCCTGTCCTGCCTTTCTGGATTTTACACTTTTTTCAGATGGCCCTTTTGACCGGGGGGAAGTGAGACTTCATTGTAGTGCAGATTTTCTTTGCAAGCTTGCTTGGTTGGCCAAAAAGGGCGTATGCTTTTTTTCCTGAATATATTCAGGAAAAAAAGCATACGCCCTTTTTGGCCAAGTGCATCATTGTGGACGTTCTGCCTCTTTTCCTATGCTTTCAATGCAATTCCAGTCTACCTCCTGAAATCGGTTTCCTGCAATTCTGCCCCGCTTTCAAGTCCTCTTGGCAGCCTTACTTCAGTCTATTTTTGGACGATAGCTGTCATTTATAACTCTGCAGGTTTGTGAATTACAGTGCCCCTGAGCTCCTTTCTTCAACTCGCTTTCTTGTGACCTGGCCGCAACACCGCAGGATGGCTTCAGGCCCTAATCTGGTTCCGGCCCGGCATGCTGAGCCTTTGGTTAATTCCTCTTCCTGGTGGGAAATGAGAGTTAAATTTGCCCGTCCAGACACCTCCAGCTAGCCTCTCATTGGTTCTCGCTATTCCTGTTCATCTTCCGCAGAAATTGCAAACTGGGCCAAACAGGAGGTTAAAGGGACTGACTCTCCAAGTGGGGAGAGTGTTAGTAAAGCGTCTGGAATGTTGCACCCGAGTACCAGGGGAGGAAAACTGAGACATATTTGAACACGTCTCCCGATCACATGGTTGATCATACTCTAGGTTCCACATGCATGTTTTAGCTGAAGGAAGAATACCTTAAACCTGGGTAGTTGAAACCCGTGGAATGGGTACCATGCAATATGACTTCAAAGGGTCTTCATTTGCTCACCGAACCTCTCCAATCCTATCACTGCTGCGTTTATGCCCCTGTACACATGCTTGATTCTCTTTCGGAGACATAGCAATCCATAGGTTTTAAGATACTTACAAGTCAGGTACATTCTTAGGCGTTTAATATGCGGTGTTGAGTCCATTTCGTTGAGCAAGGAGTAGCTCTTGTCTATTCCATATTTGGCTTAAGGAACTTTATCTGTGCTCATTTCAATCTCTGGTTTTATGCAGCACCCCAACTCACCTTTCCCCTTAAGCAAGCATAAGTTGGTTTTCTAAATTTGAGACCCTGTTCTGTTTTGGAATGCAGTTCCTGTGTAGCCAAGTTTACATTCCGTGTATTAGTGATATCTTATGATGTTTCTTTTTCTGTGTGACTTATTTCAGTTAGAATCATCGTACCTGAATCCACTCATTATGCTGCTACGGGCCTGATGACATAGATTTCATTGCTGTGTGATACTGCATTGTACGTAAGTACCACAAGTTCTTTATCCATTTTTCACTTTCTGTGATATTGAACTTGTACGGTAAACGAGGTTCTGGTAAACGGAGGCGTCCCAAACTTTGGGGTGGCTGTGTCTTTTTGATTTTAATTTCCCTAAGCTATAGGACCATAAGTGGAAGTGCCCTAGGCTCTGTTGCTTTGTTTTTCAGATGTTTCAGGAAACACCATACACTTCTCCCGAGTGGTTGTTGGCAATTTACATCCCGCCCATCAGCATAACAAGGCTCCCAGTTCTCCATGGCCTGTCCTGCCTTTCTGGATTTTACACTTTTTTCAGATGGCCCTTTTGACCGGGGGGAAGTGAGACTTCATTGTAGTGCAGATTTCCTTTGCAAGCTTGCTTGGTTGGCCAAAAAGGGCGTATGCGTTTTTTCCTGAATATATTCAGGAAAAAACGCATACGCCCTTTTTGGCCAAGTGCATCATTGTGGACGTTCTGCCTCTTTTCCTATGCTTTCAATGCAATTCCAGTCTACCTCCTGAAATCGGTTTCCTGCAATTCTGCCCCGCTTTCAAGTCCTCTTGGCAGCCTTACTTCAGTCTATTTTTGGACGATAGCTGTCATTTATAACTCTGCAGGTTTGTGAATTACAGTGCCCCTGAGCTCCTGTCTTCAACTCGCTTTCTTTTGAGCTGGCCGCAACACCGCAGGATGACTTCAGGCCCTAATCTGGCTCCGGTACGGCACGCTGAGCCTTTGGTTATTTCCTCTTCCTGGTGGGAAATGAGAGTTAAATTTGCCCGTCCAGACACCTCCAGCTAGCCTCTCATTGGTTCTCGCTATTCCTGTTCATCTTCCGCAGAAATTGCAAACGGGGCCAAACAGGAGGTTAAAGGCGCTGACTCTCCAAGTGGGGAGAGTGTTAGTAAAGCGTCTGGAATGTTGCACCCGAGTACCAGGGGAGGAAAACTGAGGCATATTTAAACACGTCTCCCGTTCACATGGTTGATCATACTTGGGTTCCACATGCATGTTTTAGCTGAAGGAAGAATACCTTAAACCTGGAGAGTTGAGACCCGTGGAATGGGTACCATGCAATATGACTTCAAAGGGTCTTCATTTGCTCACCGAACCTCTCCAATCCTATCACTGCTGTGTTTATGCCCCTGTACACATGCTTGATTCTCTTTCGGAGACATAGCAATCCATAGGTTTTAAGATACTTACTAGTCATGTACATTCTTAAGCGTTTAATATGGGGTGTTGAGTCCATTTCGTTGAGCAAGGAGTACCTCTTGTCTATTCCATATTTGGCTTAAGGAACTTTATCTGTGCTCATTTCAATCTCTGGTTTTATGCAGCACCCCAACTCACCTTTACCCTTAAGCAAGAATAAGTTGGTTTTCTAAATTTGAGACCCTGTTCTGTTCTGTAATTCAGTTCCTGTGTAGCCAAGTTTACATTCCGTGTATTACTGATATCTTATGATGTTTCTTTTTCTGTGTGACTTATTTCAGTTAGAATCATCATACCTGAATCCACTCATTGTGCTGCTAAGGGCCTGATGACACAGATTTCATTGCTGAGTGATATTGCTTTGTAAGTAAATACCACAACTTCTTTATCCATTTTTCACTTTCTGCGATGTTGAACTTGTACTGTAAACGAGGTTCTTGTAAACAGAGCCATTCCAAACTTTGGGGTGGCTGTGTCTTTTTGATTTTAATTTCCCTAAGCTATAGGACCATAAGTGGAAGTGCCCTAGGTTCTGTTGCTTTGTTTTTTAGATGTTTCAGGAAACACCATACACTTCTCCCGAGTGGTTGTTGGCAATTTACATCCCGCCCATCAGCATAACAAGGCTCCCAGCTCTCCATGGCCTGTCCTGCCTTTCTGGATTTTACACTTTTTTCAGATGGCCCTTTTGACCGGGGGGAAGTGAGACTTCATTGTAGTGCAGATTTCCTTTGCAAGCTTGCTTGGTTGGCCAAAAAGGGCGTATGCGTTTTTTCCTGAATATATTCAGGAAAAACCGCATACGCCCTTTTTGGCCAAGTGCATCATTGTGGACGTTCTGCCTCTTTTCCTATGCTTTCAATGCAATTCCAGTCTACCTCCTGAAATCGGTTTCCTGCAATTCTGCCCCGCTTTCAAGTCCTCTTGGCAGCCTTACTTCAGTCTATTTTTGGACGATAGCTGTCATTTATAACTCTGCAGGTTTGTGAATTACAGTGCCCCTGAGCTCCTTTCTTCAACTCGCTTTCTTGTGACCTGGCCGCAACACCGCAGGATGGCTTCAGGCCCTAATCTGGTTCCCGCCCGGCATGCTGAGCCTTTGGTTAATTCCTCTTCCTGGTGGGAAATGAGAGTTAAATTTGCCCGTCCAGACACCTCCAGCTAGCCTCTCATTGGTTCTCGCTATTCCTGTTCATCTTCCGCAGAAATTGCAAACTGGGCCAAACAGGAGGTTAAAGGCGCTGACTCTCCAAGTGGGGAGAGTGTTAGTAAAGCGTCTGGAATGTTGCACCCGAGTACCAGGGGAGGAAAACTTAGACATATTTGAACACGTCTCCCGATCACATGGTTGATCATACTCTGGGTTCCACATGCATGTTTTAGCTGAAGGAAGAATACCTAAAACCTGGGTAGTTGAAACCCGTGGAATGGGTACCATGCAATATGACTTCAAAGGGTCTTCATTTGCTCACCGAACCTCTCCAATCCTATCACTGCTGCATTTATGCCCCTGTACACATGCTTGATTCTCTTTCGGAGACATAGCAATCCATAGGTTTTAAGATACTAGTCAGGTACATTCGTAGGCGTTTAATATGCGGTGTTGAGTCCATTTCGTTGAGCAAGGAGTAGCTCTTGTCTATTCCATATTTGGCTTAAGGAACTTTATCTGTGCTCATTTCTATCTCTGGTTTTATGCAACACCCCAACTCACCTTTCCCCTTAAGCAAGCATAAGTTGGTTTTCTAAATTTGAGAACCTGTTCTGTTTTGGAATTCAGTTCCTGTGTAGCCAAGTTTACATTCCGTGTATTAGTGATACCTTATGATGTTTCTTTTTCTGTGTGACTTATTTCAGTTAGAATCATCGTACCTGAATCTACTCATTATGCTGCTACGGGCCTGATGACATAGATTTCATTGCTGAGTGATACTGCATTGTACGTAAGTACCACAAGTTCTTTATCCATTTTTCACTTTCTGCGATGTTGAACTTGTACTGTAAACGAGGTTCTTGTAAACAGAGCCGTTCCAAACTTTGGGGTGGCTGTGTCTTTTTGATTTTAATTTCCCTAAGCTATAGGACCATAAGTGGAAGTGCCCTAGGCTCTGTTGCTTTGTTTTTTAGATATTTCAGGAAACACCATACACTTCTCCCGAGTGTCTGTTGGCAATTTACATCCCACCCATCAGCATAACAAGGCTCCCAGTTCTCAATGGCCTGTTGCCTTTCTGGATTTTACACTTTTTTCAGATGGCCCTTTTGACCGGGGGGAAGTGAGACTTCATTGTAGTGCAGATTTCCTTTGCAAGCTTGCTTGGTTGGCCAAAAAGGGCGTATGCGTTTTTTCCTGAATATATTCAGGAAAAAACGCATACGCCCTTTTTGGCCAAGTGCATCATTGTGGACGTTCTGCCTCTTTTCCTATGCTTTCAATGCAATTCCAGTCTACCTCCTGAAATCGGTTTCCTGCAATTCTGCCCCGCTTTCAAGTCCTCTTGGCAGCCTTACTTCAGTCTATTTTTGGACGATAGCTGTCATTTATAACTCTGCAGGTTTGTGAATTACAGTGCCCCTGAGCTCCTTTCTTCAACTCGCTTTCTTTTGAGCTGGCCGCAACACCGCAGGATGGCTTCAGGCCCTAATCTGGTTCCGGCCCGGCATGCTGAGCCTTTGGTTAATTCCTCTTCCTGGTGGGAAATGAGAGTTAAATTTGCCCGTCCAGACACCTCCAGCTAGCCTCTCATTGGTTCTCGCTATTCCTGTTCATCTTCCGCAGAAATTGCAAACTGGGCCAAACAGGAGGTTAAAGGGACTGACTCTCCAAGTGGGGAGAGTGTTAGTAAAGCGTCTGGAATGTTGCACCCGAGTACCAGGGGAGGAAAACTGAGACATATTTGAACACGTCTCCCGATCACATGGTTGATCATACTCTAGGTTCCACATGCATGTTTTAGCTGAAGGAAGAATACCTTAAAACTGGGTAGTTGAAACCCGTGGAATGGTTACCATGCAATATGACTTCAAAGGGTCTTCATTTGCTCACCGAACCTCTCCAATCCTATCACTGCTGCGTTTATGCCCCTCTACACATGCTTGATTCTCTTTCGGAGACATAGCAATCCATAGGTTTTAAGATACTTACTAGTCAGGTACATTCTTAGGCGTTTAATATGGGGTGTTGAGTCCATTTCGTTGAGCAAGGAGTAGCTCTTGTCTATTCCATATTTGGCTTAAGGAACTTTATCTGTGCTCATTTCAATCTCTGGTTTTATGCAGCACCCCAACTCACCTTTACCCTTAAGCAAGAATAAGTTGGTTTTCTAAATTTGAGACCCTGTTCTGTTCTGTAATTCAGTTCCTGTGTAGCCAAGTTTACATTCCGTGTATTACTGATATCTTATGATGTTTCTTTTTCTGTGTGACTTATTTCAGTTAGAATCATCATACCTGAATCCACTCATTGTGCTGCTAAGGGCCTGATGACACAGATTTCATTGCTGAGTGATATTGCTTTGTAAGTAAATACCACAACTTCTTTATCCATTTTTCACTTTCTGCGATGTTGAACTTGTACTGTAAACGAGGTTCTTGTAAACAGAGCCGTTCCAAACTTTGGGGTGGCTGTGTCTTTTTGATTTTAATTTCCCTAAGCTATAGGACCATAAGTGGAAGTGCCCTAGGTTCTGTTGCTTTGTTTTTTAGATGTTTCAGGAAACACCATACACTTCTCCCGAGTGGTTGTTGGCAATTTACATCCCGCCCATCAGCATAACAAGGCTCCCAGTTCTCCATGGCCTGTCCTGCCTTTCTGGATTTTACACTTTTTTCAGATGGCCCTTTTGACCGGGGGGAAGTGAGACTTCATTGTAGTGCAGATTTCCTTTGCAAGCTTGCTTGGTTGGCCAAAAAGTGCGTATGCGTTTTTTCCTGAATATATTCAGGAAAAAACGCATACGCCCTTTTTTGCCAAGTGCATCATTGTGGACGTTCTGCCTCTTTTCCTATGCTTTCAATGCAATTCCAGTCTACCTCCTGAAATCGGTTTCCTGCAATTCTGCCCCGCTTTCAAGTCCTCTTGGCAGCCTTACTTCAGTCTATTTTTGGACGATAGCTGTCATTTATAACTCTGCAGGTTTGTGAATTACAGTGCCCCTGAGCTCCTTTCTTCAACTCGCTTTCTTGTGACCTGGCCGCAACACCGCAGGATGGCTTCAGGCCCTAATCTGGTTCCGGCCCGGCATGCTGAGCCTTTGGTTAATTCCTCTTCCTGGTGGGAAATGAGAGTTAAATTTGCCCGTCCAGACACCTCCAGCTAGCCTCTCATTGGTTCTCGCTATTCCTGTTCATCTTCCGCAGAAATTGCAAACTGGGCCAAACAGGAGGTTAAAGGCGCTGACTCTCCAAGTGGGGAGAGTGTTAGTAAAGCGTCTGGAATGTTGCACCCGAGTACCAGGGGAGGAAAACTTAGACATATTTGAACACGTCTCCCGATCACATGGTTGATCATACTCTGGGTTCCACATGCATGTTTTAGCTGAAGGAAGAATACCTAAAACCTGGGTAGTTGAAACCCGTGGAATGGGTACCATGCAATATGACTTCAAAGGGTCTTCATTTGCTCACCGAACCTCTCCAATCCTATCACTGCTGCATTTATGCCCCTGTACACATGCTTGATTCTCTTTCGGAGACATAGCAATCCATAGGTTTTAAGATACTTACTAGTCAGGTACATTCTTAGGCGTTTAATATGCGATGTTGAGTCCATTTCGTTGAGCAAGGAGTAGCTCTTGTCTATTCCATATTTGGCTTAAGGAATTTTATCTGTGCTCATTTCTATCTCTGGTTTTATGCAGCACCCCAACTCACCTTTCCCCTTAAGCAAGCATAAGTTGGTTTTCTAAATTTGAGAACCTGTTCTGTTTTGGAATTCAGTTCCTGTGTAGCCAAGTTTACATTCCGTGTATTAGTGATATCTTATGATGTTTCTTTTTCTGTGTGACTTATTTCAGTTAGAATCATCGTACCTGAATCTACTCATTATGCTGCTACGGGCCTGATGACATAGATTTCATTGCTGAGTGATAGTGCATTGTACGTAAGTACCACAAGTTCTTTATCCATTTTTCACTTTCTGCGATGTTGAACTTGTACTGTAAACGAGGTTCTTGTAAACAGAGCCGTTCCAAACTTTGGGGTGGCTGTGTCTTTTTGATTTTAATTTCCCTAAGCTATAGGACCATAAGTGGAAGTGCCCTAGGCTCTGTTGCTTTGTTTTTTAGATGTTTCAGGAAACACCATACACTTCTCCCAAGTGTCTGTTGGCAATTTACATCCCACCCATCTGCATAACAAGGCTCCCAGTTCTCAATGGCCTGTTGCCTTTCTGGATTTTACACTTTTTTCAGATGGCCCTTTTGACCGGGGGGAAGTGAGACTTCATTGTAGTGCAGATTTCCTTTGCAAGCTTGCTTGGTTGGCCAAAAAGGGCGTATGCGTTTTTTCCTGAATATATTCAGGAAAAAACGCATACGCCCTTTTTGGCCAAGTGCATCATTGTGGACGTTCTGCCTCTTTTCCTATGCTTTCAATGCAATTCCAGTCTACCTCCTGAAATCGGTTTCCTGCAATTCTGCCCCGCTTTCAAGTCCTCTTGGCAGCCTTACTTCAGTCTATTTTTGGACGATAGCTGTCATTTATAACTCTGCAGGTTTGTGAATTACAGTGCCCCTGAGCTCCTTTCTTCAACTCGCTTTCTTGTGACCTGGCCGCAACACCGCAGGATGGCTTCAGGCCCTAATCTGGTTCCGGCCCGGCATGCTGAGCCTTTGGTTAATTCCTCTTCCTGGTGGGAAATGAGAGTTAAATTTGCCCGTCCAGACACCTCCAGCTAGCCTCTCATTGGTTCTCGCTATTCCTGTTCATCTTCCGCAGAAATTGCAAACTGGGCCAAACAGGAGGTTAAAGGCGCTGACTCTCCAAGTGGGGAGAGTGTTAGTAAAGCGTCTGGAATGTTGCACCCGAGTACCAGGGGAGGAAAACTTAGACATATTTGAACACGTCTCCTGATCACATGGTTGATCATACTCTGGGTTCCACATGCATGTTTTAGCTGAAGGAAGAATACCTAAAACCTGGGTAGTTGAAACCCGTGGAATGGGTACCATGCAATATGACTTCAAAGGGTCTTCATTTGCTCACCGAACCTCTCCAATCCTATCACTGCTGCGTTTATGCCCCTGTACACATGCTTGATTCTCTTTCGGAGACATAGCAATCCATAGGTTTTAAGATACTTACTAGTCAGGTACATTCTTAGGCGTTTAATATGCGGTGTTGAGTCCATTTCGTTGAGCAAGGAGTAGCTCTTGTCTATTCCATATTTGGCTTAAGGAATTTTATCTGTTCTCATTTCTATCTCTGGTTTTATGCAGCACCCCAACTCACCTTTCCCCTTAAGCAAGCATAAGTTGGTTTTCTAAATTTGAGAACCTGTTCTGTTTTGGAATTCAGTTCCTGTGTAGCCAAGTTTACATTCCGTGTATTAGTGATATCTTATGATGTTTCTTTTTCTGTGTGACTTATTTCAGTTAGAATCATCGTACCTGAATCTACTCATTATGCTGCTACGGGCCTGATGACATAGATTTCATTGCTGAGTGATAGTGCATTGTACGTAAGTACCACAAGTTCTTTATCCATTTTTCAATTTCTGCGATGTTGAACTTGTACTGTAAACGAGGTTCTTGTAAACAGAGCCGTTCCAAACTTTGGGGTGGCTGTGTCTTTTTGATTTTAATTTCCCTAAGCTATAGGACCATAAGTGGAAGTGCCCTAGGCTCTGTTGCTTTGTTTTTTAGATGTTTCAGGAAACACCATACACTTCTCCCAAGTGTCTGTTGGCAATTTACATCCCACCCATCTGCATAACAAAGCTCCCAGTTCTCAATGGCCTGTTGCCTTTCTGGATTTTACACTTTTTTCAGATGGCCCTTTTGACCGGGGGGAAGTGAGACTTCATTGTAGTGCAGATTTCCTTTGCAAGCTTGCTTGGTTGGCCAAAAAGGGCGTATGCGTTTTTTCCTGAATATATTCAGGAAAAAACGCATACGCCCTTTTTGGCCAAGTGCATCATTGTGGACGTTCTGCCTCTTTTCCTATGCTTTCAATGCAATTCCAGTCTACCTCCTGAAATCGGTTTCCTGCAATTCTGCCCCGCTTTCAAGTCCTCTTGGCAGCCTTACTTCAGTCTATTTTTGGACGATAGCTGTCATTTATAACTCTGCAGGTTTGTGAATTACAGTGCCCCTGAGCTCCTTTCTTCAACTCGCTTTCTTGTGACCTGGCCGCAACACCGCAGGATGGCTTCAGGCCCTAATCTGGTTCCGGCCCGGCATGCTGAGCCTTTGGTTAATTCCTCTTCCTGGTGGGAAATGAGAGTTAAATTTGCCCGTCCAGACACCTCCAGCTAGCCTCTCATTGGTTCTCGCTATTCCTGTTCATCTTCCGCAGAAATTGCAAACTGGGCCAAACAGGAGGTTAAAGGGACTGACTCTCCAAGTGGGGAGAGTGTTAGTAAAGCGTCTGGAATGTTGCACCCGAGTACCAGGGGAGGAAAACTGAGACATATTTGAACACGTCTCCCGATCACATGGTTGATCATACTCTAGGTTCCACATGCATGTTTTAGCTGAAGGAAGAATACCTTAAAACTGGGTAGTTGAAACCCGTGGAATGGGTACCATGCAATATGACTTCAAAGGGTCTTCATTTGCTCACCGAACCTCTCCAATCCTATCACTGCTGCGTTTATGCCCCTGTACACATGCTTGATTCTCTTTCGGAGACATAGCAATCCATAGGTTTTAAGATACTTACAAGTCAGGTACATTCTTAGGCGTTTAATATGGGGTGTTGAGTCCATTTCGTTGAGCAAGGAGTAGCTCTTGTCTATTCCATATTTGGCTTAAGGAACTTTATCTGTGCTCATTTCAATCTCTGGTTTTATGCAGCACCCCAACTCACCTTTACCCTTAAGCAAGAATAAGTTGGTTTTCTAAATTTGAGACCCTGTTCTGTTCTGTAATTCAGTTCCTGTGTAGCCAAGTTTACATTCCGTGTATTACTGATATCTTATGATGTTTCTTTTTCTGTGTGACTTATTTCAGTTAGAATCATCATACCTGAATCCACTCATAGTGCTGCTAAGGGCCTGATGACACAGATTTCATTGCTGAGTGATATTGCTTTGTAAGTAAATACCACAACTTCTTTATCCATTTTTCACTTTCTGCGATGTTGAACTTGTACTGTAAACGAGGTTCTTGTAAACAGAGCCGTTCCAAACTTTGGGGTGGCTGTGTCTTTTTGATTTTAATTTCCCTAAGCTATAGGACCATAAGTGGAAGTGCCCTAGGTTCTGTTGCTTTGTTTTTTAGATGTTTCAGGAAACACCATACACTTCTCCCGAGTGGTTGTTGGCAATTTACATCCCGCCCATCAGCATAACAAGGCTCCCAGTTCTCCATGGCCTGTCCTGCCTTTCTGGATTTTACACTTTTTTCAGATGGCCCTTTTGACCGGGGGGAAGTGAGACTTCATTGTAGTGCAGATTTCCTTTGCAAGCTTGCTTGGTTGGCCAAAAAGGGCGTATGCGTTTTTTCCTGAATATATTCAGGAAAAACCGCATACGCCCTTTTTGGCCAAGTGCATCATTGTGGACGTTCTGCCTCTTTTCCTATGCTTTCAATGCAATTCCAGTCTACCTCCTGAAATCGGTTTCCTGCAATTCTGCCCCGCTTTCAAGTCCTCTTGGCAGCCTTACTTCAGTCTATTTTTGGACGATAGCTGTCATTTATAACTCTGCAGGTTTGTGAATTACAGTGCCCCTGAGCTCCTTTCTTCAACTCGCTTTCTTGTGACCTGGCCGCAACACCGCAGGATGGCTTCAGGCCCTAATCTGGTTCCGGCCCGGCATGCTGAGCCTTTGGTTAATTCCTCTTCCTGGTGGGAAATGAGAGTTAAATTTGCCCGTCCAGACACCTCCAGCTAGCCTCTCATTGGTTCTCGCTATTCCTGTTCATCTTCCGCAGAAATTGCAAACTGGGCCAAACAGGAGGTTAAAGGCGCTGACTCTCCAAGTGGGGAGAGTGTTAGTAAAGCGTCTGGAATGTTGCACCCGAGTACCAGGGGAGGAAAACTTAGACATATTTGAACACGTCTCCCGATCACATGGTTGATCATACTCTGGGTTCCACATGCATGTTTTAGCTGAAGGAAGAATACCTAAAACCTGGGTAGTTGAAACCCGTGGAATGGGTACCATGCAATATGACTTCAAAGGGTCTTCATTTGCTCACCGAACCTCTCCAATCCTATCACTGCTGCATTTATGCCCCTGTACACATACTTGATTCTCTTTCGGAGACATAGCAATCCATTGGTTTTAAGATACTTACTAGTCAGGTACATTCTTAGGCGTTTAATATGCGGTGTTGAGTCCATTTCGTTGAGCAAGGAGTAGCTCTTGTCTATTCCATATTTGGCTTAAGGAATTTTATCTGTGCTCATTTCTATCTCTGGTTTTATGCAGCACCCCAACTCACCTTTCCCCTTAAGCAAGCATAAGTTGGTTTTCTAAATTTGAGAACCTGTTCTGTTTTGGAATTCAGTTCCTGTGTAGCCAAGTTTACATTCCGTGTATTAGTGATATCTTATGATGTTTCTTTTTCTGTGTGACTTATTTCAGTTAGAATCATCGTACCTGAATCTACTCATTATGCTGCTACGGGCCTGATGACATAGATTTCATTGCTGAGTGATACTGCATTGTACGTAAGTACCACAAGTTCTTTATCCATTTTTCACTTTCTGTGATATTGAACTTGTACGGTAAACGAGGTTCTTGTAAACGGAGGTGTCCCAAACTTTTGGGTGGCTGTGTCTTTTTGATTTTAATTTCCCTAAGCTATAGGACCATAAGTGGAAGTGCCCTAGGCTCTGTTGCTTTGTTTTTCAGATGTTTCAGGAAACACCATACACTTCTCCCAAGTGGTTGTTGGCAATTTACATCCCGCCCATCAGCATAACAAGGCTCCCAGTTCTCCATGGCCTTTCCTGCCTTTCTGGATTTTACACTTTTTTCAGATGGCCCTTTTGACCGGGGGGAAGTGAGACTTCATTGTAGTGCAGATTTCCTTTGCAAGCTTGCTTGGTTGGCCAAAAAGGGCGTATGCGTTTTTTCCTGAATATATTCAGGAAAAAACGCATATGCCCTTTTTGGCCAAGTGCATCATTGTGGACGTTCTGCCTCTTTTCCTATGCTTTCAGTGCAATTCCAGTCTACCTCCTGAAATCGGTTTCCTGCAATTCTGCCCCGCTTTCAAGTCCTCTTGGCAGCCTTACTTCAGTCTATTTTTGGACGATAGCTGTCATTTATAACTCTGCAGGTTTGTGAATTACAGTGCCCCTGAGCTCCTTTCTTCAACTCGCTTTCTTGTGACCTGGCCGCAACACCGCAGGATGGCTTCAGGCCCTAATCTGGTTCCGGCCCGGCATGCTGAGCCTTTGGTTAATTCCTCTTCCTGGTGGGAAATGAGAGTTAAATTTGCCCGTCCAGACACCTCCAGCTAGCCTCTCATTGGTTCTCGCTATTCCTGTTCATCTTCCGCAGAAATTGCAAACTGGGCCAAACAGGAGGTTAAAGGGACTGACTCTCCAAGTGGGGAGAGTGTTAGTAAAGCGTCTGGAATGTTGCACCCGAGTACCAGGGTACGAAAACTGAGACATATTTGAACATGTCTCCCGATCACATGGTTGATCATACTCTAGGTTCCACATGCATGTTTTAGCTGAAGGAAGAATACCTTAAACCTGGGTAGTTGAAACCCGTGGAATGGGTACCATGCAATATGACTTCAAAGGGTCTTCATTTGCTCACCGAACCTCTCCAATCCTATCACTGCTGCGTTTATGCCCCTGTACACATGCTTGATTCTCTTTCGGAGACATAGCAATCCATAGGTTTTAAGATACTTACTAGTCAGGTACATTCTTAGGCGTTTAATATGCGGTGTTGAGTCCATTTCGTTGAGCAAGGAGTAGCTCTTGTCTATTCCATATTTGGCTTAAGGAACTTTATCTGTGCTCATTTCAATCTCTTGTTTTATGCAGCACCCCAACTCACCTTTCCCCTTAAGCAAGCATAAGTTGGTTTTCTAAATTTGAGACCCTGTTCTGTTTTGGAATGCAGTTCCTGTGTAGCCAAGTTTACATTCCGTGTATTAGTGATAACTTATGATGTTTCTTTTTCTGTGTGACTTATTTCAGTTAGAATCATCGTACCTGAATCCACTCATTATGCTGCTACGGGCCTGATGACATAGATTTCATTGCTGAGTGATACTGCATTGTACGTAAGTACCACAAGTTCTTTATCCATTTTTCACTTTCTGTGATATTGAACTTGTACGGTAAACGAGGTTCTTGTAAACGGAGGCGTCCCAAACTTTGGGGTGGCTGTGTCTTTTTCATTTTAATTTCCCTAAGCTATAGGACCATAAGTGGAAGTGCCCTAGGCTCTGTTGCTTTGTTTTTTAGATGTTTCAGGAAACACCATACACTTCTCCCGAGTGCTCGTTGGCAATTTACATCCCGCCCATCAGCATAACTAGGCTCCCAGTTCTCCATGGCCTGTCCTGCCTTTCTGGATTTTACACTTTTTTCAGATGGCCCTTTTGACCGGGGGGAAGTGAGACTTCATTGTAGTGCAGATTTCCTTTGCAAGCTTGCTTGGTTGGCCAAAAAGGGCGTATGCGTTTTTTCCTGAATATATTCAGGAAAAAACGCATACGCCCTTTTTGGCCAAGTGCATCATTGTGGACGTTCTGCCTCTTTTCCTATGCTTTCAATGCAATTCCAGTCTACCTCCTGAAATCGGTTTCCTGCAATTCTGCCCCGCTTTCAAGTCCTCTTGGCAGCCTTACTTCAGTCTATTTTTGGACGATAGCTGTCATTTATAACTCTGCAGGTTTGTGAATTACAGTGCCCCTGAGCTCCTTTCTTCAACTCGCTTTCTTTTGAGCTGGCCGCAACACCGCAGGATGGCTTCAGGCCCTAATCTGGTTCCGGTACGGCACGCTGAGCCTTTGGTTATTTCCTCTTCCTGTTGGGAAATGAGAGTTAAATTTGCCCGTCCAGACACCTCCAGCTAGCCTCTCATTGGTTCTCGCTATTCCTGTTCATCTTCCGCAGAAATTGCAAACTGGGCCAAACAGGAGGTTAAAGGCGCTGACTCTCCAAGTGGGGAGAGTGTTAGTAAAGCGTCTGGATTGTTGCACCCGAGTACCAGGGGAGGAAAACTGAGACATATTTGAACACGTCTCCCGTTCACATGGTTGATCATACTTGGGTTCCACATGCATGTTTTAGCTGAAGGAAGAATACCTTAAACCTGGAGAGTTGAGACCCGTGGAATGGGTACCATGCAATATGACTTCAAAGGGTCTTCATTTGCTCACCGAACCTCTCCAATCCTATCACTGCTGCGTTTATGCCCCTGTACACATGCTTGATTCTCTTTCGGAGACATAGCAATCCATAGGTTTTAAGATACTTACTAGTCAGGTACATTCTTAGGCGTTTAATATGCGGTGTTGAGTCCATTTCGTTGAGCAAGGAGTAGCTCTTGTCTATTCCATATTTGACTTAAGGTACTTTATCTGTGCTCATTTCAATCTCTGGTTTTATGCAGCACCCCAACTCACCTTTACCCTTAAGCAAGCATAAGTTGGTTTTCTAAATTTGAGACCCTGTTCTGTTTTGGAATGCAGTTCCTGTGTAGCCAAGTTTACATTCCGTGTATTAGTGATATCTTATGATGTTTCTTTTTCTGTGTGACTTATTTCAGTTAGAATCATCGTACCTGAATCCACTCATTATGCTGCTACGGGCCTGATGACATAGATTTCATTGCTGAGTGATACTGCATTGTACGTAAGTACCACAAGTTCTTTATCCATTTTTCACTTTCTGTGATATTGAACTTGTACGGTAAACGAGGTTCTTGTAAACGGAGGCGTCCCAAACTTTGGGGTGGCTGTGTCTTTTTGATTTTAATTTCCCTAAGCTATAGGACCATCAGTGGAAGTGCCCTAGGTTCTGTTGCTTTGTTTTTTAGATGTTTCAGGAAACACCATACACTTCTCCCGAGTGGTTGTTGGCAATTTACATCCCGCCCATCAGCATAACAAGGCTCCCAGTTCTCCATGGCCTGTCCTGCCTTTCTGGATTTTACACTTTTTTCAGATGGCCCTTTTGACCGGGGGGAAGTGAGACTTCATTGTAGTGCAGATTTCCTTTGCAAGCTTGCTTGGTTGGCCAAAAAGGGCGTATGCGTTTTTTCCTGAATATATTCAGGAAAAAACGCATACGCCCTTTTTGGCCAAGTGCATCATTGTGGACGTTCTGCCTCTTTTCCTATGCTTTCAATGCAATTCCAGTCTACCTCCTGAAATCGGTTTCCTGCAATTCTGCCCCGCTTTCAAGTCCTCTTGGCAGCCTTACTTCAGTCTATTTTTGGACGATAGCTGTCATTTATAACTCTGCAGGTTTGTGAATTACAGTGCCCCTGAGCTCCTTTCTTCAACTCGCTTTCTTGTGACCTGGCCGCAACACCGCAGGATGGCTTCAGGCCCTAATCTGGTTCCGGCCCGGCATGCTGAGCCTTTGGTTATTTCCTCTTCCTGGTGGGAAATGAGAGTTAAATTTGCCCGTCCAGACACCTCCAGCTAGCCTCTCATTGGTTCTCGCTATTCCTGTTCATCTTCCGCAGAAATTGCAAACTGGGCCAAACAGGAGGTTAAAGGCGCTGACTCTCCAAGTGGGGAGAGTGTTAGTAAAGCATCTGGAATGTTGCACCCGAGTACCAGAGGAGGAAAACTGAAACATATTTGAACACGTCTCCCGATCACATGGTTGATCATACTCTGGGTTCCACATGCATATATTAGCTGAAGGAAGAATACCTAAAACCTGGGTAGTTGAAACCCGTGGAATGGGTACCATGCAATATGACTTCAAAGGGTCTTCATTTGCTCACCGAACCTCTCCAATCCTATCACTGCTGCGTTTATGCCCCTGTACACATGCTTGATTCTCTTTTGGAGACATAGCAATCCATAGGTTTTAAGATACTTACTAGTCAGGTACATTCTTAGGCGTTTAATATGCGGTGTTGAGTCCATTTCGTTGAGCAAGGAGTAGCTCTTGTCTATTCCATATTTGACTTAAGGAACTTTATCTGTGCTCATTTCAATCTCTGATTTTATGCAGCACCCCAACTCACCTTTACCCTTAAGCAAGCATAAGTTGGTTTTCTAAATTTGAGACCCTGTTCTGTTCTGTAATTCAGTTCCTGTGTAGCCAAGTTTACATTCCGTGTATTACTGATATCTTATGATGTTTCTTTTTCTGTGTGACTTACTTCAGTTAGAATCATCATACCTGAATCCACTCATTGTGCTGCTAAGGGCCTGATGACACAGATTTCATTGCTGAGTGATATTGCTTTGTAAGTAAATACCACAACTTCTTTATCCATTTTTCACTTTCTGCGATGTTGAACTTGTACTGTAAACGAGGTTCTTGTAAACAGAGCCGTTCCAAACTTTGGGGTGGCTGTGTCTTTTTCATTTTAATTTCCCTAAGCTATAGGACCATCAGTGGAAGTGCCCTAGGTTCTGTTGCTTTGTTTTTTAGATGTTTCAGGAAACACCATACACTTCTCCCGAGTGGTTGTTGGCAATTTACATCCCGCCCATCAGCATAACAAGGCTCCCAGTTCTCCATGGCCTGTCCTGCCTTTCTGGATTTTACACTTTTTTCAGATGGCCCTTTTGACCGGGGGGAAGTGAGACTTCATTGTAGTGCAGATTTCCTTTGCAAGCTTGCTTGGTTGGCCAAAAAGGGCGTATGCGTTTTTTCCTGAATATATTCAGGAAAAAACGCATACGCCCTTTTTGGCCAAGTGCATCATTGTGGACGTTCTGCCTCTTTTCCTATGCTTTCAATGCAATTCCAGTCTACCTCCTGAAATCGGTTTCCTGCAATTCTGCCCCGCTTTCAAGTCCTCTTGGCAGCCTTACTTCAGTCTATTTTTGGACGATAGCTGTCATTTATAACTCTGCAGGTTTGTGAATTACAGTGCCCCTGAGCTCCTTTCTTCAACTCGCTTTCTTGTGACCTGGCCGCAACACTGCAGGATGGCTTCAGGCCCTAATCTGGTTCCGGTACGGCACGCTGAGCCTTTGGTTATTTCCTCTTCCTGGTGGGAAATGAGAGTTAAATTTGCCCGTCCAGACACCTCCAGCTAGCCTCTCATTGGTTCTCGCTATTCCTGTTCATCTTCCGCAGAAATTGCAAACTGGGCCAAACAGGAGGTTAAAGGCGCTGACTCTCCAAGTGGGGAGAGTGTTAGTAAAGCATCTGGAATGTTGCACCCGAGTAGCAGAGGAGGAAAACTGAAACATATTTGAACACGTCTCCCGATCACATGGTTGATCATACTCTGGGTTCCACATGCATATTTTAGCTGAAGGAAGAATACCTAAAACCTGGGTAGTTGAAACCCGTGGAATGGGTACCATGCAATATGACTTCAAAGGGTCTTCATTTGCTCACCGAACCTCTCCAATCCTATCACTGCTGCGTTTATGCCCCTGTACACATGCTTGATTCTCTTTTGGAGACATAGCAATCCATAGGTTTTAAGATACTTACTAGTCAGGTACATTCTTAGGCGTTTAATATGCGGTGTTGAGTCCATTTCGTTGAGCAAGGAGTAGCTCTTGTCTATTCCATATTTGACTTAAGGAACTTTATCTGTGCTCATTTCAATCTCTGGTTTTATGCAGCACCCCAACTCACCTTTACCCTTAAGCAAGCATAAGTTGGTTTTCTAAATTTGAGACCCTGTTCTGTTCTGTAATTCAGTTCCTGTGTAGCCAAGTTTACATTCCGTGTATTACTGATATCTTATGATGTTTCTTTTTCTGTGTGACTTACTTCAGTTAGAATCATCATACCTGAATCCACTCATTGTGCTGCTAAGGGCCTGATGACACAGATTTCATTGCTGAGTGATATTGCTTTGTAAGTAAATACCACAACTTCTTTATCCATTTTTCACTTTCTGCGATGTTGAACTTGTACTGTAAACGAGGTTCTTGTAAACAGAGCCGTTCCAAACTTTGGGGTGGCTGTGTCTTTTTCATTTTAATTTCCCTAAGCTATAGGACCATAAGTGGAAGTGCCCTAGGTTCTGTTGCTTTGTTTTTTAGATGTTTCAGGAAACACCATACACTTCTCCCGAGTGGTTGTTGGCAATTTACATCCCGCCCATCAGCATAACAAGGCTCCCAGTTCTCCATGGCCTGTCCTGCCTTTCTGGATTTTACACTTTTTTCAGATGGCCCTTTTGACCGGGGGGAAGTGAGACTTCATTGTAGTGCAGATTTCCTTTGCAAGCTTGCTTGGTTGGCCAAAAAGGGCGTATGCGTTTTTTCCTGAATATATTCAGGAAAAAACACATACGCCCTTTTGGGCCAAGTGCATCATTGTGGACGTTCTGCCTCTTTTCCTATGCTTTCAATGCAATTCCAGTCTACCTCCTGAAATCGGTTTCCTGCAATTCTGCCCCGCTTTCAAGTCCTCTTGGCAGCCTTACTTCAGTCTATTTTTGGACGATAGCTGTCATTTATAACACTGCAGGTTTGTGAATTACAGTGCCCCTGAGCTCCTTTCTTCAACTCGCTTTCTTTTGAGCTGGCCGCAACACCGCAGGATGGCTTCAGGCCCTAATCTGGTTCCGGTACGGCACGCTGAGCCTTTGGTTATTTCCTCTTCCTGGTGGGAAATGAGAGTTAAATTTGCCGGTCCAGACACCTCCAGCTAGCCTCTCATTGGTTCTCGCTATTCCTGTTCATCTTCCGCAGAAATTGCAAACTGGGCCAAACAGGAGGTTAAAGGCGCTGACTCTCCAAGTGGGGAGAGTGTTAGTAAAGCGTCTGGAATGTTGCACCCGAGTACCAGAGGAGGAAAACTGAAACATATTAGAACACGTCTCCCGATCACATGGTTGATCATACTCTAGGTTCCACATGCATATTTTAGCTGAAGGAAGAATACCTAAAACCTGGGTAGTTGAAACCCGTGGAATGGGTACCATGCAATATGACTTCAAAGGGTCTTCATTTGCTCACCGAACCTCTCCAATCCTATCACTGCTGCGTTTATGCCCCTGTACACATGCTTGATTCTCTTTCGGAGACATAGCAATCCATAGGTTTTAAGATACTTACTAGTCAGGTACATTCTTAGGCGTTTAATATGCGGTGTTGAGTCCATTTCGTTGAGCAAGGAGTAGCTCTTGTCTATTCCATATTTGGCTTAAGGAACTTTATCTGTGCTCATTTCAATCTCTGGTTTTATGCAGCACCCCAACTCACCTTTCCCCTTAAGCAAGTATAAGTTGGTTTTCTAAATTTGAGACCCTGTTCTGTTTTGGAATGCAGTTCCTGTGTAGCCAAGTTTACATTCCGTGTATTAGTGATATCTTATGATGTTTCTTTTTCTGTGTGACTTACTTCAGTTAGAATCATCATACCTGAATCCACTCATTGTGCTGCTAAGGGCCTGATGACACAGATTTCATTGCTGAGTGATATTGCTTTGTAAGTAAATACCACAACTTCTTTATCCATTTTTCACTTTCTGTGATATTGAACTTGTACGGTAAATGAGGTTCTTGTAAACGGAGGCGTCCCAAACTTTGGGGTGCTGTGTCTTTTTGATTTTAATTTCCCTAAGCTATAGGACCATAAGTGGAAGTGCCCTAGGCTCTGTTGCTTTGTTTTTTAGATGTTTCAGGAAACACCATACACTTCTCCCGAGTGGTTGTTGGCAATTTACATCCCGCCCATCAGCATAACAAGGCTCCCAGTTCTCCATGGCCTGTCCTGCCTTTCTGGATTTTACACTTTTTTCAGATGGCCCTTTTGACCGGGGGGAAGTGAGACTTCATTGTAGTGCAGATTTCCTTTGCAAGCTTGCTTGGTTGGCCAAAAAGGGCGTATGCGTTTTTTCCTGAATATATTCAGGAAAAAACGTATACGCCCTTTTGGGCCAAGTGCATCATTGTGGACGTTCTGCCTCTTTTCCTATGCTTTCAATGCAATTCCAGTCTACCTCCTGAAATCGGTTTCCTGCAATTCTGCCCCGCTTTCAAGTCCTCTTGGCAGCCTTACTTCAGTATATTTTTGGACGATAGCTGTCATTTATAACTCTGCAGGTTTGTCAATTACAGTGCCCCTGAGCTCCTTTCTTCAACTCGCTTTCTTTTGAGCTGGCCGCAACACCGCAGGATGGCTTCAGGCCCTAATCTGGTTCCGGTACGGCACGCTGAGCCTTTGGTTATTTCCTCTTCCTGGTGGGAAATGAGAGTTAAATTTGCCCGTCCAGACACCTCCAGCTAGCCTCTCATTGGTTCTCGCTATTCCTGTTCATCTTCCGCAGAAATTGCAAACTGGGCCAAACAGGAGGTTAAAGGCGCTGACTCTCCAAGTGGGGAGAGTGTTAGTAAAGCGTCTGGAATGTTGCACCCGAGTACCAGGGGAGGAAAACTGAGACATATTTGAACACGTCTCCCGTTCACATGGTTGATCATACTTGGGTTCCACATGCATGTTTTAGCTGAAGGAAGAATACCTTAAACCTGGAGAGTTGAGACCCGTGGAATGGGTACCATGCAATATGACTTCAAAGGGTCTTCATTTGCTCACCGAACCTCTCCAATCCTATCACTGCTGCGTTTATGCCCCTGTACACATGCTTGATTCTCTTTTGGAGACATAGCAATCCATAGGTTTTAAGATACTTACTAGTCAGGTACATTCTTAGGCGTTTAATATGCGGTGTTGAGTCCATTTCGTTGAGCAAGGAGTAGCTCTTGTCTATTCCATATTTGACTTAAGGAACTTTATCTGTGCTCATTTCAATCTCTGGTTTTATGCAGCACCCCAACTCACCTTTACCCTTAAGCGAGAATAAGTTGGTTTTCTAAATTTGAGACCCTGTTCTGTTCTGTAATTCAGTTCCTGTGTAGCCAAGTTTACATTCCGTGTATTACTGATATCTTATGATGTTTCTTTTTCTGTGTGACTTATTTCAGTTAGAATCATCATACCTGAATCCACTCATTGTGCTGCTAAGGGCCTGATGACACAGATTTCATTGCTGAGTGATATTGCTTTGTTAGTGAATACCACAACTTCTTTATCCATTTTTCACTTTCTGCGATGTTGAACTTGTACTGTAAACGAGGTTCTTGTAAACAGAGCCGTTCCAAATTTTGGGGTGGCTGTGTCTTTTTGATTTTAATTTCCCTAAGCTATAGGACCATAAGTGGAAGTACCCTAGGCTCTGTTGCTTTGTTTTTTAGATGTTTCAGGAAACACCATACACTTCTCCCAAGTGTCTGTTGGCAATTTACATCCCGCCCATCAGCATAACAAGGCTCCCAGTTCTCAATGGCCTGTTGACTTTCTGGATTTTACACTTTTTTCAGATGGCCCTTTTGACCGGGGGGAAGTGAGACTTCATTGTAGTGCAGATTTCCTTTGCAAGCTTGCTTGGTTGGCCAAAAAGGGCGTATGCGTTTTTTCCTGAATATATTCAGGAAAAAACGCATACGCCCTTTTGGGCCAAGTGCATCATTGTGGACGTTCTGCCTCTTTTCCTATGCTTTCAATGCAATTCCAGTCTACCTCCTGAAATCGGTTTCCTGCAATTCTGCCCCGCTTTCAAGTCCTCTTGGCAGCCTTACTTCAGTCTATTTTTGGACGATAGCTGTCATTTATAACTCTGCAGGTTTGTGAATTACAGTGCCCCTGAGCTCCTTTCTTCAACTCGCTTTCTTTTGAGCTGGCCGCAACACCGCAGGATGGCTTCAGGCCCTAATCTGGTTCCGGTACGGCACGCTGAGCCTTTGGTTATTTCCTCTTCCTGTTGGGAAATGAGAGTTAAATTTGCCCGTCCAGACACCTCCAGCTAGCCTCTCATTGGTTCTCGCTATTCCTGTTCATCTTCCGCAGAAATTGCAAACTGGGCCAAACAGGAGGTTAAAGGCGCTGACTCTCCAAGTGGGGAGAGTGTTAGTAAAGCGTCTGGAATGTTGCACCCGAGTACCAGAGGAGGAAAACTGAAACATATTTGAACACGTCTCCCGATCACATGGTTGATCATACTCTGGGTTCCACATGCATATTTTAGCTGAAGGAAGAATACCTAAAACCTGGGTAGTTGAAACCCGTGGAATGGGTACCATGCAATATGACTTCAAAGGGTCTTCCTTTGCTCACCGAACCTCTCCAATCCTATCACTGCTGCGTTTATGCCCCTGTACACATGCTTGATTCTCTTTCGGAGACATAGCAATCCATAGGTTTTAAGATACTTACTAGTCAGGTACATTCTTAGGCGTTTAATATGGGGTGTTGAGTCCATTTCGTTGAGCAAGGAGTAGCTCTTGTCTATTCCATATTTGGCTTAAGGAACTTTATCTGTGCTCATTTCAATCTCTGGTTTTATGCAGCACCCCAACTCACCTTTACCCTTAAGCAAGAATAAGTTGGTTTTCTAAATTTGAGACCCTGTTCTGTTCTGTAATTCAGTTCCTGTGTAGCCAAGTTTACATTCCGTGTATTACTGATATCTTATGATGTTTCTTTTTCTGTGTGACTTATTTCAGTTAGAATCATCATACCTGAATCCACTCATTGTGCTGCTAAGGGCCTGATGACACAGATTTCATTGCTGAGTGATATTGCTTTGTAAGTAAATACCACAACTTCTTTATCCATTTTTCACTTTCTGCGATGTTGAACTTGTACTGTAAACGAGGTTCTTGTAAACAGAGCCGTTCCAAACTTTGGGGTGGCTGTGTCTGTTTGATTTTAATTTCCCTAAGCTATAGGACCATAAGTGGAAGTGCCCTAGGTTCTGTTGCTTTGTTTTTTAGATGTTTCAGGAAACACCATACACTTCTCCCGAGTGGTTGTTGGCAATTTACATCCCGCCCATCAGCATAACAAGGCTCCCAGTTCTCCCTGGCCTGTCATGCCTTTCTGGATTTTACACTTTTTTCAGATGGCCCTTTTGACTGGGGGGAAGTGAGACTTCATTGTAGTGCAGATTTCCTTTGCAAGCTTGCTTGGTTGGCCAAAAAGGGCGTATGCGTTTTTTCCTGAATATATTCAGGAAAAAACGCATACGCCCTTTTTGGCCAAGTGCATCATTGTGGACGTTCTGCCTCTTTTCCTATGCTTTCAATGCAATTCCAGTCTACCTCCTGAAATCGGTTTCCTGCAATTCTGCCCCGCTTTCAAGTCCTCTTGGCAGCCTTACTTCAGTATATTTTTGGACGATAGCTGTCATTTATAACTCTGCAGGTTTGTGAATTACAGTGCCCCTGAGCTCCTTTCTTCAACTCGGTTTCTTTTGAGCTGGCCGCAACACCGCAGGATGGCTTCAGGCCCAAATCTGGTTCCGGTACGGCACGCTGAGCCTTTGGTTATTTCCTCTTCCTGGTGGGAAATGAGAGTTAAATTTGCCCGTCCAGACACCTCCAGCTAGCCTCTCATTGGTTCTCGCTATTCCTGTTCATCTTCCGCGGAAATTGCAAACTGGGCCTAACAGGAGGTTAAAGGCGCTGACTCTCCAAGTGGGGAGAGTGTTAGTAAAGCGTCTGGAATGTTGCACCCGAGTACCAGGGGAGGAAAACTGAGACATATTTGAACACATCTCCCGATCACATGGTTGATCATACTCTGGGTTCCACATGCATATTTTAGCTGAAGGAAGAATACCTAAAACCTGGGTAGTTGAAACCCGTGGAATGGGTACCATGCAATATGACTTCAAAGGGTCTTCATTTGCTCACCGAACCTCTCCAATCCTATCACTGCTGCGTTTATGCCCCTGTACACATGCTTGATTCTCTTTCGGAGACATAGCAATCCATAGGTTTTAAGATACTTACTAGTCAGGTACATTCATAGGCGTTTAATATGGGGTGTTGAGTCCATTTCGTTGAGCAAGGAGTAGCTCTTGTCTATTCCATATTTGACTTAAGGAACTTTATCTGTGCTCATTTCAATCTCTGGTTTTATGCAGCACCCCAACTCACCTTTACCCTTAAGCAAGCATAAGTTGGTTTTCTAAATTGAGACCCTGTTCTGTTCTGTAATTCAGTTCCTGTGTAGCCAAGTTTACATTCCGTGTATTACTGATATCTTATGATGTTTCTTTTTCTGTGTGACTTATTTCAGTTAGAATCATCATACCTGAATCCACTCATTGTGATGCTAAGGGCCTGATGACATAGATTTCATTGCTGAGTGATATTGCTTTGTAAGTAAATACCACAACTTCTTTATCCATTTTTCACTTTCTGCGATGTTGAACTTGTACTGTAAACGAGGTTCTTGTAAACAGAGGCGTCCCAAACTTTGGGGTGGCTGTGTCTTTTTGATTTTAATTTCCCTAAGCTATAGGACCATAAGTGGCAGTGCCCTAGGCTCTGTTGCTTTGTTTTTTAGATGTTTCAGGAAACACCATACACTTCTCCCGAGTGGTTGTTGGCAATTTACATCCCGCCCATCAGCATAACAAGGCTCCCAGTTCTCCATGGCCTGTCCTGCCTTTCTGGATTTTACACTTTTTTCAGATGGCCCTTTTGACCGGGGGGAAGTGAGACTTCATTGTAGTGCAGATTTCCTTTGCAGGCTTGCTTGGTTGGCCAAAAAGGGCGTATGCGTTTTTTCCTGAATATATTCAGGAAAAAACGCATACGCCCTTTTTGGCCAAGTGCATCATTGTGGACGTTCTGCCTCTTTTCCTTTGCTTTCAATGCAATTCCAGTCTACCTCCTGAAATCGGTTTCCTGCAATTCTGCCCTGCTTTCAAGTCCTCTTGGCAGCCTTACTTCAGTCTATTTTTGGACGATAGCTGTCATTTATAACTCTGCAGGTTTGTGAATTACAGTACCCCTGAGCTCCTTTCTTCAACTCGCTTTCTTTTGAGCTGGCCGCAACACCGCAGGATGGCTTCAGGCCCTAATCTGGTTCCGGTACGGCACGCTGAGCCTTTGGTTATTTCCTCTTCCTGTTGGGAAATGAGAGTTAAATTTGCCCGCCCAGACACCTCCAGCTAGCCTCTCATTGGTTCTCGCTATTCCTGTTCATCTTCCGCAGAAATTGCAAACTGGGCCAAACAGGAGGTTAAAGGCGCTGACTCTCCAAGTGGGGAGAGTGTTAGTAAAGCGTCTGGAATGTTGCACCCGAGTACCAGGGGAGGAAAACTGAGACATATTTGAACACGTCTCCCGTTCACATGGTTGATCATACTTGGGTTCCACATGCATGTTTTAGCTGAAGGAAGAATACCTTAAACCTGGAGAGTTGAGACCCGTGGAATGGGTACCATGCAATATGACTTCAAAGGGTCTTCATTTGCTCACCGAACCTCTCCAATCCTATCACTGCTGCGTTTATGCCCCTGTACACATGCTTGATTCTCTTTTGGAGACATAGGAATCCATAGGTTTTACGATACTTACTAGTCAGGTACATTCTTAGGCGTTTAATATGCGGTGTTGAGTCCATTTCGTTGAGCAAGGAGTAGCTCTTGTCTATTCCATATTTGACTTAAGGAACTTTATCTGTGCTCATTTCAATCTCTGGTTTTATGCAGCACCCCACCTCACCTTTCCCCTTAAGCAAGCATAAGTTGGTTTTCTAAATTTGAGACCCTGTTCTGTTCTGTAATTCTGTTCCTGTGTAGCCAAGTTTACATTCCGTGTATTACTGATATCTTATGATGTTTCTTTTTCTGTGTGACTTATTTCAGTTAGAATCATCATACCTGAATCCACTCACTGTGCTGCTAAGGGCCTGATGACACAGATTTCATTGCTGAGTGATATTGCTTTGTAAGTAAATACCACAACTTCTTTATCCATTTTTCACTTTCTGCGATGTTGAACTTGTACTGTAAACGAGGTTCTTGTAAACAGAGGTGTCCCAAACTTTGGGGTGGCTGTGTCTTTTTGATTTTAATTTCCCTAAGCTATAGGACCATAAGTGGAAGTGCCCTAGGTTCTGTTGCTTTGTTTTTTAGATGTTTCAGGAAACACCATACACTTCTCCCGAGTGGTTGTTGGCAATTTACATCCCGCCCATCAGCATAACAAGGCTCCCAGTTCTCCATGGCCTGTCCTGCCTTTCTGGATTTTACACTTTTTTCAGATGGCCCTTTTGACCGGGGGGAAGTGAGACTTCATTGTAGTGCAGATTTCCTTTGCAAGCTTGCTTGGTTGGCCAAAAAGGGCGTATGCGTTTTTTCCTGAATATATTCAAGAAAAAACGCATACACCCTTTTTGGCCAAGTGCATCATTGTGGACGTTCTGCCTCTTTTCCTATGCTTTCAATGCAATTCCAGTCTACCTCCTGAAATCGGTTTCCTGCAATTCTGCCCCGCTTTCAAGTCCTCTTGGCAGCCTTACTTCAGTCTATTTTTGGACGAAAGCTGTCATTTATAACTCTGCAGGTTTGTGAATTACAGTGCCCCTGAGCTCCTTTCTTCAACTTGCTTTCTTGTCACCTGGCCGCAACACCGCAGGATGGCTTCAGGCCCTAATCTGGTTCCAGCACGGCACGCTGAGCCTTTGGTTATTTCCTCTTCCTGGTGGGAAATGAGAGTTAAATTTGCCCGTCCAGACACCTCCAGCTAGTCTCTCATTGGTTCTCGCTATTCCTGTTCATCTTCCGCAGAAATTGCAAACTGGGCCAAACAGGAGGTTAAAGGCGCTGACTCTCCAAGTGGGGACAGTGTTAGTAAAGCGTCTGGAATGTTGCACCCGAGTACCAGGGGAGGAAAACTGAGACATATTTGAACACGTCTCTCGTTCACATGGTTGATCATACTTGGGTTCCACATGCATGTTTTAGCTGAAGGAAGAATACCTTAAATCTGGAGAGTTAAGACCCGTGGAATGGGTACCATGCAATATGACTTCAAAGGGTCTTCATTTGCTCACCGAACCTCTCCAATCCTATCACTGCTGCGTTTATGCCCCTGTACACATGCTTGATTCTCTTTCGGAGACATAGCAATCCATGGGTTTTAAGATACTTACTAGTCAGGTACATTCTTAGGCGTTTAATATGCGGTGTTGAGTCCATTTTGTTGAGCAAGGAGTAGCTCTTGTCTATTCCATATTTGGCTTAAGGAACTTTATCTGTGCTCATTTCAATCTCTGGTTTTATGCAGCACCCCAACTCACCTTTACCCTTAAGCAAGCATAAGTTGGTTTTCTAAATTTGAGACCCTGTTCTCTTCTGTAATTCAGTTCCTGTGTAGCCAAGTTTCCATTCCGTGTATTACTGATATCTTATGATGTTTCTTTTTCTGTGTGACTTACTTCAGTTAGAATCATCATACCTGAATCCACTCATTGTGCTGCTAAGGGCCTGATGACACAGATTTCATTGCTGAGTGATATTGCTTTGTAAGTAAATACCACAACTTCTTTATCCATTTTTCACTTTCTGCGATGTTGAACTTGTACTGTAAACGAGGTTCTTGTAAACAGAGCCGTTCCAAACTTTGGGGTGGCTGTGTCTTTTTGATTTTAATTTCCCTAAGCTATAGGACCATAAGTGGAAGTGCCCTAGGTTCTGTTGCTTTGTTTTTTAGATGTTTCAGGAAACACCATACACTTCTCCCCAGTGGTTGTTGGCAATTTACATCCCGCCCATCAGCATAACAAGGCTCCCAGTTCTCCATGGTCTGTCCTGCCTTTCTGGATTTTACACTTTTTTCAGATGGCCCTTTTGACCGGGGGGAAGTGAGACTTCATTGTAGTGCAGATTTCCTTTGCAAGCTTGCTTGGTTGGCCAAAAAGGGCGTATGCGTTTTTTCCTGAATATATTCAGGAAAAAACGCATACGCCCTTTTTGGCCAAGTGCATCATTGTGGACGTTCTGCCTCTTTTCCTATGCTTTCAATGCAATTCCAGTCTACCTCCTGAAATCGGTTTCCTGCAATTCTGCCCCGCTTTCAAGTCCTCTTGGCAGCCTTACTTCAGTCTATTTTTGGACGATATCTGTCATTTATAACTCTGCAGGTTTGTGAATTACAGTGCCTCTGAGCTCCTTTCTTCAACTCGCTTTCTTTTGAGCTGGCCGCAACACCGCAGGATGGCTTCAGGCCCTAATCTGGTTCCGGCACGGCACACTGAGCCTTTGGTTATTTCCTCTTCCTGGTGGGAAATGAGAGTTAAATTTGCCCGTCCAGACACCTCCAGCTAGCCTCTCATTGGTTCTCGCTATTCCTGTTCATCTTCCGCAGAAATTGCAAACTGAGCCAAACAGGAGGTTAAAGGCGCTGACTCTCCAAGTGGGGAGAGTGTTAATAAAGCGTCTGGAATGTTGCACCCGAGTACCAGGGGAGGAAAACTGAGACATATTTGAACACGTCTCCCGTTCACATGGTTGATCATACTTGGGTTCCACATGCATGTTTTAGCTGAAGGAAGAATACCTTAAACCTGGAGAGTTGAGACCCGTGTAATGGGTACCATGCAATATGACTTCAAAGGGTCTTCATTTGCTCACCGAACCTCTCCAATCCTATCACTGCTGCGTTTATGCCCCTGTACAAACGCTTGATTCTCTTTTGGAGACATAGCAATCCATAGGTTTTACGATACTTACTAGTCAGGTACATTCTTAGGCGTTTAATATGGGGTGTTGAGTCCATTTCGTTGAGCAAGGAGTAGCTCTTGTCTATTCCATATTTGGCTTAAGGAACTTTATCTGTGCTCATTTCAATCTCTGGTTTTATGCAGCACCCCAACTCACCTTTCCCCTTAAGCAAGCATAAGTTGCTTTTCTAAATTTGAGACCCTGTTCTGTTTTGGAATTCAGTTCCTGTGTAGCCAAGTTTACATTCTGTGTATTAGTGATATCTTATGATGTTTCTTTTTCTGTGTGACTTATTTCAGTTAGAATCATCGTACCTGAATCCACTCATTATGCTGCTACGGGCCTGATGACATAGATTTCATTGCTGAGTGATACTGCATTGTACGTAAGTACCACAAGTTCTTTATCCATTTTTCACTTTCTGTGATATTGAACTTGTACGGTAAACGAGGTTCTTGTAAACAGAGGCGTCCCAAACTTTGGGGTGGCTGTGTCTTTTTGATTTTAATTTCCCTAAGCTATAGGACCATAAGTGGAAGTGCACTAGGCTCAGTTGCTTTGTTTTTTAGATGTTTCAGGAAACACCATACACTTCTCCGGAGTGGCTGTTGGCAATTTACATCCCGCCCATCAGCATAACAAGGCTCCCAGTTCTCCATGTCCTGTCCTGCCTTTCTGGATTTTACACTTTTTTCAGATGGCCCTTTTGACCAGGGGGAAGTGAGACTTCATTGTAGTGCAGATTTCCTTTGCAAGCTTGCTTGGTTGGCCAAAAAGGGCGTATGCGTTTTTTCCTGAATATATTCAGGAAAAAACGCATACGCCCTTTTTGGCCAAGTGCATCATTGTGGACGTTCTGCCTCTTTTCCTATGCTTTCAATGCAATTCCAGTCTACCTCCTGAAATCGGTTTCCTGCAATTCTGCCCCGCTTTCAAGTCCTCTTGGCAGCCTTACTTCAGTCTCTTTTTGGACGATAGCTGTCATTTATAACTCTGCAGGTTTGTGAATTACAGTGCCCCTGAGCTCCTTTCTTCAACTCGCTTTCTTTTGAGCTGGCCGCAACATCGCAGGATGGCTTCAGGCCCTAATCTGGTTCCGGCACGGCACGCTGAGCCTTTCGTTATTTCCTCTTCCTGGTGGGAAATGAGAGTTAAATTTGCCCGTCCAGACACCTCCAGCTAGTCTCTCATTGGTTCTCGCTATTCCTGTTCATCTTCCGCAGAAATTGCAAACTGGGCCAAACAGGAGGTTAAAGGCGCTGACTCTCCAAGTGGGGAGAGTGTTAGTAAAGCGTCTGGAATGTTGCACCCGAGTACCAGGGGAGGAAAACTGAGACATATTTGAACACATCTCTCGTTCACATGGTTGATCATACTTGGGTTCCACATGCATGTTTTAGCTGAAGGAAGAATACCTTAAACCTGGAGAGTTAAGACCCGTGGAATGGGTACCATGCAATATGACTTCAAAGGGTCTTCATTTGCTCACCGAACCTCTCCAATCCTATCACTGCTGCGTTTATGCCCCTGTACACATGCTTGATTCTCTTTCGGAGACATAGCAATCCATAGGTTTTAAGATACTTACTAGTCAGGTACATTCTTAGGCGTTTAATATGCGGTGTTGAGTCCATTTCGTTGAGCAAGGAGTAGCTCTTGTCTATTCCATATTTGGCTTAAGGAACTTTATCTGTGCTCATTTCAATCTCTGGTTTTATGCAGCACCCCAACTCACCTTTACCCTTAAGCAAGCATAAGTTGGTTTTCTAAATTTGAGACCCTGTTCTGTTCTGTAATTCAGTTCCTGTGTAGCCAAGTTTCCATTCCGTGTATTACTGATATCTTATGATGTTTCTTTTTCTGTGTGACTTACTTCAGTTAGAATCATCATACCTGTATCCACTCATTGTGCTGCTAAGGGCCTGATGACACAGATTTCATTGCTGAGTGATATTGCTTTGTAAGTAAATACCACAACTTCTTTATCCATTTTTCACTTTCTGCGATGTTGAACTTGTACTGTAAACGAGGTTCTTGTAAACAGAGCCGTTCCAAACTTTGGGGTGGCTGTGTCTTTTTGATTTTAATTTCCCTAAGCTATAGGACCATAAGTGGAAGTGCCCTAGGTTCTGTTGCTTTGTTTTTTAGATGTTTCAGGAAACACCATACACTTCTCCCGAGTGGTTGTTGGCAATTTACATCCCGCCCATCAGCATAACAAGGCTCCCAGTTCTCCATGGCCTGTCCTGCCTTTCTGGATTTTACACTTTTTTCAGATGGCCCTTTTGACCGGGGGGAAGTGAGACTTCATTGTAGTGCAGATTTCCTTTGCAAGCTTGCTTGGTTGGCCAAAAAGGGCGTATGCGTTTTTTCCTGAATATATTCAGGAAAAAACGCATACGCCCTTTTTGGCCAAGTGCATCATTGTGGACGTTCTGCCTCTTTTCCTATGCTTTCAATGCAATTCCAGTCAACTCCTGAAATCGGTTTCCTGCAATTCTGCCCCGCTTTCAAGTCCTCTTGGCAGCCTTACTTCAGTCTATTTTTGGACGATAGCTGTCATTTATAACTCTGCAGGTTTGTGAATTACAGTGCCCCTGAGCTCCTTTCTTCAACTCGCTTTCTTTTGAGCTGGGCGCAACACCACAGGATGGCTTCAAGCCCTAATCTGGTTCCGGTACGGCACGCTGAGCCTTTGGTTATTTCCTCTTCCTGGTGGGAAATGAGAGTTAAATTTGCCCGTCCAGACACCTCCAGCTAGCCTCTCATTGGTTCTCGCTATTCCTGTTCATCTTCCGCAGAAATTGCAAACTGGGCCAAACAGGAGGTTAAAGGCGCTGACTCTCCAAGTGGGGAGAGTGTTAGTAAAGCATCTGGAATGTTGCACCCGAGTACCAGGGGAGGAAAACTGAGACATATTTGAACACGTCTCCCGTTCACATGGTTGATCATACTTGGGTTCCACATGCATGTTTTAGCTGAAGGAAGAATACCTTAAACCTGGAGAGTTGAGACCCGTGGAATGGGTACCATGCAATATGACTTCAAAGGGTCTTCATTTGCTCACCGAACCTCTCCAATCCTATCACTGCTGCGTTTATGCCCCTGTACACATGCTTGATTCTCTTTTGGAGACATAGCAATCCATAGGTTTTACGATACTTACTAGTCAGGTACATTCTTAGGCGTTTAATATGCGGTGTTGAGTCCATTTCGTTGAGCAAGGAGTAGCTCTTGTCTATTCCATATTTGACTTAAGGAACTTTATCTGTGCTCATTTCAATCTCTGGTTTTATGCAGCACCCCAACTCACCTTTACCCTTAAGCAAGCATAAGTTGGTTTTCTAAATTTGAGACCCTGTTCTGTTCTGTAATTCAGTTCCTGTGTAGCCAAGTTTACATTCCGTGTATTACTGATATCTTATGATGTTTCTTTTTCTGTGTGACTTATTTCAGTTAGAATCATCATACCTGAATCCACTCATTGTGCTGCTAAGGGCCTGATGACACAGATTTCATTGCTGAGTGATATTGCTTTGTAAGTAAATACCTCAACTTCTTTATCCATTTTTCACTTTCTGCGATGTTGAACTTGTACTGTAAACGAGGTTCTTGTAAACAGAGGCGTCCCAAACTTTGGGGTGGCTGTGTCTCTTTGATTTTAATTTCCCTAAGCTATAGGACCATAAGTGGCAGTGCCCTAGGCTCTGTTGCTTTGTTTTTTAGATGTTTCAGGAAACACCATACACTTCTCCTGAGTGGTTGTTGGCAATTTACATCCCGCCCATCAGCATAACAAGGCTCCCAGTTCTCCATGGCCTGTCCTGCCTTTCTGGATTTTACACGTTTTTCAGATGGCCCTTTTGACCGGGGGGAAGTGAGACTTCATTGTAGTGCAGATTTCCTTTGCAAGCTTGCTTGGTTGGCCAAAAAGGGCGTATGCGTTTTTTCCTGAATATATTCAGGAAAAAACGCATACGCCCTTTTTGGCCAAGTGCATCATTGTGGACGTTCTGCCTCTTTTCCTATGCTTTCAGTGCAATTCCAGTCAACTCCTGAAATCGGTTTCCTGCAATTCTGCCCCGCTTTCAAGTCCTCTTGGCAGCCTTACTTCAGTCTATTTTTGGACGATAGCTGTCATTTATAACTCTGCAGGTTTGTGAATTACAGTGCCCCTGAGCTCCTTTCTTCAACTCGCTTTCTTTTGAGCTCGGCGCAACACCACAGGATGGCTTCAAGCCCTAATCTGGTTCCGGTACGGCACGCTGAGCCTTTGGTTATTTCCTCTTCCTGGTGGGAAATGAGAGTTAAATTTGCCCGTCCAGACACCTCCAGCTAGCCTCTCATTGGTTCTCGCTATTCCTGTTCATCTTCCGCAGAAATTGCAAACTGGGCCAAACAGGAGGTTAAAGGCGCTGACTCTCCAAGTGGGGAGAGTGTTAGTAAAGCGTCTGGAATGTTGCACCCGAGTACCAGGGGAGGAAAACTGAGACATATTTGAACACGTCTCCCGTTCACATGGTTGATCATACTTGGGTTCCACATGCATGTTTTAGCTGAAGGAAGAATACCTTAAACCTGGAGAGTTGAGACCCGTGGAATGGGTACCATGCAATATGACTTCAAAGGGTCTTCATTTGCTCACCGAACCTCTCCAATCCTATCACTGCTGCGTTTATGCCCCAGTACACATGCTTGATTCTCTTTTGGAGACATAGCAATCCATAGGTTTTACGATACTTACTAGTCAGGTACATTCTTAGGCGTTTAATATGCGGTGTTGAGTCCATTTCGTTGAGCAAGGAGTAGCTCTTGTCTATTCCATATTTGACTTAAGGAACTTTATCTGTGCTCATTTCAATCTCTGGTTTTATGCAGCACCCCAACTCACCTTTACCCTTAAGCAAGCATAAGTTGGTTTTCTAAATTTGAGACCCTGTTCTGTTCTGTAATTCAGTTCCTGTGTAGCCAAGTTTACATTCCGTGTATTACTGATATCTTATGATGTTTCTTTTTCTGTGTGACTTATTTCAGTTAGAATCATCATACCTGAATCCACTCATTGTGATGCTAAGGGCCTGATGACACAGATTTCATTGCTGAGTGATATTGCTTTGTAAGTAAATACCACAACTTCTTTATCCATTTTTCACTTTCTGCGATGTTGAACTTGTACTGTAAACGAGGTTCTTGTAAACAGAGGCGTCCCAAACTTTGGGGTGGCTGTGTCTCTTTGATTTTAATTTCCCTAAGCTATAGGACCATAAGTGGCAGTGCGCTAGGCTCTGTTGCATTGTTTTTTAGATGTTTCAGGAAACACCATACACTTCTCCCGAGTGTCTGTTGGCAATTTACATCCCGCCCATCAGCATAACAAGGCTCCCAGTTCTCCATGGCCTGTCCTGCCTTTCTGGATTTTACACTTTTTTCAGATGGCCCTTTTGACCGGGGGGAAGTGAGACTTCATTGTAGTGCAGATTTCCTTTGCAAGCTTGCTTGGTTGGCCAAAAAGGGCGTATGCGTTTTTTCGTGAATATATTCAGGAAAAAACGCATACGCCCTTTTTGGCCAAGTGCATCATTGTGGACGTTCTGCCTCTTTTCCTATGCTTTCAATGCAATTCCAGTCAACTCCTGAAATCGGTTTCCTGCAATTCTGCCCCGCTTTCAAGTCCTCTTGGCAGCCTTACTTCAGTCTATTTTTGGACGATAGCTGTCATTTATAACTCTGCAGGTTTGTGAATTACAGTGCCCCTGAGCTCCTTTCTTCAACTCGCTTTCTTTTGAGCTGGGCGCAACACCACAGGATGGCTTCAAGCCCTAATCTGGTTCCGGTACGGCATGCTGAGCCTTTGGTTATTTCCTCTTCCTGGTGGGAAATGAGAGTTAAATTTGCCCGTCCAGACACCTCCAGCTAGCCTCTCATTGGTTCTCGCTATTCCTGTTCATCTTCCGCAGAAATTGCAAACTGGGCCAAACAGGAGGTTAAAGGCGCTGACTCTCCAAGTGGGGAGAGTGTTAGTAAAGCATCTGGAATGTTGCACCCGAGTACCAGGGGAGGAAAACTGAGACATATTTGAACACGTCTCCCGTTCACATGGTTGATCATACTTGGGTTCCACATGCATGTTTTAGGTGAAGGAAGGATACCTTAAACCTGGAGAGTTGAGACCCGTGGAATGGGTACCATGCAATATGACTTCAAAGGGTCTTCATTTGCTCACCGAACCTCTCCAATCCTATCACTGCTGCGTTTATGCCCCTGTACACATGCTTGATTCTCTTTCGGAGACATAGCAATCCATAGGTTTTACGATACTTACTAGTCAGGTACATTCTTAGGCGTTTAATATGCGGTGTTGAGTCCATTTCGTTGAGCAAGGAGTAGCTCTTGTCTATTCCATATTTGACTTAAGGAACTTTATCTGTGCTCATTTCAATCTCTGGTTTTATGCAGCACCCCAACTCACCTTTCCCCTTAAGCAAGCATAAGTTGGTTTTCTAAATTTGAGACCCTGTTCTGTTCTGTAATTCAGTTCCTGTGTAGCCAAGTTTACATTCCGTGTATTACTGATATCTTATGATGTTTCTTTTTCTGTGTGACTTATTTCAGTTAGAATCATCATACCTGAATCCACTCATTGTGCTGCTAAGGGCCTGATGACACAGATTTCATTGCTGAGTGATATTGCTTTGTAAGTAAATACCACAACTTCTTTATCCATTTTTCACTTTCTGCGATGTTGAACTTGTACTGTAAACGAGGTTCTTGTAAACAGAGGCGTCCCAAACTTTGGGGTGGCCGTGTCTCTTTGATTTTAATTTCCCTAAGCTATAGGACCATAAGTGGCAGTGCCCTAGGCTCTGTTGCTTTGTTTTTTAGATGTTTCAGGAAACACCATACACTTCTCCCGAGTGTCTGTTGGCAATTTACATCCCGCCCATCAGCATAACAAGGCTCCCAGTTCTCCATGGCCTGTCCTGCCTTTCTGGATTTTACACTTTTTTCAGATGGCCCTTTTGACCGGGGGGAAGTGAGACTTCTTGTAGTGCAGATTTCCTTTGCAAGCTTGCTTGGTTGGCCAAAAAGGGCGTATGCGTTTTTTCCTGAATATATTCAGGAAAAAACGCATACGCCCTTTTTGGCCAAGTGCATCATTGTGGACGTTCTGCCTCTTTTCCTATGCTTTCAATGCAATTCCAGTCTACCTCCTGAAATCGGTTTCCTGCAATTCTGCCCCGCTTTCAAGTCCTCTTGGCAGCCTTACTTCAGTCTATTTTTGGACGATAGCTGTCATTTATAACTCTGCAGGTTTGTGAATTACAGTGCCCCTGAGCTCCTTTCTTCAACTCGCTTTCTTGTGACCTGGCCGCAACACCGCAGGATGGCTTCAGGCCCTAATCTGGTTCCGGCCCGGCATGCTGAGCCTTTGGTTAATTCCTCTTCCTGGTGGGAAATGAGAGTTGAATTTGCCCGTCCAGACACCTCCAGCTAGCCTCTCATTGGTTCTCGCTATTCCTGTTCATCTTCCGCAGAAATTGCAAACTGGGCCAAACAGGAGGTTAAAGGGACTGACTCTCCAAGTGGGGAGAGTGTTAGTAAAGCGTCTGGAATGTTGCACCCGAGTACCAGGGGAGGAAAACTGAGACATATTTGAACACGTCTCCCGATCACATGGTTGATCATACTCTAGGTTCCACATGCATGTTTTAGCTGAAGGAAGAATACCTTAAACCTGGGTAGTTGAAACCCGTGGAATGGGTACCATGCAAGATGACTTCAAAGGGTCTTCATTTGCTCACCGAACCTCTCCAATCCTATCACTGCTGCGTTTATGCCCCTGTACACATGCTTGATTCTCTTTCGGAGACATAGCAATCCATAGGTTTTAAGATACTTACTAGTCAGGTACATTCTTAGGCGTTTAATATGGGGTGTTGAGTCCATTTCCTTGAGCAAGGAGTAGCTCTTGTCTATTCCATATTTGACTTAAGGAACTTTATCTGTGCTCATTTCAATCTCTGGTTTTATGCAGCACCCCAACTCACCTTTACCCTTAAGCAAGCATAAGTTGGTTTTCTAAATTTGAGACCCTGTTCTGTTCTGTAATTCAGTTCCTGTGTAGCCAAGTTTCCATTCCGTGTATTACTGATATCTTATGATGTTTCTTTTTCTGTGTGACTTACTTCAGTTAGAATCATCATACCTGAATCCACTCATTGTGCTGCTAAGGGCCTGATGACACAGATTTCATTGCTGAGTGATATTGCTTTGTAAGTAAATACCACAACTTCTTTATCCATTTTTCACTTTCTGCGATGTTGAACTTGTACTGTAAACGAGGTTCTTGTAAACAGAGCCGTTCCAAACTTTGGGGTGGCTGTGTCTTTTTGATTTTAATTTCCCTAAGCTATAGGACCATAAGTGGAAGTGCCCTAGGTTCTGTTGCTTTGTTTTTTAGATGTTTCAGGAAACACCATACACTTCTCCCGAGTGGTTGTTGGCAATTTACATCCCGCCCATCAGCATAACAAGGCTCCCAGTTCTCCATGGCCTGTCCTGCCTTTCTGGATTTTACACTTTTTTCAGATGGCCCTTTTGACCGGGGGGAAGTGAGACTTCATTGTAGTGCAGATTTCCTTTGCAAGCTTGCTTGGTTGGCCAAAAAGGGCGTATGCGTTTTTTCCTGAATATATTCAGGAAAAAACGCATACACCCTTTTTGGCCAAGTGCATCATTGTGGACGTTCTGCCTCTTTTCCTATGCTTTCAATGCAATTCCAGTCTACCTCCTGAAATCGGTTTCCTGCAATTCTGCCCCGCTTTCAAGTCCTCTTGGCAGCCTTACTTCAGTCTATTTTTGGACGATAGCTGTCATTTATAACTCTGCAGGTTTGTGAATTACAGTGCCCCTGAGCTCCTTTCTTCAACTCGCTTTCTTTTGAGCTGGCCGCAAAACCGCAGGATGGCTTCAGGCCCTAATCTGGTTCCGGTACGGCACGCTGAGCCTTTGGTTATTTCCTCTTCCTGGTGGGAAATGAGAGTTAAATTTGCCCGTCCAGACACCTCCAGTTAGCCTCTCATTGGTTCTCGCTATTCCTGTTCATCTTCCGCAGAAATTGCAAACTGGGCCAAACAGGAGGTTAAAGGCGCTGACTCTCCAAGTGGGGAGAGTGTTAGTAAAGCGTCTGGAATGTTGCACCCGAGTACCAGGGGAGGAAAACTGAGACATATTTGAACACGTCTCCCATTCACATGGTTGATCATACTTGGGTTCCACATGCATGTTTTAGCTGAAGGAAGAATACCTTAAACCTGGAGAGTTGAGACCCGTGGAATGGGTACCATGCAATATGACTTCAAAGGGTCTTCATTTGCTCACCGAACCTCTCCAATCCTATCACTGCTGCGTTTATGCCCCTGTACACATGCTTGATTCTCTTTTGGAGACATAGCAATCCATAGGTTTTACGATACTTACTAGTCAGGTACATTCTTAGGCGTTTAATATGCGGTGTTGAGTCCATTTCGTTGAGCAAGGAGTAGCTCTTGTCTATTCCATATTTGACTTAAGGAACTTTATCTGTGCTCATTTCAATCTCTGGTTTTATGCAGCACCCCAACTCAACTTTACCCTTAAGCAAGCATAAGTTGGTTTTCTAAATTTGAGACCCTGTTCTGTTCTGTAATTCAGTTCCTGTGTAGCCAAGTTTACATTCCGTGTATTACTGATATCTTATGATGTTTCTTTTTCTGTGTGACTTATTTCAGTTAGAATCATCATACCTGAATCCACTCATTGTGATGCTAAGGGCCTGATGACATAGATTTCATTGCTGAGTGATAGTGCTTTGTAAGTAAATACCACAAATTCTTTATCCATTTTTCACTTTCTGCGATGTTGAACTTGTACTGTAAACGAGGTTCTTGTAAACAGAGCCGTTCCAAACTTTGGGGTGGCTGTGTCTTTTTGATTTTAATTTCCCTAAGCTATAGGACCATAAGTGGAAGTGCCCTAGGCTCTGTTGCTTTGTTTTTTAGATGTTTCAGGAAACACCATACACTTCTCCCGAGTGGTTGTTGGCAATTTACATCCCGCCCATCAGCATAACAAGGCTCCCAGTTCTCCATGGCCTGTCCTGCCTTTCTGGATTTTACACTTTTTTCAGATGGCCCTTTTGACCGGGGGGAAGTGAGACTTCATTGTAGTGCAGATTTCCTTTGCAAGCTTGCTTGGTTGGCCAAAAAGGGCGTATGCGTTTTTTCCTGAATATATTCAGGAAAAAACGCATACGCCCTTTTTGGCCAAGTGCATCATTGTGGACGTTCTGCCTCTTTTCCTATGCTTTCAATGCAATTCCAGTCTACCTCCTGAAATCGGTTTCCTGCAATTCTGCCCCGCTTTCAAGTCCTCTTGGCAGCCTTACTTCAGTCTATTTTTGGACGATAGCTGTCATTTATAACTCTGCAGGTTTGTGAATTACAGTGCCCCTGAGCTCCTTTCTTCAACTCGCTTTCTTGTGACCTGGCCGCAACACCGCAGGATGGCTTCAGGCCCTAATCTGGTTCCGGTACGGCACGCTGAGCCTTTGGTTATTTCCTCTTCCTGGTGGGAAATGAGAGTTAAATTTGCCCGTCCAGACACCTCCAGCTAACCTCTCATTGGCTCTCGCTATTCCTGTTCATCTTCCGCAGAAATTGCAAACTGGGCCAAACAGGAGGTTAAAGGCGCTGACTCTCCAAGTGGGGAGAGTGTTAGTAAAGCGTCTGGAATGTTGCACCCGAGTACCAGGGGAGGAAAACTGAGACATATTTGAACACGTCTCCCGATCACATGGTTGATCATACTCTAGGTTCCACATGCATGTTTTAGCTGAAGGAATCATACCTTAAACCTGGGTAGTTGAAACCCGTGGAATGGGTACCATGCAATATGACTTCAAAGGGTCTTCATTTGCTCACCGAACCTCTGCAATCCTATCACTGCTGCGTTTATGCCCCTGTACACATGCTTGATTCTCTTTCGGAGACATAGCAATCCATAGGTTTTAAGATACTTACTAGTCAGGTACATTCTTAGGCGTTTAATATGGGGTGTTGAGTCCATTTCCTTGAGCAAGGAGTAGCTCTTGTCTATTCCATATTTGGCTTAAGGAACTTTATCTGTGCTCATTTCAATCTCTGGTTTTATGCAGCACCCCAACTCACCTTTACCCTTAAGCAAGCATAAGTTGGTTTTCTAAATTTGAGACCCTGTTCTGTTCTGTAATTCAGTTCCTGTGTAGCCAAGTTTACATTCCGTGTATTACTGATATCTTATGATGTTTCTTTTTCTTTGTGACTTATTTCAGTTAGAATCATCATACCTGAATCCACTCATTGTGATGCTAAGGGCCTGATGACATAGATTTCATTGCTGAGTGATATTGCTTTGTAAGTAAATACCACAACTTCTTTATCCATTTTTCACTTTCTGCGATGTTGAACTTGTACTGTAAACGAGGTTCTTGTAAACAGAGGTGTCCCAAACTTTGGGGTGGCTGTGTCTTTTTGATTTTAATTTCCCTAAGCTATAGGACCATAAGTGGCAGTGCCCTAGGCTCTGTTGGTTTGTTTTTTAGATGTTTCAGGAAACACCATACACTTCTCCAGAGTGTCTGTTGGCAATTTACATCCCGCCCATCAGCATAACAAGGCTCCCAGTTCTCCATGGCCTGTCCTGCCTTTCTGGATTTTACACTTTTTTCAGATGGCCCTTTTGACCGGGGGGAAGTGAGACTTCATTGTAGTGCAGATTTCCTTTGCAAGCTTGCTTGGTTGGCCAAAAAGGGCGTATGCGTTTTTCCCTGAATATATTCAGAAAAAAACGCATACGCCCTTTTTGGCCAAGTGCATCATTGTGGACGTTCTGCCTCTTTTCCTATGCTTTCAATGCAATTTCAGTCTACCTCCTGAAATCGGTTTCCTGCAATTCTGCCCCGCATTCAAGTCCTCTTGGCAGCCTTACTTCAGTCTATTTTTGGACGATAGCTGTCATTTATAACTCTGCAGGTTTGTGAATTACAGTGCCCCTGAGCTCCTTTCTTCAACTCGCTTTCTTGTGACCTGGCCGCAACACCGCAGGATGGCTTCAGGCCCTAATCTGGTTCTGGCACGGCACGCTGAGCCTTTGGTTATTTCCTCTTCCTGGTGGGCAATGAGAGTTAAATTTGCCCGTCCAGACACCTCCAGCTAGCCTCTCATTGGTTCTCGCTATTCCTGTTCATCTTCCGCAGAAATTGCAAACTGGGTCAAACAGGAGGTTAAAGGGACTGACTCTCCAAGTGGGGAGAGTGTTAGTAAAGCGTCTGGAATGTTGCACCCGAGTACCAGGGGAGGAAAACTGAGACATATTTGAACACGTCTCCCGATCACATGGTTGATCATACTCTAGGTTCCACATGCATATTTTAGCTGAAGGAAGAATACCTAAAACCTGGGTAGTTGAAACCCGTGGAATGGGTACCATGCAATATGACTTCAAAGGGTCTTCATTTGCTCACCGAACCTCTCCAATCCTATCACTGCTGCGTTTATGCCCCTGTACACATGCTTGATTCTCTTTCGGAGACATAGCAATCCATAGGTTTTACGATACTTACTAGTCAGGTACATTCTTAGGCGTTTAATATGCGGTGTTGAGTCCATTTCGTTGAGCAAGGAGTAGCTCTTGTCTATTCCATATTTGGCTTAAGGAACTTTATCTGTGCTCATTTCAATCTCTGGTTTTATGCAGCACCCCAACTCACCTTTCCCCTTAAGGAAGCATAAGTTGGTTTTCTAAATTTGAGAACCTGTTCTGTTTTGGAATTCAGTTCCTGTGTAGCCAAGTTTACATTCCGTGTATTACTGATATCTTATGATGTTTCTTTTTCTGTGTGACTTACTTCAGTTAGAATCATCGTACCTGAATCCACTCATTGTGCTGCTAAGGGCCTGATGACACAGATTTCATTGCTGAGTGATATTGCTTTGTAAGTAAATACCACAACTTCTTTATCCATTTTTCACTTTCTGCGATGTTGAACTTGTACTGTAAACGAGGTTCTTGTAAACAGAGCCGTTCCAAACTTTGGGGTGGCTGTGTCTTTTTGATTTTAATTTCCCTAAGCTATAGGAGCATAAGTGGAAGTGCCCTAGGTTCTGTTGCTTTGTTTTTTAGATGTTTCAGGAAACACCATACACTTCTCCCGAGTGTCTGTTGGCAATTTACATCCCGCCCATCAGCATAACAAGTCTCCCAGTTCTCCATGGCCTGTCCTGCCTTTCTGGATTTTACACTTTTTTCAGATGGCCCTTTTGACCGGGGGGAAGTGAGACTTCATTGTAGTGCAGATTTCCTTTGCAAGCTTGCTTGGTTGGCCAAAAAGGGCGTATGCGTTTTTTCCTGAATATATTCAGGAAAAAACGCATACGCCCTTTTTGGCCAAGTGCATCATTGTGGACGTTCTGCCTCTTTTCCTATGCTTTCAATGCAATTCCAGTCTACCTCCTGAAATCGGTTTCCTGCAATTCTGCCCCGCTTTCAAGTCCTCTTGGCAGCCTTACTTCAGTCTATTTTTGGACGATAGCTGTCATTTATAACTCTGCAGGTTTGTGAATTACAGTGCCCCTGAGCTCCTTTCTTCAACTCGCTTTCTTGTGACCTGGCCGCAACACCGCAGGATGGCTTCAGGCCCTAATCTGATTCCGGTACGGCACGCTGAGCCTTTGGTTATTTCCTCTTCCTGGTGGGAAATGAGAGTTAAATTTGCCCGTCCAGACACCTCCAGCTAGCCTCTCATTGGTTCTCGCTATTCCTGTTCATCTTCCGCAGAAATTGCAAACTGTGTCAAACAGGAGGTTAAAGGCGCTGACTCTCCAAGTGGGGAGAGTGTTAGTAAAGCGTCTGGAATGTTGCACCCGAGTACCAGGGGAGGAAAACTGAGACATATTTGAACACGTCTCCCGATCACATGGTTGATCATACTCTAGGTTCCACATGCATATTTTAGCTGAAGGAAGAATACCTAAAACCTGGGTAGTTGAAACCCGTGGAATGGGTACCATGCAATATGACTTCAAAGGGTCTTCATTTGCTCACCGAACCTCTCCAATCCTATCACTGCTGCGTTTATGCCCCCGTATACATGCTTGATTCTCTTTCGGAGACATAGCAATCCATAGGTTTTACGATACTTACTAGTCAGGTACATTCTTAGGCGTTTAATATGCGGTGTTGAGTCCATTTCGTTGAGCAAGGAGTAGCTCTTGTCTATTCCATATTTGGCTTAAGGAACTTTATCTGTGCTCATTTCAATCTCTGGTTTTATGCAGCACCCCAACTCACCTTTCCCCTTAAGCAAGCATAAGTTGGTTTTCTAAATTTGAGAACCTGTTCTGTTTTGGAATTCAGTTCCTGTGTAGCCAAGTTTACATTCCGTGTATTACTGATATCTTATGATGTTTCTTTTTCTGTGTGACTTACTTCAGTTAGAATCATCATACCTGAATCCACTCATTGTGCTGCTAAGGGCCTGATGACACAGATTTCATTGCTGAGTGATATTGCTTTGTAAGTAAATACCACAACTTCTTTATCCATTTTTCACTTTCTGCGATGTTGAACTTGTACAGTAAACGAGGTTCTTGTAAACAGAGCCGTTCCACACTTTGGGGTGGCTGTGTCTTTTTGATTTTAATTTCCCTAAGCTATAGGACCATAAGTGGAAGTGCCCTAGGTTCTGTTGCTTTGTTTTTTAGATGTTTTAGGAAACACCATACACTTCTCCCGAGTGGTTGTGGCAATTTACATCCCGCCCATCAGCATAACAAGGCTCCCAGTTCTCCATGGCCTGTCCTGCCTTTCTGGATTTTACACTTTTTTCAGATGGCCCTTTTGACCGGGGGGAAGTGAGACTTCATTGTAGTGCAGATTTCCTTTGCAAGCTTGCTTGGTTGGCCAAAAAGGGCGTATGCGTTTTTTCCTGAATATATTCAGGAAAAAACGCATACGCCCTTTTTGGCCAAGTGCATCATTGTGGACGTTCTGCCTCTTTTCCTATGCTTTCAATGCAATTCCAGTCTACCTCCTGAAATCGGTTTCCTGCAATTCTGCCCCGCTTTCAAGTCCTCTTGGCAGCCTTACTTCAGTTTATTTTTGGACGATAGCTGTCATTTATAACTCTGCAGGTTTGTGAATTACAGTACCCCTGAGCTCCTTTCTTCAACTCGCTTTCTTTTGAGCTGGCCGCAACACCGCAGGATGGCTTCAGGCCCTAATCTGGTTCCGGTACGGCACGCTGAGCCTTTGGTTATTTCCTCTTCCTGGTGGGAAATGAGAGTTAAATTTGCCCGTCCAGACACCTCCAGCTAGCCTCTCATTGGTTCTCGCTATTCCTGTTCATCTTCCGCAGAAATTGCAAACTGGGCCAAACAGGAGGTTAAAGGCGCTGACTCTCCAAGTGGGGAGAGTGTTAGTAAAGCGTCTGGAATGTTGCACCCGAGTACCAGGGGAGGAAAACTGAGACATATTTGAACACGTCTCCCGTTCACATGGTTGATCATACTTGGGTTCCACATGCATGTTTTAGCTGAAGGAAGAATACCTTAAACCTAGAGAGTTGAGACCCGTGGAATGGGTACCATGCAATATGACTTCAAAGGGTCTTCATTTGCTCACCGAACCTCTCCAATCCTATCACTGCTGCGTTTATGCCCCTGTACACATGCTTGATTCTCTTTTGGAGACATAGCAATCCATAGGTTTTACGATACTTACTAGTCAGGTACATTCTTAGGCGTTTAATATGCGGTGTTGAGTCCATTTCGTTGAGCAAGGAGTAGCTCTTGTCTATTCCATATTTGACTTAAGGAACTTTATCTGTGCTCATTTCAATCTCTGGTTTTATGCAGCACCCCAACTCACCTTTACCCTTAAGCAAGCATAAGTTGGTTTTCTAAATTTGAGACCCTGTTCTGTTCTGTAATTCAGTTCCTGTGTAGCCAAGTTTACATTCCGTGTATTACTGATATCTTATGATGTTTCTTTTTCTTTGTGACTTATTTCAGTTAGAATCATCATACCTGAATCCACTCATTGTGATGCTAAGGGCCTGATGACATAGATTTCATTACTGAGTGATATTGCTTTGTAAGTAAATACCACAACTTCTTTATCCATTTTTCACTTTCTGCGATGTTGAACTTGTACTGTAAACGAGGTTCTTGTAAAGAGAGGCTTCCCAAACTTTGGGGTGGCTGTGTCTTTTTGATTTTAATTTCCCTAAGCTATAGGACCATAAGTGGCAGTGCCCTAGGCTCTGTTGGTTTGTTTTTTAGATGTTTCAGGAAACACCATACACTTCTCCGGAGTGTCTGTTGGCAATTTACATCCCGCCCATCAGCATAACAAGGCTCCCAGTTCTCCATGGCCTGTCCTGCCTTTCTGGATTTTACACTTTTTTCAGATGGCCCTTTTGACCGGGGGGAAGTGAGACTTCATTGTAGTGCAGATTTCCTTTGCAAGCTTGCTTGGTTGGCCAAAAAGGGCGTATGCGTTTTTTCCTGAATATATTCAGGAAAAAACGCATACGCCCTTTTTAGCCAAGTGCATCATTGTGGACGTTCTGCCTCTTTTCCTATGCTTTCAATGCAATTCCAGTCTACCTCCTGAAATCGGTTTCCTGCAATTCTGCCCCGCTTTCAAGTCCTCTTGGCAGCCTTACTTCAGTCTATTTTTGGACGATAGCTGTCATTTATAACTCTGCAGGTTTGTGAATTACAGTGCCCCTGAGCTCCTTTCTTCAACTCGCTTTCTTGTGACCTGGCCGCAACACCGCAGGATGGCTTCAGGCCCTAATCTGGTTCCGGCACGGCACGCTGAGCCTTTGGTTAATTCCTCTTCCTGGTGGGAAATGAGAGTTAAATTTGCCCGTCCAGACACCTCCAGCTAGTCTCCATTGGTTCTCGCTATTCCTGTTCATCTTCCGCAGAAATTGCAAACTGGGCCAAACAGGAGGTTAAAGGGACTGACTCTCCAAGTGGGGAGAGTGTTAGTAAAGCGTCTGGAATGTTGCACCCGAGTACCAGGGGAGGAAAACTGAGACATATTTGAACACGTCTCCCGTTCACATGGTTGATCATACTTGGGTTCCACATGCATGTTTTAGCTGAAGGAAGAATACCTTAAACCTGGAGAGTTGAGACCCGTGTAATGGGTACCATGCAATATGACTTCAAAGGGTCTTCATTTGCTCACCGAACCTCTCCAATCCTATCACTGCTGCGTTTATGCCCCTGTACACATGCTTGATTCTCTTTCGGAGACATAGCAATCCATAGGTTTTAAGATACTTACTAGTCAGGTACATTCTTAGGCGTTTAATATGCGGTGTTGAGTCCATTTCGTTGAGCAAGGAGTAGCTCTTGTCTATTCCATATTTGACTTAAGGAACTTTATCTGTGCTCATTTCAATCTCTGGTTTTATGCAGCACCCCAACTCACTTTTACCCTTAAGCAAGCATAAGTTGGTTTTCTAAATTTGAGACCCTGTTCTGTTCTGTAATTCAGTTCCTGTGTAGCCAAGTTTACATTCCGTGTATTACTGATATCTTATGATGTTTCTTTTTCTGTGTGAGTTATTTCAGTTAGAATCATCATACCTGAATCCACTCATTGTGATGCTAAGGGCCTGATGACATAGATTTCATTGCTGAGTGATATTGCTTTGTAAGTAAATACCACAACTTCTTTATCCATTTTTCACTTTCTGCGATGTTGAACTTGTACTGTAAACGAGGTTCTTGTAAACAGAGGCGTCCCAAACTTTGGGGTGGCTGTGTCTTTTTGATTTTAATTTCCCTAAGCTATAGTACCATAAGTGGCAGTGCCCTTGGCTCTGTTGCTTTGTTTTTTAGATGTTTCAGGAAACACCATACACTTCTCCCGAGTGTCTGTTGGCAATTTACATCCCGCCCATCAGCATAACAAGGCTCCCAGTTCTCCATGGCCTGTCCTGCCTTTCTGGATTTTACACTTTTTTCAGATGGCCCTTTTGACCGGGGGGAAGTGAGACTTCATTGTAGTGCAGATTTCCTTTGCAAGCTTGCTTGGTTGGCCAAAGAGGGCGTATGCGTTTTTTCCTGAATATTTTCAGGAAAAAACGCATACGCCCTTTTTGGCCAAGTGCATCATTGCGGACGTTCTGCCTCTTTTCCTATGCTTTCAATGCAATTCCAGTCTACCTCCTGAAATCGGTTTCCTGCAATTCTGCCCCGCTTTCAAGTCCTCTTGGCAGCCTTACTTCAGTCTATTTTTGGACGATAGCTGTCATTTATAACTCTGCAGGTTTGTGAATTACAGTGCCCCTGAGCTCCTTTCTTCAACTCGCTTTCTTGTGACCTGGCCGCAACACCACAGGATGGCTTCAGGCCCTAATCTGGTTCCGGTATGGCACGCTGAGCCTTTGGTTAATTCCTCTTCCTGGTGGGAAATGAGAGTTAAATTTGCCCGTCCAGACACCTCCAGCTAGCCTCTCATTGGTTCTCGCTATTCCTGTTCATCTTCCGCAGAAATTGCAAACTGGGCCAAACAGGAGGTTAAAGGGACTGACTCTCCAAGTGGGGAGAGTGTTAGTAAAGCGTCTGGAATGTTGCACCCGAGTACCAGGGGAGGAAAACTGAGACATATTTGAACACGTCTCCTGATCACATGGTTGATCATACTCTGGGTTCCACATGCATGTTTTAGCTGAAGGAAGAATACCTTAAACCTGGTTAGTTGAAACCAGTGGAATGGGTACCATGCAATATGACTTCAAAGGGTCTTCATTTGATCACCGAACCTCTCCAATCCTATCACTGCTGCGTTTATGCCCCTGTACACATGCTTGATTCTCTTTCGGAGACATAGCAATCCATAGGTTTTAAGATACTTACTAGTCAGGTACATTCTTAGGCGTTTAATATGCGGTGTTGAGTCCATTTCGTTGAGCAAGGAGTAGCTCTTGTCTATTCCATATTTGGCTTAAGGAACTTTATCTGTGCTCATTTCAATCTCTGGTTTTATGCAGCACCCCAACTCACCTTTACCCTTAAGCAAGCATAAGTTGGTTTTCTAAATTTGAGAACCTGTTCTGTTTTGGAATTCAGTTCCTGTGTAGCCAAGTTTACATTCCGTGTATTACTGATATCTTATGATGTTTCTTTTTCTGTGTGACTTATTTCAGTTAGAATCATCATACCTGAATCCACTCATTGTGCTGCTAAGGGCCTGATGACACAGATTTCATTGCTGAGTGATATTGCTTTGTAAGTGAATACCACAACTTCTTTATCCATTTTTCACTTTCTGCGATGTTGAACTTGTACTGTAAACGAGGTTCTTGTAAACAGAGCCGTTCCAAAATTGGGGTGGCTGTGTCTTTTTGATTTTAATTTCCCTAAGCTATAGGACCATAAGTGGAAGTACCCTAGGCTCTGTTGCTTTGTTTTTTAGATGTTTCAGGAAACACCATACACTTCTCCGGAGTGTCTGTTGGCAATTTACATCCCGCCCATCAGCATAACAAGGCTCCCAGTTCTCAATGGCCTGTTGACTTTCTGGATTTTACACTTTTTTCAGATGGCCCTTTTGACCGGGGGGAAGTGAGACTTCATTGTAGTGCAGATTTCCTTTTCAAGCTTGCTTGGTTGGCCAAAAAGAGCGTATGCGTTTTTTCCTGAATATATTCAGGAAAAAACGCATACGCCCTTTTTGGCCAAGTGCATCATTGTGGACGTTCTGCCTCTTTTCCTATGCTTTCAATGCAATTCCAGTCTACCTCCTGAAATCGGTTTCCTGCAATTCTGCCCCGCTTTCAAGTCCTCTTGGCAGCCTTACTTCAGTCTATTTTTGGACGATAGCTGTCATTTATAACTCTGCAGGTTTGTGAATTACAGTGCCCCTGAGCTCCTTTCTTCAACTTGCTTTCTTGTGACCTGGCTGCAACACCGCAGGATGGCTTCAGGCCCTAATCTGGTTCCGGCACGGCACGCTGAGCCTTTGGTTATTTCCTCTTCCTGGTGGGAAATGAGAGTTAAATTTGCCCGTCCAGACACCTCCAGCTAGTCTCTCATTGGTTCTCGCTATTCCTGTTCATCTTCCGCAGAAATTGCAAACTGGGCCAAACAGGAGGTTAAAGGCGCTGACTCTCCAAGTGGGGAGAGTGTTAGTAAAGCGTCTGGAATGTTGCACCCGAGTACCAGGGGAGGAAAACTGAGACATATTTGAACATGTCTCCCGTTCACATGGTTGATCATACTTGGGTTCCACATGCATGTTTTAGCTGAAGGAAGAATACCTTAAACCTGGAGAGTTGAGACCCGTGTAATGGGTACCATGCAGTATGACTTCAAAGGGTCTTCATTTGCTCACCGAACCTCTCCAATCCTATCACTGTTGCGTTTATGCCCCTGTACACATGCTTGATTCTCTTTCGGAGACATAGCAATCCATAGGTTTTAAGATACTTACTAGTCAGGTACATTCTTAGGCGTTTAATATGGGGTGTTGAGTCCATTTCGTTGAGCAAGGAGTAGCTCTTGTCTATTCCATATTTGGCTTAAGGAACTTTATCTGTGCTCATTTCAATCTCTGGTTTTATGCAGCACCCCAACCTACCTTTACCCTTAAGCAAGAATAAGTTGGTTTTCTAAATTTGAGACCCTGTTCTGTTCTGTAATTCAGTTCCTGTGTAGCCAAGTTTACATTCCGTGTATTACTGATATCTTATGATGTTTCTTTTTCTGTGTGACTTATTTCAGTTAGAATCATCATACCTGAATCCACTCATTGTGCTGCTAAGGGCCTGATGACACAGATTTCATTGCTGAGTGATATTGCTTTGTAAGTGAATACCACAACTTCTTTATCCATTTTTCACTTTCTGCGATGTTGAACTTGTACTGTAAACGAGGTTCTTGTAAACAGAGCCGTTCCAAACTTTGGGGTGGCTGTGTCTTTTTGATTTTAATTTCCCTAAGCTATAGGACCATAAGTGGAAGTACCCTAGGCTCTGTTGCTTTGTTTTTTAGATGTTTCAGGAAACACCATACACTTCTCCCAAGTGTCTGTTGGCAATTTACATCCCGCCCATCAGCATAACAAGGCTCCCAGTTCTCAATGGCCTGTTGCCTTTCTGGATTTTACACTTTTTTCAGATGGCCCTTTTGACCTGGGGGAAGTGAGACTTCATTGTAGTGCAGATTTCCTTTGCAAGCTTGCTTGGTTGGCCAAAAAGGGCGTATGCGTTTTTTCCTGAATATATTCAGGAAAAAACGCATACGCCCTTTTTGGCCAAGTGCATCATTGTGGACGTTCTGCCTCTCTTCCTATGCTTTCAATGCAATTCCAGTCTACCTCCTGAAATCGGTTTCCTGCAATTCTGCCCCGCTTTCAAGTCCTCTTGGCAGCCTTACTTCAGTCTATTTTTGGACGATAGCTGTCATTTATAACTCTGCAGGTTTGTGAATTACAGTGCCCCTGAGCTCCTTTCTTCAACTCGCTTTCTTGTGACCTGGCCGCAACACCGCAGGATGGCTTCAGGCCCTAATCTGGTTCCGGTCCGGCATGCTGAGCCTTTGGTTAATTCCTCTTCCTGGTGGGAAATGAGAGTTAAATTTGCCCGTCCAGACACCTCCAGCTAGTCTCTCATTGGTTCTCGCTATTCCTGTTCATCTTCCGCAGAAATTGCAAACTGGGCCAAACAGGAGGTTAAAGGGACTGACTCTCCAAGTCGGGAGAGTGTTAGTAAAGCGTCTGGAATGTTGCACCCGAGTACCAGGGGAGGAAAACTGAGACGTATTTGAACACGTCTCCCGTTCACATGGTTGATCATACTCTGGGTTCCACATGCATGTTTTAGCTGAAGGAAGAATACCTTAAACCTGGAGAGTTGAGACCCGTGTAATGGGTACCATGCAATATGACTTCAAAGGGTCTTCATTTGCTCACCGAACCTCTCCAATCCTATCACTGCTGCATTTATGCCCCTGTATACATGCTTGATTCTCTTTCGGAGACATAGCAATCCATAGGTTTTAAGATACTTACTAGTCAGGTACATTCTTAGGCGTTTAATATGCGGTGTTGAGTCCATTTCATTGAGCAAGGAGTAGCTCTTGTCTATTCAATATTTGACTTAAGGAACTTTATCTGTGCTCATTTCAATCTCTGGTTTTATGCAGCACCCCAACTCACCTTTACCCTTAAGCAAGCATAAGTTGGTTTTCTAAATTTGAGACCCTGTTCTGTTCTGTAATTCAGTTCCTGTGTAGCCAAGTTTACATTCCGTGTATTACTGATATCTTATGATGTTTCTTTTTCTGTGTGACTTATTTCAGTTAGAATCATCATACCTGAATCCACTCATTGTGTTGCTAAGGGCCTAATGACTTAGATTTCATTGCTGAGTGATATTGCTTTGTAAGTAAATACCAAAACTTCTTTATCCATTTTTCACTTTCTGCGATGTTGAACTTGTACTGTAAACGAGGTTCTTGTAAACAGAGCCGTTCCAAACTTTGGGGTGGCTGTGTCTTTTTGATTTTAATTTCCCTAAGCTATAGGACCATAAGTGGCAGTGCCCTAGGCTCTGTTGCTTTGTTTTTTAGATGTTTCAGGAAACACCATACACTTCTCCGGAGTGTCTGTTGGCAATTTACATCTCGCCCATCAGCATAACAAGGCTCCCAGTTCTCCATGGCCTGTCCTGCCTTTCTGGATTTTACACTTTTTTCAGATGGCCCTTTTGACCGGGGGGAAGTGAGACTTCATTGTAGTGCAGATTTCCTTTGCAAGCTTGCTTGGTTGGCCAAAAAGGGCGTATGCGTTTTTTCCTGAATATATTCAGGAAAAAATGCATACGCCCTTTTTGGCCAAGTGCATCATTGTGGACGTTCTGCCTCTCTTCCTATGCTTTCAATGCAATTCCAGTCTACCTCCTGAAATCGGTTTCCTGCAATTCTGCCCCGCTTTCAAGTCCTCTTGGCAGCCTTACTTCAGTCTATTTTTGGACGATAGCTGTCATTTATAACTCTGCAGGTTTGTGAATTACAGTGCCCCTGAGCTCCTTTCTTCAACTCGCTTTCTTGTGACCTGGCCGCAACACCGCAGGATGGCTTCAGGCCCTAATCTGGTTCCGGTCCGGCATGCTGAGCCTTTGGTTAATTCCTCTTCCTGGTGGGAAATGAGAGTTAAATTTGCCCGTCCAGACACCTCCAGCTAGCCTCTCATTGGTTCTCGCTATTCCTGTTCATCTTCTGCAGAAATTGCAAACTGGGCCAAACAGGAGGTTAAAGGGACTGACTCTCCAAGTGGGGAGAGTGTTAGTAAAGCGTCTGGAATGTTGCACCCGAGTACCAGGGGAGGAAAACTGAGACATATTTGAACACGTCTCCCGATCACATGGTTGATCATACTCTAGGTTCCACATGCATGTTTTAGCTGAAGGAAGAATACCTTAAACCTGGGTAGTTGAAACCCGTGGAATGGGTACCATGCAATATGACTTCAAAGGGTCTTCATTTGCTCACCGAACCTCTCCAATCCTATCACTGCTGCGTTTATGCCCCTGTACACATGCTTGATTCTCTTTCGGAGACATAGCAATCCATAGGTTTTAAGATACTTACTAGTCATGTACATTCTTAGGCGTTTAATATGGGGTGTTGAGTCCATTTCGTTGAGCAAGGAGTAGCTCTTGTCTATTCCATATTTGGCTTAAGGAACTTTATCTGTGCTCATTTCAATCTCTGGTTTTATGCAGCACCCCAACTCACCTTTACCCTTAAGCAAGAATAAGTTGGTTTTCTAAATTTGAGACCCTGTTCTGTTCTGTAATTCAGTTCCTGTGTAGCCAAGTTTACATTCCGTGTATTACTGATATCTTATGATGTTTCTTTTTCTGTGTGACTTATTTCAGTTAGAATCATCATACCTGAATCCACTCATTGTGCTGCTAAGAGCCTGATGACACAGATTTCATTGCTGAGTGATATTGCTTTGTAAGTAAATACCACAACTTCTTTATCCATTTTTCACTTTCTGCGATGTTGAACTTGTACTGTAAACGAGGTTCTTGTAAACAGAGCCGTTCCAAACTTTGGGGTGGCTGTGTCTTTTTGATTTTAATTTCCCTAAGCTATAGGACCATAAGTGGAAGTGCCGTAGGTTCTGTTGCTTTGTTTTTTAGATGTTTCAGGAAACACCATACACTTCTCCCGAGTGGTTGTTGGCAATTTACATCCCGCCCATCAGCATAACAAGGCTCCCAGTTCTCCATGGCCTGTCCTGCCTTTCTGGATTTTACACTTTTTTCAGATGGCCCTTTTGACCGGGGGGAAGTGAGACTTCATTGTAGTGCAGATTTCCTTTTCAAGCTTGCTTGGTTGGCCAAAAAGGGCGTATGCGTTTTTTCCTGAATATATTCAGGAAAAAACGTATACGCACTTTTTGGCCAAGTGCATCATTGTGGACGTTCTGCCTCTTTTCCTATGCTTTCAATGCAATTCCAGTCTACCTCCTGAAATCGGTTTCCTGCAATTCTGCCCCGCTTTCAAGTCCTCTTGGCAGCCTTACTTCAGTCTATTTTTGGACGATAGCTGTCATTTATAACTCTGCAGGTTTGTGAATTACAGTGCCCCTGAGCTCCTTTCTTCAACTCGCTTTCTTGTGACCTGGCCGCAACACCGCAGGATGGCTTCAGGCCCTAATCTGGTTCCGGCACGGCACGCTGAGCCTTTGGTTAATTCCTCTTCCTGGTGGGAAATGAGAGTTAAATTTGCCCGTCCAGACACCTCCAGCTAGCCTCTCATTGGTTCTCGCTATTCCTGTTCATCTTCCGCAGAAATTGCAAACTGGGCCAAACAGGAGGTTAAAGGGACTGACTCTCCAAGTGGGGAGAGTGTTAGTAAAGCGTCTGGAATGTTGCACCCGAGTACCAGGGGAGGAAAACTGAGACATATTTGAACACGTCTCCCGATCACATGGTTGATCATACTCTAGGTTCCACATGCATGTTTTAGCTGAAGGAAGAATACCTTAAACCTGGGTAGTTGAAACCCGTGGAATGGGTACCATGCAATATGACTTCAAAGGGTCTTCATTTGCTCACCGAACCTCTCCAATCCTATCACTGCTGCGTTTATGCCCCTGTACACATGCTTGATTCTCTTTCGGAGACATAGCAATCCATAGGTTTTAAGATACTTACTAGTCAGGTACATTCTTAGGCGTTTAATATGGGGTGTTGAGTCCATTTCGTTGAGCAAGGAGTAGCTCTTGTCTATTCCATATTTGGCTTAAGGAACTTTATCTGTGCTCATTTCAATCTCTGGTTTTATGCAGCACCCCAACTCACCTTTACCCTTAAGCAAGAATAAGTTGGTTTTCTAAATTTGAGACCCTGTTCTGTTTTGGAATTCAGTTCCTGTGTAGCCAAGTTTACATTCCGTGTATTAGTGATATCTTATGATGTTTCTTTTTCTGTGTGACTTATTTCAGTTAGAATCATCATACCTGAATCCACTCATTGTGCTGCTAAGGGCCTGATGACACAGATTTCATTGCTGAGTGATATTGCTTTGTAAGTAAATACCACAACTTCTTTATCCATTTTTCACTTTCTGTGATGTTGAACTTGTACTGTAAACGAGGTTCTTGTAAACAGAGCCGTTCCAAACTTTGGGGTGGCTGTGTCTTTTTGATTTTAATTTCCCTAAGCTATAGGAGCATAAGTGGAAGTGCCCTAGGTTCTGTTGCTTTGTTTTTTAGATGTTTCAGGAAACACCATACACTTCTCCCGAGTGGTTGTTGGCAATTTACATCCCGCCCATCAGCATAACAAGGCTCCCAGTTCTCCATGGCCTGTCCTGCCTTTCTGGATTTTACACTTTTTTCAGATGGCCCTTTTGACCGGGGGGAAGTGAGACTTCATTGTAGTGCAGATTTCCTTTGCAAGCTTGCTTGGTTGGCCAAAAAGGGCGTATGCGTTTTTTCCTGAATATATTCAGGAAAAAACGCATACGCCCTTTTTGGCCAAGTGCATCATTGTGGACGTTCTGCCTCTCTTCCTATGCTTTCAATGCAATTCCAGTCTACCTCCTGAAATCGGTTTCCTGCAATTCTGCCCCGCATTCAAGTCCTCTTGGCAGCCTTACTTCAGTCTATTTTTGGACGATAGCTGTCATTTATAACTCTGCAGGCTTGTGAATTACAGTGCCCCTGAGCTCCTTTCTTCAACTCGCTTTCTTTTGAGCTGGCCGCAACACCGCAGGATGGATTCAGGCTCTAATCTGGTTCCGGTACGGCACACTGAGCCTTTGGTTAATTCCTCTTCCTGGTGGGAAATGAGAGTTAAATTTGCCCGTCCAGACACCTCCAGCTAGCCTCTCATTGGTTCTCGCTATTCCTGTTCATCTTCCGCAGAAATTGCAAACTGTGCCAAACAGGAGGTTAAAGGGACTGACTCTCCAAGTCGGGAGAGTGTTAGTAAAGCGTCTGGAATGTTGCACCCGAGTACCAGGGGAGGAAAACTGAGACATATTTGAACACGTCTCCCGATCACATGGTTGATCATACTCTAGGTTCCACATGCATGTTTTAGCTGAAGGAAGAATACCTTAAACCTGGGTAGTTGAAACCCGTGGAATGGGTACCATGCAATATGACTTCAAAGGGTCTTCATTTGCTCACCGAACCTCTGCAATCCTATCACTGCTGCGTTTATGCCCCTGTACACATGCTTGATTCTCTTTCGGAGACATAGCAATCCATAGGTTTTAAGATACTTACAAGTCATGTACATTCTTAGGCGTTTAATATGGGGTGTTGAGTCCATTTCGTTGAGCAAGGAGTAGCTCTTGTCTATTCCATATTTGGCTTAAGGAACTTTATCTGTGCTCATTTCAATCTCTGGTTTTATGCAGCACCCCAACTCACCTTTACCCTTAAGCAAGAATAAGTTGGTTTTCTAAATTTGAGACCCTGTTCTGTTCTGTAATTCAGTTCCTGTGTAGCCAAGTTTACATTCCGTGTATTACTGATATCTTATGATGTTTCTTTTTCTGTGTGACTTATTTCAGTTAGAATCATCATACCTGAATCCACTCATTGTGCTGCTAAGGGCCTGATGACACAGATTTCATTGCTGAGTGATATTGCTTTGTAAGTAAATACCACAACTTCTTTATCCATTTTTCACTTTCTGCGATGTTGAACTTGTACTGTAAACGAGGTTCTTGTAAACAGAGCTGTTCCAAACTTTGGGGTGGCTGTGTCTTTTTGATTTTAATTTCCCTAAGCTATAGGACCATAAGTGGAAGTGCCCTAGGCTCTGTTGCTTTGTTTTTTAGATGTTTCAGGAAACACCATACACTTCTCCCGAGTGGCTGTTGGCAATTTACATCCCGCCCATCAGCATAACAAGGCTCCCAGTTCTCCATGGCCTTTCCTGCCTTTCTGGATTTTACACTTTTTTCAGATGGCCCTTTTGACCGGGGGGAAGTGAGACTTCATTGTAGTGCAGATTTCCTTTGCAAGCTTGCTTGGTTGGCCAAAAAGGGCGTATGCGTTTTTTCCTGAATATATTCAGGAAAAAACGCATACGCCCTTTTTGGCCAAGTGCATCATTGTGGACGTTCTGCCTCTTTTCCTATGCTTTCAATGCAATTCCAGAGTACCTCCTGAAATCGGTTTCCTGCAATTCTGCCCCGCTTTCAAGTCCTCTTGGCAGCCTTACTTCAGTCTATTTTTGGACGATAGCTGTCATTTATAACTCTGCAGGTTTGTGAATTACAGTGCCCCTGAGCTCCTTTCTTCAACTCGCTTTCTTGTGACCTGGCCGCAACACCGCAGGATGGCTTCAGGCCCTAATCTGGTTCCGGCCCGGCATGCTGAGCCTTTGGTTAATTCCTCTTCCTGGTGGGAAATGAGAGTTAAATTTGCCCGTCCAGACACCTCCAGCTAGCCTCTCATTGGTTCTCGCTATTCCTGTTCATCTTCCGCAGAAATTGCAAACTGGGCCAAACAGGAGGTTAAAGGGACTGACTCTCCAAGTGGGGAGAGTGTTAGTAAAGCGTCTGGAATGTTGCACCCGAGTACCAGGGTACGAAAACTGAGACATATTTGAACACGTCTCCCGATCACATGGTTGATCATACTCTAGGTTCCACATGCATGTTTTAGCTGAAGGAAGAATACCTTAAACCTGGGTAGTTGAAACCCGTGGAATGGGTACCATGCAATATGACTTCAAAGGGTCTTCATTTGCTCACCGAACCTCTCCAATCCTATCACTGCTGCGTTTATGCCCCTGTACACATGCTTGATTCTCTTTCAGAGACATAGCAATCCATAGGTTTTAAGATACTTACTAGTCAGGTACATTCTTAGGCGTTTAATATGCGGTGTTGAGTCCATTTCGTTGAGCAAGGAGTAGCTCTTGTCTATTCCATATTTGGCTTAAGGAACTTTATCTGTGCTCATTTCAATCTCTGGTTTTATGCAGCACCCCAACTCACCTTTCCCCTTAAGCAAGCATAAGTTGGTTTTCTAAATTTGAGACCCTGTTCTGTTTTGGAATGCAGTTCCTGTGTAGCCAAGTTTACATTCCGTGTATTAGTGATATCTTATGATGTTTCTTTTTCTGTGTGACTTATTTCAGTTAGAATCATCGTACCTGAATCCACTCATTATGCTGCTACGGGCCTGATGACATAGATTTCATTGCTGAGTGATACTGCATTGTACGTAAGTACCACAAGTTCTTTATCCATTTTTCACTTTCTGTGATATTGAACTTGTACGGTAAACGAGGTTCTTGTAAACGGAGGCGTCCCAAACTTTGGGGTGGCTGTGTCTTTTTGATTTTAATTTCCCTAAGCTATAGGACCATAAGTGGAAGTGCCCTAGGCTCTGTTGCTTTGTTTTTTAGATGTTTCAGGAAACACCATACACTTCTCCCGAGTGGTTGTTGGCAATTTACATCCCGCCCATCAGCATAACAAGGCTCCCAGTTCTCCATGGCCTGTCCTGCCTTTCTGGATTTTACACTTTTTTCAGATGGCCCTTTTGACCGAGGGGAAGTGAGACTTCATTGTAGTGCAGATTTCCTTTGCAAGCTTGCTTGGTTGGCCAAAAAGGGCGTATGCGTTTTTTCCTGAATATATTCAGGAAAAAACGCATA